>NW_027210604.1:2237500-2930000 GCF_029030835.1 Brachyistius frenatus
ATTAGCCATCATGAATTATAGAGACAGCCGTACAGACAACCATGACTGGATTACTGTGAAACGGAAACAAACTTAAAAACATGAAGATTCTCAGGCAGGTTCTGCAGTTATAAAAGTATCCCTCCTTTCGTCTATTATCTTTGAGGATTTAAATAGGATCATAAAGATCAACAGTATCTGAAGCAGGTCAGAAAGTAAGTAAAGAGTAAGTGACACTGAATCTAAAAATAGACGCTTTTCGTCAGTTTGTTCAACTGCGACCGAGTTATGACTCACGGAAGGACGGCAATTTTTTTTGACGCGCGGTGCGTCAATCAGGGGCTGAGAGTTTTCAAGTACCCTGATTGCCTCTTTGAGCTGAGAGTCACATCCACGGCCGCTGCTCACGACTGCTGAATCGTGCTGCTAAATGAGCCAAATCAACAGAAAAAAAACGTCAACTTCTGTTGGAAAAATTTAGGTGATTCTGAAACAAAGAGAAAGCCAGACTATAAAAATAACATTTTATTGTATATTTTTTTGGCATAAGTAAAAGTTGGCAGGAAAACCAACCTTTTGAAAAAAGAAAAAAAAAATCACATAAATAGTTATATTAAAGAGCTAAATGTCAGAAATATCTTGTACTTAATTCGGAAAATGAAGTTATTCAGAGACATTGTTAGCTGGCTAGTACGCTGTATACTTCCCAGCATGCACTGGGTTTGGTTCAAAAATTCTCCGGAAAGCACATATTTTATTAATTAAATTACATGACGGTGGTGATGTGACATGATGATTATGTGTCTGTTTATACATGACAGATGAGTCACAACATTTCCTTGATTCAACTTAAAACAATGCAAATCATTCATGAAGATATTTACCGTATGTGCTGGGGATCAAACGAAGCTCTGCGTGATTCGTAACGATGTAGAATAATAATCCGAACCCTCACTCGAATTAAGCAACCAAAAAAAAAACTGTAATCCATCACAGATTTATTTCTTTTAAATGTAACTCTTATCGTGTAATTAACGTGTTTGTTTGAGTTTCTGAACATGCTGCTTTAAAGGATTAAAGACTTCTAATTGCTGGGGATAAAAGTGCACCCACACTCAGAAATGTACATGTTGATGCCTCATCTCACAGTCTGTATAATAACGAGTTTTAAAATATTAAAACGGTTGATTCAGGATTAACTCCAGACATTTCTGGGTGCGTGCAAAATAAGCCAATTTTAACATGGACCTCTGTTGCAGCCCTTCCCAACTGTTACACCCCCACTAAGTCCAATTTGGCCTCTTGTCAGCAGTACTTCAGTATTTACACACCCGCCCCCCTCCACTGACCTCTTTAGCTACTAGTTTCAGTTTCTATCCCTTCCCAAATCCCCATCAGCTCGCGGTAAATCCCCCTCCTCCCATCCCCCCATCATTGCTCACTGCAATTCTGCTTTCATTTCTTTTTTTTCCTTCCATCTATCATGATGTGTTCGAAGGCTGCTCCACATGCTGCTGAAACAATGACTACGTCAATCTGGATGTCAAAAAAAAAAAATCAGTTTTTAACAAAATTTACTTCCGAGCTGTTTTTTTTTTTTTTTTTTCTCATCACCATGCCGTTTATTAGCACCGAATCGTTCTGGCAAATTAAATGCCTTTTTGGCAGCTTTAAAATGCTCAAAAACTCATGAAACTTTGCACAAAATTCAGCCCCAGTGAAAATGTAAGTATTTCATTGAGTTCTGGGATGTTTACATGAGGAGTTATTGAACAATAAACAGGCCAATATAAAATCAGCGACTGCAGAAAGCGGTTATAGGTATTCTAACAGGGTTTTATTTTGAAAAGCAGATGTTAAATTTGTAAAAAAAAAAAAAAAAATTTGCCATCTTTCTACAGTCCAGTTATTTTGCTTATGACCGATTATTTTTTATGAATTAGACCTTGAATAAATAACGTTTTGACGATGATGACGATGATGATGTTTTGTTAAAAGATATATAATCACGTCTTTGCTTTATTTTGAAGGGTTCCTCTCGTCTCCGTTGTTCAGTTTGAGATTAGATGAACCATTTTGGACCTGTGAGGATCTCCAACGGTTTGTAGTTGGTCATCGATGTGAAGATGCAGACACACGCTGACCACAGCAGCTGTCCGCCTGCCAACACACACTACACAGTGACACCCGTTGTCGTCGCGCCCACTTATGAGCTCTCGCATGAAAAAGCAATCATAGATAACGCTGATGTTGTTTCTCTCCCTCCCCTCGCAGTCCCAGGCAGTGTCGGTGTGACTCAGAGGTCCTCGGAGGACAAACTGGCCTCCATCCCTCCGCACAGAGACAGAACAGGATGAACAGTGTGTTTCAGCGTCCGTGGATTCAGTCCGAGAGGAACATGAGCTCAGCTCCAACGCCTTTTATTCTGTTGTTGTTGTTGTTGGCAGAAATAGAGAGACAAAAGGAACAACAAAAAGTTTCCAAAAATATAGATGCATCTTTCTGACATCTCTCCGAAAAGACAGAAATAAAGCAGCAGGGTGTGGACAAATGAAGAGGAGGAGGAGGAGGAAGCATCAGAAAGCCTCAAATTAAAGCTGCTCTGGTGAGACCGAGACACACTGCTCTCACAAACAAAATGATAGATAATATTTAGTTTTAAGTTGTGACCTTTAACCTTTCATTGGGTTTGTCACCGTCTGCCTCGTCAGACAGCCGATGCTACAGAAATAAACATCCCTACATACAGTTACTGCCAAAGTCCACTTTGTGTAAATGTCGGCTGGTTTACACTCGGTCCAGAGGTCACCCCGAGGGCCCCGTCACTGGGAACGGAGACTGAACTACATTGACTTCCAATCTGAATCCACCCGGAGCTCAGACTTCAGGTCTGATGGCTTTTTATTCAATAAGACAAGAGACAACGTGGCGTTGAGACACAGAGAGAATCTGCAGATTAACGTGGGAGAAAACAGCCGAATCAAAGTAGCAGCCCCTTAAATATGAAAGTTATAATCAAGCAGCAACTGTCGTCACATCACCCGTCGGTTTGGGGACTGACGTTTTGACGCGATCTTCTGGGTTTTTTGGGCCAAAAGTCAGCATTTTTGGACGAGCTGGGGAGGAGCTGGCTGAGAATCCAAGGGCACTATGCCCCGCCCACCTAGAGGAAACCTGAAATGTCAATCAAACCAGACACGCCCCCAAATATACCTATCTTTGAGGCCCAATATGGTAATTAATTGAGGAATTATTTTAGGAAGGACGACCAGAACAATGATCAGAGTGAATTTATCTCATGGCACCATAATGACTTGAGGAAAGTATTTATGGATTTTGATTGATTAGAGAAGTTGATGCTATTTGAATTGGAGTCTATCGGAGTGTGGAGGTTTTTTGGAGCCAGCCCCTTGTGGCCCCTTGTGGTACTGCCTTTTAAGGCCCTTCTGCATTAGCTTCCCTTTTCAGACCCGGAGTCTACGTCCATTTTTATACACCGTCTATGGCTATAACCAGCATGGCTAGCTTAGCCTAACCTACATTTTTCAAGTTAAAGTTAAGTTCAAGGTAAGGCTGCCTTTTTATTTCTTTGGGTTTTTAGCTGTAGTTGCATTGCTGTTACACCGTTTACTTGCTTACTTACTTGCTAATTGGCTACTACAGTCAGTATCTGATTGGCTGCATCAGATGCTTTATTATTGCACATAACAGCTGTTTAAGTGGATCTTCTAAAGCTATATTTCAACCATAGACTGTATATAAAAGTGGACGTAGCTTCCGGCTCAGAAAAATTGGGGAAAATGCGAAAGCGCCTTAAACTGCGACACCACAGAGGGCCACTAGGGGCTGGCGCCAGAAAGGTTCGAGATTCATGGTTATTACGGTTAAGCCCCTCCTTCTTTTTAGGTTTCTGGAGGTCCATCTGAAAGTAATCCGTCATTAATTAGAAAACAGGCCCCATAAGCTGTGTTTTAGGGGGCGTGTCTTTCTGATTGACAGACCTGTGGTGCACTCAGGTTGTGCTATCGGTGGGCGGGGTATATATTGCCCCGCAGCTCGTCCATATATGGTCAGGGTGACATCGCTGTTGGTTGCTGCTTGATTTCAACATGTAAAGTCATCGAAAGGAGACTCGCTCAGATGGCTGCTTTAGTTTGATTAAAAAGAATCTCTTCCGCATTATTTCTGCCTGCTTTCTCGCTTCGAAAACAGTCGAGCTCTGCAACTTTGGTTAGAATTTGAATGTGTGAAAGCGTAGCTAAAAATAAGAGCTGACTGACTTCTCTTTTCTGGCCAATTTAATCTCTCTCTTCTGCTTCTTTCCCTCCTGCTGCCAAACTGTGAGGGCAGAAAGCAAGTGAATCACAGAGAGGGAAAAAAAAAATATATATATATATAAAAATCTCGAAAAGCCGTGAGGTTACGTACCGCAGGCTCTCTCTCGTACCACAGCGCTTCCTCGTTGAACTCGCAACCTTTGACTGCGGCAGTAAAACGACGGCCCGACATTTGGTGTTTCGTTTCACCTCACTGATGCAAATGTTTTTCTAAAGTGGACTTTTCACTGCTCATTTAACAAAACGCGGCTTCTGACTCAACAGGCTGTTATAGATTTCCCTGGTTGAGTGACACACACCTCTTGTTACCTCTGGCTTTAAAAAATCTTATTCCTTTTGTTCCCGCAGCCTCTGAATTTGAGACAAAGTCGTCTTGTTTTCACACAAAAGAAAAACCCAACCAATTATTCAAGAATCAGTTGGGCGCTTTTAACGTCTCCTTTATGACCCCTCTTCTTGTGTCATAAACTGCAGAACTCAAGTCATTTATTTCTTTATTTGGCATTCACTGATTCCAGTTTCTCCCGTGTGAGGATTTGCTGCCTTTTCTCGGTTTTACATTATTGTTAACCGAACATTTACAGGTTTACAAAAACTGCTAACTCTGGCTCCTCCAACCTGGAAAACCCTCAGCTTCGACTGATCGGGAGCACGAGGGTTGTTGTCTGCTCTGACACGGTCTAACATCTGTTGGTGGAAGCTAGCCTCAATGAGGCTCCGCGTAGGGCTCCGCGATTAATCGCAAAAAAAACCCCAAAAAACGCCATCTTGATTCTTCTCTCCGAGACAACCATTGCTGCATCAAAACTTCTTTCCTGGTCCTTCAACAATATGGTGTGACACCACCCGAAAACACACAAAAACACACTCGTTCGCAGGTTGATGGAAGCGGATGCTTTTTTGTGAAGGTGGATGTACTGAACATCCTGAAATATCAAGAGGCAGTAGATGGGCGGGGCGATTTAAAACCCTGGCACAGCACAATACAGCTCAATAAATCTTTATCTTTAACTCCCTGGAGGCGCACCCCTTTGAACAAATCTAGACGCAGCCGAGTTGAATCCGAGATGAGATGAAACCCTCCCTGGTCACGGCCACATATAAAAATATAAAAACTGATAACCAGTCCTCTCCGTACAAAACTCTGCGATGTACCGTAAATAACAGAAAACCTCCGATTCTTGTTGCCCCCTCGGCTTCAAAACCGGCAGCAGCTGGACGCTTTAAATGAACCTGCAGGTCAACGACCCGACCAAAAGGCCCGGTGTAGAACCGGTTTGTTCTACAGACCCAATTAGCCACAGGCCTGTTTGTTTGCTTATTGCAGAGCATGTTTAATGAATAAATAATGATCTTTAATAATTACATTTAGCCCGATTTCCAGTCCAAGAAAGAAAAGATGAACTGAAACAGAGGAAAGCTTTTCCATCTCTTCCAACCTCATGCAATTTAGGATTCACCTCAAACACATCTTTCATTCTGGAAAATACTATTTTACATTTAAACGGCCAGTTCAAACAAATCTAAGGAAGCAAACACGTCACCCTCTTCCTTCCGCAAGGATCCAGCTGCCTTGATCCAGGATCATTTCGGTTTTTGTTATCCAAGAAAGTGGCGGAATTAGTCCACAGTACAACTGCGCCGTAGCCAACTCATATTATCCCTAATTATCTGAAAAGCTAAGAAAAACCAGGAAAAGCATTTTGTCAGTGGCAGCGCTGTAACTTTTCCTCGAAAGTGGCTGCTTCGGAAAAACAATATCTTTTGAGTGTCAGATTATCCCTGGAAGGCCAGAAAGCCCGTCTGCTTTTGATTTGCTGGTTTCACGGTCTGGAACGCAGCGGTAACGTCGCCCTCCTCATCCCTCATCGGGACACTGACCTCGGCCCGACTCGGCCGCCGTCAAGACCTGCCAAGCTCACATTTCTCTCTCGACTGGTTTGCCGAAGGTCACGACCCCATTATGGCGCCGCTGCACATCCACTCAGAGGTGTGTTCAATCTCCCTGCCAAACAACCGTCAACGGCACCGCATGACTTCTGGGTTTCATTCGAGTGCATTTGTGTGGAGCTTCGGGGACGTTTGCTCACCGAGTTTGTCCTCAAGGCAGACTCTGTGCACTTTTAGCAGGAAGGAAGCGCCACTTTAAATCTCCGTGCGCAGTAAAGAAAAACGCCACCGATAATCCCGATGAGACGAGACTGACCGACTCTAGCTGTTTTTAGGTAAATGCCCCGGCACGCATGCTTTTATACCTGCAGACATGCAACGCTACACCTCTGCATCGGCTCCTGTTTCATAACGACTCTGCAACACAGTCCTCCCCTCTGTGCAGCAGCTTATGCTCCAGCAGGCCGGCCTTATATAAAAGCGGATAGCGCAACAGAGCGACTGGCACAAATCACACAAATTCTACTTCATCTCCGCGAGCAAACCAATCGAAATGCAGCACGAAATGAAGCCCATTTAAAAAGGTCAGTGCAAATACGCGAGGCCTGAAAACCAACAACGGAGCGACAAGATGGCGAGTTTCTTTTGTGGTTTTATTTCCACTTTCCTCTCTCACATCACGATCCAGCATTCCTACTTTCAGCTCCAGGATCTGCTCCGTCGGTCTGATCTTTCATGGCTGCTCACATGATTTATTTAAGCTGATTCTGGAGCAGCAGCCATCATATCTCACTCTACTTCACGTTCCTCAATATAAATGTCAACTGCTGAGGAAGAGGAGGACGAGGGGAAGGAAAAAGGAGTCGAAGGTCAAACATGAATGAATGGGGGAGGGGGGGCGCTGCATCTAAACAGCATCTGCAAGCAATTAAGAGTTTGTTATGACGAGGAAAGAATAATTACGGTTAATGAGTCAGTCTAATTTTAAAAGAGATTTTTGTCATTTCCAAAAATTGGTTGCTTTTCGAATATGAACATTTTCTTTCTCTACCCCAGTTAGAGGGTTATGAAATGGTGAAAATGAGAAGTACTTGACGTCTTGGCGAAATAAAATTCGCTAAAATTCAAGCGGAACAGATTTCCAAAGAAACCAAACCCGGCTATAAATGTGTGCTGAAGGATGACGGATGAAGTCTGACTGTGTTTTATAAAGCAGACGCGGTGAAACTAAAAGCCTTTTTTTTTTTCTTCTTCTTTTCTTTTCTTTTCTTTTTTTTTTTTTTTGCATGTGGTACTACTGACCTGGTTCTATATTAATCTGAGAGTGCAGGTGGTGCACAGAAACTTCGGTGAACGAGCAACATGTCTACTCGCGGCACACTTTCAGTCGCTTTAAAACTGGAACTCGAACGGCTGATGAGGGAAAACGGAGCAGAGCGGACGCTTTAGTTCACATTTTTACAATTATCCCAAATATGAACTGACCGGGTGACGCGAGAAGAGAAGACGGGTTGAAGTCAGTTGGATGAATACTGACGTCCTTTGAGCAGTATTTACCGGCACGGAGTACCTTTTCATCCTGAAAACACCCGTTCAAGTTGGTTCGTCTTGGTTTTTTCAGGATACTTTGAGTCTCGTCTGCTTCCACCTGAAAAAAATTCCATCGTACTATTTACTTTCACTGCGTACTGCAGCTACCGTTAAAAAGTATGCACTGTTGGATGTAGCATGTGCACAATTGGGACATACTACTTCATTATATAAATACCTCTTGCCAACGGTCTCGGCAGCTCAGTCGATGTGACGTTTGTGGTTTGTGGGTCAGAACAGCCAGAGTAGCACGCTCACCTGCAGACTGCAGATGTAGTAGTACATCCTGGTACCTTTGGCATACTACGTTTAACGTTCCACGTACGGGACATACTGAATACTTTTTTTTGGCCTGCTGAATAGTCTGGTAGTTTTGGATATAAGGGACTGACAACAAAACAAGAGATTTAACGTGGAGGTTTTCCCTCCCAGCGTAACGCCTGTTTTTTTTTGTTATACTGGACAAGATGACAAAGAAAAGAAAAAAAAAAGAACATTTATTAAGTTATGAGCCTCCAGGGGAGTTTCAGCGCTCCTTATTGTGAAGTCTGTCGTGGTGTTTCGGTCTTGAAGAGGACTTAAAATCCCCCAAAGGTGTCCAGCTGGGTTCAAATCTGGTGATTTGAGAAGCTCTTAACTTCCTCTTCGAACCGTCCAGCGAGCCGTGATGCGAGATATTCTTTTTCTCTCTCTCTCTCCGCTCGGTTCTGCAGGTTCTTCCTTTGATTTGTCGTCCGTGGAGTACAGAGTGCCGAAGTACAGCGCCGGTAGCTGTTTATTTCCAGCAGTGTTTTGTTTGTTTTTGACCTCGACCAGCACTTGTGTGCAGCCGACCTTGAATCCAGACCTCAGTGAGAACACAGAGCTTCCCCAGGGGGAAACAAATAAACTTTTTTTTTTTTTTTTTTTTTTTTAATGAAGTAGAAAAACAGTGAGCCGAGGAGAGGCAGAAAACAAAGAGCGTCTGGAGTCGCGAAAAGAAAAGAAGAAGAAGAAGAAGAAGAAAGAATTGCCGGATGTCCCCGACCCGCCGCTTCTTTTGTCCAAAGGGCATCAATTAACGAAACACGACTCGTGAATCTGCCGACCCCACCGCTCGGCTCCTCTTACCGCCGTTTTCTTCTTTTGTCGGCCTGCCAGAGGCGACTCGTCAGGTAATGGCTTCCCTGCAACAGCTGGAGGGGATCAAAGTGTCATGTGACGGCAGCCTCCGGCCAATCGGCGGCCGCAGAGCGCTCTGCATTCCTGAACATCGGCGGAGGGTTTGATATTGGATCACCTCTGAGTCGCTCGCTGCCCTTTTCACGGCGTCACCTTCACTGTCGTCTGACATTTGTGGTTCGGCAGCCGGCGCTCTTTCCTTCTTGCTGCAGGCTGGATGAATTCATGACACCAGGGTCCATCTGAGATACGTCTCTCCAGTTTATAAGTTTGAAAGCCGCGCCGCCTTCATGTTCGGCTGAGCCTCCTCCTGCCTCCCGTCTTACACTTTCCCTTTTCCTCATTTTTTGTGGAACTAATTTTGACCTGATTTGACGTCATTTAGTGTAAAACTGTTGTTCAGACGCGTCTTGGCGTCCGTAGATGCCGTTCAGGCAGCTCAACATGGTCTTCTCGCAGTGAGTCGACAAATATTGCACCATCATCCGATTGCAGTTATGACTGCAAACATTATGAAGAATCGTTAGAAACGTTTCCATTCATTTGTAGAAAAACAGCTGGACGACACAAAACAGAAATGTCAGTTTTTCCCCCCACACACGTTTGACTGGCGCTCTTTTAATGACATCTTCATATAGCGCTGGTTTAACAGGACAGGGCGTGGAGAATTACCGCCATTTTGATTTTGATTGTTAGTACCCGTCATTGTCTTCCTTGTATATTTCGGTAATAGTGTCGTGTTTACCTTGATATTTATTTTTCTCATATCTGCCCCGTTCAAGCAAACATTGTTTTGTGTTAAATGACAGGAAATAGCTCCTCTTAAAAAAAATAATTAAAAAAAACCAGGCTTATAAGGTGGCAAAAAATAAACTGAAAAAGATAATGAAATCGTTATTCTACATTATTTGTGTGGCAATTAATGCAAGACTTCTGCATGACTGAACTGATGAGCCCCAGACATGACGGAGATGGCGACGGCCGAAAAAAACCCAACTCTAAGGCTTCAAAGCCGTTATTTCCGATTTCCCCGGAAATTCAAAGGTTCCCGATTCAGTTGAGACGAGAGTCCTCGTGAGGATCGTTGTTCCTGTTATCAGAGGACACGCGGCTTCACCTTTCTCTCTGACCGAACACAAGAGGACACGGCCCGCTCGTCTGTCATCTGGATCCCCCCCCCTCTACCTCTCCCCTCGCTGCCCCACCCGTCTGTTATCACTTCGGTCTCAGCCGCCAGCTTCCATCAGCTCGCAGCCGACGGAGGAGGGAGGGAGGGAGGGAGGGAGGGAGGGAGGGAGGCGGGCGGAGAGAACAGCCGACTGCTCACAGCAGACGAGTATCACGCGAGAGTGTCGTGTAATTAACTAGTAAACCTCTGCAGCTTTGCGTTTGGTGGAAAAACACCTTCCTGATTTGACTCCTGCCGGCGGGAAGCACGTCATCGATATTTCAAACGTCCAAAGAGCTCGTTTAGTCGAAACGACGAGGTCCGAACCCTGAAAATATTCACTTAGATATTTAAACACAAATATTCAGCCGAGTCCTCGCAGTTGAAAACCGAAAGCGGGAAAAAAAAAAAAAAAATCCTGAAAACGTGACTGATCAAAGTTGTCACTACTTTGCCAATTCCTGAAATCAATTTCGCTTTCAATTTGTAGAAAGTTTGGCCACGAGCAAAGAAAAACACGATGAGATTTTTTTTTAGGTGGATCCACAAACTATTCATTTAATTGAATTAATACTTTAATATTTCAATAACCTGATGGCTGAACGGCCATTCTGTTTAGCGCTATAATTAACATTAACTTCTATGATGAATTTCCCTTGTTAGTATCTGCCTTTCAATTATTTTCCCAATGAATCATTTAAATGCCCATTATGTCCCGCAATCAGTCCAAAAGTCCCCAAAAACATTTAATTTCTTGGAAATATTCACATTTAAGAAGCTGCCGTGTTGAATTTTTACTTTAAAATAACTAAATTGCTGCTGTCTTATTTCATCTGTTCGTTAATGGAGTCATTGACTGTGCTTCATTCATTCAGCCTGTCACTGCATTCATGTTACATCATTTCCCTCTTTAGGGAGGAGGGAGCCGGTTATTCAGTGTTTTCAATCCCGACTAATCATCGCTGCATCCTGCCAACATAATCTGAAGGTGACGCTGCAGAAACGGTTGCTCGTAGCGACTCTTTTAGCGATTTAAGAAGATGATTCTGGATCCTGTCAATAAAGCTCTGATTAGTCGACTGCTTTGCAAACTGGGTAAAAAAAATTAAATACAAAAAAAAATAAAAAATAAGCCATGATTGAGAACCAAAAGCGGACCGGCGGGGATGAGGGACGGTTTGATCCTGCGATCCGGGACCAGACCGTCCCTCGTGTCGTAGACAGAAGGGCAGCGGGGCAGGAGGGGGGGAGGAGGGCGGTTTGGAGGGTGCTTCGCAGGGGCGTCCCGTGTTGTTTGGGGGTCAGCGGTGTTTTGAAGTCGGCACCTTTGTTCGAATCCCGTCAAGTGTGAAAAACGGGGGCAGGCCGGAGGCCCTCGGCGTCGTGCCTCCGCTCGGCCGGATGATCCGCCGAGCGAGCAAACGTCTCGAGGGCCATTAGAAGGAAGCCGGATCGTCGGCAGCTCTCGGTCACGTGGACCGACGGTAACGACAGATAGAATTCACACGTCCCGGAGAGAGACCCGCGATTGCCAGAAGCATCATTTCCTGTTGACGGTGATGTTTTTCCTGCATCCCGGCGGAGTTCGGCGTCAGACTGCTACGACACGAACACGTCCTGGAAGTTTATCTGTCTTTTTTTTGCATCGATAAAGAAGTGTTTTCCCCTCTTAAGCTGTTCCTGACGCTTCAGTCTTTGGAACAAACCTCAATGTTTTTGGAGTGCCGGCTGAACTGTGAGTCTGCAGCATCAATAATTGAAAATGCTCGAAACACTGAGCGTACGGTTTTATAGTTTGTCTTGTTTACTCGCTCTTTAGATCCGCCGTGGCCTCATTCAAAATCATGTTTTTAAAGTTTCGTTTCAACAGAAGTTTGGCGAATTCGTGCGGCATAAAAATCTTTACACCAAACCACCATAATACAAGTTGTTGGTGTCGTTACAGACGCTCACGTTCATCGTGTTTGTTGCCTTTATTTTTATTTTTTTTAAATGGCCTTTTAAAAATATTTCAATCCTAAATTCTGCTCCAACAGGCATCCCATGTATTCAGTCAACTCTCCAAATACTTCATGAAGAATCTCCATATTTGAACATAGTGCACACAAAATGCTTTGCGTATTCAAATCCCCCAAATCTTGAGTGTGGTTGACTAAACCTATATTCTATTTTATGAAACTTTTTTTCTCGATTATTCTCTTCAATAATCAGCACAATCTTAAAACTCCAACTGCGGCGTATCTTTGCTTGACAAATGTCGACATGTTAATCGGGCTTTCAGCTCTAATCCGGTTTGTCAAGCTGCATAAATCAAAATCCTTTTGGCAGATTCAAAAGAAAACATTGGACTCCCTTAAAGTATTTGTTTCAGAATAACAGCCCTCAGGTGTATTTGTTCAGGTCTCTGAATGTTATTTCACGGCCAGTTTGCTGTAATCCTGCTTCGTACATGTAAATCATTTTTAACTTTGTTTTTGAAAAGTGCTCTAAAAAGAAGTTTATTATTATCATCGTCTCATTGTGCACCATGTGGCTCAATTCCCCAAAACTACATCCAGCTCAGACAAAAAAACAAAAAAAAAGACAAATCTTGTGTTGTCTAAATTATTTAGACGGCCTCAAACAAGATTATTTTCACGATTATAAATCCATCGATTATTTTCGCAATGAATCATGTGGTCCAAAAAAACGGTTCAGCTTCAAGATGTCCATTAAAGTTTAACACTCGCATTAGCAACCAACTCAATAGTGAATCTCATTACGGAGTACAAAGTAAAGTCCGCGTAGGAAACCAAACCCAGAGACTTCAACCCACAATCGAGCGTGTTCGAGTCCACGACAAAGCGAAGGTAGATGTGGATTTGTTTTAAGTAACTCACGCGACGCGAGTTACTTAAAAAATGGACCTTCGCTTTGTCTTGGACTCAAGTGCGTATTTTACTCAAACCACGATCATTTAACGCTAACCAAGTAGTTTCAGTGCCGAAATCAAACCAAACGGCGACCATGTCACATTTAACCCAAACCGTGATGTTATCTTAAACTTAACCACGTGGTGTTTTGGTTTTTTTTGGTGCCAAAACGTTGCGTGTCTTTACGAAATGCACGGTGAAAAAGAGCAGATGAATCTGGACCCGGACGATGTGGCATATTCAATTTGTCTCAAAATGTTGTTCCCTGAATATGTTTGCTGCTCAAATTCAGGGATTCAAGGTGAAACTGGGAGCAAACACAATCAAAGAGAGTGTCGTTTAAATGGGCAAATATTATCAAAGGACTGTCAGCGGGCCCCCTGCTGGCCAGACGGAGCACACAGGAACCTGTTCACTGAAAACCTCCCGGTACCGAGACAGAATATGGAACCAAAACCAGAATCTCCCCCAAAAAAACCACGACAGCACTGAACTGAAAGCAGAACCACTCCACGTGTATTCAAGGCAAATCTGACCTCATTTCGACTAATGACTGACAGCAGATGGCACGGCTTCACGTTTCATAGTTAAGAGTGTGTTTGGCTCCAAACAACTCAAAAACAGGAGCTGTAATCTGAGCTCAACCTCCGCTGATTTGTTACAGATTGCACCTTTAGCAACGACAGTTAAGTGCACCTATTTTTCATCGAGGTCAGAAACCGAACGGCCGAGCATTTCTTTGACATTACAGAGGTTTAGTTGCTGCAGCTCGTCACCGTCAAGGACAACAGGTTACAGTTTAACTTTAAACCTTCAGTCCTGCTCTTCTAATGGCTTTTAAATGCTTCATGAACTCCTAAAAGTGCAGCAGCTTCTGAAAAAAAACAACCACACAATGCCTTCCCTTTTTTTTACTTTCGAACACAAACTGAAAAGAAGAAGAAGGGAGACCAGGCCGTATTAAAATTCCTCTTTTTTTTTTTTTTTTGGTCCTGGGATTCACCGAAAATATTGCAGTTCTGGGAGACTGGTGGGAAAGTCCAGGACTTCCTGGTTAACTCCAAACAACAGAATGTAGTCATTTATTAAACCTAATAATTGACTACTATAAATATATTTACACAGACTTTAAAGTGCATGTTGCGTGTTTTATTGCACCAAAGTGTGAACAATTTACAGTACCCTCAAAAATTCTTTTGCAAAAGGCTGGTTTTCCTGATTTGGAGAATTGAACCCAACTGAGGCTGGAATTCATTTAAAATCAGCACGTGCAGCGGACCGCAGCGCGCATGCGGAGTTTTTTTTTAAATTTATTTATTTATTTTTTTACACCTTGTTTCGTGAAGAATCATTTCACTTTAA
Organism: Brachyistius frenatus; assembly: GCF_029030835.1. Lineage (NCBI taxonomy): Eukaryota > Metazoa > Chordata > Actinopteri > Embiotocidae > Brachyistius > Brachyistius frenatus. The sequence continues at coordinate 2,251,900 of NW_027210604.1, forward strand.
CATCCAGTATTTCGGCAGGCATTTCTCCTCCACCTCCTGCACCATTTCCAACTGAGGAAAAAGGCCACAAAGGGTGATGATGGGAGCCGTCGCCGCCGTTCCCCCCCCCCCCCCCCCCCCCCCCACCGGCCTCGCCCCTCTACTTCTCCGCCCTCGTTTCAGGGATGCAGGGGCTCGTCAGTATCTCTGGACCAGGCCCGTCTACATCAGCTCATAGCACGTAGGCCACACACACACACACACACACACACACCGCTGCATCGCATTGCACACACACACACACAAAAAAAAAAGCCTGAAATTGCTTCCAGCTGGCTGCGAGTAAACCTGGTCCCGACAGAGCAGAGAAACTGAGGGGGAAACAAAGCGGTCTGCTTGCACAATTATTTGTCCAGTGCGCACACAGTGTTGCACAGCGGCGCACGTTGCCCCTGACTCTGCAGTGCAGTTGAGTTCAGAGTTAAAAATAAAAAAATAAAATAAAAAAAAATAAAAGCTCCCTGCTAACGAGCTCTCACTTTCGCTGCTTCGAAGCCGACTCCAGATCACAGCCTGGTAAGGCGCTTAATTACGGAAAAGGCAAAGCTGCGCTCAGATCACCTCGCCTGTTTTGACAGCGAGTGACTCCGCTGAGAGTTCATAAGCCCGGCCTGTACGGCTGTACTTTAACACCGGGCCGGTAAATGATGAGGATGAGGATGAGGATGGTGATGCACAGGGCGCCCCAGTCCGTCCCTGCGCATCCTCAGCGCGCACCAACCCACACAACAACAACAAAAAAACAAACAAAAAAACAAAAAAAAACGCCGAGAGAAACCCGAAAGAGACGCAGCGCAGCAAACCCAGGAGAAAGAGGAGCGCGAGGAGGGAGGAGGAGGGAGGGAGGAGGAGGAGGAGGAGGAGAGGGGTGTGCGGCCGGACTGCAGGACTCACCAGTCGGTGTCCGAGGTCTCGTCAATGACGTCCTGGTAGGCGGTCAGCAGGGCCAGTCGGTTCTTGCCGAGATTCACAGCCATGTTTCTGTCCCTGCAAGCATCCAGACCGCTGCTGATGGAGAGAGACACGGAGTGAGACTACTGAGAAGAGGAGGAGGAGGAGGAGGATCTGACTGGTGGAGACAAAGAGGTGTCACGGTGGCTGACGGGTCCTAGCGCCGAAAAATAATCACAGGCTAAACAGTCCGATGGGTCCTAGTGCCGAGGCGTACAAAAACATCTGCAGAAATTAAATAGATAAGAAAATTATTTATAACGGTAATTAATGTTTTGTGTCTTTAATGCTCGATCAAATTCCAAGGAAGATTCCCGGAAATATAAAAGGTTCTAAAATCGTAAATTAAGATGACTTATTTTTATAATCATCAGATTATTGTTTTTTTCAGCTCTGTATTGTGTCAAAAAAATAAATTATAATACCGTTAGAATTTCCAAAATCCCCCCAAAATATGTCTGGACAAAGAATCAAAGAAGTCAGTTTTGTTATCAAAGATGACCAAAAAAAGCTGCTGCTTTTTTTTTCAATGAATGATCATGTTTTCCCCTCAAACAAAACTTCTAAGAAAACTTTCAGGACAATTATTCAGAAATTGCAGACCTGTAAAATAAAAATTGTAACCACTTTTTACCAATTAACAGCTTTTGTGCCTTTGTGCAGCAACTTTTTTGCTGGTTATTGTTCACAGTTGCAAGAGATTCAGTTCAAATGCGTATGCCGTCTATCAGTCTTAGATTTATAATGTTAAAAAATATCTCAGACAAATCTGTATTTTCAATTTAATTAACTTTATTATGAATTATGAGCCACTTTGTGCAAATTATAAATTACCGTCTTATCGATAGGTTAACATGTAAGTTTTATGCAAAATCATAATCTAAAAGCTAACGCTGAAATAAATAAATGTAATGCAGTGAGGTGTAACTGAACAACAGCGGTCCTAATATACAACCTTGTGGCACTCCAATAACGCAGTATTTTAGAGGTAATGTTAACGGCATAGAGTATGTACAACTGAATCCAGTTTAGTAATTTATCAAAAAATAACTTTATTTCCTCTCACACCAATTAAATATTTAAAGAAGCCCGCTCTCTGGATGCAAGAAGAAATACAACACTGGCTGAAACACCCGAATATGGGAGCAAATTATCTGGATTTGAGTTGCATTGTGGGTAATGAAGTCCCCCTTTTTGTAACTTGGAAGATTTTGTGCAATAAAAAAAAAAGACGCCATCTTTTGTTCTGTTGCATCAATTTAAATCTGTCCATTAGTCCTACATTGCTTCTTTTTTTTTTCCTTACTTTGGCACAAATCTATGAAAAACATTAATCACGTCAAGTCTGAAATAATTTGTGGAAATAAAACAAAACTCCGATGACCTAATGGGCCAAGAATTCCTCTCGAACCTCTTTTGTAGGGCTTCTGTAGACTTCGCACAAGCAATGGACTGAAAACGAGGTTCTTTTCTCCCCATTTCCTGGAAAAGTTGACATTTAGGAGGTTTTCCCCGGCTGGTGGCGGTGGCTGGTTGCCCTGGTAACCAGCCTGCCACGGCCAGCCTCAGTGTTTGTCTCCCAGGCCCGGCCGCTGGCATCGAGCCCACATACCTTCCCTGGGCTCCACGGAGGCCGGAGCATAATAGAGGAGGGGCGCTGATGCTGGTGGGCGCTTTAATTGGCACAAACAGCGATTATGTACAAGGTGAAGCTGCTGCGACTCCTTTCGCCACCATTCGGTCTGCATAATTCAGCTTTCTTCACCCTGCTGCATTCACTCTTCCACTGCTTTTATCCACACTTATTTATTTATTCATTTGCATGCAAAAAACCAACAACAACAAAAAAAACACCCTCATTTATTTTTAGAAAAGTTTACCACTTTTATGTTGAACAAATGATTGAATTAATCGGAGCGGCCGAACTTCTCAGGCTCTACATATTTTCCAAACTTGAAACCGTCTGCACCTTTCTTTCTAAATAAGGGAAGATCAGTCGCACCAACAGTACACCGCCCATATATTTTCAGATTTTACAGTATAAGTGCACCAAACTTTCATAAATAATTGCCAGTATTTTGCTAACCAGGCTGCCAGAGGACTGAAACACTGTGTGCTCGGCTTGTTTTGCAGAAATAAAGAAATACTGTAAGTAAAGAGCTAGTTTCTGATGCACAAACCATTTCTAGCGCTGCGGTATCATTTACGTAAGTGTCGAGGTAGAAGAAGAACATATGATGTATGATCTTACTACAAATAAAATGCCAAATCATTTTTGACGCATTTGTGATTTTGAGACAAAAGTGACTTCGTTTGATTGACAGGTATCGAAATGATATAACATTTCAAAAACTGTTCTGATAAAAAGGTGCAAGACTCGGAAAAAGAAATGATACCTCTTTCAAGCGGGTCCAGGTCGGTCTCTGCAAACGTCAAAATTGAACAAATGTTAGCTCAATCAATGGCGCAAACCAAAGAAGAGCTGCTAATGGCTCATTCCGCTTACTTGTTTTTCCAAAAATGCAAACAAATGAAAAAAAAACAACAACAACTTTGTAACTCACCAAATCATGGCAACATCACACTTCCTGTTCCTTGCTAAAGTCCACATCTCTTCAAACAAGTAAAGACACTCGTGGCTAAATGTCTGTAGGCTGAAGGGGATGACGAGCAGGTGACAGTCACAGAGGGAAGGTCCAGTTGGAGCAGGTCATCTCCTGGGGCTCAAAATCAATGAGGCTAAAAATGCTAATGTGGCTGGTAAAATGATGTCATTTCCTCCACACACTTCCTGTCTGCTCCATGCTGTCTCATCCTATGACTCTTTAGCTTTGGGCCTAATACCCCCCCCCACCAACACACACACACACACACACACACACACACAACACAGCCCCCTCCCCCTCTTGTTAAGTGGGTTAGTATTAATTAATTCTCTTCACCCTGTAAGTCTTCGTTTCCTGCAAACACTGTTTCTTTGTTTCTTTTATTTTAAGTGTAAATGTGAGTGTAAATGTGGTTCTGTGTGTGTGTGTGTGTGTGTGTGTGTGTGTGTGTGTGTGTGTGTGTGTGTGTGTGTGTGTGTGTGTGTGTGTGTGTGTGTGTGTGTGTGTGTGTGTGTGTGTGTGTGTGTGCTGGTATTACTCATGTTGAGAGATAAATCTGTTCCCACACTCACCTTATACCGACTCTCCTTCTTTTAGGGGACAAAGAGGAAGCTCCTGTAATGTATAATAAAATGTTTGGGTGAGCATTTGTTGTGAGGTTAAGTCTCCAGGAGATCGATATGAGTGCAAAGTCATGCTTTCTGCAAGCGCAGGTCGACATGATGTAAACTTTGTTATCTGCTCGGGTCTGTGAGGAAATTTGTGACAGCATGGGCTGTAAATAACGCTGACTGTGCGTTATGAGATCGGGAAAACAAAATGGATATTGTAGTTTTTGAGGGACGGCCGTGCAAAGAGATTCACAGACGGTGTTAAAGTCCTGGTGAGGCCGCTCGCTTTAAAATGCCACCATCACTTTTAATGATGGAAACATTGGTTGTTCTTATCCGAAACGTGCGTCAGGCTTGTCTGGCAGGCGGAAGTTCCTGGTAGTTCTTGATGAGAATCGACGTGATTAACGCACTCGCGGCAGCGGTATTACAGAAAATCCACCGGACATCTTCCTCGCTGACTTCTCTCTCATCTCTGAGAGGAGTGAAGCAGCTGCACTGGATGAAACAGACTCTCGGGGAGCAAATCTCCTCTGAATGAGATCCAGGCCCGCAAGAGCGAGCTGACACTTAAACAGCCCTTTCCCTAATACGGGCTCGGACCGGACAAATTAGCCTGTCAGGGCTGAGCGGTTGAGATTACACCGACTCTGCTCCCCAGCTTCAAGAGGGAATAAATAACACTTTGAAAATCAGAGCGTTTTAATCCACTGAGTGGCCTCGAAGAGCATCGAGAGGACGGAGGTCAGAGTCGCGGCGGAAAATGAAACGATTTTAGTTTTTTTTGAACAAGTAACAAAACATTTCTACCGACGTGCGGACGGGGGAAGACGGAATAAATGCCTTGAAGCTCTCAACCTAACAGAGACAGAGACGACCAGGGGCCGGACGCCATGGCGACGCTCCACGAAGGCCACGAGCCCCTCAAACTCCCCCCCCGCCCTCCCCCACCGATGTGTCTGCTAACCCTAACCCATCCCGGACCCACGGCTCAACGAGGTCCCGACGAAATCTTCAATCTTCAGGGAAGAGCAGGAGGTTTTCATCTGAAACGTCGTTCAGGACGGAGACATGAACCGGAAGTGTGCAACAATAATTAGCAGCAACAGAAGTTTATTTGGCGAAGATTCATTTGTTTGTTTTAATTTTGAGTAAAAATCCTGAAGTCTAGAAGAAGACAAAAGGCTCACTGCGTGTTGCTGCTGCTCCTTTGTCTCCTGCGTGGCAGAGGGGTTATCGATTGATTTATTGATCAGCTTTCTGTGCTGAGGTGCCTCTGAAGGAGGGGGCAGGCAGATGGAGGACAAAACAAAAGGAGAGAAAAGGTCTATTTTCCATCTGCGGTCTTTGTGAGAGCGAGTGAGAGCCTCCGTCACTCTTGAATCTCTTCGTTTTCAATTATTTCTTTATCTGGTGTAAAACAGATCAAATGAAGGAATCCAACTCGTCCTCTGAGGTGGTCTCAGCTCGGTTTTTAACAGCAGGAGCTCGCAGTTTAATTCTATTTCTGCCATTTTGTCCTGCTCTCGTCCACCTGCCGTCTGCCCGTGAGGAGATAAACCCTCCAGCGTCTCGAAACATCCGGAGACTATTTAATATGAAGGATGTGGAGAGCAAGTAGGAAGTGAAGAGATGAAGATTTTTATGCGCTTGAATGTTTCCGTCCAGGAACAGATGTGGGCGTTGCAGTGGATGTGGAAACAGATTAGAGAAATACAAAAACTCTGTGGGGGTGAAAGAAACTGGGGATTAATTCTGAACACTGTGGATGTGGAGCTGCAAGTCGTCTTTCAACTGCCGACTGCATTCATAGCCGTAATATGATATAATGATCTTGTGTTTGAGTGTTCAACGAAATGCAATCAATTAAAAACCAACAACGAGCCGAAGAACGGCTTTTAACCGTGAAGCTGTTGTGAAGAACTCAAGAATTTCATGTTAATTACTACTAACTTTTTACATATTATTTCCCAAAGGTCAAAGGTCAACTTCACTTCACTTTTCTGTCCATTATACATCTCAGGAAGGGGAGATTGTGACCTTGTTTTACATTTGGACAGATACCGAAGAGCTGCGTGGTAGTTCATGTTGGGAGGGGAGAGGGGGGGAGTGGGTGGAGTCAAGGTTGGTCAAAGAGAATATTTAGGCCTAACAGTAATTTTTCAGTTTTGGATGAGTTGTTAAATATTCAATTACATGTGGATGTGTGGGGTCTCTGTATTGTTGTTGTTGTTGTTGTTGTTTATTTTACTCTTTGTACTCTTCATCTAATTTCAAGTTATCCGGATTGTTATTATATCCCATCGCTGACCCGGTGTTCCTCCAGAAGGTGAGGAAAGACTTGCTGAAAGACCACAGACTGCATTTCAGATCTGTCACCAGAGAAGACTGGTGATGGTGTTGAAGGATTCTTGGGAAAAGATGCCACCTGCAGGCCAGTTCATAGAGCCCGACCCCGAGAGTTTGACCCCTTCCAGTGCTAACAAGCTGGAAAAAAAAAAAAACGAAGCATTTCAGAGCCGATGAGACCCGAAAAGCCGGTAACAAGCAGCGTCTCAGACACCAACACGCACCAGACAGGTATCTGAACACAGTCAAAACGTGACGGATCGCAGGGGGGTACAGTATTTGCAAACTGACAGTTACTCTGGGATGATGTTCAGACACACGGAGGCAACACGGACCATTAAGCACCAACAGGGAGGGCAGCGAAACAGAAATCTGGGTACCTAAGATCACAGACTTCCTCCTACCACCTCGACACATGTCAGCAAACACTATTGTTACACGCCAGAGCTCTCCATTACACTAGAAAAAAAAAAAATCCATATCTCTGTAAAAACTCGATGTCCCCATAAACCTGCCCGCAGAGGACGGGAATAAGAATGTGAATTCTTTTGTCCAAAAACGTTCACGTGACTGAACCCTGTTCGCTCGGTTCATTCCCGAGTTTCATTCCTACAAAAATATAACTGAGCATGACCGATGGGATGTCCAGCTGCACCTCAGAAGGCCGAAGCGGACTCGTTATCAACGTAAAGTTGACAATGACCACTCCATTGGAGGCTCTTCGCTTCTCCTTGAAAACCTTCTACGTTAAAAAGGTCCATTTGAGTGAAGACATGTACTTCAGAGTAGAGAAGCCATTTAATGTTTCCATGAAGATGACAACCCCGTCAGCTCATCCGCATCTGAATCATTTCAAGAATTTAGCGCTGGCTGTGGTTTAATTTTCACCGTCCACAAAATCAGGGCAAAACATTTAAACTCTTAACATTCTATGAACAGGTTTTATAAAATGTCTTTTTCTGCTTACTTTTTTTTTGTTTGTTTTTTGGCCAGAGACATACTTGCTTTTAACTATACGTGCACATGACGAGACGCCCGGCGTGTCCAGGGTCCTGAGAATTAAACACGTCCACAAGACGCAGTACGCACGCATGAACATTAGGGACAGCGTGGAGGTCTGACAGCAGTGAAGAGTTACCTGGATCTGTACAAGGTGTCACTACTTCTGCACGGTGACGAATATACTTGTCAAAAACCGACGCCAGATCAGTTTCACTTTAGACGTTGACGTAACAACCACAAAAAGAAGGTCTGCCACGTTACATGTTGGAAAAAATGTTGTCACACAGTCATCCGGGTTTTTTTTTTTTCAATGAATCCGCTGAGACCAAAAACTTCCCCTAAAATAACGATGTCGTCACATTTCTTGGTTACATAATGCAAATCTCCCAAGTTGTATTTCTATCATTACGTTCTCTAGTACGCCCTCTAGTGGAATCCTCCGGTACGACGCAAAAGTACATCGGAAATTATGAGAGCAATTACGTTCAGGACGGACGCAGTCGGACGTCTACGTGGAAATTGGTTAAAATGTAAATACGTCCCACGCCTGAGGCTTCGTGATTTCGCCTTGTGGTTTCTTCCGATGCGACTTGATGTTCCAGTTTGTTTGTCCTTTCTGAATTGTTTTTGTCGTTTAAAATAAAAGTTGTTGTTCCGCAAATATGTTTCCAATCTTTTCAAATCACGATGCTGGGAAATATTTTTCTTCCGCGTTGAGGAAACTGATTTGCTGGGAGATGACGGGGCTTCCTGTTTGGCAGCGTTTAAATATGCGGGGCATGATGTGTTTGAAGGGCAGGGCACAAGAATCCGAGTATATAAGATCTGAAATAAAAGAAAAGAAACAACGCTCACCGTGTTACCAGATTCGAGACACCTCACAATCAGCTGCCAGGAAAAGATAACCATGAGCAGTAAGTACAGCTTTCATTTAGTTTATTTCTGTAGTTTAGATTAATTGTCTTTAAGAACAGTCTTAAACCACCTTGATTAGCCTTAATCAATACTTTTTATATCTACAGTGGGTACGGAAAGTATTCAGACCCCTTTAAATTTTTCACTCTTTGTTTCATTGCAGCCATTTGCTAAAATCAAAAAAGTTCATTTTATTTCTCATTAATGTACACTCAGCACCCCATGTTGACAGAAAAAAACAGAAATGTAGAAATTTGTGCAAATTTATTAAAAAAGAAAAACTGAAATATCACATGGTCATAAGTATTCAGACCCTTTGCTGTGACACTCATATTTAACTCACATGCTGTCCATTTCTTCTGATCCTCCTTGAGATGGTTCTACTCCTTCATTGGAGTCCAACTGTGTTTAATTAAACTGATTGGACTTGGTTAGGAAAGGCACACACCTGTCTATATAAGACCTTACAGCTCACAGTGCATGTCAGAGCAAATGAGAATCATGAGGTCGAAGGAACTGTCCAAGGAGCTCAGAGACAGAATTGTGGCAAGGCACAGATCTGGCCAAGGTTACAAAATAATTTCTGCAGCACTCAAGATTCCTAAGAGCACAGTGGCCTCCATAATCCTTAAATGGAAGAAGTTTGGGACGACCAGAACTCTTCCTAGACCTGGCCGTCCAGCCAAACTGAGCAATCGTGGGAGAAGAGCCTTGGTGAGAGAGGTAAAGAAGAACCCAAAGATCACTGTGGCTGAGCTCCAGAGATGCAGTAGGGAGATAGGAGAAAGTTCCACAAAGTCAACGATCACTGCAGCCCTCCACCAGTCGGGGCTTTATGGCAGAGTGGCCCGACGGAAGCCTCTCCTCAGTGCAAGACATATGAAAGCCCGCATAGAGTTTGCCAAAAAACACATGAAGGACTCCCAGACTATGAGAAATAAGATTCTCTGGTCTGATGAGACCAAGATTGAACTTTTTGGCGTTAATTCTAAGCGGTATGTGTGGAGAAAACCAGGCACTGCTCATCACCTGCCCAATACAATCCCAACAGTGAAACATGGTGGTGGCAGCATCATGCTATGGGGGTGTTTTTCAGCTGCAGGGACAGGACGACTGGTTGCAATTGAAGGAAAGATGAATGCGGCCAAGTACAGAGATATCCTGGAAGAAAACCTCTTCCAGAGTGCTCTGGACCTCAGACTGGGCCGAAGGTTCACCTTCCAACAAGACAATGACCCTAAGCACACAGCTAAAATAACAAAGGAGTGGTTTTGGAACAACTCTGTGACCATTCTTGACTGGCCCAGCCAGAGCCCTGACCTAAACCCAATTGAGCATCTCTGGAGAGACCTGAAAATGGCTGTCCACCAACGTTCACCATCCAACCTGACGGAACTGGAGAGGATCTGCAAGGAAGAATGGCAGAGGATCCCCAAATCCAGGTGTGAAAAGCTTGTTGCATCATTCCCAAGAAGACTCATGGCTGTACTCGCTCAAAAGGGTGCTTCTACTCAATACTGAGCAAAGGGTCTGAATACTTATGACCATGTGATATTTCAGTTTTTCTTTTTTAATAAATTTGCACAAATTTCTACATTTCTGTTTTTTTCTGTCAAGATGGGGTGCTGAGTGTACATTAATGAGAAATAAAATGAACTTTTTTGATTTTAGCAAATGGCTGCAATGAAACAAAGAGTGAAAAATTTAAAGGGGTCTGAATACTTTCCGTACCCACTGTATTTGATTATATTGTGACTCTTTAAGTTTTTTCTTTTGTATTTTGTTGTGGAGGTAAATATTAATAAAAATGCCTTCGTTACAAGTTGAATTGACGTAAGTTGTCTTTAAATATTGTAGTTATATTGTTAATATTCACGGTTACATCAATGCCTCTTTAATGTTTATTAAATCCTTACTGGAAGCTCCTCGGTAGATTCCATCTGTCAACAGAACGCTGACATGGATGCTGTCCATCCAGTTCATCTGTCAGTGATTGATGACCAAAGACTCTAATAACACTCAAAATATTAAAGTATAAAACATGACCTGACTGCATTTCATGATTTAGATCAAAGAAATATTTGCATATGATTTAAACTGAAAGTCACAAATGTAAGATGGAAGTATTTCTGTTTTATCTGTTGCATACGCTTTTTTTAAGATTTTAAAATTCAGCTTTTTAGCAACGTCTCGTATGGTCATGTTCTACAAAACACACAAAGAGCATGTGAGCGTCTGGAGAGAGGAGCTCGTGTTTTAGAAACGTGACACCTGTCGAAGTGAGATAGCTCCATCTGCTGCGATCGTTATCGTTACAGGAAGCACGCAAGCGGTAAAATGTCGCACGTTGAATAAGTAAAGGAATGTGAAGAAGCTGCAGCCCCGCCCCCTCCGGCAGAGAGATGATTACTGCAGTTTCACTCTCACGGAAACTCGGCTTCATGAAAGTTTGATTATTTATGAGGGCCCGAGCACCGAGCATCGGTGCGAAAGCCCTATTGTTTTTCGTAAAAATGTTCTCGTTCTTGGACGTTCTTCTTCTTCTTCTTCTTACATAAAGTCATTTGCCTTTTTGGAGGCTTTATCATACTCAAAAACTCATGAAAATGGATACGCATACGGCTCCTGGCGAAAAATTTTGTATTCTAGTGGAGTCGCAAACGGCTCGAGAGCGCCCCCTAAAGAGATGCCCCGGCGGCCACATTTACCTAACTTCACGAAATCCGGTGGACACGTGTATCACACCGAGACGCACAAAAAAGTTACATTGCACCGTTATGTCAACTCGACAGGAAGTCCACCATTTTGAATTTAGTCGCCATTTTGGGCGATTCTGACACGTTGTACTTTGTCGAACTCCTCCGAGGGATTTTGTCAGACCGACTTGAATTTAGGTTCTATGGATAGAAAACATGTTTGGGATTAAATCTTCTTAAAATAATTCGTTTTCGTCGATGCGTGTGCCCGTGAGAGGAGGCCATTTTGAGCGTCTCGCCATGAAACTACGAGTTGCTTTAAATCTTACGTACATGGACCGACCTTCTCCAAACATCACAGGTATGATAACAGCCCCGCCCTGAAGACCCCTGTGTGGTAATATTCACTCATAGTCAGAGCGCCCCCTGTTGGCCACCGGAAATGACACTTTTCATACTTCACATCGAGCTGGTTGATCACATGAAAGTAAAGTCGGGTATACGCGGTCCCTTGCGGGCTGCACATCAGGGAGACGGCTTCGGGGAGGCGGAGTGCGAGGGCCTGTACATCACTGCTTGTTTCATTTGTTATTGCTTTCCATCCATTTTGTCTACAATTAATACATTTTTAATTCCGTTCCATCTTTATTAATGATTTTATTTCCAGCATTTTTATTTCTCATGCGCTTTTGTCTAAAACTATATTTGCTTTTGTATTGTCTTAATAACTTGTTGTTAACTTGTCTCTGTGAAAATTGATATAGAATAAATAAAATTTGAATTATTTCATATAAAACCCAGTTGAGAAGTTTTTACGAACAAACGTGTATCGTGTCAGATTTTGCCGTGAACAGTACGCACATGTACAACCCCGTTTCCAAAAAAGCTGTGACGCTGTGAAATGTAAATAAAAACAGAATATGAAAATAGATAAAAGACAACATATCAAATGTTAAAATTGTGAAATTTCATTGTTTTATGAAAAATATATGCTCATTTGAATTTGATACACCTTCACACCATCATGGATGCTGCCTTTGAACTGTGCGTTGATAACAAGCTGGATGGTCCCTCGCCTCTTTGGCCCAGAGAACGTGGCGTCCATAATTTCCAAAAAGAATTTCAAATTTTGATTTGTCAGACAACAGGACAGTCTCCCACTTCCCTTGACTAATGTTAAATGAGCTTGAGCCCTCAGAAGGTGGCGCCATTTCTTTATCATGTTTATTTACGGGTTCTTCTTTGTAGAGCTTTAAGCTGCAGCGAAGACTTGTGTTCTCAAAGTTTTCCGAAGTGTTCCTGAGCCCACGCAGTGATTTCCACTACAGATTTGCATCTGTTTTTAATGCAGTGCTGCCTGAGGGCCCGGAGATCACGGCTTTCTTGTTCCTTTTGGTTTTTTTATAATATTGTGTACCGTAGACATACGTGTAACGTGTGTAAAGTAACTTACATGACATACGTAACGTTATTTATGTAAAAGTAGTACTCAAACTATGATGAAACCATTACCTTAACCTGACCACGTTGCTTTTTGTGCGTAAGCCAACGGCACCGTTATTACAGGTATTACGCACTTTACCATGACACCAGATTGCAAATGATAAACTCGCACCGTTTTCTTTTCAATGTTTTATGTGCAAAAATACTGTTTCCCAGAGCATGGTAATGGTTACATTTGGCCTATGAATTTATTTTGGGGGTGAGGGGGTTGAGCGTCTGCCGTTTTACAACGCAAGTGATATCTTTGTCATATTCTCCAACAGATGAAGAGGAACCACACCTCAGGATTGCACTTGTTGGGAAAACTGGTGTCGGAAAGAGCGCGACAGGAAACACCATCTTAAGAAAAAAAGTTTTTCATTCGAAGCTGTCTTCTTCCTCGCTGACAGCAGAGTGCAAGAAGGAAATGGCAGAGTTCGGTGGTCAAACACTGGCTGTGATTGATACTCCGGGTCTGTTCGACACCAGTAAAGCTGAAGAAGAAGTGAGGAGAGAGATCGGAAAGTGCATGTCGTACGCCTCTCCTGGTCCTCACGTGTTCCTGGTGGTGCTGCAGCCGGGCAGATTCACACAAGAAGAACAAGAAACAGTGAGAATCGTGCAGATGATGTTCGGCGAGAACGTAGAATATTTCACCATGGCCCTGTTCACCCACGGAGACGACCTGGAGACCGAGGGAGCCTCCATGGGAGAAATTATTCTTCAAAATAAAGCTCTCCATGCCTTCATCAATCAGTGTCGTGGAGGATATCACGTTTTCAACAACCGAAGCGACAGCGACGCTCAGGTCGGAGAGCTGCTGATGAAGATCAACTCGATGGTTCAGAGAAATGGAGGAAGACACTTCACCAACGAGATGTTCCAGGTGGCCGAGAAAGCCATAAAAGAAGAGATGGAACAAATTCGCAGAGCAAATCCAAACATTCTGTTCAAAGTCGCCAGAAGACAAGCAGAGGAAGACAACTCGTTCAATCGGTTCATCCAGCAGGGAGCTGCCATCGGAGCAGTTGCTGGATTTTTGGGAGGTCCGTTGGTATCTGCTGTGGGAGCTGCAGTGGGAGCTTTAATGGGAGCTATAACCGGAGCCGTGAAGAAAAAAGACTGCACCATACAATAATAATCTGACTCGCTGGAGCCGCATTGACATAGAGATCCAGGAAAATAATCACAGTACCTTCTATTTTGTCACATGTTGGATCATCTATACAACAAATTTGACAATCTATGGGAGTTTTCATTTCTGCTAAGCAGCAGCCCCTGACTTTGTGATTTATGCATAGTGGGCATTTTTGAATTAAAGTTACTTATGTTGTGCTTTCAGGTGCGATGTTGTAAAGATGCAAACCTTTTGGAAGAGTGGAGTTCACCAGTTTTGCGTCCAAACCTTGATACAGCTTATATTCCTTAGTGGGTGAAGGTGTTTCTTCATTATGAGCAGTTCGAAATAACTCTTGATTCATATATATACACCGATGTCCTTATACATTAATAAATATAAATATACCAAATAAAAATTATTGTCCGACGTTTTAATTTACCTCAAGCATCAAAATGGAGGCTGAAAAAATAAAATGTCTCCATTTATCAGGAATTGTGATCAAATGCTTTCAATAATTTGTTATTTTCCTGCTTCTAGGATGACTCGCTGTGTTCATGTGGTTAATGTTATTATTTGTGCACTGACCGTGGTGGTCAGAAGGTGTTTGACTCGGTGCCGCCCTGCTGATAAAATGTGTTGTTTTCAGATTCAGACCTGAGGGTGGTGCTGGTGGGTCAGGAGAGAGTGGGGAAGAGTTCAGCAGGAAACACCATCCTGGGAACGAAGGAGTTTGACTGCAAGCTCAGCTCCACGCCTCTGACTCTGAGCAGCAAGAAGGTAGAAGGTGAGGTTCTGTGTCGCCGGGTCTCCGTGGTCGACACCCCGGGACTCTTCAGCACTCAGCTGTCAGCAGAGAAGATGAAATCTCAGCTGTTCAAGGCGCTGACGCTGAGTTCTCCGGGTCCTCACGTCTTCCTGCTCACCGTCCAGCTCGGAAGATTCACCGAAGATGAGCAGGACGGGGTGAAGACTCTGGAGGACATGCTGAGTCCCGACGTCTCCAAACACACCATGGTGCTGTTCACCTACGGAGACCAGCTGGACGACACCGACATGGAGCAGTTCATCAAAGAGGACGACAACCTGCAGGAGCTGCTGAGGAGCTGCAGCGGTCAGTACCAAGTGTTCAACAACAGAGAGATGGGAGACGGGAGTCAGGTCCGAGAGCTGCTGGAGAAAATAGACTCCATCTCTGAGGGAGGACGCTCGTATTATAAGAAAAGGCCTCCGGGGTTCATAGCCAGATCTTCGAGTATGATTAGCAAGGGCTGCTCCAGATTTTTTAACAACTTACACCACGCCGCGAGAGGTGGAGAGAGGAGAGGAGCGTTGGTGATCACGTGGGGGGAGGAGAGAGAGCATGGGAGAGTACAAGGAAGGAGAGGAAAGGAGAAAAGAGGAAGCGAGAGACAAGAAGATGGAAAGAGAGACATGAGATGTTCGAAGGATTGAAAAGGTTTAAAGATATTCTCAAGTATGTTGCCACTGGAGGAACGTGGTTTTCTCTCCTGTTATTTATAGGACTCAGTCTGGACTTCTGACCACAAACATCCAACGACGGTCAGAACGTCTTCCTCAAACAACTCGGCTTTACTTTTTGATCTCCAAACATCACAGGATCCATATATGTTCCTTCACTTTGGAATTTGATGGGGTTTTTTTTGGTTTGTGAAGCTCATTGTAGAATTTGTTTTGAACGATGTTACATAAATACTTGCATGCAATGCGTCCTGCCTCACTGCACACTTCTGCTTGGAGGAACATGGAGTGGAAAAAAAAAAAAAAGCCCCCCTTTAATTTTTCCACTGCTTCTCGCCAGGAACTTTTCTGGGTTTCGTTTTTTTTTTTCCTTTCTTCGATGCGTTAAACTTCCGTGACTTTATCTTCAATGCAAACACACGCACACAGAATGGAGGACGTCAGGAGATGCCGTTCAAGAAGACGACGATGTGTTTGGAGAGGCTGAAAAGTTGCAGGTCGCCACTAATCGAGTCGTCTAGTGCATCAAAAAAAAAAAAAAAAAAAAAAATGGTGTCTGCTTTTGTCGTTTGGCCACTTGACAATGACAGGTGTGTGCAGGGGGTCCCTCATCGCGCATGCAAGTGATTGGAACTATTCTCTCTGGCCTTTTTGTCACGTCAGCGTTTATGGGCCGGAGATATACCTGGTACAAAGCATCTCCTCAGTGTCGGCTCGCCTCCTTTTGCAACCTCAGCGGGCGCGAAACCAGAAGCAACACCACAACTTTTGCCCAACAGAAAACCGAAACAAAACCCAAAGAAACGTTGCAAAACGGCTGCGAACGTTTTGGCGTCGCACATTCAGAATGAAAGTTTTCAACCGACGAGGACACTCGGTTTCTAACGTCGATCACATTTGGTGACAAAAAGCCGATCAGATTCTGTGTTTCACATGTTTAATGTTCAGCAAAAAAGTCGTTTACAGCAACAAACAGCATGTTTACATTTTCAGACTTCACATTAGATGTTCTTCAATCAGCAACTTTGTCTTTTGATTTCAAGTCACGTCCACTAATTCTCTTCTGTTATTTACTGAATCACTTTCTTTTATTTTACTTGATGGTCAGAATTAAATAAAGTTTTTTTTCTCGAGGCATTAAAACAAATATTCCAGTTTAATGTTAAATTACAACTTCATTCGGGTCAAGAAATAAATTAAAAAAAAAAAAAAATTATTATTATATTAGATCAAAATCAAAGACTTTGATTTATTCTGTGAGGAAGTCAGAGCAGTGATGTGGACTGTGTATTTCATGTACAGTTTATTTACAGTTGGTCTCAGTTTGTTCACACGGTTACAAAGTGGAGTCACTCCTGTTTCCACAATGATGTTTACAGAGAACACGAACTGTCAGGTTTCACTCTGACAATAATCGAATAAGACCATCAGCAGTGTGGGAACCTGCAGACAGAACTCGGGGCACAAGGAGTCATCTCTAACACATACACACGGTAAATATAATTTAACTGTAGTCCACCCATCTCTCTCTCTCCCTCTCTCGTTACCTGCCCGAGTCTCAGTGGAAGACTGTCTGTCTCCAGCGCTTGTCGGGCGTGAACGGCCACAGACAGTCCACGATGGCGGAGGTGAAAGGTCGCGGCTCGACGCTCAGATTCAGCAGCTCCAGACGAGAGCAGTTCAACTGGCTGTTCATTGGACGAAGAGCCGACGCCGCCGGCTGCTCCGTCAGCTGCAAGTATGGAGATAGTAGAAGTACTGCAGGTACTCTGACAGCGTGTAGAAGTACTGCAGGTGCTCTGACAGCGTGTAGAAGTACTGCAGGTACTCTGACAGCGTGTAGAAGTACTGCAGGTACTCTGACAGCGCGTGTACAAGTACTGCAGGTACTCTGACAGCGTGTAGAAGTGATGCAGGTACTCGTGCTGCAGGTACTCTGACAGCGTGTACTCTGACAGCGTGTAGAAGTACTGCAGGTACTCTGACAGCATGTAGAAGTACTGCAGGTACTCTTGACAGCATGTAGAAGTGCTGCAGGTACTCTGACAGCGGGTAGAGTATAAATAAAGTTTTTTTATTATTATTATTAACTGGATAACTGTTGAACTTGCTGTCGTTTTTATTTTGAATCTTATATATTCAATATTTATTAAAGTCTTCCTGAATGATTTAACGTGCACGTTAACGAGGAAGGAAATGATCCTGCAGTTGTTTTCTAAAGATCGCTGTTCGACTAAAACCTTGTAGATCAAGTTTTCCTAAAGAATCAGTTTGTCAGGCCTGTATTTGGAGAAAAATGCAAAAACACTCCTATAAAACAGCACACGACTCGAACTGCATCAGAGGAGCTTCCTTAATCATCGTATTTAAAAAGGTAAATTACCCTCCATCTGGTAGCATTGACTGAGAGCCTGCTTGTGAGTTAGTCTCCTCTAAACCAAGTCTCTGCAGGCAGCGTCGGCCACAAATACACTTCATCAAGCTGGATGTCAACAAGGTTCAGAAACTATTTTTTAGAGTGTATCTATAAATACATCAATTAGTATATTTACAGATACATCAGTCAATATATAGATAATATTAATAAGTGTATTGATTGATAAAGACTTACAGGAATGAGGTGGCTGGACGGCAGGTTGAAGGCCTGAGCGATGGCGACGGCCATCTCGTATTTGGTCATCTGCTCTTTACCCGAGAAGTGAAAGATTCCTCTGATGGACGGATCCTGGAAGACAAGTCAGGCAGGTGGTGAGACGGGCAGAGGGGTGAGAGACAGACAGGCAGGGGGTGAGACGGGCGGAGGGACGCCGGAAACAGGGGGTGAGAGACAGGGCCGTCTCTCTCTCTGACAGTCACCTGTCTCGCTTTCTCGGACAGTTTCCTGCAGACGGCGGCGACGTCTCGTGCGTCGGTGGGGAACCTCTGCTGGCAGTGGTCCAGCGTGCAGCTCTCCTCCGCCGTCTCCTCCTGAACTTTCAGCCACAGCGTCGTCACGGCGCTCTCCGTCACCGACTCCACCTCCCCGAACAGGACCGGCACCCGCAGCACCACCGCACCTGAGAGACAGACAGGTGAAGGACAGACAGGTGAGAGACAGACGGGTACCTGGACAGTGTCACAGCGTCTCTCTCTCTCAGAGAGACAGACAGACAGACAGGCGAGAGACAGACAGGTACCTGGACAGTGTCGCAGCATCTCTCTCTTGGACAGACGAGAGACAGACAGGTGACAGACAGACAGGTACCTGGACAGTGTCTCAGCGTCTCTCTCTCTCCCTCCAGTTTGCTTCTTCCGTAAACGTTGAGCGGGTTCGGGGAGTCGTCTTCTCCGTACGGAGGATTCCTGCCGTCAAACACGTAGTCGGTGCTGATGTAGAGGAACGGCGCCCCGCTGGCAGCTGCACACGGAAACGTCATACATGTTCAGTACATTTCAATAATATATATTTTACGTGTATATTTTATTTAAATTATTAATTTAATGAATTTAAAGGAAGCACGATTCGGCCCGTTCTCCTGGTAAATGTTGTAATCCCTGTGAAGGAAACCAGCAGGAGCTGCAGGGCGTCACCGGGCAGCTAAATTAAAAAAAACAACTTTTAAATAAAATGAAGCAGGGGATGCTGGGAAATCTACGCAGAGTAAAACGGTGTCGGCTGACAACAACTGCAGCTTCTAAGACCGTCTTTTCATTTTTAACGTTTTCGCCTGAGGCTCGGCTCGACGGCGTCAACAGGTGACCAACTTCAGGTGGACGGCGTCGGGTGCCGATGAACACGCGGCGATACCGTGCGATCACTGACCGGCCTCCTTGGCGAGCGTGCTCGTGGCGTGCACGTTCAGATTGACAGCCGCTTCCGTGTGTCTCTCCACGACATCCGGACGTCTCTCCGCCGCGCAGTGGACGATCACGTCGGGCTGAGGCGGGAGAGAAAACCACTTTGTTTACGACACACTGACGACCCGAGGTTTCCCGGCGCGGCTTTCAACACGGTCAGATCAACAACAACAAAAAGGGGCGGAGTTTGCAGTGACGAAATAGCATATTTTACAAAGAGAGCAAACTTTTAAAAGATAAACACATAATCCATACAATAAAAAACAAATAAAAAATAAAATAAGTAAAGCAGCACAGTGTTCAGTACCTTGTACTCCTGCAGCAGTCCTCTGACGGCGTCCTCGTCCGTGAGGTCACAGCGGAGGAGGCGGGGCCTGGCTCTCCTGTATCCGGTCCCGATGACCATCCAGCCGCCGGTCTCAAACTCTCTGCACACCGCTCGACCCAGAAGGCCCGTCGCCCCGGTGACCAGGACCTTCGGAGACGGGACCATCACCTCCTCCTGGGGGGGGGGGACACACATCAGTGCGACATCAGCTGGTTCCGACACCGGGTCCAGTGGTTCCGACACCGGGTCCAGTGGTTCTGACACCGGGTCCAGTGGTTCTGACACCGGGTCCAGTGGTTCTGACTGACTGCAGAATTCACTTCAGTTCAGAAAAATCTGAGAATTTTATATTGGGGACGTTACTTACGTCTATTTGTTTGTGGTAGTTTGAAAAAGAAAAAAAAAAAAAAAAAATTAACATAAAACTTTGAAAATTACAAACAAATTTATCAGTTATAATTTTATAATGTGCTGATTAATTAAAATATTGACAGCAGGTCGACCGTCAGAAGACCTCATCTGTCAGTCTATGTTGATCAACACACCTATATTATTATTATTATTATTATTAATATTGATATTTATTCAGTTAACGGAATTTTTTTTTTTAAAAAAAACAAAATGTCCTTTAAAACTTAATTTTAAAATAAAACAGCAGACAGCGGCGATCTTTAAAAAAAAAAATTAAAAAAAACATTAAATCAATAGTTTCACATCCGAGAAGAATTTAAAACTTTCAGCTCGAGGACGCCTCCGTTAGCCGTTAGCCGTTAGCTGTTTACAGGTAAGCGTTTTACCTGAACGAGCTCCACGCACCCCGGACTGAACATTATCCTCAACTCTGCGCCTGCGCGGCTCATGTCCGTCTTCCTCTGATGGGAAATGTTTTTTGTTTTTTTTTAAATATCAATTAATTGATCGGTTATCGATCACTCGGCGTCTCTCTGCTTTTTCTTTCTAGTGCGCAGTTTCCTTTTCGACTCTTCCGCTTCCGGTCTGATCAGCTGTTTTTGCCGTAAAGCAGCTGTCGCGGCTAAAAAAAACAAAACAACAAAAAACAAAAAAAAACAGAGAAGTAAAACACAAAATTTAAATTAGACGGATTTTTTTACTAAAAACAACTCTTCTGTTTGTTGACATTAATATATGACCTGGTTTGATGCGGTCACAGTTGTTCACCGGTGTTTCGGGATTAAAAAGAAAACCCCAGCTGAGCGGATTTACCTGCGATCCTGTGAGCTGAAACCCAGGCATGTGGTCCGGACGGGCTCGCGGACCAGCAGGGACCAGTAGAAACCAGCAGGGACCAGTAGAAACCAGCAGAAAACCTCTCCGTGTTACAAATCAGTTATTCTTCCTCTTCCGCTTCTTCTTCTTGATTTTCAAGTTGAGTAAATACCTGCATGTCGCTGCAGCGCCGCCTGCTGCCGAGTGAGGCAGCAGCAACAGTTACAGATGAACGCGTTGGAGAAAAAAAAAGAAAAGAAAAGAATACCCTACAATTTTTTTTTCTGAAATAATTTGAAACTGACAAAAGTAATAGGCCAGCGTGATTGTTTATTTAATATAAAATTTCAAAAATCAGGCCTTTGCTTTTTGCTTTCATGATTCAACAAAATGTAAAATAATAAAACAAAATGATGGGACCTTTGACATCCTCGATGTTTTCTCTATGGTGTGTTTTTTTTCTTATGTATTAGCATACCTTGATTACACTAAATATAGATAAAATGTATATTATTTGAGCTTTTTGGTCATCTCTTAATGGCATAATATGATTCTGAAAATGTATTTGATGTTCATGTACGCACAGGTACAAGTTTCTGCTCATGAATACAGATACTGCACATTTTATTCGGACCCTGGTGCAGTGGTTCAATGGGTGCAGTGGTTGGAGGTAGTTGGAGGTGGAGAGCGTGTCTTTCACTGTCCTGTAAACCTGCTGCAGAGTGAAACAGTCCCTGCCTCGGGCATATAGAGGAGGATTGTTGTGGGGAGTTTTAACAGCAGCCGGCAGCAGCTTTATAATAAACGAATGCAAAGCAATCTGCTGTAATTTATTGGAGGAATGAAAACATGGAGTCAGCGTGAGGAAGACCTGGACGGATGTGGTCCCTCCTGGTCTCAGTGAGACCTGACAGCTGACTGAAGATAAACGTGAACGTTTTTCCGTCCTGCTGAAACAGAAGCTGCAGCCGGACCTCATGAGGTCAGACTGTGGAGTCAAAACGAGAGACGGAGCTTCACTGAAACCACGTTTGAATCTGTTCTGTGATTATATATATTAAAAAAAAATTTTTTTTTAAAAACATTAAAAAAAAATTAAAATGTTTTGGAAAAAGAAAGATAATTTTTCAACATGATTCATTTAATGCTTTCTGTGATTAATAATGTTAATGTGTTTTTTCTAGTCATACAACATATTGTTATTGTGAATATTTGTTTTTTAGGTGCCTCGCAGAGGTCGAGCGTGGTTCAGATCAACAGAGAGAGAGAGAGAGAGAGCTGCAGCCTCGTCTGTCAGTCACCTCCTAAAATAGAAAGCTGGAGTCTGACACCGTCTCTCTCTCTGTTTATCTCCGTGTCTCTCGACCGCCCTTTCTCTCTCTCTCTCTGGACCTGCACTCTGTCAGCAACACCTAACCTCACTCTCTCTCTCTCCTGCAAGTCAGGCGCATTTGATCACCCCGACACTGAGCCGGTGTTAAAAAACGAGTCTGAACACATCGACTGACCGCTCTGGGACCAGAACGTTCTCAGGATCTGTTCTGACAGACCCGGAGGTGCCAGGAAAAGTGGGAGCAAACAGAAAACGGTGAAATATTCCTTTAATCTGATTTTAAACACAGAAACAATCAGAGAGATACTGAATTCTCCAGCTGGACCTGGTCCAGGACTCTGCTGGACCCTGACTACCAACCTGAGGTTCGGCCAGGATCAGGGACCAGGACCAGGACGAAGATCTTCTTAAGAAGTCTGAACCAAGTCTGAAACTGGATCCTTAACAGCTGATCCTGATCCTGATCCTGATCCTAAACCTGATTCTGATCCTGAACTGAGGGAGCCTGTTTGATGAAATTGTGGATTTTAAGTGAATCTCAGGTAAAAACACATTCAAACTCATCTCAACTATTTTATTGGTTGAATTACTGTTGGTTGAACTCACTGATTTATCTTTTAAAAATCTCAAAGAAATTCCTCTAATAATTAAAAAAAAAAAAAGTTTGGTCACAAACTTTTAATTTATGTTTTAAAATAATTCAAATTTAAAACTCAACAGTATCACCTGGACAGGTAGACAGGTGAGCAAAATGTTTCAAGTTTTTGACTTTTTGACTTAAAAGTTATCAGTTCAATGTGTTTTAAATGTAATGAAAATTAAATGTATTTTAAGTCAGATTTATTGATCATCAGTGACAATCTCTTTTCACGTTTCCTCTAACAGCTGCAGTCAAAAGGAACAAATATTTACATTGAACATACAAAAAGGCAAAACTACACAAACAAACAACTATGAGCAGCAGACAGGACAGAGGAGGAGGAGGAGGAGGAGGAAGAGGCAGGGAGGTCTTTCTCAGTGCTCACCGTTGCCCTGAAGTTGACCTTCTGCCTCAGAACGACTCAGAGGCACAAGTCCCTGCAGACAAGAGCCCTGAGGTCACCTGTGCAGGTAAGTGTGGAGCAGATTACCTGGACATCTGCTCCGAGAGACGGGCAGAGGGAGAGGAGGAGGAGGAGGATGACGAGGGGAGCGTCAGCGACTGGTCGGAGGAAGATCTTTCCCTCCACTTCTCTCCCTCCGTCATCCTTCAATCAGATGAAGAGTCGGATCCAGAAAGCGGCTTTGAGTGTGTCGATGTCATCCTGCAAACACAGCAGGTCAAAAAAAAACGATCTAACTAACGGTAGACTTCTCACAATTATTTTGGATTTGTTTGCCCGTTAATTCTATTCTTTGACTGTCTTCTGTATTTCCACCAGGTCAAAGGTCAAGAGAGGGAGCGGCTAAAGATGGTCCCTAAACGACAGATTCAGTTGAAGAAGAAGAAGAAGAAAGACGCCGAGAACATCGAGGACCAGGTGAACACTGAGAAAGTGCAGCTACGACTTCCACCCGTTCGACTATTCGTCCGCTCACCTGTCTGTCTGCTCACCTGTCTACCCGTCCAGGTGATGCCGAAAAAGGGACCTGCTAAAAGGGGAGGAGACAACAACGATCCGTCAGCCAATGAGCTGCTCGGCTCCGAGGTTCGTCACCGGCCTGATTTGTTGCAGCGGCAACACAGTATGCCGAATTCCTTCCACACGCACTCGACAACCAGCAGTGATGTCAACGCCTGGAGGGTCTACAAGGGCCTGGTCGCAGGGGCCAATCAAGGTATCCGTTTAGTAAGGCTCGCCCCCTCGGTCACATCTCACAATAAGCCACGCCCCTTTACTCTATCTGTTTAAAAAAAAGAAAAGCCATGTAGCTGTCAGCACAAAAACAAAATTAAAAAAACAGTTTAGTTCACAGTCTCACCTGTACTTTCAGGTGTGCATCAGTCACCACCCCGACCAATCAGATAGCACCAAAATAAGATGACTTGCTCAGCCAGTTGGGTGCAATTATTGAACCAAATCAGCTCTTCTCATTAATACAAACATCATTTATTGATACAAATCTCGTAATTATGATAATTTTTAACTATTATTTTATCAACAACTAAAAAAAAATACCTGTTACAGATGCTACATGTTTGTTATTTATTCTAAAGAAAGTAAAGGGAGTTCATTTTTACTCAGGGAAGTTAGTTAGTAACCAACTTCTTTTTATTTTGTTTGAATAAAACCATGTCTTCATCAAGATTCAAACGTTTTCTGTCTGCAATAAAAAAATTTAAAAAAAAAAAAACAACAACCTTAAAGAGAGAAACACAACTATCAGGTTGTCAGTCCGATTTCATTCCTGAGGGTCTGATCTGGTTCTTCGTGCTTTCAGGGGTCCTCGTTGGAGGAAACACGAGACGTCTTCAGAAATCCATCTCTCTGGATGAAACTAAAACAAAGATGGCGTCGTGCATCATTAAGAACGTCCTGTCCAAGAAGATGCAGGTGGAGCAGACCACCGACAAAACGTCTCACCAGAAGAAGAGACCTGAGGCGTTACCTGGCCTCCCTTCACCTGCGGAGCAGCAGGGTGGGAGGGAGGGGGAGGGGGTGGGGGGAGGAGTGTCGAAAGCGCCGGTTCATGTAGTGAGAGACGTGAGGAGTTTAGTAAAAAACACCTACAGCCTTTCGTTCGCCACGACGACAACCACAACGGTCACATCTAACAGCAACAGGCCAACGAGCGTCAAGGTAATCGGCCAGGAGGACAGTCCTCCCCCGACCTACCAGCAGGCCGTGGGGGTCAGAGCTCACGTTTCCAAGGTTGCTGCATCTTTCAGCCAATCGCACGGCAGGAAACAGAGCAGCACATTCGGTCGTCCAATCGTACATCAGAGACGTGGCAGCGAGCCAATCATGAGCAGGCGTAAAGGCGGCGATGTCACTTGGCCTGTCCCGTTATTGGACCCACCCACCAGCCCGCCTGTTAGCAATGACCCGGCAGAGCTTAGCCAATCAGAACGAGTCGTGGCCTCCCGCCCGCCCTCTGTGTTCATCCAGCCTCCCAAGCCTCCGCTCCCTGCCCAGGAACAGAGCTCCATCCTGGGTGTGTCCTCTCAGTGTGCTCCTGGCTCTTCCCAGCAGGTCCTCCACCCGCTTCTTTATACCCCCACTGCCTTGCCTGGTGTCCCCTCTGCCCCACACCCTCGCCTGGGGAAGGTCAGCTACATCCACGGCCCTCTGAGCTACGTACGGACCCAACTGCAACCGCCCACACCTGTTCCCACCGTCCACCTGCTGAGGAGGTCGGAGGAGAACCAGAGCAGGTCGACCGGAAACTTCTCGGACCAGTTGAGGAATACAGGAGACCGGAAGGGACAAGGCAGTACAGTGACACCTGCAACTCAACACCAACACCACCACCACCAACAACAACAACAACAACAGCAACAACAACAGCAACTTCATCAACAACAGCAACTTAGACAGCAGCAGTTTCTGCGCAGCCTTCAGGGTTTCTTACCTGCACAAGTGGGTGGTGACTTCCTTGTTGACATGGCTGGTGCTGCTGTAGCACCTGGAGCCCTCGTAAGTGTCCCCGCTCCTTGTCACCTTATGTTGGACCCTAAAAGTGGGCGGTACTTCTATGTGGACACGCCCCCACAGCCTCAGAGAAAGATGCTGCTGGATCCAGAAACCGGTCAGTTCATCCAAGTGTACCTACCTGCAGCCGGCTCCGCCTCCAGCGCCACCATGTTCCCAGTGTGCTTTGCAACCCCCACCCCCACCATGGTAACCCCCACGCCCTCTGTGCTCCAGGTGGGTGGGGCTAACCCCACTATCCTCTCAGTAATGCAGTTCCCGCCACCGATGGCCGTGTCGTCCCTGTACAGCCCCACCTGCCTCCCGTTTACGGTAATGACACCACACCTACAGCACCGTGATGACATCACACCTTCAGCACCGTGATGACATCACACTTACAGTACCGTGATGACATCACACTTACACGAATGCAGTCTGATGGAAGGTTTAACTAAATATTTATAGTCGGCTGGTTGTCACTTTCTGTGTGATCAATGATTATTGATTTCATATTGATTTATATTTGTTTGCACTCTGTGACATTATTTCACATCACCTTGTTTTTCGGTTGATTTTTATATATTTTACACAGTTTTGTACAGAAATTGCTGCTTTTCACTTACTTTTTTTCTGAAAGTTTACAACATAAAACCAAAGCATTACAAACTCACAACAAGCCAATAAAAAAAGTTACTTTTTTTGTTTATTTTCTCACTTACACACTTGCTCAGAAGCACTATGGCAGCATGTTTAAGAACAGAGTCAATATCAAATGGTGAATTCAGTCAGTTTTTAAAATGAAAAAAATAAACTTTAAACGGCACAAAACGAAATGTAAAACAACACTGACTATTGTACGACAAAATTTACATTCATGGTGGTTATTATTAATTGAAGACGTACATTTAATAAACATTTATTTGGTGTGCCATAGGGGTCATTACTGGGACTCAGTTTGTTAACATGAGGTTTTTAGTCTATTTCTCTGCAGATGATTCTCTGTTTGACACGATGACTGAAAACTTGATTCTCTGCTAAACTTCGGTGTCAGAAATCATTGATTTGACAGTGTTTGATTTCATGTTTGTAGCTTGATCAAAACATTTTATTTACGGAAGGTCTTGAGCCTCACATGTAACGAGTTTAAAACAAACGAAAACAACAGAATTATTTTTTTTGTAGAAGTTAAAATTGTGCTGCTGTCTGTCATTTTGTCACTTTTTGCACAATTTTGTGTCCTTAAAAATTCACTTTATTCATGATGTTTAAATTAAAAATATTTTAAAAGAAAAACGTGTTTTCAGATTTTCTTCTCTCTGGGCTATAAAAACATTGACCGGTTCGCCGCAGTTGGCCATGTACATTATTTTAAGGTTTCCATGGTAACAGGGCGAGCTGTAGGTTTGATGTCCTCCTAAGTAAAAAAACAAAAATAACAAAATACGAATGAAAACAGCTGTGCAGTCCCTCTGTGAAGGCTATAACATTCAATCGGTCAACGCGTCTTGAAGGAATAACGTATTTTATCAGACTGTGATGTCACACAGGAGCAGGTGCAGGAGGGTTGGTGAGCAGCGTTCACGTTGAATCACCTCCACGTCTCACAGATTGAGGCTGAAAGGAGCTCAGAGCGAGATATTGTTGAAAGATATTGGTTAATAAAGCGTCTGAATGATGTGACGTAAATGCATCTTACAGATAAATCAATCATCTGTAAAATGCGGCAGAAATTTACATTAAAGGTGAGTGATGTGGACACAAAAGCCTCCTTTTGCACTCGTTTGGCGCAGTCACCTGACGGGTGTGACTGATGACATCACAGTCACACCTTGGTGCTGGGGCCAATGTCCTCATCCTCTCCTCCTCCTTCTCCTTCCTCCTCCTGTTCAGGAAGCGGCAGGTCGTTGGATGCCCGGAAACCTGTGAAGGTGGGGCTGATGGGAAACCATCTGAGCCAGCGAGTCCGTTTGACCACGCCCATCACGAAAGGGAGATCGTAGGTGGAGGAGGAGGAAGAGGAGGTGGACCTCCAACCGACTAGCCCTCGCTCCTGTCTGGAACCTGAACACAGTGAAGAAAACATCCTGATGCCTGTTCTCCTGTGACCACAGCGCCCCCACAGGCCCGAACCGGTCACTACACACACAACATGTAAACTTGTGTGCTTGTGTCTCCAACAGTTACCCGAGACACACACACACACACACACACACACACACACACACACACACACACACACACACACACACACACACACACACACACACACACACACACAGATACACTCAAAACACACAGTGTTTATGTTTGTATCTGTCCATCACTATGAGACGTTTCATGTCACTCCACACCGTCGCCCACGGCAACAGCTGACCCAGTCCCTGTGTGTATATGTGTTTGGTGTGTATTTCTACGTGTGTGTTTTGTGTGTGTGTGTGTGTGTGTGTGTGTGTGTGTGTGTGTGTGTGTGTGTGTGTGTGTGTGTGTGTGTGTGTGTGTGTGTGTGTGTGTGTGTGTGTGTGTGTGTGTGTGTGTGTATGCGCATATATAAATGTTTACATATCTGTGAGGGCCAGTTTGAGTTTTACATTATTTGAGAAAGCGTCCTCACTCTGTTTTAAGCTGTTTGAGAGATAAGACGTAGTTTTAAGCGTCGGTAAGGTGCGTGCGCGTGTTACCTGGTATTGTGTTGTCGAGACAAAACGCCAGAAAACCTCCAACAAACATCTCAGTGGACATAAGAACGGTCAGGATCTGATCCAGCTCGGCAAGACCTGAACACACAGAAATGAACTGTAAGATCCACGTCTGAGATCGACGGAGAGGACAGATGTACATCTGTCAGATCTATACAGAGAACTCGTCAGTCGGTTAAACTCTGAGATTAACTTAAGTTAACAACTCCAGATCAGCGGATGAGTGTTCAGAAGACTCTTGAGTTTGTTAAGTTACCATGGCGACGGCTAAATAAAGATTGAAAATTGAAAACTTAGTGTTGAATTTTACGAAACACAAAGATTGAGTATAGCTCTGATCTGCATCTACACACACACACACACACACACACACACACAGGTAAACGCACAGACTCACCTGTCTGGATGACGTTTGGGTGCGTGTCCAGGTACGTCGGCAGCGTCAGACCAAAGAACATCGAGAACCCGAGCACAAAGAGATTTCGGGACGAGTTCAAATCAACCAGCTGCAGGTTGGACAGACCGACAGCTGTGATCATACCTGGGACACAGCGACACACCTGGCTGAGTATGACATCATCATCACATCTGAACTGATATTGGCGTCGCTAGCACACCTGTACGAGCGACCTGTGACCGCGACTCACCGAACAGCGTGCAGAACATTCCTCCGAGGATCGGATCCGGCAGCGAAGCGAACAGAGCCGTGAACTTCCCGACTGATCCAAGCAGGAACATGATGCCCGCTCCATATTGCACCACCCGCCTGCTGCCCACCTGCACACAGGGTCAAGGATTCAAACGCCCCCCCCCCAGCATGAAGTGACCATCACGAGTCATTTAGAAGTCTCTATCAACCACGAGGTCCAGGTCCCAGATCGGTTACCTTGGTGATACCCAGGACGCCTATATTTGGACTGGAGGAGGTGGAACCGTTTCCTGTCCCTAAAAGACCAGCGATGATGCAGCAAAGACCCTCAGTGAAGATCCCCCTGAAACAAACCAATCGATGAACAAACACCACCCAACTGTTGCGAGACTGCCTCGTAACATTACTTCCTGTCTCACCTGTTGATGGCGTGGACTGGAGGGGGCGTGGCTCCAGAAAGACGAGCACAGGCGTAATAATCTCCGATTGACTCCACGATACCCGCCAGGGTCGCACTCAGCATCCCAAACATCCCGGCAACCGTTACCACCGGCAAACCCCACTGGCCTATCAGAGACCGGAAGGAGAAAGTGGAGATTTAATCATCATCATCCGGATCTGATTGCCGTAGGTCAACTGTGTGTGTGTGTGTGTGTGTGTGTGTGTGTGTGTGTGTGTGTGTGTGTGTGTGTGTGTGTGTGTGTGTGTGTGTGTGTGTGTGTGTGTGTGTGTGTGTGTGTGTGTGTGTAGAGTCTGTGATTGGCTGATGTTGGGTGTCATACAAGGGTAGGGTACCCTGAACCAGGGTGATGACATCATGATGTTCCCGCGGGCGTCAGTCCGAGCCTTGTATCCGTAGCGATCGGGGTCATTCGGCAGCAGGTTGGTCAGAGTGAGGATGTAGCAGATGAGCCAAACCAACATTATGGCGAGGATGATCTGAGAGACAACGGAGACAAACCCTAAGAGAGCTGACATCGCCACGTGGTTGACTTGTGTGTCTGTTTTTATTTACAGGAAACATCCTGAAGATCTGGACTCTGGCGAACGTCAGTCCGTTCTCTCTGCTGTAGACGGGAAAAGGAAGTGACGTCGACCTCAGGTACTGAGCAAACAGCACGATCAGCAAAATGCACCTGCAGAGTGAGAAAAGAGTAAAGAGACGGAACTGTCGACCTGTAAGTCTGAAGGTCAACCAAGGTGTTTATATTGACAGGTAACGGGCGTCTTACAGTGCCGACAGGCCCCAGTGGGACCCAGCTCGGTCCGCGGCGGTGGTGAAAGTCGACAGGCCGATCAGGGAGATGGTCGGAGTGATGGTGAGCGGGCCGATGTACTCCAACAACAAACCAGGTAAGCCACACAGACCAACCACCAGCTCCACCAGACTGGACATGATGATGGCCCCCTGGATCTACAAACAAACAGATGAACAAGCAAATCAACCAGTAGCTCCAGCAGACACAATGACGGGCCTCCTGGATCTGAGGTGGATCACCCCCTCCCCCCCCAACACCCGCCACTCCATCTGAACCAACCGGACCTGCTGTGGAAGAAATGACCGTACCTCTCTTATGCGAGGCTGCCAGATGTGTGAGGTGTTCAGGGGAAGAGTCCCGTTCCCATAAATCTCCTCTGTTACGGAAAACGGCAATTCACATGATTATTATCACGCTCTTTATTTACAAATACAAAAATAAATAAATAGTAACACCCGAACAAACTGGCTCACCTTCACTGGGACATTTCCAGCGGTCCAGACTGAGCATCGCCTGAGCAGGAATCAGAAAAGCAAACGCACTGGCCTGGAAGAGAGGAAGTCTAAAACAGAAAGACACACCGGTCAGACTCTCCTCCCTCAGACTCACTGGACTTCCTTCGGACTCACCTGACTCCCACGGTGGTCTGGATCAGAGTCGTGATTCCGACAGTGGTGAAGATGGTTCCAATCAGCTGACTGATGGTGTTCTGGTCTCGACCGACACACATGGCCTCGGCCAGTAGAAACGGCACCGCCACGGTGCCGCTGAAACAGGTCAGGTAGTGCTGTGGACAAAATCAGCAGAGGTTGACATCAATCTTCACTTGATTGGACAAACGCACAGCTTGCTGTCATTGGTGTTTAACCCAGTAATCCTATTCCCCAGTAAGACTAATCCAAGCCCAGTTTTACCTGCAATCCCAATAGAATACATAGATACCAAGGTGGCACATCTTCGATGGTGTAAATCATGTCTGAGTCCACCTTCTGCGCTGCCATTGGCTGTTTATCTTTTTTGTCTTCCCCCATTGGCAGGTCAGTCCTGTCCATCTTGTGGCCTCGACCCTCTGCCAGGTAATCAAGACTCTGATTGGACAAAGACAGAACACACGTTAACATTTGGTCCTTTTATAAAAACAAACGTCAGACGTGAAAACCAAACAGAGAGGAAACAAGAGACGCTTGTATCCCGAATAATGTCTTTTTTTCTTCAAACGTCATCGTCCACGTCCTCACTACCGGTCCTCAGATAGATAGATGGACAAATACAGCCACACACACCCAGCAAAAAAAAACACACACACACACACACACACACACACACACACACACACACACACACACACACACACACACACACACACACACACACACACACACACACTATAAATGATCAACACAAATCATAAATTGAAGTGACAGATCCGATAAAAAGATGTCACAGTGACCCAGAGGAACTTGAACTCTGGACAACACATTCCTGCTGGTACTATTGCTACTGATTCTGCTACTGCTACCTTTATTACTGCCACGACTGATGCTACGACAGGAATCTGTAAAGGATCTGTCCGACTGTCCTTTTCCAGGTGATTTGGGGGGTTTCCATGGTTACCCGGGCGTGCGCCTGTAGCTTCGGTGTGTGGAAGTCAGAGTTTAACTGACCTGCTGTTTGTAGGTCAGCGCAGTTTGTGTTTTATTTGATCAGATGGGAAATTCATCTTCACATGTCATGAGTGTAATAAATAAACCGAAGACAGAAACACTTTAAGAAGCCACTTTTATCTGAAGCTGGATCAACTTTTCACCTGATCACCCTATGCTGCAGTCCACCCGTCCCACAGGCCACCCATCCCGCAGGCCACCCGTCCCGCAGGCCACCCGTCCCACAGTCCACCCATCCCACAGGCCACCTGTCCCGCAGGCCACCCGTCCCACAGTCCACCCGTCCCACAGGACACCCGTCCCGCAGGACACCTGTTCTGCCATCCAAGTAGCCCTATCTTCAGTCACTGGGGCAATAATTTACAGCCGGACCAAGACGTATTCAATAATCGATAGTCAGTTTACCTTACAGCTGTCCTCCATTTCACCTGCAGATGTCCGGTGTCTGGACGATCGACCACCAAAGACCGAGGAGAGGGTGAGAGAGAGAGAGAGAGAGAGAGAATAGGTTTTTGTTTTAGTGTTTCAGGTTGAAGTCCACAGAGATTACCAACAGATTATTAACCATCACGTGCATACATTTTTTACTTCCGTCCTGGTAAGGACCCTGATCTTTAACCTCAACCCGATTCTAACCGGAACCCTATAAAACCAGGTCTTGACCCTCAAACAGCTCTTTGAAGATGGAAATGTTCCCACAGAGCAGAAATGTCCCCACAGGGCCAAAATGTCCCCACAGGGCAGAAATGTCCCCATAGGCTCAGCACTGTGTGGTTGTGATCTCTAACTGGTTGTTTATCAGTTACTTATCTGCCTACAAATACAGATGTGTCAGCAGGGAAATTTCCATTTACCTGCTCTGGTTCACAAAGAACATCTGAGTGCATACCAGTGTGAACTGATATGACAAATAATAATGAGTTCATAAATAATACAGACCTTCAACTCTGTTCCCCTGTTCACTTCAGTCAGGACTACTCTGACAACAACACAGCAGGACACAAACACAAGGTACACATGATCGCCATCATGTCTTCATTGGGCCACTTCAGGGAGTTCAATTGCAAAGTGAATCAACAACAGCGCAAAAAGGGGGTGTGGCAAGATGAAAGACGGAGAGTGTGGGAGGGTCTTGAAGGGACTTTGGAGGTTGGCCAAAAGGTGGCAGGAATCAGGAGTCAGTGGAAAGAGGAGCTGCAGGTGTCCTGAAAGTTTTCAACATGATTAACCCTCGTGTTGTCCTTGGATCAAAATGACCCGCAGCTGTGTTCAACCAAGTTCTATTTTATTTCCATATTTTTTGGGGATCATTGGTGACAAGGAGGCTGTGAGGGTTTCTTTAAAGAATGATGACCAATGATCCCCCCAAAAAATGTAAAAATATAGAAATAGAATAGAACTTGGTTGAACACAGCTGTGGGTCATTTTGACCCGAGGATATCACGAGGGTTAAGCTTTTTAACCAAGCAGCAATCTCCTGGGCTGAAAGACGAAGTGCTGATAACCTGCAGTTCCTTGAATGACCACTTTAGGCTCACTCCAAAAGTTAGCCAGTCCCCATGAACCCCCATGGTAAAATGCTTTACTTTACAGCACAAATAAATATGTTTACACAGGGGTTTATGTAACTTACCCATTTAAATCCCATAAAGGCTTTTAGCGAGGGGTTCGGATCAGCCAGAGACACAAGAAACTGAGCTTCAAAATCGCTCTTTAGGAAACAAATGGATGAAGTCATGGAGGCTTCATCCATTTAACTTGCTGTCTGAGCTTCAGGAGCAGCTGGCACCTCACTTCTTGTTTCATTTTCTATTTTGAGTTTGATTTTATATTCTTCTGTCAAATCCAAAAACTCTTCAGCTCTGCAGAAGAAACACGTTTATTTTTTCGATATCGAATCGAATTAAAAATCTCTGCCGTTTTCTAAAAAATAAAACCCAATAGCACATTAAACTGTTTCACACATGCAGCCTTTTATTGCATTTATCATCTGAAGTTTGTACACAATGTTACAATAATAATAATAATAATTTTCCTTTTTGCATCATTTTCACAAAAGAAATAAAAATATCTGTGAGGACAAATCAAACCTTCAAATAACCTTCAGATCAGTTTCGAGTGGTTCAGACTAGTTTAAACCAGTTGAAACCAGTTGCAATGAGTTCAGACCAGTTTGGACCAGTTGAAACCACTTCAGACTTGTTGAAACCAGTTGAAAATATTTTAAACTGGTTCAGCCAAATTTAAACCAGCTGAAACTGGTTCGGACCAGTTTGGATCAGTGGAACTAGTTCAGACTGTAGATCGGTTTCCTTGTTCTCAGCCGTAGAAACAGAAATATAAAATCTCTGAGTCTGGTTTCACATTTGTCACGTGTCTGTTTATTAGACTGAAGAATCTGCTGATTACAGATGAACCATTGGGGCTGATTATTGATAATCGATCAGGTTTGAGGTGAGTCCAGCTTTGTTCTGTCCTCTGAGTGGCTCTGAGGGGTTAAAGTCAGAAAATCTTTAAAAGTTTGAATTATAAAAAAAAAAAAAAATTCATTTTTAAATCTGTTGAATGTGAGTTTCAGTTCATTTAAAGAGTTGTGTCAAAACTTTTCCGATGCTGATAGCAAAACTGCAGATAAAAACTGAACTTTGTTTTCTGATTAAAAACACTAGTTTCAAAGGAAAGTTTTGCTGGCGCTGCGATACGCGATGAGAGGGGACCGATTCATGTAAAACATGCAGGTCTGAGGTTTCTAACATGTTTTTGAGTCTTTCACTTCAAAAACCAACAAAACCGGTGAAAACAGTGGAATCTGCCTTCGAGTATCCAACGTCACATTTTTTTTGTTTCTGATTCGAGTTTGAATGTGAAAATCTCAACTGATCAGGAAGCAGAAAAAGTTTCCGACAGTCGGATGACGCGAGAAAAGATTTAGTTTCATACAGAAACAGAGTCAGCTGATCTCGTTTAGTTCCAACAGTGGAGTTCAAGCACACTAAGAAGAGGGGCGAAATCATTCCTGTGCAATGTGAACCTTACACCTGATCGATAATCAATAAACCACCTGCTGGTCATGCTGACAAGTGCTGTGTTAGCAGTTTCCACCTGTTTCCAGTCTTTGAGCTAAGCTAAGCTAACAGTTTCCACCTGTTTCCAGTCTTTGTGCTAAGCTAGGCTAACATGTCTCATTTGTCTGAATAAAATTTTGGACTGGGCGGAGGGGGGGGGCGGAGACTCAGGTTTTTAGAAAGAGAGATGTTGTGTTCAGGTGCAGTGGTAAAGTTTGTAAAACTGAGCTCCTGCAGGTCGACAGGTGAGTGACACAAATTAGACCGCGTTTCCATGGAGAGCGTCGTTCAAACTGTGAACTGATTGATCACCGGTTGATTGTTTATCTATCTGATTGCTGATTGGAGGACGCAAAATTATGACATACGATGTTACTGATCTGAAACTGGTACCCATGGAAACACTTGGTGATCAGATCAACCTGATCAATACATTTCCCTCTTTTAATAAATATAAACTCTTCACTTAAATAATTACTGATTATTGATTATTTATGTCCATGTGATCGATCTCCAGCTGCTCTGACCCCGCCCACAGCCTCTAAGCCAACCACAGTGCAGGATTCTCAGTGTCAGCAGCTCTTCAACGTCGTGCTGCAGAGAGAGAGAGAATGCATCGTTTACAATTGATGTACAAACCACGGTCAATCAGTCAATCAATCAATCAAACAATCAATCACAATAACAGTCTGCTCTGGGTCTGAATACTTTTAAACTGTTTACTTTTAAAAACTAGTTTGTAGCTTTTGAGCAGAATAATAATAATAAAATTTAAAAAAAGATCAATATTTCAACAATGAGGATGATCCAGGTGAGTTTTAAAATCTTTCAACTGTTTCTATAGGATTGACTCTCTTATATGTTACCAGGAAATAAAAAAAAAACATCTGACTGCAGAGATCGACGAGAGACCCGTGTAGGTCATATAATCTGTAATCATTAGGTCATTATGGATCAATAAACACAAAGCTCCGATCGCAGATTCAAGAGATAACAGAAAACGTTCTCTTCAGTAATACATTTTGGTCTTTCTGCTCTCAATGTTTACAGTGTACTGCTTTAAAGTTCAGACTTTTATTTTGGTAAGAAAACATTCTAGCTCCATAACAGAAACGTGTTATTTTCTAGGGACAGACAAATGACAGCAGCATGAGTTTGTGACATCACAAACTTACAGAAGTCCAAATGGTACAGTTGCAGAATACGGGCTGTGAGCATTTTCTCTGTGTGTGTGTGGGAGGTGGAGGGGGAGGGGGGCCCTTTAAATTTGGACTATTAATCAAGTTTAAGTAATTTTATTCTTCAAGCTTTCTATTCCTGAGGTTTGTGTTTGAGGTCTCACTGCTACGACAACAGACCAGGACCCGACCCGTGACTTGGACTCGCATCTCCCAGCAAAATGAAGGCGGAGGATGACCTCCGACAGGTGAGTCAGAGGTCACTCATCACACTTTTCACACTATTTATCCAGTACCTGATCACATGCTCCAGGACATATCCGGTACCTGCCGGGTTTTTTTTTAAAGTTTTTTTTCCCACTCTGGTGATCAGAGGTGTTTTTTTTTTTTTTTTTTTACCTGAAATCAGCAACACGTCACATTGTCAGATTCAAACCTGCTGACATTTCAATTTAATGAAAATCTTTGTTTACAGGTTAGTATCCAAAATCGTTAAGAAATCTCTGAACACAAACAGAAACCAGTCCGCACATATTGCTGATATTTCCGGTAAAAAGCAGCTCTGGAGACCCATTTACCAAACATCTGTTTGCAGGTGAGAAAATCTGAGGTCTTGCAGCCAGCGTACCGCTGAGCAAGGGCACTGACGGGCCTCCTACAGTAAACCACCACCACAGAAGAAGAGTGAAAGGGTTTCAAATGACGACGACGACGATTCAAAGAGAAGTTTGACAGTTTATTAATAGATTTAAAACAGGAGAAAAAAAAAAAAAAAACATGTACACAGGTCGACTCAGATGGGTTCTTGTCTCCTTTTTGTTTCTGATATTTTGTCCAAACAGGTTTTTAGTTCAGAATCTCTGATCTGCAAACAGACGGTAAAAAGAGTCTGACAGCTGAAACTACAAACAGCAGAGAGGGAAAAAAAAAAAGAAGAAAAAATCCACCTTCATCTTCATCATCATTATCAGAGAGCAGAGCAGCTGTCCGGTCAGTGCGTCCTACCTGTCCGTCTGTCGATAAAACTCGGGGCTTTCGAAATATAGAAGGAGAGAAGATGTCGGCGACATCGTCCGCACAACATATCTCCGAACTCCTAATTCAAAAGTATTTCTCACAAAACTGCAGCTTCGTAGTTTCTAATCAAACACCAAATGTGGCCATCAACAACTTGGGGATGAACATTTTCGGGATTTATTCTTCTATTAGTCAAACTTCACGCCCCCTCCATTCATAAATTCGAGCTAAATAAATAGAAAAAAAAAACCACCAGGCGAAGCTCGCCATCGATTATCGATTTGTAGATAGACCGTCGGGTCGACGCTTCGTTCCCCAAACGACTGTGGTTGACTTTTTAAAATGCCAGTTTTACCTGTCGAGAGTTTTGCGCTGCACCTGTTTTGATGACTTAAATGACTGAAACTCACTGATCCCCGATCAGTCTGATGGATTTGACGGAGCCCCAGATGTGAAGCGGGGATCCTGCTCCACAAAGGGGCTCTTTTAGTGTGGATCGACTGCATCGTAGTTACCGTGGCAACGGCAACGAGTACCCGTACGAGTAACTTCAAATGAGCCAATCAGACAACAGGTGACATCACAGCTGCCATAATGACCACCTCGGTCTGCTGTCACGATGAAGTTAAAACCTTCAGACAGTCTGGGCCGCCGACTCCAGCTCTGGACTATGTTTGGGACCCTCGGCCTCAGTTTGAACAACACTTTTGTGTTTCACAGTTTCATTTCTTATCTGTTGGGACTCTCTGAACGGAAACAGAGCTTCTATTGAGAAAAAACCCCCGAAATAAAACGGCTTCAGTCTGTGGACGTTCCTCAGCAGAACCCAGAGGAACCAAACCAGGAAGTGTCGTGTCAGCCCGTCACAGCTTTTCACACCCGCCACCGCCAGACCGACCCGCTCAACACACCTCGCAAAACTGAATCAAAACTCAAACGTAAAGAAAAATCAGGATCCAGAAAAAAAAAATCTTTCTAATCAAACGATCTTTCTAATCGATCGATCAATCGATTGATCGACCGATCAATCCAACACTTGCGCTTGTCTGCACAGCTGAGCATCGCCTAGCAACCGATAGCTTTAGGTCTAGCATTTGGATCTTAGTGTTTATACTCAACATAATCATAGATGTGTGACATCACCGTGACATCATTTGACACAGATCTGTCAGCTGATCATCATCAGACTCTATTCATCACAGCAGCTCTCCAGTGATTCACATGTCTTAGGACAAAAACAAATAATAATATTAATGTGATGATTGCACAGGTGGATCCTGCATTTCCCACGACGACCGGCACAGCCAGTTAGTGACTGACTGTCTCGCGACATCATTATGGGCGTGATCATGAAATCATAGCGACCCTAAAATAAAGGAACCTGGCGGCGGCGAGACGGTGAGGAGAGTTGAAACGCTGTCGCTGACAGACACCTGCTAAATCTGAGGACTTCTGTGAGGACAGGAGGAGGTGACTGCAGGGATAAGCCCCGCCCCGCACCCGCTGGAACACTGACAGGTAACCCAGAAGCTCCTCCCCCTCTCCTCTCCTCTCCTCTCCTCTCCTCTCCTCTCCTCTCCTCTCCTCTCCTCTCCTCTCCTCTCCTCTCCGAACAGGAAACAGAAACCTGAACATCGTCCATCTGTCTGTGTCGGCATCTGACCGACAGACAGGTATCAGTCTGGGCGTTTAGCTCCTCCCACCTTGTGTAAGGGGCGGGGCACGTGTGGCGGGGTGAGGTGGGAGGTGGGAGCGGGAAAGGGGGGGGGGTGTTGGCAGCAGTAGCCGATGCTACGTCTCGAACTGCGTGAGCAGCGCCCGGACTTCGGGCGTCAGCTGCTTGGCGGCACTGGCGGCCTCGGCGATGGCGCGGCGGTACGGCCCCTTCCTCTTCCTGTCGAAGCGGGACTGGAAGGTCTCGAGGAAAGGTGACAGCTGGTTGAGCGGCAGGAAGGAAGTGGTGGGCGAGCCGAACCAGGAGACCCGCGCCTCCTGCCGCACCGACAGCCCCGTATCGCCGCGCCGCGCCACCGTGATGCCGAGCACGCGCGCCGGCCACCAGGGGAAGCCGTATATTTTAGCCCAGACGATGTCGCCGACGCACACGGTCCGACCGTCGGGCAGCGGACACTTGGACACCGATTTGGAGTAGACGGAGGACGACGTCGAAGACGAGGAGGACGAGGAGGAAGTGGAAGACTTACGGCGCCTCTTCAGTTCACCTCCCTCCTCCTCCTCCTCCTCGCCGCCGCCGGCCTGCGCCTCCTCGCCATCGGCTCTGGGGGGAGGGGTGGCGGGAGAAGAAGGGGGGGGGCAACGGGGTGCTAACGTGGAGGAGGAGGGGAGAGGAGCAGGAGGACAGGATGAGGAGGGTGGGTCTCCGGGTGGGGGGAGGTCAAAGGTCTCTGTGGAGCTGCACTCTGAGTGGGAGGAGTCCAGGGAAGAGGAGGAGGAGGAGCAGGAGGTGGGGGGAGGAGGCTCAACTACCTGCCCATCACCATCCCGCCCCCCCTGATCCACCCCTTCTTCCACGGGGGGGCGGGCCTCCTGCAACTCCACAGCAATGCTGACTGCACACAAGGGAGGGGGCGATGGGGGAGAAACTGTTGTTGAAGGAGGGGGCAGGACTATGGGAGGAGTCGGGTTTGGCATGGGGGCGGGGCCTAGTGCAGATTTGGGAGGTGACGAGCGAGCGCTCTGTTTGGGCGGGGATGCAGAGGAAGAGGAGGAGCACGGCGCCTGGCTGTCGTCGGTACGATACCTTTGGGGTTTGAGGCGCATTCTGGGCGGGAGCGCCGTGTGGGCGCTCGAGCTGACGGCGGCGCCGCTGAGGTGCTGCAGGCGGCGGGTGAAGTGGACCTTCTGGTTGTGGTTCTGCAGGGCCGCTGCTCTCGTCACAGCCTTAGTGTGCTGCTGGCTCTGGTTCTGGTTCTGGCTCTGGTTCTGGCTCTGATCTTTGGGCCGACGATGCGGTGCTGGCTGCGAGTTCCTTGCCTTCTTGAGAACCTGCCGCGCTTTGGAGCGGTCGACGGCAGAACCTTTGGCCAGAACCTTCTTAGAGTTCAGCTTCAGACACATGCGGTTGGACGAGGCTGACGACGAGGACGAGGATGAAGCCACGCCCCTCAGTACACGGCGAGAGGACGACGACGACGACGATGATGAAGATGA
The DNA here is from genome assembly GCF_029030835.1 of Brachyistius frenatus. Lineage (NCBI taxonomy): Eukaryota > Metazoa > Chordata > Actinopteri > Embiotocidae > Brachyistius > Brachyistius frenatus. The sequence continues at coordinate 2,292,188 of NW_027210604.1, forward strand.
GACACGTATCCCTGATGACGAGCGTCTGTCGGCGGCGGTCCGCCCGCCCTTGTCGTCACTCCTCAGCCGTTTCACCTCCGTGGAGATCGGCGCCTCGGCCGGCCTGCGCCGCCGGGACGCCTCCTCGGCCCTCAGCTCCACCGGGCCCCGCCGCGCCTCCCTGTGCCCACCGGACGCCACCACACCTTTGCATTTGTCACAGAGCACCTGACGGGGGCGGAGCTTGATGGCGTTCATGATGGATGTGGGCTCCTCGCAGCGATAGCGCCGCTTGGGCCGTTTGATCTTGCGTGGCGGCGGCTGAGGTAAGGCCTGGTTGTAGGTGTCCCTGATGAACAGAGGAGGGGGGTAAGGCGCCCCCTCCTGGAAGAGCGGCGGCGGCTTGGAGGTCCAGGGGTGAGGAGGAGGAGGAGGAGGAGGAGGAGGAGGAGGAGGAGGTGAAGGAGGCGGAGGAGGGGGCGGGGGACTGACGGTGACCTCTTCCTGTTTGGTGGACGGGTCATCGTTGGTAACCGGCTGCGGAGACATTGGAGGTCGACTTCGGTCGTCTCTTCTGGGAAACTCTGTGATGGGAATACCGTACGGCCCGAACCTGGAAACACACACACACACACACACACACACACACACACACACACACACACACACACACACACACACACGTTAAAACCACTTTGGAAATAGTAAACTTTTTTGCTAAAATGACCATCCCCAGTAAATACACGTTTATTTACGGACGTTTGTTCTGAAACTGAAATGTAAAAGAGAGAGAGAGCAAATCAAATTAAGAAAACCTTTTTTTATTTATTTTTTAGTCAGCAGGTTTTATTTCTCTGATTATTTATAGCCTGTAATATTCAGTGAAGTGCAGCGCTGCAACGATATGTTGACAGAAAGAAAATTAAATCAACAAAAATACCAAGATTTACATGTTTGTACTGAAATAAATGATGTTTCATAATCAATCAAGAACAAATATTGGAGCTTCAGTTATTTTATATTTCAGCATGATTGACTTTCTTTCAGATGTTAGTTATTGTGTATTGATCCCTGATGGTGTGACGCAATCACATGTTGAATAAAACTTATTTTTGTATTTATTTTAATGTATATATATTTATAGGAAGTTGTACCTTTTAGAAACGTCCATCAGAACCCCAGAGAACACCTTCTCCCCCAGCCGGAAGGACACCACCAGTGCGTCATCAATGACGTGGTCCAGGGAGACCCGGACCTCGGACCCGAGACTCAGATCCAACACGGAGGTGAGCGGAGGAGCAAGGCCCGGTTCGCGACCGGACGAGTCCTCTCCAGCGGGTTTCTCTTGCTTAACGGACTCCGGTACCAGTCGCCTCTTCGGGGACCGGCAGGGCGGGGACGAGTCTCGCAGGCCGCGGCCCGCCGGCTCTTCGTTCACCGCTGAGTTTTTAACGTACCCGGTGTCCGGGTCCGGGCCGTCCGGGACAGATAGGCGGTCCGCGGTACCGTCCAACATGGCGTCCTCCGCGGGCCCAGGCATCAGCTCCGGTTGGACAAGAGCCGTGTAGCCGCGGTCTCGGCCCGCGGTCTCGGCACGGTCCGTCGTCACGTTGGTGGTCGGTTCCGCCGGTTCGGCCAGAGACAGGCCGGCCTCAGTGACGGGCGGGGGGGCCGGGAAGGAGTGCAAGAAGACGGCAGAGGGCTGCGGGTCCGGCAGGATGCTGCGGTACGCCTCCTGCACAGAAACGTTCCCGCCGCCTTCAGGATCTCCCGGCAGTCCGGGAGAGAACCGGTCCATGGTGATCCGATCCACCGGAAGGGTACTGATCAGTTCGTCGTTAACTGCGCTCTCGGGGAGCCCTTTTCCCGCCGCGGGCTCCAGCTCCGGCCTGACATGGCGGCCCTCGCCGTCCCTACCATCTTCCAACCGCGGGACGGCCAGCTCCGCCGCCGGGCCGGACTCCCGCGGCCCCTCGCACTCCAGCGGGGGCCCTCGGAGTCCCGGACCTACCGGGCCCGGTTCTGGTGGGCCCTCGTCGTCCGTCGCCGCGGTTGTTGTTGTGGTCGGAACCGCCGCAGCTCCTGGCTCTGCAGCCACGGCCGCCATTTTCTTCCGCTGTGCTGCCGAGCAGCACTTCGCCCCGCCCTCCCGCAAGGGCGCAGGTGCACAGCCAATGGCTGGAGGCCCTGTCATTCAAAAGAAACGAGGCGCAGCGTCCTTTCTGATTGGTTGACTCTGTCAGAATCTGTTGCGTCAGACGGCCGCCAGGGGGCGTTTATCGACACAACATACAAAAACATGAGTAAAGATCAATACACAGCTGATAATCAGTAGTTCTTACCTGATCCACCAGTATCTAATCTGATCACCTCACCTGAACATCCAACTGATAACGCTCACTGATAAACTGAATTAATATGTAAAAAAAAATTGTTTGCAATTTTGAGTCTTTTCTCCTGAATAGATTAAACCAACCAATATGTGATCATTGTTGCTCATCAACAAACAAACGGCAGCAGCTCTCTGTGTTTTAATCAGCACAATATTTCATTCAAGTTGTTTGATTTGTCTTTTGTTGTTACTTCATGAACTGCAGCGCCACTGTACCTCGCCAGAATATTTCCATTTCCTGCCGCTGCTTTGTCTCAATAAAATGTTTCTTGAATATAATCATTTTGTAAAACATGATTAATTGTTACAGATTAACATAATTGACATTTAATTGCTTCTGGATAATTAATCAAATAATAAAATAGTTATTGTTTTACCTGGAGTTACTGATTAGACAATATACACCCTTTTTTTTTTGCTGCTATTAACTTTTTTTTTATTAAAGACTTTTACTTGAAAGGAAATATTTTTATATGGTAGTAAAGGTACTGTAACTGGATTCACTGTGGGGTGGAAATGTGATTACCCTGTATAATCTGATGACTGTAACTGTAAAATAAAGTGATCAATAGACAAGAACTAGGCTGCTGTTTTGATTCTGATGGGTTTTTTTTTTACGAGTATCTGAATAGTTCATACTTTAAAAATATCCCAAGTGTCAACATCTGTCTGCATGCTACAGGAACTGTGTTTTAAGATTAAATCAAGTTGTATTTAATAATCTAGTGAAAAAAAAAACAGAAACCCAGTGAAAAATGATTAATCTAGCTCTTTGTTTACTGGTAAAGTAAAAATCTTCAAACTTTATTTTGATAGATATGAAATAATGTCATTTATCTTTGCTGTTATTTTTTATTCTAGTGTTTTTTAGTAGAACATCATCCACAAAATATAATTTTTTTTTTAATGTATTTTGTCTGATAATCATGCAGAAGAGATGAGGGTCTGACAGGTATTATTTTTAAGGCTGCATATCCATCCTCCTCCAGCTGTGAATATGTGAAGAGCTGAACACGGGGAGCTGCTGTCGTCGGTCAGAAACAAGGGGAGACGGGCTTAATGTAGCCTGACAGTCAAAACCCAGGAAAAAGCAATGTGTGGGGACTCGCAGTGACTCAATACTGTTTTATTTAATGACGACAGTCTTTTTTTTTTTGTCACACTGTGCCTGTACACTGGTTCATGAAATAATCTGAGATCAAGCAGTGTTATTAGTGTGTTACAATCACGACAACCTTCATTATACATTATCGATTCATGTTTGATAACAGAAACTGTTGAAAACGTGTCTTCAGTTCCACACGTTTTCAGACATTATCACACTGTTTTCCACACCTGTTCCATGGAGATCTCATCAGTCAATCTATGATTAAACACCTACATTCATTCATTTAGACTGATTTTAAATAGGCTATTAAAATGGGTATTTTTTCTCAGAAAACTGAATGTTCTGTAAGAGAAAACACCTTTTCGCTGAATTGTTGATTTTCATTAGTTCCTTTTTTTTTTTTTTTAATTAGCGACTCCTCGTCTGTTTGGTGGAGGTTTAGTCCATTTTTCGTTGGTCCTGACTTTGGGATGTGGTGTTGCCCGATTGGTTAGAGGGCATTGAGTCCGGTCTCTTCTGTTTCCTTCAAGTCTTTTAAAGCAATGCCGTCCTTTAAGACCACGCCCTCATGAGATAGGGTACCGTCAAGGGAGACCAGACCCTCCTTTAGAGACATGCCCTCTTTATGTCGGGAGGCGGGGCTTCTTCCAGACCTTCGCTCACACAGATATTGATATTTATTTGTCAGGTATTGATGCGACAATGAAATGAATCTAAAGCTTCTTGCAATGCCAATGCTGTAAATGAAGCTGCCACAGTTAATTAATGTTAATGTTGCCGATGAAACTAAGCTCACCATTTCTCCTCCACGTCGTCAATGGTGTCGGGCAGCGGTATGTTGAGTGTCTCCGGAAGGAAGCAAGCAAAGCCTCCGGCGAGCACTGCTGCCCCCCCGTACACCAAACTGGGCAGAGCGGGGAGTACCTGGGAAATGTAGTCCATCAGTACAGTCAGTAACACCTCCTTTCTTCACTGATCTCTTTGCTGAAGGTCTGATTAATGTTGTAAGATCAATCTCTATGCTGACAATGTGATGTTGTTAATGAACTAACACTGAAAACAGTTCAGAGGACAGTAATGGAGATCAGTGACACTGATTTGTGCTTTTATTTTGTGTTGTGACAAAATTATGTCCGTATTGATGTCTGCCGCATCAATAAAGAGTACAAACATATATTGTGGTTTTGAGATGTTTGGGTCGGTAACATCACCTCATCTAGGATGAGTACGGCCGGGGCTGCCATGCTGCCGACTCTGGCCATCGTGGAGACGAAGCCCATCCCCGTCTGCCTGAAAGCGCGGGAACACGTAATGCGATCAGTACTTCGCAAAGCAGCTGATGACCAGTGGAAGCGGATGTGAGTTTGAAGTCAGGTCTCACCTGATGATGGTGGGATAGAGCTCTCCGGTGTACAGGTAGACGGTGGTGAAGGAGGCTGAGGTGAAACCTTTACCTAGACAGGCCAGCGTGGTCCTGAGTGTCTGCATGTCTGTGGAGGGTGAGACGAGAAAAGGTACTGAATTACATCTGTGTTGGAAAGACCAGTGTATTTAGATGCTATCATTTAAAAAAAATGGAATCGGAACCAGAACCAGAATCACAATAAGAGTCCGATCAGCATCAGGTTACCTGTGGGGACGAAGATGTTGGCGAAGATGATGGTGGCTGACAGGAAGAGACAGGCTGCTTGAGAGACCCGCCTCCCCAGGTAAGTGAGCGTGCCCAGAGCCAACAGTTTGGCGGGAAAATCTACAGCTCCGAAGATGATCTGCATCATGTAAATACCCACCTGGAATAACAAACAGCCAATCAGAAAGCAGCTCAGTATAAAAAAAATTATATAAAAAAAAAAAGCCGATAGGATGAGAAGATATAAACCAGCTGGGAAAAAAAACCAACCTCCAAACAAGACAGGACAGGTACACAGGTGGACAGGATGTCTAACAACTTACCCCAAATTTCTGCAGGTCCATTGCCAAACCGTAGTACGCAAAACTGGTGGCGAACCTGTGGACGGACAGATAAACAGGTACATACACGACTGAACCTCATTGGTTGTCATGTTCAACAAATAAAAACATTTAAATAAATTAATCAAAATGAATAAATAAATATAGGAATAGGTGAATTAAGACAGGGCGAGGTAAAGCAGTTAAAAAGTTAGATCAGGTGAACCAGTGAACAGGTAAGCAGGGGAACAGGTAAGCAGGGGAACAGGTGAACAGGTGAAGAGGTGAACAAGTAAGCAGGTGAACAGGTAAACAGGTGAACAGGTAAGCAGGTGAACAGGTAAGCAGGGGAACAGGCAAACAGGTGAACAAGTAAGCAGGTGAACAGGCAAACAGGTGTATTTCTGACCAGACAGCAATCAGACAGATGGAGATGCGTCTCATCCCCCTGGTCTTCAGCAGGTCAAACGCTGTGAGCGACTTTTGAGCCGACTCAATCTCCTTCCTCATGTGAGAGTGGAGCACCTGCAGTCACATGGCACAGAGCTCAGCTTCTGATTGGACAGAACATGTTTATAATGTAAACATGATGGGCAGACGGACAGGTTACCTCAATTGTTAACTTGTCCACCATCTCTGGTTTTCCGTTGATTCGCGCCACCCGGTGAAGACTTTTCAGAGCATCCTCGGACCGACGGTTCAGAACCAACCAACGAGCCGACTCCGAATACCACCTGACCAATCACAGAGCAGAAATGGTAGAACTACCTGACCAATCACAGAGCAGGCAGATGTGAGACTTTTATTTTGAAAGCATGCGCTAACCAGCTGTAGGCGAAGAACAGAAGCTGAGGAGCACAAACGGCCAGCTGCAGCTTCCTCCAGTCTCTCAGCCAATAGGCAAGCCCCGCCAAGATCATCTGACCAAAGGTGAAGAAAAAGGAGGTGAGCGTGCCCACTAATGTTCTCTCTTTGGTCGGGATCCACTCCACCTCTGAGAACAGAAAGGTGGACGGTGAGACAGGTAGACAGACAGGTAATAAGGTACAGGTAATAAAGTGAACAGGTAGGTGAGTACTTAGTGAGACTCCGTTGAGGATGACTCCAGACACCGCCATCCCAGTCAGAAACCTGAAAATGCAGTAGATGGTGTACGTAGGAGAGAGGGCGGAGCTACAGCCGAGCACGGCCACCTGTAGGTACGACCATATAAGGACAGACCGCCTCCCAAACCTGAGAGACAGACAGAGAGATGGTGATCCAGAATAGATGGGAAGACTTCATAGGTTTAAAAAAAAAAAAAAAAAAAAAGGTCAGGCTCACCTGTCTGACAGGCCGCCATAAACGATGGCTCCTGTTAAAACTCCACCCATATAAATGGTCTGAATCATCTGTTTGAGGGGACGCGAAGAACAGACCAGACCCCACTGACAGACAGAAACAGAGAAAGGATTGAGCCACAAAGATGCTACCTCTTAAAATATCATCGTTAATAATCATTTGCCTCAGCAGCGTTACCTCGGAGACGGTGGTGGCCAAAAACTCCGAGCGGTCGAAGGTCCATCCGTCCAAGCACTCTTCAGTCTGTAGCTGGCTGACGTTACCCGAGCTGTTTATGGCTAACAGTTGCCATTGAGGCTCCGTGTACCTGGGCAAACAGGAAATGATGTCAGAGGGGCAATTTATTTTGTCAAAGAAGCGCATCACGAAGAGGACGTTGACGTTACCTCCTGCAGCGGTCCAGTCGATTTCCAAAAGAGTCTGGAGGGATGAAAGCTTTCAGCAGCTGCTTCTCATCCACCTAAAAAACAAGCGCTCGTTTTCAACAGTCAGACCGAGCAGCCAATCGGAGCAGAGCGTCACACACTGTTAATCCGATTGCCGGGCAAGTCGGGTTACCTGGTAGGAGTGTGACAAGTTCTGCAGGCTGTAATTGGCCGGCAGGCTGCAGTGGTGTGTGGGGACTCCTGAGATGAAGTTGTTCAGCAGGTTCTGACTCGCCATCATCAAACCAGGTAAACTGATCAGGGTCACATGGATCCACTGGTACCGGCCGAAACCACCCACCTCGCCACGGCAACCACGGGGACGGGAAACATACGTCACACACCTGCTTCACACACCTGTTCCACCTGGACAGGTGTTCAGCCTGACTCATTGCGAGTAATCAGATTACATGGACCCGGTGATCGGATTAAATCAGCAACAGTAAAACGGTCTCACCTCTTCCAGCAGGTCAGCGAAGCCCATCTTAACAACAACAACAACAACAACAAGAGGCGTCTCGTGTTTTCAAGATGTGAGCTTCAGTTCCATCAGAGCAGACCTGAGAATAAAACAAATAAAACTAATGAACAAAGGTTTGGATCAAACTGAAACACCAAAACTGTTCCAGACCTCCTCCAAACTTTCCAAAACCGTCTTCCGAACAATCCAAACCTCCTCCGAACTTTTTCTAAACCTCAGTGATTTCCCTGCAAGACTCTGGTGTGTCTCCGCACTTTATTCACTTGAAGTCTACAGAAGAGGACTCGGGTCGCCTGCAGCCGCTGTTTTTTTTTTTTTTTTTTTTTTTACACTGAACTGAACTAAAATATTATGAAATATTTGTACGTCTGGTGAGAGTTCTTAAAAGATTACTGAGGCTGCAGCAGAAAAAAAAAAAAAAAACACAAAGAAAAGAGGATTTTCTCCACAAATCGGTGAGAGCGTACTTACAGTGTGAAGGCTTCCAGATGACTAGCTAGAGTGGAGGAGTGGAGGAGTGGACAGATGTATGGAAGGAGAGGGAGAAGTGTGCAACAGAAGAAAATAGATGACTGAACATTAATAAGTAACTTTAACATGAAAAGATAACCATCTGTCTGTTTGTCACCTGTTTTAAGTTAATATATGTTTGTTAAAGATAAAAACCACATCTTTTTACTTCAGCCTTTAACTAGTTATTCTTGAAGCCCTCTTGCATTTTTAATTACTATTGCTAATTTTATATTTTAATTCTATTTGTGTTTAATTGCCTCTATTCTCATGCATCTCATTCATTTCTATATTTTTAAATGTTCCTTTATATCAGTTTTTGTGTCAAACACTGCATGTTATTTTCTTGCTACATTTCTTGTATGAAAGGCGATCTACAAATGAAGTTTATTATCATTATTCAGTATCAGAAAAAAATTAAAATAAAAACAAATGAAACAAACTTTAAATGTAAGATTTTTTTTTTTAAATAAGTGGTTATATTCAGTACTTCTTGTTACTGTGTCACAATAAGAGCCTTTCTAAGTTCAACAGGAAATTTTGAAAACTTTTTAAAATCTTTCCCAAAATCTATTCCAAACCTCTCCAGGTCTCCTCGGAACATTTCCAGGTCCTTCCAGGCCCGACTCGCCCCAGCAGAGTTTAGTGACTCATCAAAAGCTCAGTTTGTTTTTGTGTTCTCGCTCCTCGCTGAGATTTTCTGTCGTGGAATTCGTCCGACTGAGTTTCAGTCAACAAGCAACTCAGCGGGTTTCAGATCGACGACGACGCAGCTGAAACACGGAGGACAGAGAGACGTGATAACATACATGTTCATGAACACTCAACAAGCAGCAGGTCACGGGTCAAAAGTCAAACTGATTTCGTGAACATGTCGGCGAGTTCAGACGTCTTCGGCGGGCTGAACCCGGGAGAACAGCTGTGAGACGTTGTAAAATACCAGATGACCAACATGAAAGTGCAGCTGACGAAATCTGCAGTGATGACGTGATGAACGGTGCCGACGTGGAGAAGAATCTCAAAGGGTTTCAAACATCTCATCAAAGAACCGAGAGGAAAAAAAAGGAGAATCGACCCAGTGTTGGTGTGCTGTTCCTAATAAAGTGAATATGACTATGTTATTGGATAAACCCGACCTCCCTCTTCACCAACTACTGCAGGGACAGCGCAACACTTTCTCCACCATCATTCAGCTCCGCTGTCACGAGGACAGACACAGGAGATCCTTCACGATACGAGATGATTCCAGATACGGGAGATGATTCCAGATACGGGAGATGATTCCAGATACGAGAGATGATTCCAGATACGGGAGATGATTCCAGATACGGGAGATGATTCCAGATACGGGAGATGATTCCAGATACGGGAGATGATTCCAGATACGAGAGATGATTCCAGATACGAGAGATGATTCCAGATACGGGAGATGATTCCAGATACGGGAGATGATTCCAGATACGGGAGATGATTCCAGATACGGGAGATGATTCCAGATACGAGAGATGATTCCTGCCCACTGCAATCAGACTGTTCAATAACTCACCTCTGGCCAAATCCATCCCACATCATCATTAACACTGTTTCACTGTTGTTTAATGTAATCTAATTTAATTTAATTATCTGTCTATCTGTCTGTCTTAACATACGTGTAGAAGAAATCACCACTACAGTCGTTTTTTTTTTCATCACAAATCCCAGCATGCCTCTCAACAGCTCAGGAGATCAGTGTGTTAGTCGATTATTAATTCACCTTCTGTACATTAGACATTCATTGACGGTGTGACGCATCAATGATAATCAGTTATTGAAGTGGTATTTTCGAAGACTTTATTTACTAGGGTGTCTTGTATCTGACATTTGTTGGTCCATTGTGAAGTCATGAATATGCAGGAAAAAAGTGGATAAATCCAAGTAGACTGGAAGATGTGGAGAGACTTTCCTGCCAAAACAAACAAACTAAACATGTTTAAAAATGCCCTTATAATACACATAGATATATGCAAATAGACAACATCATTACCAGACACCATTAAAGATCCCACATTGTATACATTCAATTTTCTTTTTTTAAATATAAAGCAGGTGTACAGGTGAAATATAAATATTCAAAACACGCGTAGAAACGCAGAGTTCGCAACTGTGCTGTTTGGACCTCCGTGAGTTTGCGATGTCACAAACTCACTCTAAAAACGATAAAACCTTTGTGAACAATAAGACTTCAGATAATTTATCACCTTTGACGAAACCAACAAAGTTCAAATAAGATACACTTAAGTCATTGCAGAGAACTTTCAAATAAAGTTTTTCTTATAATATATTTTTTGAAAGTACAAGTACAGTACAATTATTTTAAAGTGTGTTAAAAGTTTGAAAATAGGTGAAAGCGTGACTTTTGTATACTTTCTATATATTTGCAGAAAGTACACTTATTTGCTAGTATATTTTCAGTGTATTGGATTCCACATGTTCATCATGACTCGGCAGTTCAAAACCTTCCATGTTGAACATTAAACACAACACAGACAAACTCTGCAATCATTGTTGTGTGCCGTTGGCGCACAAACAGTTGGCTCTGACCTGCAGACCGACCGCTGATTGGCCTGTGACATAACAGCTGTTCCTTCTGGCAAAAAACTCAGACAAAAAAACCCCAAAAAACTCGTAAAATCTCCACTTCAATGTCAACCGGACTCCAGTGACTTTTCACCCAATTCAGGTGTACTGACGTACTCGAAACAGACATGTGAAGAACTTCACTGAAACTTTAAGACTTAAAAGATCAAATCTTATTCTGAGCAATGACTGATGTTGATGATGAAGTTCGGTTTGTTGTCAAAACTTTATGTCCTTTAAAAACATTTTTTTAAATAACACACCGGCAGACGACTTGAAATCAAAACATTTAAAACAGATTCAGTCCGATTTCATTTATTATTCACAGAAAACAGATGACCGTGTGTCCCTGAAGGGGTCTTTATGTTTGGCACTGGATGCAGACTGAGGCGTAAATATCAAACTAAATCAAGTAAATAAATATTGTTAATACACACGCTTGCAGAAATTTTTTTAACTACAAAAATATACATGAAGTGAAAAAAGGTCAAAGCTCTGTCGCTAAAATTCAGAGTTTTTTCAATGGAGTTCTGCATTAAAACCACAAGACTGAGTGAGTATTTTGTCACTTCAGTTAAAAGACAGAAAATTAAAAAAACAAAACAAGACAAACATCTACAAAGTGTAACCAAGTTGTCCAATCAGATGCGGTGCAGCCGGCATCACGAGCTGTGATTGGTGGATGAAGTTTTACAGCGTGGTGAGGAACTCTCTGACCTGCAGACAAAATAAAACTTGTGTGAACAGAGCTGATTCCCAAATAAAAATCCAATCCGAACTAAGAGGCTGTCAAAATAAAAGCTCGGATAAACGTATGAACATAAAACTGTCGACAACGGTTGATTCGATTGTTCTTGAAATCGTCGTCGACATCCAGGACGAGAACAGGAAGTTCATTCAGATAATCGAAGTCCAACCTGAACGCAAAGAGACAGGATAACGCAACCGTCCTTGTAATTCAGACAGACCCTGAACGCACCGCTGAAACAGGAGATTAACAGGCTCAGAATTAATCCGAGTCTAGACTGAGACGCACAGACAATTAAAACGTCATTGACAAAAAAAAAAAATAAACACCCGAACTGAGCGCGCTCGGTTGCATCGTTACCCGAGATTGCTGCGGTGAAGCCGGGCTCCTCCTCTCGACCCCCGACGGGGCAACCGCTGCATACAGCGCTGAAATATACAGAGAATCAAAGCGGACCCTGAAGGCAGCACCGAGATGTAGCGGTGCAAGAAGTAGTACGATTTAAGAGGCGCAGTAGCAGTAGTAGTAGTAGTAGTAGTAGTATTAGTAGTAGTAGTAGTATTACCTGTGGCGGTGCTCTCACGTAGATGATGGCGTCGAGGTAAACACGCAGGCGGTACACGAGGTTGCTGCAGGAACGGTTTCCATGGTTACCCGTCCGAGGAGACGGAGCGCTCGAAGAACTGAACGGGTTTTTCGGCCCGCCGAAGTTCGATGGACGGAGGCTGAAGCTGAGAACGAACTCTGCTGAGACACGTGTAACTCTGCCCAACAGGTAGATGGTTCGTCCCTCTGAAAACAGAACCACCGCACGAGGACAGGTGGGCGGAGTCAGGCGCAAAGTCACCTGGAAGGTGTCGTTTTTTTTTTTTTTTTTGTCATACGACATCTGCAGCGGGTTTCCTCCACTCGTCTGAGACGAACTCGGGGCTCCCGCAGGAGTAAACAAACGCAGGTGACACACACACACACACACACACACACACACACACACACACACACACACACACACACACGGACATCAGCGCAGGTGCGTTCACCTGGCAGACGTCACCGCTGTCGTTCTGGACGTTGCACCATTTGCCATGTTGGGTTCGGGAATCACCTCCCAGTCCTCCCACACGGCCTGCAGGGATCGCACGGGTGTGGACTTTCCTGCAGCTGGAAAACACACACACACACACACACACACACACACACACACACACACACACACACACACACACACACACACTGATCTGGTAAGATAAGTCCACTAACACAACAAGGAGAGGCTCCACTTTCCTCGTTACCGGAACAAAACAACTCCAGGCACTCTGCTCCTGTTTCTGATTAATAAGACTAAATAAAGATGTCTCACTCTGCTCCTGTTTCTGGAGACTAAATAAAGATGTCTCACTCTGCTCCTGTTTCTGGAGTTTTAAATAAAGATGTCTCACTCTGCTCCTGTTTCTTAGTTCAAATATAGAGTTTCTGGAGACTAAATAAAGATGTCTCACTCTGCTCCTGTTTTTGCAGTTCAAATATAGATGTCTCACTCTGCTCCTGTTTCTGTAGTTTAAATAAAGATGTCTCACTCTGCTCCTGTTTCTGGAGACTAAATAAATAGATGTCTCACTCTGCTCCTGTTTTTGCAGTTCAAATATAGATGTCTCACTTGCTCCTGGAGACTCTGCTCCTAAATAAGAGTCTCATGCTCCTGTTTCTCTAAATATAGACTCTGCTCCTGTTTCTGGAGACTAAATAAAGATGTCTCACTCTGCTCCTGTTTCTGGAGTTTAAATAAAGATGTCTCACTCTGCTCCTGTTTCTGGAGTTTAAATAAAGATGTCTCACTCTGCTCCTGTTTTTGCAGTTCAAATATAGATGTCTCACTCTGCTCCTGTTTCTGAAGACTAAATAAAGATGTCTCACTCTGCTCCTGTTTCTTGCAGTTAAATATAAGATGTCTCACTCTGCTCCTGTTTCTGGAGACTAAATAAAGATGTCTCACTCTGCTCCTGTTTCTGGAGACTAAATAAAGATGTCTCACTCTGCTCCTGTTTCTGGAGACTAAATAAAGATGTCTCACTCTGCTCCTGTTTTTGCAGTTTAAATAAAGATGTCTCACTCTGCTCCTGTTTCTGGAGACTAAATAAAGATGTCTCACTCTGCTCCTGTTTGAGTTTAAATAAAGATGTCTCACTCTGCTCCTTTTTCTGGAGACTAAATATAGATGTCTCACTCTGCTCCTGTTTCTGTGGACTAAATGAAGATTTCTCACTCTGCTCCTGTTTCTGTAGATTAAATAAAGATGTCTCACTCTGCTCCTGTTTTCTGCTTGTTTCTGTTTAAATAAAGATGTATCAGCTCCTAAATAAAGATGTCTCACTCTGCTCCTGTTTCCTGTAGTTAAATTTCTGGAGACTAAATAAAAGATGTCTCACTCTGCTCCTGTTTCTGGAGACTAAATAAAGATGTCTCACTCTGCTCCTGTTTCTGTAGACTAAATAAAGATGTCTCACTCTGCTCCTGTTTCTGTAGTTTAAATAAAGATGTCTCACTCTGCTCCTGTTTCTGTACATTAAATAAAGATGTCTCACTCTGCTCCTGTTTCTGGAGACTAAATAAAGATGTCTCACTCTGCTCCTGTTTCTGTAGTTTAAATAAAGATGTCTCACTCTGCTCCTGTTTCTGGAGTTTAAATAAAGATGTCTCACTCTGCTCCTGTTTCTGGAGACTAAATATAGATGTCTCACAGTTCAAATATAGATGTCTCACTCTGCTCCTGTTTCTGGAGACTAAATAAAGATGTCTCACTCTGCTCCTGTTTCTGGAGATTAAATAAAGATGTCTCACTCTGCTCCTGTTTCTGGAGACTAAATAAAGATGTCTCACTCTGCTCCTGTTTCTGTAGTTTAAATAAAGATGTCTCACTCTGCTCCTGTTTCTGGAGACTAAATAAAGATGTCTCACTCTGCTCCTGTTTTTGCAGACTAAATAAAGATGTCTCACTCTGCTCCTGTTTCTGTTTTCTAAATAAAGATGTTAAATAAAGATGTCTCACTCTGCTCCTGTTTCTGGAGACTAAATAAAGATGTCTCACTCTGCTCCCTGTTTAAATAGAGATGTCTCAGCTCCTGTTTCTGGAGACTAAATAAAGATGTCTCACTCTGCTCCTGTTTCTGTAGTTTAAATAAAGATGTCTCTGCTCCTGTTTTTGGAGACTAAATAGATGTGGAGTTAAATAAAGATGTCTCACTCTGCTCCTGTTTCTGTAGATTAAATAAAGATGTCTCACTCTGCTCCTGTTTCTGGAGACTAAATAAAGATGTCTCACTCTGCTCCTGTTTCTGTAGTTCAAATATAGATGTCTCACTCTGCTCCTGTTTCTGTAGACTAAATAAAGATGTCTCACTCTGCTCCTGTTTCTGTAGTTTAAATAAAGATGTCTCACTCTGCTCCTGTTTCTGTAGACTAAATAAAGATGTCTCACTCTGCTCCTGTTTCTGCAGTTTAAATAAAGATGTCTCACTCTGCTCCTGTTTCTGGAGACTAAATAAAGATGTCTCACTCTGCTCCTGTTTCTGGAGACTAAATAAAGATGTCTCACTCTGCTCCTGTTTCTGTAGACTAAATAAAGATGTCTCACTCTGCTCCTGTTTCTGGAGATTAAATAAAGATGTCTCACTCTGCTCCTGTTTCTGGAGACTAAATAAAGATGTCTCACTCTGCTCCTGTTTCTGTAGATTTAAACAAAGACGTCTCACTCTGCTCCTGTTTTTTAGAGTTTAAAAAAATATGTCTCCCTCTGCTATTTTTGCAACTTAAGTGAAGATTACTAATTCAATATTTAATAATACAATAATACTTTAGCACATTTACACTTTACACACTTTTTACGTCACCGACCCGATCGTAGAAGTCTTCAAGTGACAGGAAACGGAAACGGAGAAAAGGTTCCTCGCACATGCGCAGTGTGTGTGTGTGCTGCATTGTCAGTGAAGATGTCCGGGCCCGTAGACTTGGAGCTGAAGAAGGTAGTTATAACATTGTTGTCTGATGTTACCTGTTCTCACCTTCGTGTCACGTGCTTTCAGCAGCAGCGGCGGCGGCGGGTCAACGAACACCTGCCTAAAAAAAACAAACAAACAAACAAACAAACAAACAAACACGGGAGTTATTGGCCATTGCATTTTACACCGGAGCTAACTGTTAGCACTCCTCTGGTAGCATGGCCGAGCCACGCTGCTGCAGATTAAAGGACCAATTATCCAACTGGTGTTTTACAGTTTAATCAACTAAACTGGATCACACAACCAAACACCAAGACGGCTGGTTTCTTGAGTGTATTTAAGGTTGTTCATGCTGGCTGGACATCAGAGTTGATGATAAATATTGATTATTTCATATTGTCACTCTTATTTGTGTTTAATTTGATCTGATTTCTTTTCTATATTTTTTTTAACTGCTCCTTTATATCTGTTTTGATGTCAAACACTGCACGTCATTCTCTTACCATAAAGCCCTCTGAGCTGCATTTCTTGTATGAAAGCTGCTATACGAGTTTATTGTTATTATTATAAATCTAAACACACGTTTGTTTGTTTTTTTATGTCTGTCTTTCAACTATCAGTGTTTTTATGAGCTGGATTAAAGGAGGAAAACGTTCCTTGCAACACCAGGACCGTTTTAACGTGGTCTCGTTTTGAAACGGTTTTTCGGTTTTGTGATCGGAGTGACACCTCCTGTCTCTCTTCAGGCGTTCTCGGAGCTGCAGGTGAAGATGATTGACACGCAGCAGAAGGTGAAGTTGGCCGACCTGCAGATCGATCAGCTGACTCGCGTTCAGAAACACGCCAAACTAACTCACGGGGAGATCAGCCAGCTGCCCGACAGCACGCGACTCTACGAGGGCGTCGGACGCATGTGAGTCTTTTTTTTTTTTGGGGGGGGGGGAAGTGACGTCACAGGAACAGACTGCTTTTTTTTTTTTTTTTAAAGTGTCTGCTGATGTAAGATTGAATTGAAAACCCAAATTTGCGCGTTTCAGGTTCATCCATCAGTCAAAGGGGGAGATCAACAATCAGCTGAAGGGCAAACAGAAAACGGCTGATGAAAAAATCAAAGAGCTGGAGGTACAAATAACACAAAAACAACAACAACTGGCCGCAGGAAGTGCTGTCATTCGCCATGGTGACCCCCTTTTTCTTCTGACTGCGTTTGTGTGTTTGTCGTTTCCAGCAGAAGAAGGTGTACCTCGAACGCAGCGTGAAAGAAGCCGAAGACAACATCAGAGAGATGCTGATGTCCAGGAGGACTCAGTGACCAATGCATCCGTCGTCTATGATTAATAACACACACACACACACACTCATGTCCTTATCTATGTGTCACTTGTTTATTAAAATATTTAAACTGAAGTCTCTTTCCTGTTTGTGTGTCTTTGTGAGGACCGATGTGAGATTTTTGACCTCGGGACTGAAAGGAAAGTGGGGACATTTATTATACTAGATTATTATAGTTCATGAAGCTGACTGAATTTGATTAAGTACTCACTGTAATTAATACCGGATACTCTCACTTTCATGCTGCAGTTGGTCTTGTTAATCCAAAATAAATCCTTAAATATGCTGCTGAATTACTCCCATCAATACGCGTGTGAATACATTCAAACATGAATTCACCTTTTAAAGTCTGAAGGAAACTGGTGATTTCCTACATGAGTGACTGACCCTGGACCTGTTGTTTGTTTACACTTTATTATTTATAAACATCTTCATAAACGATAACAACACAAACAGCCAATGCGTTTTCTTTTTTTGTTTTGTTTTTTTGGACCGTGTCTGTGATGTCATCGCTGTCGGAGGTGTTGCCATAGCGACATCATCTGTTGTTGTTGTTCGGGCCCTGGACAAAGTTGATGGAGTAGGAGCCGCTGCCGGCGTCCTGGTTCACCTGGAAGTTGTTGGTGGAAAGACCGAAGGGCCTCAGGACCATGTTTCCCAAGTCTTTCAGTTTACCTGCAGGTCAGAGGTCACAGAGGGGTCAACAGAGGTCACGGAAACACAAGTTCAAAACATTTCAGGTCAATAATTAAATAAAAAGCGACACAGAGCGCAGATTGTTCCATTGAAATGCGACCAGCTATTTATTAACGATCCATTAATGAGCACAGAGGCGATGAAGAGTCGTGGTGTGTTCAAGTGCAGTACGTACTGAGCATCTCCTCCTTCAACTTCTCATTTCTCTCCTGGATCTGCGGAGGTAACCTCTGAGGGACGGACAGGAAGTCAACAGCTGGTTAACGAGGTGCTAATACAATCGGCAATCTTCCTTTTTCTCTCGCCGCGAGACGGCCCGGTTCTCTGGTTCTGGTGTGTCCCGGCAATCCCTGAACTCACCATGCAGGCCTGTCTGGCACCGGCGTGGCTCGGGTCTCGGTCCAGAACACTCTTGTAGTCCTCCAGAGCCTCGTCCGGCTTGTCGGTCTGCTCGTAAAGCTCCGCCCTCCTCAGCAGCGCCCGCAGGTACTCCGGATTGAGCTCTATCGCTATAGCAACCGGACATCCAGACAGTCAACGCTCTGACGAGTTCAGCACGCAGGTGAACTCGTGAAGCGAGTCGGCAGCCCGCTGCTGCACAGATGACGTCGTCACTCACCTCTGCTGCAGTCCGAGATCGCTTTATCCTTCCGGTCCTGACAACAGATCCACAGTTACTGTTAGCCATCCTGCCAGTAAACATCCTGCTCACTCATTAGCATTCAGCTAACACTCTTATTATTCTGTCAACCTTGCGGTTAGCGTGTGGTTAACGTGTGGTTAGCGTGTTACCAGGTGCAGTCTCGCAGCAGCTCTGTTGGAGAACAGCACGGCTCTCTCTTTGCTGAAACACACTGGACACACGGACAAGGCCTCCGTGTAGCTTCGTTCCGCCTCCGACCAGTCTGGAAGGAAAACGGACGGGTTCGTGTGACAGTTTGAGTTGTAAAGTCCGGTTTTCACGCCGGTTTACGAAGTAGAAACGCGGGTTCGGACTCACCTCCGGCTTTAAACTGTCCGTTTCCTTTTTCCTTCAGAGTTAAACTCTGCTGCCGTCGACTCTGTAAAAACAACACAAACAAACCGGGATCCAGAAACCTGCACGACCGCAACTGTGATTTACTGCAGCTCACGTGACACCCGAACGTCTCTTGGGGATGTTTCCGTGTAACGGCCGTTACCTCCTTCTCCTCCTCCGTCAAGTCCTTCTCCGTCTCCCTCAGGTAGTCGTCGTCAAATTCGACTTCCTGGTCGACCTCCTCCTTCATCTCTGAATCTGAATCCTCCTGCAGCCCGTCGTCCTGCACCTCGTCGTCCTGCACCTCCTCCTGCAGCCCGTCGTCCTGCACCTCGTTGTCCTGCACCTCCTCCTGCAGCCCGTCGTCCTGCACCTCCTCCTGCAGCCCGTTGTCCTGCACCTCCTCCTGCAGCCCGTCGTCCTGCACCTCCTCCTGCAGCCCGTTGTCCTGCACCTTCTCCTCCTCCTGCTGCTTCCTTTCACCTCGCTCCTCCCCCTGTTCTCCTCCTCCTCCCATCTCACTGTCCTTGTAGTGTCTTCTGTCAGTTAGTCTGTCCGTCTTAATGTGAGTCTCATCCTCCTCCTTCACCTCCTCCTCCTCCTCCTGCCGTCTGGGGTCTGAACTCTCCAGAGTTTCCTGGCAGTCATAGAAGTCCTCCTCGTCCTCCTTCTCCTGCTCTTTGGGTTTTCCAGTTGCTCCGGCGCATCTCTTTTCACCTCCTCGGCTGCACATAACTGAATCTCTGCTGACAGAAAATAAATAAAACAGAATGAAGTCCTGAAACAACAAAACAAGTCATGAAACCAGCCGGAAATAAAAGGCAGTAAACAAACTCTGCAATTAAAAGGTCCTGAGTAGTCTGAACTAATATATAACTATAAAATGTTGCTTCCGATTATAAATGTTAATCATGAAATACCTGCTGTTTTATTCCAGCTGTAAGTAAAATCTAATAAATATTTTAAAAAAAAGAAGGAGAGCTTAAATCAGCAGATTTCTAATGAAACCTCTGAACGAGCAGTTTTTTTTTTTTTTTTTTTTTTGATTGCAGAAAAAAAGAAAACATTGTTTATTGTTGTTTCAAATAAAATGTTGTTGTTTATTTTACCGCGTCTGGTCTGTAAAAAGGAGCTTAAACTATAACGCTTGCTCATCATGCTAAGCTAACGAGACTGTAAACACGGTATCGACCACCTCGTGGGTCGCAACTCGGAGTGACGTCATCGGCGGGACCATTTAACGAAAGATTAAAACGATGGAAAACAACAAAACAAACAGCTCATCTTTTTTGTTGTTGTTGTTGTTGTTGTTCCTGCCTCACCTGCAAACACCGGTGAGCTTCGCCGAGGACTCGCTCGGTTATCACTTCCGGGACGACGACGACGACCCGATTTCTTCTTCAGCTGTTTAAACGTGACCCGGCTCCCGCGCACCGGGGTCCCTCCGCGTGCGGGGGCTTTATCCCCGGCTGTTAGATGGAAATAAAAATACACCTGCTAACGGCGTTTCTCCACCATTACGGACCCGTAACGAGCATTGAGGTTCTTCTTGCTCTTTTTCCTTCTTCTTCTTCTTCCCCCTCATAGTTTTACGGCAGTTGTCGTCCCTTTAGTTTTAGTTACTGCCCCCTTGTGGTTATATTCCGCTACTGCAATTGCAATTATGTTAGCGGTGAACGCAGGAACAACAGACGGATGTGCTAATTAGGTTAGGTAGTTACTTTATTAATCCCCGAGGGGACATTTTTACTTATTTTTTAATTTTAATTTTTGTTTTTTGTGATGTGATGTGATGTTTTTTTTATTATTATTATTATTTTTTTTATTTTATTTTTTAGTGTTTTGAAAATGTGATTTAAGACTTTAGACACAAGAAAGGTAGACAATGTAAGAAGTTAAATAAAAATTTAAAAAAGTAATAAAACAGAATGATTCTCAAGTTTATTTTTACCAATATAAATTTTATTTATTGTATTAGTGAAAGAATGGATTTGAATAAGAGCATTTGTCGGGGTTTTTTTTTGTCATTGCAATAAAAAAAACAACACAATTTCGTACTTTCTTGTCCTCTCCGCTTCATATAAAATCATTTTTTCAATCAATACAACTTGATTTATCTTGGAGACATTTGAAAATTTAACTTTTTAATTTCTACCTTGATGACTTGTTCAGTGTCAGTATGGAAGACAACATGTTCAGGTTTGTCCAGCAATTCATTATTTGATTAACAAATTGTAAATTTAACAGGAGAAGAACTTCAGTGAAAGTTTAAGGCTTAAAGAAACGCCGTTTCACAAGAAAGGTGATGAAGAGGGGTGGGAGCGTCTGACCCGGGCGATCCAGGAGGTGAAGGCGGCGACTCGGGTGTAGACTCCAGGTTTTTGAGGACGCCCGCAGCCAATCCCAAACGAGGTCACGCCTGTCAGGAACCAATCAGAGTGCAGCATTTGTTTAGACCTCATCTACTTTTTATCGAGGAATGTTATCTCGCTGCGTATGTCCGTGAGTGCGTAACTGACCAATCGCAGTCCAGTGTCCATTGTCGAGACACATCAGTGGGCCTCCAGAGTCTCCCTGCAAACACCATGTTCAAAATTTATGAAAAAAACAAAAAACAAACACAGATATAGAAACAACAGAGTGCAAACAAAAACCAACAGAAACTTTATCGACCTGCAGCTGACTGACCAATCGGCACTCAGATCAGCATCTGTGTCACACCGGCTGGTTAAACTGTGAATTCTCTGATTAAATCAGCCAAACTAGAGAATCAGTTAAGATTTCTGTCTGGTGATGGATGTGGTCTGTGGAGTCCGAGTGAGTCCAGGTGAGTCCAGGTGAGTCATTACCTTACATGAGTCGACGCCTCCCACAGGGTAGCCGGCACACAGCATGCTGGAGGTGATGTTGTACTTAAGTATCTGACGCTGACACAGAGTCCGACTCACCAGAGGGACCCCGGCCTGCTGGAGAATATCGGGGCGAACACCTGGGAGAGAGAGACAGATGGAGAGGGAGACGGGTGGAGAAGGAAACAGGTGATGTTATTTTTCACTGTAAAAAATGAAGCACTTCGTTGTAAATACTTTCTCAGTGTGTTTCATGTCTCACCATGTTCAGCGTCTTGTCCCCAACCGGCGATGTAACATGTTCTTCCTATTGCGAAATTCTGACCTCTAGCTGGTAAACACACAGGCTGGACCCACTCTGAGACACACACACACACACACACACACACACACACACACACACACACACACACACACACACACACACACACACACACACACTTGTAAACAATAATAAAAAGTTGACGTGAAAGTTGCAGATTAATATCCAGGACTGAGATGAACATTTTCTCTCTTTAACCCTCAACGTGCATCATCGACCTGCAGCCTGACTGCTCAGGTGTTCATGTTCGCGCTGTTACTGACGGGTGAAGTCGACTGGCTGCTGCAGATGCATCATGGCGATGTCAGCCTGTTTGGTCCGTCTGTTGTAGTCTCTGTGGATAATGACGCGATCGATTTCTCGGATCTGAACGCCCGCTTCATTTCTGTTGCTTTGGGAGTGAAGACCGAGGACGGCCGTCCAGTGCTGGACGTGGACGTTCATCCTGCAGAGACAGACGCGGACTCACGTCACGTCGTTACATCACCGTCAGGTGTGTCGGACGTTCACAGAGTCACTGTTTGATCTGCGTCATCACAACAGGCCGACATGACGGTTCTGCTTTCACACGCTAACATTGGAGTCTCTCACCCGTAGACACAGTGGGCAGCAGTCAGCAGCCAGTCCTTGCCAACCAGTGAGGCTCCACAAATGGGAATCCCCACCCACTCCAGGGACACCATCCACGGCCACGCCCCCTTCACTGCATTAGTCCCGCCCACCACTCGGTTACCACCTGCACGTACAAACAAACATGCTGAACCGAACATGATCAAAACACAAAAAAAAATTCAGGTAGAAACTGAGAGCAGAATTTCAGTTCTTACGTTGATCACTTGTTCTGTTCTCTGATTGGGGCAGCTCACGCGTGACGTGATTGACGATCCGGACTCCACACGCTGAAACACACACAGAAGAACATTTATTCTTCACATTTAAAAAAAACATCTCGGTTTAACAGTGAATTTAACACTCAGTGTTTATGAGTGTACTCACGCTTGTTGCTGCAGTTCAGTGCAATCACTTCCTCACTTTGACAGGTTTGACTGCAAAACATCACGACCAGTATAAATATCCACAGACATGATCTTTGGTTCTGTTTTCAGTTCCTGTTCTCTTTCTGGTTCTGGTTCTTAGCTGTAGTTGCAGCACACATTTTATTTACATTTCTACTCGTAGTTCTAGTTCTTGTTCTACTTCTAGCTCCAGTTTCTAATTGTGACTCTGTCTGTCATGTTCTTGTTCTGGTTCTTCGGTACCTCACAACGGCTTCTAGTGTTCCAATGCCGGTTAATGTGATGTTCGCAAACGGTGAATCTTGTGGCAGAGCCGGCAGCTGCGATGCTTCCCCGAACCTGCAGGGGAGTCGGAACAAAAAGACAAACAGATCAGTACTCTTTAACTTTCCCTCGTTTTCCACCAGAACCTTCATCCTGTGTCCCAGTCAAGCGAAATCAGACAGGTGAGCGTTACCTGTATCCCAGGTACCGGCAGGTGGGGTTGGACAGGTGGGAGCTCCAGCCGTCGGCACACACAGTCAGCAGAGATGAGGCGAGACGAAACTTGAGGCGTCTGAGACCTTGTACCTGCAACACGACTGACACACCAACATGGTGAAATGTTGTCAGGAGCTGGTTGTTTTTCTGACACCTGAGAGTTTCTGTCCAACACAGAATCCACTTTAAAAATCCTGCTGCTGGTCTGTAAAGCACTGGTGGGTTCATTTTTTATGTACCACCCCGACCCGTCAGGTTGTCTGCTGGTCTCCTTCCTGTTTCCCAGAGTCAGAACTTAACGTGGAGAACCAGCGTTCAGTTTCTATGTTCCACACATCTGGAATAAAATCCCAGAAAGCTGCAGATCTGCTGAGACTCTCAGATCCTTTAAATCAGGACGGAAGACTTTTCTGTTTGCTGCTTTTCACTGAACCAGATTTCAGGATGTCTTAAACTGCACTGTGACTTTTATCCTATTTTTTTTTTTAGCTTGATTAATGTTTTAATCTCTGTTCTTAATGTTTTCATTCCTTTGCCTGATGTTTTGATGCTTTTAATGGTTTTATGTGAAGCACTTTGAACAGCAAATGTTTCAAAGAGAAACTCATACAATTGTTGCAGTTCTTGTTTTTGGTGTAAAGAAAACTGTCAATCCAAAATAGAGAGAGAGTAAACAAAATTGTGATCATGAGACGGTGACTCACTACAGTTGGCTTCATCGGAGGCATCGGGACAGTTGACCGTGCCGTCACATTGAGCGTTACCATTGATACAGCTTCCTGTCTTACACTGGAACTGACCGACTGCACACGGAGCTGTTAACAAACCAAATGATCAGTTTGTGTTTTCCACTCGTGTTTGAACACAATCTTAGATTTGAGCTATGAGCTCACCTGGTAACCCCAGTCTGACCCCGGAGGTGAAGTTGGCTTGGAATCCTATGTCGCGATTTGACTTGTCCGTAAAGAACCACACCGTCATCTGATTGGTTGTTGAGAACAAGTCGTGGGTGGGGCCATTGCTGCTGAGAATAGCTGTCAAAATAACAAATAAAAAACTTTAATACCTGAAGCAGAATAAAGTCTCCGGTTTATTTCAGGTGAGAATGAAGCTGCAGAGAATTATGGGTAAAAAAAACAAAACACCATCTTACCCAGTAAGGTGGAGTTAGGCCCCGCCCCGTCCCGCACCTCTACCACATCATAGGCTAGTTCGGTGTGAAAGTCCAGGAAGTGGAGCTGGATGTTCTGGCCCACGACAGTGTTCAGAATCCACAGACCTGCAGCAGCAGAGCATCATGGGTAATTAACACACAGGTGACAGGTGAGGTTCAAAACAGTAGGTAAACACAACAGACATGTTCAGGTGAAATCAGGGATCAGTGGGTTTGTAAACATAGCTGAACATTTCGAACAGCAGAAATTGTTTCTTGTATAATTACTTTTGGTACATTTATAAGTAAGAAGTATAAGTACAGGTACACAGTGAGTATGAAGTACAGGGAATACAGTGAGTAGGAAGTACAGGTATACAGTGAGTATGAAGTACAGGTAGTATGAATGGGTCAATGGGTGTACTCACACTTGGCCTGGTCCCCGTAGGGTAGTGGGTAGTTTGGTGAGCTGAAGGTGGAGTTTGGCTCCCAGAGGTCAAATGGTCCTCCACAATCAGCTGGACCAATCAGAGAACAGAGGGGGCGGAGTCAGAGTGGATTAGAGAGCATTGGGGTGTGCTGGGTTTAGGTTAGGTTAGGTTAGGTTAGGTTAGGTTAGGTTAGGTTAGGTTAGGTTAGGTTAGGTTAGGTTAGGTTAGGTTAGGTAGTTACTTTATTAATCCCCGAGGGGAAATTTTTTCGCTACAGCAGCATACAGAAGCAATAAGATAATAATAGAACAATAGAAAAGCAATAAAATAGCAGTAAAATAGCAGTAAAAATAAAATATAAAATGCACAGTATATACAGTACAGTATATATCTATATATATTATATACAAACAACCAAGAAACACAGTCAACAGTGTTATTGTTATGTGATGTATTTTGCCAGAGGTGAGTTATTTACTCAGGTGCACTTTTTTAAATGCTGACAGTAACGTATACAATGCAGAATAAACACGCTGAGAACAGCGTTTTAGAAACGGACAATAACAATTTAAATTCACCTGGAAAAGTGTGCGTGGTTTGTGTATCTCTGGGTATGGGTGTGTGGTTTGTGCCTCACTTGGACCGGGGGCTATGGTTGTCATAGACGGTACATTGATCAGTTCAGGGGGCGCGGGTCCACATGGATCAGAAGTTAACGTGATGTCGTCCAGAGCGATGTCGTTCATCATACCTCCCTTCTTCAGAGCTTCAAACACCACCTGCAAAGGTCAGAGGTCACGTCAATCGATAACTCGTTTATTGAGCTGAGTGATAAAACTGTCTGATCTGTGGATTTCCTGTGCGATGTCACTGACCCTGGACTCTGATGTCAGGTTGAGGGTCACCTGGCCGTAGTTCCAGTTGTCGCCATAGTTACCATCTCTCTGGAACACGATGGTATCGTTAAGCGATGGCTGCCATGGAGACGACTGCAGAAAAACTCGGAGCTGACGGACGTCGTTTCCGAACATGTGGTACCTGCAGACAAACACGTCGACACGTCTAATCGCTGACTTTTTTTTATTAATTTAGTTTAATGTTATTTACATGCTTATCTTTATGTTTGTTTTAGTTTCCATTGTTTACATATTATGTATTGGTTCATTTTCTTTGTTTTACATTTGAATTTGTTCATTTTCAGTTGACATGTTTATTATTTGTTGTGCATTTGTTTATTATTTTCTATTCACCAGAATCTCAGACACATGGGCCTTGTGGGCGGAGTCAGAGGGAGGCTGTAGATCTTGAAGCTCTTTAGGAATTGGCCGGGACTGATCGGAGTGACGATGTAGAAACCTGACAGGGTTTGATACCAACTGATCAATGAGGTTTTACGACCGAATCATCAGAATTATCAGAATAAAAACACAACCGATTAAACTCACCCGAGCTGTTACCCAACGTGTGGTCGACGCTTGGGCCGGTTGACGGAGGAAAGGTGGGGCCGCTGATTCGACTCCAGTGGCCCCCAGTCCAGTCATAGTCTCTCCAGAAACACATGCCTTGCTCAAAGGTGCAGGTCAGCTTCTCCTCGTCTGAACACAGAGAACCGTCAGTCACAGGAAACGCTCGAAGGCAGCTTCTTACAGTGCTTAGTCCCGACTTACCAGACAGGCTGGAGATGTTGGCGGCGCTGTAGGTGGCCGTGAACCCTGACAGGCTGTTGATATCATACGAGATAAACTCCAAAGTCGATTGGTCGGTAAACAGCCACATGGTCGGAGGGGTGGAGCCTGAGAGCTCAGCTACCAATCACGTAAACATGTCAAATAATCTGTCGTCAGGTTAACGACAACTGCTGATGTGAGTTGAAACTATTATATCGAACTCTGCCGTTCACCTGTGAGC
Source organism: Brachyistius frenatus (assembly GCF_029030835.1). Lineage (NCBI taxonomy): Eukaryota > Metazoa > Chordata > Actinopteri > Embiotocidae > Brachyistius > Brachyistius frenatus. The sequence goes on from NW_027210604.1 coordinate 2,318,938, forward strand.
ACTTTGTTTGGTCCGACTCCTTCGAAAAGACTCAGGGTGATGAGGTTTAGTTCTGTTTCAAACTGATCGAAGCTGACCTGAACTGAAAGTCCTCGATCGACCCTGGAAACAACATGAATCTGCTCAACGTCCTCCAGAACTTTTAGGTTTATTGGAGATAAAAACACTGAATAACACCAACAAACTTCATCATCGTTCTGCCTGAACACGTTAACTTTAATTGTTAAGGTCTCCCTGCAGTGTGTTACAGTGTGTGTAACTGTGTGTTACTGTTGTGAAGGTCTACAGTGTGTGTTACCCTGCAGTGTGTTACAGTGTGTTACAGTGTGTGTAACTTTGTGTTACTGTGTGTTACAGTGTGTGTAACTGTATGTTACAGTGAGTGTTACAGCGTGTGTTACAGTGAGTGTTACTGTGTGTTACAGTGTGTTACAGTGAGTGTTACAGTGTTACAGTGTGTGTTACAGTGTGTGTTACAGTGTGTTACAGTGAGTGTTACAGTGAGTGTTACAGTGTGTGTGTGTGTGTTACAGTGTGTGTTACTGTGTGTGTTACAGTGTGTGTTACTGTGTGTTACAGTGTGTGTGTGTGTTACAGTGAGTGTTACAGTGTGTGTTACAGTGTGTGTTACTGTGTGTGTTACAGTGTGTGTTACTGTGTGTGTGTGTGTTACAGTGTGTGTTACAGTGTGTGTTACAGTGTGTGTTACAGTGTGTGTTACAGTGTGTGTTACAGTGTGTGTTACAGTGTGTGTTACAGTGTGTGTTACAGTGTGTGTTACAGTCTAACCTGATGATCCAGCGACAGAAGCTGCTGTTGTGGTACATGTCAGACTTCGATGAGCTGAACGAACCGCTTGATCCGCTCAGCACAAACTGTCCGTCACACGCCGTTGCTATGGAGATGAGAGTGATGAGAGAGTCATGGGACGTTTGATCCATTAAAACACCTGAGATCTGCTGTTTGATGCTGCTGACGGAGGAAGCTGCTGATTCAGAGATCATCACTGACCACAGTGAGCAGCGGCTTCATCCGATGCGTCCGGACAGTCGTTGACTCCATCACACAGCCGACTAATGCGGACGCATGTGGTTCCATCGGCACAGAAAGCTTGTTGAGGAGGACATCTTGCTGTACAGACGGAGCAGACATGTTAAAAACAAAGTGACGGAACGTTTTGTGATGGAGCACCTGAACGCGTCTCACCTGCTGTCGGTATGACGCTGGTCAATGCAGCCGTCGCCTCTGCAGAAACAGAAACATCGTGACATCACTAATCGCTGAATGTTCACCTACTTTGGTGACCTCACTGTGACCTCACACTCACCTCCGATCTGGAGGCTTTTTCTGTCGATCATCAATCCTCCATCCGGGGCCTCCTGAAGCCCCGCCCACAGCTGCTGCTCTACCTCCTTCACATCAACGAGTTGATGAAACCAGAGGTCAAAGCTCACGGCCACACTGCCGTGCCTGAGGACACAGATCAAAAACAAGTATGAGCTCGTTAACTAGACTGTCATCAGATTGATTACTGACACCTACAGTCGTATATTAGAATCACCAGACACACATTATCAGTTTCTAATCAATCATTCAATCATTCAATCAATCAATCAATCAATCAATCAATGAAATTAAGGCAATAAGCAACGGTTTTACAAGAAATTAAACAACCAACTGACAGTCAACCAAGTAATCAGTTGATCTGTAACTATGTGATTGATCAGTGATCGTGTGATTGATGATTGTTAAGTGACCCTGAGAAGACGTATGTTGTGATGAGAACCATCGTGATTCATCATATGAATGTGATCGATCAGTCAGGATGTGATTGATTAGTAATGGTTATATTGATCCGTGACAAAGTAATTGATCAGTAATGATGGGACTGATTAGCTCTCTTACCTGAAGTATTGAACCTGACAGGACTTGTAGAGCCGTCGTAGCTCGCTGAGACTGAAGGCTTCAGACACCTGTCGACCAATCAGAGGTCAGAATGGGATCAGGTGTCGATGAACCTGATGAAGCTGATCATAACCGTAGTGACCAAGCTTATACTCTTACTTATTCTGTCCGTCTGAAGCTTAAATCTGTTATTTTTCAAAACAAAAGCTGCTGATGTTTAAAAAAAAAAAATTCAAAATAAAAGCCATTGATCTCACCAGCATTTGGACATCATAGGCGAGAGATTTAAACTGCGGACTGCTGGAATTCATCAGTTCTCGGGAGAACACTGCTCCCTTTGTGATCACCATCCGACCTGTCAGCTGCACAGGCTCAACGGCACCTCGGCACACAAAACAACAACATCATCAGCAATAAAAAAAAATGTGTCGTGATTTGATCAGCTGAGTAGAATGTGAGTTTACCATCAGGCTTCAGGCTGATCCATGAAACTACAATCAGCGCGGCACAACAGATGAGAAGAAGTGAAGAAATGACGCTGAGGAAAAACTCCAGAGAAGACATATGCCGCTTCATCCTGACAGCTGCACAGTCAATACATAATCAATCAAAATCAGTGACAGCTAAGCAACAGAATGATGTGTTCTGACACTAAAAGCTTGATCTTCAACTTCCTCCTCAGAGAAAATCTTCAACTTGTTTTGTAGCAGAGCATCACCGTAAAACTCCATAAACCGAGTCACTATTTTAATATGTAAAGTCACTTTATTATCTATATTTCACCTGTATAATAACTGATTAGTTTACCTGTTGCAGACCTCAGATCAGCTGCTGTTTGCTTTCTTCTGTTTGTTTCTCTTGTTCGCTCGATGAACGGCAGGATGAGAACCTGTTGTTTTCAGCATCGAAAGCAAAGTGAGCATCCGACCTCTTATACTCTGAAGCTGGTCAAGATTACATGCAGTAATGGATAGAAATGCAGCATCTGTTTTATGGGTCATTGTGGTGTGAAAATAAAGTCCAGCAATTGTAAACCTTTACGGTAATCTTCTGTAATCTGGCCCCATCCCGTGCATTCCCCTGGCAGGTGCAACAGAAAACTCACCTGCAGAGACTCATTCCACTTAAATAAATAAATAAACTATAGAAACACGCTATTATAATGAATTATTATGAATAATTGTTAGAAATGTTTACTGGAGCTTGTCGCTCTTTCTGCTCCATCACAAGACTTCCTTTGACCTGGGTGGTCACAGCGCCGACTTCACCTTTCGCTTATCTCTTTGTGGCGGCCTTGACTTTGACAAAACAGCATTTAACGGGTTGGACTTTCTACCCCTGTGTTAGACATTTCTGATAAATTTATGATTAATCGTTAATAATATGCAATAAACCCAGAGGCCTGGACTCCTCCTGAGAGTTTTGGATGAAGCTGTGATGTCTCATGATGCAAAATAAAATCTGTAATAGTTCATTCAATGCTGAAAAGCATCTCCTTCTGATCTTCGTGAAATAATCCAGAATCTCTGAACATGTGAGGCTTTCATGGGAACCTGATTCAAACTGATCCTCCATCAGAAAAACAAACGGTCGGCTGTTTAGATTGAATTTATTTAAAAAAAAAAAAAAAAAAAAAATTGATTGTAAAATTACAGTTCTGATCAGTACCACAAGAGAACGTCGGGATCAATACAAATTAAACATGAAAATATTTCAGATTACGGACAAAAACAAAATTGAAATTAAAACAAAAAAATCCTGAATGATTATGATTCTGTTACAAAAACACAGAGAGAGATTTTCACGATAAAATCTGACTGAGGTCATTTCCTGAGCAGATTTTGGAACAAATACACACATCACACCAGTTGTTTATTTATTTTTATTATTCTGATATTTTAGACTAAATGTGTCTGAAATGTCCATAAAGTTTTCAGCAGTGTCGACCGTCTTCAGCCACATGAAGCGAACTCGTTCTCACAAGAGAACTTAGACTCATGAAAACCGTGAGAAGCATTCAGTTTGGATGAAAGGATCAGGAGAGCTGGTAGATGTTCTTCATCATTGGCTCCCTCCCCTCTTCATCATCATTATTATCTGCAAGGAGAAGGGCAAGAGATGAAGTCTCGACAGATTTATTACAATTTTATTCAACTGTTTTTTTTGGTAACGGTTTCATAAATTCTCAACTCGTTCTTCTTCTCTTCTCTTCGGTGTTCCTCCTCTAAGCTCCTCCTCCTCCTCTTCTTCTCTGCACTCATCGATGTTCCTGTACGTTGGCTGAGGAGAAGAAGAAGAACTTAAACAATAAAGCAGAAGCCTGTCAGACGACACTGAGGGCTCTGGAACCACAAGGCTGTCCTCACCTGGTCGCTGCGATGTGGCGACCTGTCATTGGTTAAGGGGAGGAGCCTGTTGATGAGCTGACCAATCATTTTGAAGGTTGGTCTGTCAGTGGGCTCCAGATTCCAGCAGAGCGTCATCAGCTGGTACCTGAGAGGACAGGTGAGTGTCACATACAAAATAACTTTATCGACATTTATAAAAATCTCCATCTGCTCACATCTCAACTGGAGCGAAGTCTGGCTGGTCCATGTGGCGGCCATCTTTGATCATCTTGTAGAAGTTGGTGTCCACGGCTGTTAGATGGAAATACAAATACACCTGCTAACGGCGTTTCTCCACCATTACGGACCCGTAACTAGCATTGAGGTTCTTCTCGCTCTTTTTCCTTCTTCTTCTTCTTCCCCCTCAGAGTTTTACGGCAGTTGTTGTCCCTTTAGTTTTAGTTACTGCCCCCCTGTGGTTATATTCCGCTACTGCAATTGCAATTATGTTAGTGGTGAACACAGGAACAACAGACGGATGTGCTAATTAGGTTAGGTAGTTACTTTATTAATCCCGGAGGGGACATTTTTTACTTATTTTTTAATTTTTTATATTTGTTTTGTGATGTGATGTTTTTTTTTTAATTATTTTTTTTATTTTATTTTTTAGTGTTTTGAAAATGTGATTTAAGACTTTAGACACAAGAAAGGTAGACAATGTAAGAAGTTAAATAAAAATAAAAAAAAGTAATAAAACAGAATGATTCTCAAGTTTATTTTTACCAATATAAATTTTATTTATTGTATTAGTGAAAGAATGGATTTGAATAAGAGCATTTGTCGGGGTTTTTTTTGTCATTGCAATAAAAAAAAAAAAACACAATTTCGTACTTTCTTGTCCTCTCCGCTTCATATAAAATCATTTTTTCAATCAATACAACTTGATTTATCTTGGAGACATTTGAAAATTTAACTTTTTAATTTCTACCTTGATGACTTGTTCAGTGTCAGTATGGAAGACAACATGTTCAGGTTTGTCCAGCAATTCATTATTTGATTAACAATTTGTAAATTTAACAGGAGAAGAACTTCAGTGAAAGTTTAAGGCTTAAAGAAAGGCCGTTTCACAAGAAAGGTGATGAAGAGGGGTGGGAGCGTCTGACCCGGGCGATCCAGGAGGTGAAGGCGGCGACTCGGGTGTAGACTCCAGGTTTTTGAGGACGCCCGCAGCCAATCCCAAACGAGGTCACGCCTGTCAGGAACCAATCAGAGTGCAGCATTTGTTTAGACCTCATCTGCTTTTTATCGAGGAATGTTATCTCGCTGCGTATGTCCGTGAGTGCGTAACTGACCAATCGCAGTCCAGTGTCCATTGTCGAGACACATCAGTGGGCCTCCAGAGTCTCCCTGCAAACACCATGTTCAAAATTTATGAAAAAAACAAAAAACAAACACAGATATAGAAACAACAGAGTGCAAACAAAAACCAACAGAAACTTTATCGACCTGCAGCTGACTGACCGATCGGCACTCAGATCAGCATCTGTGTCACACCGGCTGGTTAAACTGTGAATTCTCTGATTAAATCAGCCAAACTAGAGAATCAGTTAAGATTTCTGTCTGGTGATGGATGTGGTCTGTGGAGTCCGAGTGAGTCCAGGTGAGTCCAGGTGAGTCATTACCTTACATGAGTCGACGCCTCCCACAGGGTAGCCGGCACACAGCATGCTGGAGGTGATGTTGTACTTAAGTATCTGACGCTGACACAGAGTCCGACTCACCAGAGGGACCCCGGCCTGCTGGAGAATATCGGGGCGAACACCTGGGAGAGAGAGACAGATGGAGAGGGAGACGGGTGGAGAAGGAAACAGGTGATGTTATTATTCACTGTAAAAAATGAAGCACTTCGTTGTAAATACTTTCTCAGTGTGTTTCATGTCTCACCATCTTCAGCGTCTTGTCCCCAACCGGCGATGTAACATGTTCTTCCTATTGCGAAATTCTGACCTCTAGCTGGTAAACACACAGGCTGGACCCACTCTGAGACACACACACACACACACACACACACACACACACACACACACACACACACACACACACACACACACACACACACACACACACTTGTAAACAATAATAAAAAGTTGACGTGAAAGTTGCAGATTAATATCCAGGACTGAGATGAACATTTTCTCTCTTTAACCCTCAACGTGCATCATCGACCTGCAGCCTGACTGCTCAGGTGTTCATGTTCGCGCTGTTACTGACGGGTGAAGTCGACTGGCTGCTGCAGATGCATCATGGCGATGTCAGCCTGTTGGATCCGTCTGTTGTAGTCTCTGTGGATAATGACGCGATCGATTTCTCGGATCTGAACGCCCGCTTCATTTCTGTTACTTTGGGAGTGAAGACCGAGGACGGCCGTCCAGTGCTGGACGTGGACGTTCATCCTGCAGAGACAGACGCGGACTCACGTCACATCGTTACATCACCGTCAGGTGTGTCGGACGTTCACAGGTCTGTTTGATCTGCGTCATCACAACAGGCCGACATGACGGTTCTGCTTTCACACGCTAACATTGGAGTCTCTCACCCGTAGACACAGTGGGCAGCAGTCAGCAGCCAGTCCTTGCCAACCAGTGAGGCTCCACAAATGGGATTCCCCACCCACTCCAGGGACACCATCCACGGCCACGCCCCCTTCGTTGCATTAGTCCCGCCCACCACTCGGTTACCACCTGCATGTACAAACAAACATGCTGAACTGAACATGATCAAAACACAAAAAAATATTCAGGTAGAAACTGAGAGCAGAATTTCAGTTCTTACGTTGATCACTTGTTCTGTTCTCTGATTGGGGCAGCTCACGCGTGACGTGATTGACGATCCGGACTCCACACGCTGAAACACACACAGAAGATAATTTATTCTTCACATTTAAAAAAAACATCTCGGTTTAACAGTGAATTTAACACTCAGTGTTTATGAGTGTACTCACGCTTGTTGCTGCAGTTCAGTGCAATCACTTCCTCACTTTGACAGGTTTGACTGCAAAACATCACGACCAGTATAAATATCCACAGACATGATCTTTGGTTCTGTTTTCAGTTCCTGTTCTCTTTCTGGTTCTGGTTCTTAGTTGCAGCACACATTTTATTTACATTTCTACTCGTAGTTCTAGTTCTTGTTCTACTTCTAGCTCCAGTTTCTAATTGTGACTCTGTCTGTCATGTTCTTGTTCTGGTTTTTCGGTACCTCACAACGGCTTCTAGGGTTCCGTTGCCGGTGAATGTGATGTTCACAAACGGTGAATCTTGTGGCAGAGCCGGCAGCCGCGATGCTTCCCCGAACCTGCAGGGGAGTCGGAACAAAAAGACAAACAGATCAGTACTCTTTAACTTTCCCTCGTTTTCCACCAGAACCTTCATCCTGTGTCCCAGTCAAGCGAAATCAGACAGGTGAGCGTTACCTGTATCCCAGGTACCGGCAGGTGGGGTTGGACAGGTGGGAGCTCCAGCTGTCGGCACACACAGTCAGCAGAGATGAGGCGAGACGAAACTTGAGGCGTCTGAGACCTTGTACCTGCAACACGACTGACACACCAACATGGTGAAATGTTGTCAGGAGCTGGTTGTTTTTCTGACACCTGAGAGTTTCTGTCCAACACAGAATCCACTTTAAAAATCCTGCTGCTGGTCTGTAAAGCACTGGTGGGTTCATTTTTTATGTACCACCCCGACCAGTCAGGTTGTCTGCTGGTCTCCTTCCTGTTTCCCAGAGTCAGAACTTAACGTGGAGAACCAGCGTTCAGTTTCTATGTTCCACACATCTGGAATAAAATCCCAGAAAGCTGCAGATCTGCTGAGACTCTCAGATCCTTTAAATCAGGACGGAAGACTTTTCTGTTTGCTGCTTTTCACTGAACCAGATTTCAGGATGTCTTAAACTGCACTGTGACTTTTATCCTATTTTTTTAGCTTGATTAATGTTTTAATCTCTGTTCTTAATGTTTTCATTCCTTTGCCTGATGTTTTGATGCTTTTAATGGTTTTATGTGAAGCACTTTGAACAGCAAATGTTTCAAAGAGAAACTCATACAATTGTTGCAGTTCTTGTTTTTGGTGTAAAGAAAACTGTCAATCCAAAATAGAGAGAGAGTAAACAAAATTGTGATCATGAGACGGTGACTCACTACAGTTGGCTTCATCGGAGGCATCGGGACAGTTGACCGTGCCGTCACATTGAGCGTTACCATTGATACAGCTTCCTGTCTTACACTGGAACTGACCGACTGCACACGGAGCTGTTAACAAACCAAATGATCAGTTTGTGTTTTCCACTCGTGTTTGAACACAATCTTAGATTTGAGCTATGAGCTCACCTGGTAACCCCAGTCTGACCCCGGAGGTGAAGTTGGCTTTGAATCCTAGGTCGCGATTTGACTTGTCCGTAAGGAACCACACCGTCATCTGATTGGTTGTTGAGAACAAGTCGTGGGTGGGGCCATTGCTGCTGAGAACAGCTGTCAAAATAACAAATAAAAAACTTTAATACCTGAAGCAGAATAAAGTCTCCGGTTTATTTCAGGTGAGAATGAAGCTGCAGAGAATTATGGGTAAAAAAAAACAAACACCATCTTACCCAGTAAGGTGGAGTTAGGCCCCGCCCCGTCCCGCACCTCTACCACATCATAGGCTAGTTCGGTGTGAAAGTCCAGGAAGTGGAGCTGGATGTTCTGGCCCACGACAGTGTTCAGAATCCACAGACCTGCAGCAGCAGAGCATCATGGGTAATTAACACACAGGTGACAGGTGAGGTTCAAAACAGTAGGTAAACACAACAGACATGTTCAGGTGAAATCAGGGATCAGTGGGTTTGTAAACATAGCTGAACATTTCGAACAGCAGAAATTGTTTCTTGTATAATTACTTTTGGTACATTTATAAGTAAGAAGTATAAGTACAGGTACACAGTGAGTATGAAGTACAGGGAATACAGTGAGTAGGAAGTACAGGTATACAGTGAGTATGAAGTACAGGTAGTATGAATGGGTCAATGGGTGTACTCACACTTGGCATGGTCCCCGTAGTGTTGTGGGTAGTTTGGTGAGCTGAAGGTGGAGTTTGGCTCCCAGAGGTCAAATGGTCCTCCACAATCAGCTGGACCAATCAGAGAACAGAGGGGGCGGAGTCAGAGTGGATTAGAGAGCATTGGCGTGTGCTGGGTTTAGGTTAGGTTAGGTTAGGTTAGGTTAGGTTAGGTTAGGTTAGGTTAGGTTAGGTTAGGTTAGGTTAGGTTAGGTTAGGTTAGGTAGTTACTTTATTAATCCCCGAGGGGATTTTTTTTCGCTACAGCAGCATACAGAAGCAATAAGATAATAATAGAACAATAGAAAAGCAATAAAATAGCAGTAAAATAGCAGTAAAAAATATAAAATATAAAATGCACAGTATATACAGTACAGTATATATATCTATATATATTACATACAAACAACCAAGAAACACAGTCAACAGTGTTATTGTTATGTGATGTATTTTGCCAGAGGTGAGTTATTTACTCAGGTGCACTTTTTTAAATGCTGACAGTAACGTATACAATGCAGAATAAACACGCTGAGAACAGCGTTTTAGAAACGGACAATAACAATTTAAATTCACCTGGAAAAGTGTGCGTGGTTTGTGTATCTCTGGGTATGGGTGTGTGGTTTGTGCCTCACTTGGACCGGGGGCTATGGTTGTCATAGACGGTACATTGATCAGTTCAGGGGGCGCGGGTCCACATGGATCAGAAGTTAACGTGATGTCGTCCAGAGCGATGTCGTTCATCATACCTCCCTTCTTCAGAGCTTCAAACACCACCTGCAAAGGTCAGAAGTCACGTCAATCGATAACTCGTTTATTGAGCTGAGTGATAAAACTGTCTGATCTGTGGACTTCCTGTGCGATGTCACTGACCCTGGACTCTGATGTCAGGTTGAGGGTCACCTGGCCGTAGTTCCAGTTGTCGCCATAGTTACCGTCTCTCTGGAACACGATGGTATCGTTAAGCGATGGCTGCCATGGAGACGACTGCAGAAAAACTCGGAGCTGACGGACGTCGTTTCCGAACATGTGGTACCTGCAGACAAACACGTCGACACGTCTAATCGCTGACTTTTTTTTATTAATTTAGTTTAATGTTATTTACATGCTTATCTTTATGTTTGTTTTAGTTTCCATTGTTTACATATTATGTATTGGTTCATTTTCTTTGTTTTACATTTGAATTTGTTCATTTTCAGTTGACATGTTTATTATTTGTTGTGCATTTGTTTATTATTTTCTATTCACCAGAATCTCAGACACATGGGCCTTGTGGGCGGAGTCAGAGGGAGGCTGTAGATCTTGAAGCTCTTTAGGAATTGGCCGGGACTGATCGGAGTGACGATGTAGAAACCTGACAGGGTTTGATACCAACTGATCAATGAGGTTTTACGACCGAATCATCAGAATTATCAGAATAAAAACACAACCGATTAAACTCACCCGAGCTGTTACCCAACGTGTGGTCGACGCTTGGGCCGGTTGACGGAGGAAAGGTGGGGCCGCTGATTCGACTCCAGTGGCCCCCAGTCCAGTCATAGTCTCTCCAGAAACACATGCCTTGCTCAAAGGTGCAGGTCAGCTTCTCCTCGTCTGAACACAGAGAACCGTCAGTCACAGGAAACGCTCGAAGGCAGCTTCTTACAGTGCTTAGTCCCGACTTACCAGACAGGCTGGAGATGTTGGCGGCGCTGTAGGTGGCCGTGAACCCTGACAGGCTGTTGATATCATACGAGATAAACTCCAAAGTCGATTGGTCGGTAAACAGCCACATGGTCGGAGGGGTGGAGCCTGAGAGCTCAGCTACCAATCACGTAAACATGTCAAATAATCTGTCGTCAGGTTAACGACAACTGCTGATGTGAGTTGAAACTATTATATCGAACTCTGCCGTTCACCTGTGAGCACTTTGTTTGGTCCGACTCCTTCGAAAAGACTCAGGGTGATGAGGTTTAGTTCTGTTTCAAACTGATCGAAGCTGACCTGAACTGAAAGTCCTCGATCGACCCTGGAAACAACACGAATCTGCTCAACGTCCTCCAGAACTTTTAGGTTTATTGGAGATAAAAACACTGAATAACACCAACAAACTTCATCATCGTTCTGCCTGAACACGTTAACTTTAATTGTGAAGGTCTCCCCTGCAGTGTGTTACAGTGTGTGTAACTTTGTGTTACTGTGTGTTACAGTGTGTGTTACAGTGTGTGTTACTGTGTGTTACAGTGTGTTACTGTGTGTTACAGTGCGTGTTACAGTGTGTTACAGTGTGTTACAGTGTGTTACAGTGAGTGTTACAGTGTGTTACTGTGTGTTACAGTGAGTGTTACAGTGAGTGTTACAGTGTGTGTAACTGTGTGTGTTACTGTGTATGTTACAGTATGTGTAACTGTTACAGTGAGTGTTACAGTGTGTTGCTGTGTGTGTTACTGTGTGTTACAGTGAGTGTTACAGTGTGTGTTACAGTGTGTGTTACTGTGTGTTACAGTGTTACAGTGTGTTACAGTGTGTGTTACTGTGTGTGTTACAGTGTGTGTAACTGTGTGTTACAGTGTGTGTTACAGTGTGTGTTACAGTGTGTGTTACAGTGTGTTACAGTGTGTGTTACAGTGTGTGTTACAGTGTGTGTTACTGTGTGTGTTACAGTGTGTTACAGTGTGTGTGTGTGTTACAGTGTGTGTTACTGTGTGTGTTACAGTGTGTGTTACAGTGTGTGTTACTGTGTGTTACAGTGTGTGTTACAGTGTGTGTTACAGTGTGTGTGAGTGTGTTACAGTGTGTGTTACTGTGTGTGTTACAGTGTGTGTTACTGTGTGTGTTACTGTGTGTGTTACAGTGTGTGTTACAGTGTGTGTTACAGTGTGTGTTACAGTCTAACCTGATGATCCAGCGACAGAAGCTGCTGTTGTGGTACATGTCAGACTTCGATGAGCTGAACGAACCGCTCGATCCGCTCAGCACAAACTGTCCGTCACACGCCGTTGCTATGGAGATGAGAGTGATGAGAGAGTCATGGGACGTTTGATCCATTAAAACACCTGAGATCTGCTGTTTGATGCTGCTGACGGAGGAAGCTGCTGATTCAGAGATCATCACTGACCACAGTGAGCAGCGGCTTCATCCGATGCGTCCGGACAGTCGTTGACTCCATCACACAGCCGACTAATGCGGACGCATGTGGTTCCATCGGCACAGAAAGCTTGTTGAGGAGGACATCTTGCTGTACACACGGAGCAGAGATGTTAAAAACAAAGTGACGGAACGTTTTGTGATGGAGCACCTGAACGCGTCTCACCTGCTGTCGGTATGACGCTGGTCAATGCAGCCGTCGCCTCTGCAGAAACAGGAACACCGTGACATCACTAATCGCTGAATGTTCACCTCCTTTGGTGACCTCACTGTGACCTCACACTCACCTCCGATCTGGAGGCTTTTTCTGTCGATCATCAATCCTCCATCCGGGGCCTCCTGAAGCCCCGCCCACAGCTGCTGCTCTACCTCCTTCACATCAACGAGTTGATGAAACCAGAGGTCAAAGCTCACGGCCACACTGCCGTGCCTGAGGACACAGATCAAAAACAAGTATGAGCTCGTTAACTAGACTGTCATCAGATTGATTACTGACACCTACAGTCGTATATTAGAATCACCAGACACACATTATCAGTTTCTAATCAATCATTCAATCATTCAATCAATCAATCAATCAATCAATCAATGAAATTAAGGCAATAAGCAACGGTTTTACAAGAAATTAAACAACCAACTGACAGTCAACCAAGTAATCAGTTGATCTGTAACTATGTGATTGATCAGTGATCGTGTGATTGATGATTGTTAAGTGACCCTGAGAAGACGTATGTTGTGATGAGAACCATCGTGTTTCATCATAAGAATGTGATCGATCAGTCAGGATGTGATTGATTAGTAATGGTTATATTGATCAGTGACAAAGTAATTGATCAGTAATGATGGGACTGATTAGCTCTCTTACCTGAAGTATTGAACCTGACAGGACTTGTAGAGCCGTCGTAGCTCGCTGAGACTGAAGGCTTCAGACACCTGTCGACCAATCAGAGGTCAGAATGGGATCAGGTGTCGATGAACCTGATGAAGCTGATCATAACCGTAGTGACCAAGCTTATACTCTTACTTATTCTGTCCGTCTGAAGCTTAAATCTGTTATTTTTCAAAACAAAAGCTGCTGATGTTTAAAAAAAAAATTCAAAATAAAAGCCATTGATCTCACCAGCGTTTGGACATCATAGGCGAGAGATTTAAACTGCGGACTGCTGGAATTCATCAGTTCTCGGGAGAACACTGCTCCCTTTGTGATCACCATCCGACCTGTCAGCTGCACAGGCTCAACGGCACCTCGGCACACAAAACAACAACATCATCAGCAATAAAAAAAAATGTGTCGTGATTTGATCAGCTGAGTAGAATGTGAGTTTACCATCAGGCTTCAGGCTGATCCATGAAACTACAATCAGCGCGGCACAACAGATGAGAAGAAGTGAAGAAATGACGCTGAGGAAAAACTCCAGAGAAGACATATGCCGCTTCATCCTGACAGCTGCACAGTCAATACATAATCAATCAAAATCAGTGACAGCTAAGCAACAGAATGATGTGTTCTGACACTAAAAGCTTGATCTTCAACTTCCTCCTCAGAGAAAATCTTCAACTTGTTTTGTAGCAGAGCATCACCGTAAAACTCCATAAACCGAGTCACTATTTTAATATGTAAAGTCACTTTATTATCTATATTTCACCTGTATAATAACTGATTAGTTTACCTGTTGCAGACCTCAGATCAGCTGCTGTTTGCTTTCTTCTGTTTGTTTCTCTTGTTCGCTCGATGAACGGCAGGATGAGAACCTGTTGTTTTCAGCATCGAAAGCAAAGTGAGCATCCGACCTCTTATACTCTGAAGCTGGTCAAGATTACATGCAGTAATGGATAGAAATGCAGCATCTGTTTTATGGGTCATTGTGGTGTGAAAATAAAGTCCAGCAATTGTAAACCTTTACGGTAATCTTCTGTAATCTGGCCCCATCCCGTGCATTCCCCTGGCAGGTGCAACAGAAAACTCACCTGCAGAGACTCATTCAACTTAAATAAATAAATAAACTATAGAAACACGCTATTATAATGAATTATTATGAATAATTGTTAGAAATGTTTACTGGAGCTTGTCGCTCTTTCTGCTCCATCACAAGACTTCCTTTGACCTGGGTGGTCACAGCGCCGACTTCACCTTTCGCTTATCTCTTTGTGGCAGCCTTGACTTTGACAAAACAGCATTTAACGGGTTGGACTTTCTACCCCTGTGTTAGACATTTCTGATAAATTTATGATTAATCGTTAATAATATGCAATAAACCCAGAGGCCTGGACTCCTCCTGAGAGTTTTGGATGAAGCTGTGATGTCTCATGATGCAAAATAAAACCTGTAATAGTTCATTCAAAGCTGAAAAGCATCTCCTTCTGCTCTTCGTGAAATAATCCAGAATCTCTGAACATGTGAGGCTTTCATGTGAACCTGATTCAAACTGATCCTCCATCAGAAAAACAAACGGTCGGCTGTTTAGATTGAATTTATTTAAAAAAAAAAAAAAAAAAAAAATTTGATTATAAAATTACAGTTCTGATCAGTACCACAAGAGAACGTCGGGATCAATACAAATTAAACATGAAAATATTTCAGATTACAGACAAAAACAAAATTGAAATTAAAACAAAAAAATCCTGAATGATTATGATTCTGTTACAAAAACACAGAGAGAGACTTTCACGATAAAATCTGACTGAGGTCATTTCCTGAGCAGATTTTGGAACAAATACACACATCACACCAGTTGTTTATTTATTTTTATTATTCTGATATTTTAGACTAAATGTGTCTGAAATGTCCATAAAGTTTTCAGCAGTGTCGACCGTCTTCAGCCACATGAAGCGAACTCGTTCTCACAAGAGAACTTAGACTCATGAAAACCGTGAGAAGCATTCAGTTTGGATGAAAGGATCAGGAGAGCTGGTAGATGTTCTTCATCATTGGCTCCCTCCCCTCTTCATCATCATTATTATCTGCAAGGAGAAGGGCAAGAGATGAAGTCTCGACAGATTTATTACAATTTTATTCAACTGTTTTTTTTGGTAACGGTTTCATAAATTCTCACCTCGTTCTTCTTCTCTTCTCTTCGGTGTTCCTCCTCTAAGCTCCTCCTCCTCCTCTTCTTCTCTGCACTCATCGATGTTCCTGTACGTTGGCTGAGGAGAAGAAGAAGAAGTTAAACAATAAAGCAGAAGCCTGTCAGACGACACTGAGGGCTCTGGAACCACCGGGCTGTCCTCACCTGGTCGCTGTAATGTGGCGATGTGTCATTGGTTGAGGGGAGGAGCCTGTTGATGAGCTGACCAATCATTTTGAAGGTTGGTCTGTCAGTGGGCTCCAGATTCCAACAGAGTGTCATCAGCTGGTACCTGAGAGGACAGGTGAGTGTCACATACAAAATAACTTTATCGACATTTATAAAAATCTCCATCTGCTCACATCTCAACTGGAGCGAAGTCTGGCTGGTCCATGTGGCGGCCATCTTTGATCATCTTGTAGAAGTTGGTGTCCACGGCAACGTTTGGGTATGGACTCTTACCTAAAGTGAGTAGGTGAACACAGAAAGAGACAGGTGAGAGACGTCAACGTCGAGTCCCAAACATGTCCAATCAGAAAGCTGCGGTCTGGGCAGTCACTTGCATAGTTGCTGATCAACTGATTAAGTGACTTGACCATTTCTACCCATCATTAATCAATACTGGTCAACATTAGAGCCGAATTGGGGTGGGATGAAGTGATGTCCAGGGTTGCCACGGTTACCCAGAGAGAAGATCTCCCACAGTAAGACTCCGTAGGACCAGACGTCGCTCTGCACCGTGTAAACGCACTGAAAGATGCTCTCTGGAGCCATCCACTTCACCGGGAGACGAGCCTATCGGAATAAAACGCACAGGAAAATGTCAAAATAAAATACGGTCTGTCAAAATAAAATGTCCTGCGAGCTACAGTGTGCTGAAACACCGACGTTTCCCTGAACGATGTAGCTGTCGTCGTCGTGAATGTCTCTGGCCAAACCAAAGTCACAGATCTTTGCAACGTGACAATCAGTCAGCAGGACGTTCCTTGCTGCTACGTCTCTGTGGATACACTGAGGCAGACAGGTGAGAGACAGACAGGTGAGAGACAGACAGGTGAGACAAAAAAGATGACCTTAAAGTCCTGACA
Source organism: Brachyistius frenatus (assembly GCF_029030835.1). NCBI lineage: Eukaryota > Metazoa > Chordata > Actinopteri > Embiotocidae > Brachyistius > Brachyistius frenatus. Next base: position 2,335,536 of record NW_027210604.1, read on the forward strand.
AAGATAGAAGTCTGTGTGTTTTCTTACGTTTCTGGTGGACAGGAAGTCCATACCCTGAGCAACCTGGTAGGAAAACCTCATGAGGTCGCCCACAGAAAGACTGTCCGTCTGCCCACCTGGGAGACAGACAGGTGCACAGTTAGACAGGTGAGTTCATGTGTGCTTAGGTGTGTTCGGGACAGTCGCGTTCAGGGGAATCCGGGTGAGTTCATACGTGTTCAGGTGCGTTCAGGTTCTTACCCTGGTGCGTTTGTCCTGGACTCAGAGCCGGCTGCATCTCCTGATACTCTGAACAACACGAGATCCCGCTGTCACTGCAACACACATGACTGGACGTTACTAATCAGCTGGTCATCATCATCATCATCATCATCATCATCATCATCATCATCATCATCATCATCATTATCATACATACCTGCTGAATACAGAATACAAAATTAACACTACAGTGTAAAAAATACTTAATACTTTCATTTTAAATTTTAATCCAAAGCTTTTAAAATTGAATTGTTGCCCCGACTTTTTACCGGAAACAACTTTAATACTTATCAACTGTACAGGTGGAACGGAAGCCGTGTGATAAAGAAAAAGGTCGGACCTGCGGACCCTGCCATGTTGGGCGGCCATGTTTTTATAGAAGGCCACGCCCTCCACTTCGTCGACACTCAACATCGATGTCATGAGGTCCTGAGCGTTAGCCCGCAGGAAGTTGAGCAGGTCGCCGTAGCTACAGTACTCAGTAATCATCAGCATGGGGCCTGGTGGGTGAGTTAAAAAGGTCAAAGGTGAGCAAACTACAATCACAGGTAGACCCACTGAGCCAAAACCTCACGACCACCTCCGGCTCGATCCAGGGTCCCTGTGGTGTCTGGCTCCACGTGACCAGCAGATCCTTTGAACTCACCTCCACGAGTGCAGGCTCCCAGCAGGTTGACTATGTTGTCATGGTAACCGAGATGACTGAGGATCTTCAGCTCCGACATCAGAGCTTCCCGTTCCTCCGAGTGAGCGCTTGCTGTTGACGAAACACACGAAACATCAGATCGTCACCGTCGCAAGTAGAACGACGACGATGATGACGACGACGATGATGCTGGTTTGTGGACTGACGTTTGAGCATCTTGACAGCGACTCTGGTGACCTTGTCTTCAGTTTCCAGACCGTACGCCGTTGCCTCGACGACCTTCCCAAATGCCCCCGAGCCCAAGACGGCACCTGACGAACGGAAAGGCTGAAATGTGAATAACAAACCGGAGAGGAAGGAGGAACAGGTTCCAACGACATCTCTGATTCTGACTGTTACATTTTAAATTGATGTTACATTTATCGTTACTATTGTAGTTCTTGAATATTAAACCGAGTGTTAATATCACGATGTTTGATGGTTAAATGCTAACAAGCATAGTGTTAATGTGATAGTTTGAAAATTAAACATTATCATTGTAGTATTTGAGTGTCAAATGTTAACAACATTGTGTTTAAAGTTAAACTGAACGTAAATGTCGCAATTATTTTTAGCATTAAACGACGTTAACGTCTTGGTGTTTGAAATAAAAAAAAAAAAAAAAAGGTATTTGTATTTAAACTGAACATTAACATCGTCGTGTTTAAATATGAATCGTTAAAGTCATAGTCTTCCGGGTTGAACTGGTGTTTCTTGCTAGTTTTGAATCAGACGCTTCGTACCGAGGCGGAGTTTGTCACGGGGAAACTCCCACTTGTGGTTGTACGGCAGCTGGGTGGGGTCAACGAAAGTGTAGTTGTTCCCGTCGGTGCTTTCGATGATCTTCCAGCGGATCTCGTATTTGGGTTTCTGGCGGAACAAGAACAGCAGAATCTGATTATTTCCCTTTTTTTTTTTTTTTTTTTTTTTCTGCCCACTCTGCAGGCTAATCCGACAACATAAATACATTTGTATACTCCAGCCACTGACCTGCTTTCTACTGTTTCTACTGATTTCCAGAACTGAGAACTGTTAAGATAAATAACAGAAGTGACTCCACGTGGCGATCAGTGAACGTACCTGTCTGCACTTGTAAAAGACGACCACTAGGAGCAGCAGGAGGGCAGCAGCGACACTCAGAGCTCCAATCAGAACCGGCGTGAAGACGGTTTGAGGTCCTGCATCGATGAAAACAAGAACATTTGGTCACATGCAAAGCTTTTTCTGTTTTCATTTATTGTTTGTATTGAAACATCTGTATTCTACCACTGTATGTCCGACCTGTACGGCAGTTTGTGTTCGTTGCTTTTGATAAGTGCTTTGTAAATCTGCTGTGGTTACGCCGACACTTACGGTGACTGAAGACCTCACGAGACTCTCCCACGAGGTTGACGGCGAGACACTCGACCGTGACGTCATCTTTAGCTGACAGAGGAAGCTGCGCCCTCACCTCGTCCCCCTCCTGAGAGGTCACAATGGCTGGAGCAGCCATATTGGTGGAGACTTCTGAACACCTGCATCAGGGGTTAAAGATCTGTTCATTTTTAATTATGTAGTAAGTTATTGTATGCAGATGTTTTTATGCACTGTTTGTAATAAACGCTGCAGCCTGTAGGGGGCACTGACAACACTGTCGGTTTACACATACGTGTGCTGGACACCGGGGCATGTGAGCAAGACGATTGTGGGTCGTGGATATCCAGAGCTCCTGCAGGTCAGATTGTCGTTCTCCATGGTGATCGCAGCATTTGGAGAACCTGAAGGATTAAAATGTGTTTTTTGACATAACAGATCATGTAATCAGAGCAGGCTGCTGAAGAAGAGAAGGGGCAGGACGAGGGAAAGTTTTCTTACGGTAGACTCGGAGATCAATGTTTTGCGAGCCTTTGAAGAACGCATTAGAAAAATGAAATGAGTAGTGACCTCGATCCTCCTGACGCACCCGCCGCAGCAGCAGGCTAGCATTTGACCTGCAACATCAAAATGACCACCTTAGAAAACATTAACACCAACATGTCCACCTTAACACCAACACAACCACCTTAAAAAACCTTAATACCAACACAACCACCTTAAAAAAAAACTTTACACCAACACTTCCACCTTAACAAGCCTTAACACCAACACTTCCACCTTAACAAACATTAAGGTGGTATTGTTTGTGTTGCAGGTCTCTGTCTGACTTGCTTCAGTCTTACCTGTAGTCGCTCGCCGCATAGCTCTCCTGGTGCACCGTTTTTTCCTCATCGTTGATGTGTGCTGGTGTCGTCCAATGCTGGTTCCTGATTGGAGGATAGGCCTCCATCACAAAGGTCAGTGTCACATCTCGCCTTTCGTACACCTCCACTCTGCTGCTTCTGCTAATGTTAGCACGGCTGGCCCCATTCATGTCCGCTCTTTCCAAGCTAACATTAGCAATCAGTTCCCCGTCCACTTCAAGGGAGCCATTGCTAACGTTAGCTTCTAGCTCTTCCATCACCTCCATTGGCGTGATGCCGTCGTTAACCTCTGTGGTCCTTTTCTTAGCATTGGCATGCTCCATTTTCTGCAGGTAGATTCGCAGGTAGGGACGATCTGAAGAAGAAGAGGAGACGAGTAAATATGAGTGTCCTGTTCTTTGTAGTTACTGTGTTTTGTGAGTCTATCTTTTTGTTATTTACGTACCCAGGACTTGGAGCTGCGTGGTTGCCGCAGCGACTCCAGCTTCATTGGCAGCGGTACAGGTGTATGGACCACCGTGTGTCCAGTCGACAGCAGAGATAGTCAGAGTGCTGTTTTTGTACAGGTGATTGTTTCTATAGACTTGGCTCTCCGTGTAATTTAGTTTCTGAAACGAACGAAATGGTTAATCAACACACATTTTTATCAGGAGTAAAGACACGCAGGTGACCTTTGACCTCTCACCTGTATGTTGGGGTGTGTCCAGGTGAGGCTGTAGAAGTGGGAGGGGTTACTGGTCACGCAGGTGACCTCAAACTGCTCTCCTAACAGACGGACAAATTTGTCCTGACCAATGGACAGGGAGGGGGGGTGACGCAGGCCTGCAGACAGACAGGTGGCGAGACAGGTGGCGTGTCATGCAGGTAAAGAGACAGGTAGAGAGACAGGTGGCGAGTGAGGTCTTACGGGGGGCCACCATCAGGTAGACGGGCCTGGATCTGAACTCTCTCCCGTCCTTCCAGCCAGAACAGACGTACTCTCCTTTGAAAGACCTCCTCAGGTCTCGGATCAGGGCTCCTCTACGGGGGTCAACAGTCGCGTTCATACCCAGCGGGAGGCCCGACCCCTGGCCCTCCGATTGGAGCGTGAGATTTGTGACGGATGGGTCGGTCAGCAGACACCTGAAAAGGAAGTTTTCACCTTCCTTGAGGTTGGGCATGTTGTTACGAGGCGTGACGAAGACGCTGGATGGGTCGGCTGGGTCTGGGAATTATGGGAAACTGGAGGTCATTTTTTTTTTTTTTTTTAGGACATGATGAAGAGTATTAAAAGCATCACTGTCAGCAGGTGAGTCAAGAACATACACCTGAAACAAACTAAAGGAAGCAAATCAACCAAAGGTCAGAAGAACTCCAAAATCACAAGGTAGTGGGGCCTCTGCTCATCTCACCTTTGACATACAGGTGGATCCAGGTGTCCAGGTGCTCCAGGCTCCTATTTCTGTACCTGCAGTGGTACGTCCCGGTGTGTCTGGGCTGTGACCTGTCGGCCCAGTACAGCGCGATGAACGCAGTGTTGGACCACATGACGGAACCGTTGCCATGGCAACCGAAGGTAAAGGCAGAACCGGCAGTCAGAACTGCGTCAGACTGGTTCGGGAGGAGTTTAGAGTTTAGACGGATCGACGTTGGATCGGGAGGTTCTGAAAAAAAACGAAAAAAAAAAAACAATAAATGTTCAAGTGCAATAATAACGACACCTGAAGATGCCCAAAATACAGAAGACAGACTGGCAGAGACCCAAAATTGGGTTTAACTGGTTAACAGACTGCATGAAATGAAATAAAATGGACATTTTAACATAACTTGTTTGTATACCACTGCACGATGCTGTCAGGGTTAACATGTAATTTTCTGTACTGTAACAAAGTGAACTTTGACACTGCAAGGCCCCTCAGATAAGGACTTGAACCGAGCACACCCCAGTTGTTACAGGATATAAAATATGCTGACTGAACATGTCAACTTGCCCTCATTTGTGGAGACCTATGATCTATGTGGTGTGACTGCTGCTTTTTCACCGAAAAATCCAACCGAACAAATGCTAACTATCAGCAAGTGAATCAAAACTTTCAAGGACCGAAAATAGAACCCTGAGGAACCTCACTTAATCGGTTGGATGGAGACATAAGCAGCAGTGGACAGCTGTTAACCAACATACTTAATGACACAAACATCAGCACTGAAAACCAACACCAGTGGAGGGTCAATTCAACACAACTTTATTCAAAATCAGAGGAGAGATCACTGAAATCACATTTAATTTACAACCAAGAAGATTTTTTTCTATTTTTTTTTTTTTATTGATGAGATTTTTCAAACATTTTCAGATTCGTTTTCACTTGTGAATTTTATGAAACATATTGTCGATCAGCTTACTGATTTATTGATTAAATGACAACAGAAGTTATTAATAATTGACAGTCTCATTGGTTAGCTGGTATAAAAGATCTAAATCATTGGCTGGCTCAATAAGAACAGATTAACCTTAGCGACTGGTTTAGACTGGTCATTAGAAATCAATGGTGTCCTGTTGGATCGGAGGGTCTCAGCGGCTGTCAGGAGCTGGTTTCTTGGTGGTGTCCTGCAGGTGGGTGGCGATGCGGGATGTCTGAAGCAGTAGAGCCTGATGGTTTTCAACTAGCAGACTCTGGTGGCGAGCCAGGTTCTGCAGATCTTGGATCTGCTGGGACCCCTGAGGACACAACACCAGAACGCAGGTTAGTTCAGGTAAACTGGATTATATAAATATATATATATCGTATTGTATATATAGTGTATATCCCATTGAACCAGTTTAGTTTAGACTAATTAAGGTGTACTTGGTCTAAAAACATCTTAAAATAATCTTCCCTGGCCAGAGTTTACAGGAGGAGCTTGACCACAGTCTCAACTAAATTGAATTAAAATGCAATCTAAGCAAAATTAAAAGTTATCTTAAATTAAACAAAACCAGAGCTAAACTAAACTAAGTCACACCTGAACCAAATTAAACAATGTAAATCATATTTATATTAAACTAATCTAACTGGAGATAAATTTAAATTAGCCAAAAATGAGCTAAAATAAACTCATAAAAACTAAGATAAATCTGAATCTAAAAAGTAAACTTAAGAGGAAAAGATATCTACATTAAACCTGAGAGAAAATAAATTAAAGCTGGACTAAACTGGACTCACCTGAGTTCCCAGAATGCCGAGCTGTTGGACCACCTGGCCCTGATGTTTGGCGACCTCCTTCTGAATCTTGACCAGTTGTGTTAACAGATCCAGGACTGTTGTCCTCCACACGTCTTCTTGCTGATTGTGGACCAGCTCCGACAGTTTGGGGGTATAGTTTGGACCGGCGGGGTGAACGTCTGCTTGGCCAGGAGACTGGGCGGCGCCCATCATCATGGGAACAGCTGGGTTGTCTTGGACATCACCTGCAGTGAAGACGACTGAAGTCAAAACTTCAGTTTTTACACGACACGTAGCCGACATGATTCACGTTCATGTTTTAATTTTCAGATTAAAAGAGGCGTTATATCAGGATATAAAGAGAGCGTATTTAGGGCTGCGTTTGCTTTGATTGACAGGTGACTCAGCCAGTCTCGGCCATGTTTGTAGCCACGTTACAAACCTGACCTTTACCCGCCGGGTCCCGTGTTGTGTTGGGTTCGTGTCATTTTGTTGAACAAATCAGAATCATTTGGACACAACGGGGTTTAAAATTACGATTTACTCTTCGGTTGACGTTCAGATGTTCCTTTATAATCTGAGTGATCGATCGGTGCACTGGTCAATAAATAGACTCAGATGAAGAGATTTGTTGTGAAGCCTCATGTGACAGTTGGAGATTCGCGTCATCGAGTTTCACAATCAGGGCAAAAAAAACAGAAGTGAAACTACAAACACAGTCTTCATGCGCGCGTGTGTGTGTGTGTGTGTGTGTGTGTGTGTGTGTGTGTGTGTGTGTGTGTGTGTGTGTGTGTGTGTGTGTGACACATTTCAGACTGTTGAACTTCAGGATGAGATTCTGATGAACAGTCACTTTGAAGCATGAGTAAAGAGTGAGACTTTTACTAGTCTTAAATAAATAACTGTAATCTTCAATTAAACAGTTTGTTTATTAATGACTGACTTATGATCTCCTGAGTTGTATATCTATAAAACTTTAACCCCTGTAAAAGTGTTTTGTTGTAAGTCTGGGGCTGGGGTTGTTAAACTCTGCGGGCTGACGCGTACAGAAAGAGAGAGTGCTCACGTGGAAACCTTAAAAGCAAAGAAACCAATTAAAAACCCAGAAACAGAACCAAAACTGACCGAAACCTAAAACTGACATGAAATATATTCAGATGCAAGGCATGCTGGGAAACTGAATTTTGTCTGAATTGTGTAACTGAAGAATTTCTGCTGATAATGACTCAACGTTACAATTTAGGTTTCTGCAGGTTTCTTTTAAAAATTAAAAGACTCCAGATGAATCATATTTTGTTTTCTATCAAGGAACTCTGCGGTCAGCCGTCTTTGTTTTGAATCACAAACGAGACTCGAAAAACACCCTGAATTCACCTTAAAAAAAACAACAACTTGTGTTCATATTGACACATTAAGTTCACGTTACTCAAAAACGCTTATGATTATTTGCACCAACAGCTCAAACTGAGTTGTTGTTTTGATGAAACTTCCCAAAAATGTATTTGAGTTCTGGAAAAGCACATTTCACTGTGTTTATGTCATCCTGTGTACTGTAAAATGTCCTAAAAAGTCAAATTACATCACTTTTTCTTTCTTTGTTTCTTTGAGTTTTGGACTTTGCACCTGATCAGCCGTTTAATTCAATTCAAATTAATTTTCCTAACGCCCCAAATCACAGCACAAGTCATCTCAGGGCACTTCACGCAGTCTAGCCCGTATAATGGAACAAAACAATTCGACAATTCGCACACGAGCGACAGCTGGAAAGAAAAACGTCCTTTTAAGAGAAAGAAAAACCTCTGACGGGATGAGACTCAGCGGCTCGACTGGTCGGGGGTTACGGGAGAGCGGAGAGAGAAAAGCGCAGCATAGAGATAACAAACACGATCAATACAATCCATTATTGATCTTTTAACCCATATTTGTTTGCTTCTTGTAGAATTAATTAAATTCTTCCATTCAGAATTCGGTCCATAAAAGTCCGAACTGCCAAAAGATGAAAAAAAAAACAACAACCGGGCAGCGGAGGACTGTGGAAGGTTACTGATCGATTGAAGACCGAAATGATTCGTAATCTGAATCGTCATCGAAATCCGATTGTTTTTATTTGTTTGTCGGCAGTCCGAACGTCGTCGGGCGAGGTTCACTCGTGAGATTCTCAAACTGACTGGAGGTACGAGGTTTTCACACCGCTGAGTTTTGTTGTTGGGAGAAAGTCCTGCAGTTAGGAGGTTTCGGTGTTGGTGTGACAAAACCTCAGAAAGTCAGGAAACACATTTTCTACCAGAGACCACAAACACACATGCAGAAACTACACACCCACACCCACACACACACACACACACACACACACACACACACACACACACACACACACACGCACACACACACACACACACGCACAGGGATAATGTGTGTTTCAGTGTGTTGAGGGTCTTTTCTTCCACTTCCTCGTCTTACTTCTTCTTTGTTGAGGACTCTGTGGGAGAGGTGGAGGAACTGGTCACCACGGCAACATGTTTACATCTACTCCAGGGGCTCTTAGTTTGTACAGTATTTATTTGTCGTGGTGGGACGACACGGACGTAACTAGACAACATCTGGACCTGAGAGTCCATCAGTTTCTGCAGCAGCTGTGGTCCGAGTTTCCTCCACGTTTTCAGACAGCAAAGCTTCGATCCAGTGGATGTTCATGACGCCGCAGATCGAGGGTCCGAATATTATCTCAGCGGGCGACTTGTTTTTCCTCTCTAAACATTTGTGTTCACGAGTTCATCTGCGAATTGAGCGACACCTGCGAGCGATTTCAGCCAGTCGACTCGAGCAGCTGCACCATCCCGACATTTGGGGGTCGATTTAGGCTGCGAATTATTATTATTTTTTTTTATATATTTGCTCACAATTCCCCAAAATCTCTTACCCCATCAGGAGTAATGAGGCCGGAGCCCAGACGCCAAATTCTAACGATGTTCTGCTGCTGTAATAAATACTTCAAAAGTGAGCTGTCCAACGGAAATAGAGGTCGAATTCACCTGTGAGGAAAAACCCGCCTGTGACGTTCCTCCGTGTTGTCCGGTTGGACTTCTTCCTCCACGCAAACCTTCAAATCCCTGCAGGCCCGAATTGGACTCGACGCGTCTCAAGGAGCTTTTTGTCTTTCTGTCTCTTTCTGCAGATTTGTTCCCAGCGGTCGTATTTAATGATCCGTGGAGGTTTTACTTGTCGTCTCCCTCTGAGACTCTGATCCTGTTTCTACTGTTAGCCTGTTCACGGTTCAGGCTGCTGGTTCTGTCTGGGTCATTAAAACCGACTGTGGACGATGAAGGTTGGGTTTACTTCACTTGTAGTTTCTGCAGTTGTTGTTAATGAACCACATCTCAATACATTAAAACTGGGTATACAGTTTAAAGTCAGGGTGCAGGTACACCACAGCTGTAATTCAACATTTTAAGTTTCACCATCAGTGGACAGTTTCATGAAATGTGCAACATTTTGGCGCTTTTAACTCATAAAAGAAACAACACGGAAAGTTCTGCCGCCGTTCATGATCTGCATATAAAAACTGCTCGTTTGTTGTTGTTGTTTTTTTTTTAAATCAGAAGGGATCATATTTGGATGAGCTGGGGGAGGAGCGGGGGTGAATCTGACTGAAAACCAAAGGACACTACGTCCTGCCCACCTATATATTGGAAACCTGACTGCACCCCAGGCCTGTCAGTCAAAATGTAGCAATCAAAATGTATTGATGTTATATTTCAAGAGAGAAGTTAACACTTTTCGAATAAGAGTCTGATTGAGCTATACATGTTTTGGAGACAGCCCCCAGTGGTTGTCAGTGCTATTGCACTTTGAGGCAATTCAGCATTGGAGTCCACCTCCATTTTTATACATGGTCTCTGGTCTGTTTTCTGGTATAAAATATAAATAAAGTTGAATTGGTAATTGCACAAGAACATTTTCCCAAACATCTGTTTTGTTTCCTGTAAATACCCAGAATGTTTTTTTTTGTTTTGTTTTGTTTTTTTACATTTCAGTGTATTTCTGCAGTAATTTATTTTTAACAATGACAAAATACCCAACAATATGATTTCATTGACACAACAATATACAAAACATACAACTGCAATAAAATAAGTATTGTAGTTTTTAATAATTTATCATGAATACAGCACACATCGTGACTGCTTTTTATAGTTTTGTGTTATCTGTGACTTTTTAACGTTTAAATCAAGAATACCTGCAGATCCAAACCTTTTCTCTCGTCTTCCTGCCTGTGATTTGTTTTTTTGATCTGAAAGTTTACTGCAGTTCACTTAGTTGGGCTTTTCATTGGTTAAATGTTAAATCAGCTGTCTGGGTTTGTTAGTTAGTTGTCTGTGTTTACTTTGTTTATCACACTGTTATTTATATTATCTCAACATTTTTACATCATGTGATGTTATTCCTCAGTTCTTCGTGTTCATGTTCCCATTTATTTTTCTTCACGGGTATGAAAATAATCAGGCCTTAATTAAGTCTCGGTAAGCAACAGTCACATGTTTACAAATAAAATATTTATTTTACAATTTTATGAAAACTACAGGCGACATGAATATATACAATAGACAACTCCCCATGAATCGTTGAGTTGTGTTTGTATCTTTGTTTTCCTTCACACATGAATGAAAATAATTAACCCTTTATACCTGGTAAATAAAGGGTCAATAAAGAGTAAATATAAATATATTTGAGTTCCTTTCTTACCTTCAGCAGAGCAGCAGCAGCTGAGGGCGATCAACAGTAGTAGGGAATGGAGCCACATCTCTCTCTCTCTCTCTTTGTTGTTCAGGCTGAAGTCAAACTGAATATGACTGAAGGAGACAAACTTCCTCCCTGAAACACAACCGACCTGGCAGAGCCCTCCGCTGCTCCTCCTTCTCCTCCTGCTGCTCCTCCTCCTCAACATCATCTTTTGTCTTGTTTTATGTCTGAAAATAAATCATTTTCTTCCCAATTAACTTTGAATACACGACTAAACTGCACCAACGAACACGTTCAGAAGGGAAAAAAAGCTGCAGATGTTATATTTTCCATTGCGGACCCGCTGGCAGTAATTCTGCGATCTAAAATATTCACAGGCAACATATCTTCCTCCAAAATATCCGATCTTCAGTCCACCATCCACCTCTGAAGCATGGACCTGGTTCATGGCAGACATTTTGTCTCGAAGGGAAGCACAGGTGTGTTAATGAGGGCTCGGTTCCATTCAGAGTCCTGCTGAGTAGTGCAGTGAAGCAGCAGGACCTCCACTAAGTGGAACGCAGCCCTTCATCAACACACCGGAGCTTTTGGTGTGAAACTTTTCTCTGGTTCTTGTCAAACTTTTTTTTTCTGGCTCAAGAAAGATGGTGGACGGATAATCTCAATAAACGCAAAGTGCTCAAAAGCACAGATTCTAACAAATTGGTGTACAAATTCAAATATGAATATACCTTTTAGGTGCATAAAAGGGTTTTAGATATTTTAAGGATGAATGGGAGTGAAAACAAAAGGTTTTCATACATATTTCTGTTGAGTGAATATCGACAGATAAATTGAAATCGGGATCTTTTTAATCACTAATATCCGTATTGGTATTGGGCCCAAAAATCCAGTGAATGTCGAGCTCTAAATACCTAGTACTTTTACTTTTATACTTTAACTACATTTTACTGCTAATATATACTTTTACTTTTCTGTGCTGTTCTTTTTACTAAAGTAAAGGATCATACTTCTTCCACCTCTGCAGCAGAGTGCATCGTATTAAAGGACATTTAAAAACTCTTTGAACATATCAGAGCAACAAGAAAAAGTTTTCACCCTGAATATATCAAAATGTTTTCAAAGCAAAGCTGAACGTCCCATTTTCATGCAGAGAAAAAAGATATTTATTCAATGTGGTCCTGTGATTTCTACAGATGTTATTTAGCATTAAACAGACAGAACCTGTTCTAAAAAAAAAGAAGCTGTTGCACAGACGTGTACATTTTATTCTGAGCTTTTTTAAAACGTCACTTCCATGTTGATTTAAAAACTGAGATTTAAAGTACACTTAGTTGAGACTTCACGGAGGAAGTGTTGTGGATATTTTAAAATTTTTTAGGGACTTGATGGAAATGTTGGGCACTCTTTCTGATGTGTCTAATTCAACATTTTCGGAGAATTTGTCAACTGCTTTGGCAGAAAATTTATATTTTTAACATTCAGAGAAAAAAATGAGGAAGAACTTTTTTGTTGACTGAGTCACAGTTTGAACCGATTCTTCTTTCAGAGGAAACATGCTCAGATAGAAGCAACATTTTTTTTTGAACATTCAGCACATTTCTGCACTTCTTTATTCCACTATCCAACAGGAAGTAAAAAAAAAAAAAAAACAAGCTGGCAGAGGGGGCGGAGGCAGACTGGTGGAGGGGGCGGGGCCACAGACAGAAATACCTCTGATGAACACAGGGGACTCTTTAGTTTCTTCCTAATGTCTGCAGCACGCCCGCCGCCGTGAGTTGAATTTGTTTTTATGAGCTTACGTGGAAGCACTGAGGATTGATTAAAAACCTTCTCAAACAAGACGGAGAGGCTGGATCTGATTCAAGAACGTTTTTAATAAAGAGCTTAAGTTCTGACACGAGTCAGCAGATTGTGTAAAAAGTGTCTAAAAAAAAAGCAGTCTGAATAAACGGAGAGCAGAAAATACAGATATACATCTAGCACAGAGTACATGAAGGATATTAGTAGGGTTATAAATCTGATTCAGGACCTGCTGTACAGTTATAATACTGATACTTCCTCATGTTTTCTCTCTCATGTTTTAAAATGAAGGTTTACATGTAAAAATATTTAAAAAAAACATTTTTTCTGGCAACCTTACAGTCAGTCCTGAGGGCACATTGGACCCTCCTCTAATCGGTCGAGCTGGAGGTGCAGACATCCTGGGTTTCATTAAACCCTCCAGTTGTCTGTCCGGCAGATTAAAACCGCTCACAGGCAGCTCTCCTCATCTCCCTCACGGCTGCAGGACGACGCGGGAGGGTCTGCAGCGTCCTGTCTGTCCTCTGATGTCACTTCCTTTCTGTCTTCTGATGTCACTTCCTGTGTTTCTGGTGCTTCCTGAGACTCCAAGATGTCGGGGGAATCCGACAGCTGAGGGCTGCAGAGGAAACATAGCGTCATCTTCATCGTCATGGCGAAAGCATGGAGGTGTGATCGGCAGCAAGTTTATGAATCTGAGTGTTTGTGTGTTGAACCTTAAAGACACATTTCTTTAGTTTGTTTTCGACCTCTGACCTCCGGGCACAAGTTTTGAGCTGCACTCGATGACTCTCAACACTTCCCTGCAGATGTTTTACATTTTATATCCAAAAGGTCAAAGGTCAACCTGACTGTGACATAACAAGGTTCTGCAAAAACTCTTTTCTGGCGATTGTTCAGCACCATAACTCAGGAACAGAGGGGAAAAAAAAAATGTGACCAGATACTGACATGGCGACATTGATCTTGAAACCGTGGTGATTCTGGACATCTACTGAGCTCAAGCGGTTGCGGAGGCGTATTATATTTGAAGAGCTCCCGCCTCCCTCTTGCCGTAGCTTCTGTTATAACAGGCAAAAACCAGCAACACATGTTCAGTCTAGCTCTTGAACAGTAATACGGCTCTCCGTGGCAGAGCTGACCGCGTCGTACCTGACCGCGTCCAGCGCAGCGCCGTTGCCGCTCTCTATGGTGATGTCAGTGACGGGGATGACGTAAGTGCCGTGGGAGGGGCCTGCCTCCTCCGGCTCCGCCTCTGCCAGGGGGACTTTCGCCTGGGGGGTGGGACTTCCTGTGAAGGAAAAGAAAGAGACCCGGTTTGAGTTTAGTTTTTTGGGGATTAACCAGAGTGATCTGATCTGTTGTTGTCGTGTTGAACTTGCGTGTCTCTGTGTCACGTGTGTTGTCGTGTCGCATGTGTGTTACCGCGTGTGTCCGTCTGCCCGTCGGTCTGATCCTCAGCAGTTCTGGATGAACTCAGTCTCGATCGAACAACAGCTGGATTTTCTCCTTTGAGGAAGTCTTCTGTCATCTGGAGGTAATGCTGACACACAACAACAACAACAACAACAACAACAACAACAACCATGTCGTGTTTATTTCACACTAAATCACACAATGATAATTGCCCGTGAGGCAGGAAGCAGATGTCCAACAGATGTTTGGTACCTCTTTGTAGTCGTCACTCAACATGTTTCCCACGGAGACAGCCAGGGAGGAGAAGGAAGGTCTGGACAGAGGTTTCTCGTCCCAGCACTGTTTCATCAGGTCATAACTGCAGACAGAATCACGGAGTCGGAGATGTGATGGAGCAGAAACGCAACTTTCCACATACAAACCACGTTTTTGTGACCACTGGTTAGTGCACATTTGGGATTTCACCACGGATCAGAAACTTGAGAAGTATTATTTTATCTTTTACTTTAATTTAATATTATTCTATTTTTATATAAGGTGCATTTTAAATTTTTTTTTATATTTAATATTTTTTACTGCATCTATTTTGTATTGCTTTATTGCTCTGTCAATCTGTCTGTCTGCCTATCCATCCATCCATCCATCCATCCATCCATCCATCCATCCATCCATCCATCCATCCATCCATCCATCCATCCATCCATCCATCCTTCCATCCATCCTTCCATCCATCTCTCATACATGTTTTGAGGCGCGTGTTCAGGTCGATTCATTCTGTATCCTCTCTTCAGAGCAGAGTAAAACTCCTGGGTCATTGCGAGGTCGGGATACGGGCTGCAGCCTGGGACCAAACACAACAACAGATGTTCACTGGTCAGACTGGTTTGTACAGATGTTCACTGGTCAGACTGGTGTGTACAAATATTCACTATTCAGACTGGTTTACCCAGAGAGAAGATCTCCCACAGTAAGACTCCGTAGGACCAGACGTCGCTCTGAGAGCTGTAAATGTTCTGGAAGATGCTCTCTGGCGACATCCACTTCAGGGGCAGGAAGCTCTGAGAACAAAGCGGCAGCGAGGATTCACACCTGATCTGATGAACTTTATTAGAAGCATTAGGAGCAATTAATTCAACTGGTTGACTGACGTTTCCTCTGGCGATGTAATCCTCATCCTTCAGCAGGTCTCTGGCCAAACCGAAGTCACAGACCTTCACCAGCTTCCCCTCACAGACCAGGACGTTCCTCGCTGCCAGGTCTCTGTGGACACACTGAAGGGACATGCAACACGCCAACAGGAAGTTTAGCATGTCAAAATGCAACACAAGAACATGGGATAGAACACGTAACATGCAACATGTGAACATTAGACACAACATGTCACATGTAACACGGGAAGATGAGATAGAACATGTCAATTATTACATGTGGAAATTATATATAACATTTCAAGATGTAAAATAACATGTTGACACATCTTCCACCAGTTTTCCTGACGAGTTAACATACGTGACGGTATCTACGGTCATGTATCGGCGTATCGATGTGTGATGTGCTGATAAGCGGCCATACCTTCCTGGAGGAGAGGAAGTTCATGGCCTGAGAGATCTGGTAGGAGAAGCTGACTAGGTCATTGAGGCTGAGGAGAGCAGAGTCGCTCAGGGACGGCAACGGCGCCTCCTGCTGGTCTGAAGGAGAACAACACCGTTAACGATGATGATTTATCATATATGAAGAGTCGGGGATGGTCATACGTGACGGGCGGTGTGTCCATCACCTGCTGGCGTGTATAGTGTCTCGTACATGGCGGGTTCAATGTCGGCGTAGCTGAGCTCCTTCATGGCGACGTACTGAATGCTCTCCTCTTTGTTCATGTCCATGTAACCGCCATCGCTGTCACTGACAGAGACACTCAGTCGGTACACGGAGAGGGAGGCAGTGGACACTCTGTGTGTGTGTGTGTGTGTGTGTGTGTGTGTGTGTGTGTGTGTGTGTGTGTGTGTGTGTGTGTGTGTGTGTGTGTGTGTGTGTGTGTGTGTGTGTGTGTGTGTGTGTGGTGTCACCTCTTGCTGTGTGTGTTGCCCTGTAGGAAAGTGTGTTTGTTCCTCTGCAGGTAGTTTACCAAGTCTCCATGACGACAGAACTCAGTGATCAGATAGACAGGACCTGAGCAGGCAGACAGGTGACAGAATGATACTTCATTTAGGATTAAATCATAATTAGTTTATGATTAAGACAAAGATAAACATGAATTAAATCAGGAACAGATTAGGATTGGTTTAAGATTAAGTCAGAATTAGTTCAGGGTTAAACCAGTTTTCATTTAGGATAAATTAAGATCACTTAATTTAAGAGTAAAGACATGATTATTTGGTGAGTTATTCAGAATTGGTTTCGGATTAATTTAGGGTCAAATCAGGATTAGTTAGGAATTAAGTCAGAATTAGTTCAGGGAATTATCAGGATTAGTTTGAAATAATTCGTGTTTAATTTTGGGCAAATCTGAGTTAAATCAGGATTCGTTTACCATTAAATTAAATCCGGATTATATTAAGATTAAATCCGGATTGAATCAGGATTAAAGTGTGTACCTTCTCTCGTGCAGGCTCCCAGCAGGTTGACGACATTCAGGTGAGGACCGAGATGAACCATAACCTTCAACTCTGACATCAGAGACTGAACCGCATCACTTCTCGCTGGAGAAACCGAGACCGAGTCAAACAGGATTTGACATTTAAATTAAACCTGGCAGACAAACGGAGATACAAGTACGTACGTTTGACCATCTTCACAGCCACTTTGGTTGTAGAATGAGAGTGAATCAGATCAGAGACGGTTGCCTCGACGACACGACCGAACGCACCTGAACCCAACACCTGACCTGAGAACAGAGGTCAAAGGGACCGACAGGTGAGATGGACAGACTGAGGCTTCAAATGTTACCGTTCATCTGGAATTAGTTTAACCATTGGACAGGAATAGTTTACACCGTTTCAGGTGTTACCCAGAGCTACGTGGTCTCGTGGTATTTCCCAGGCGGAGTTGTAGGGCAGGTGGGCGGGGTCGAGGTAGGTGTACTGCTGTCCGTCAGCACTCACGGACTCTATCACCTTCCAACGAACCTCATAACGAGGTTTCTACAAACAGAAGGAGACAAGAAGCTAGAAGATCCTGTCGTCATGACAACCAGGAAATACTTACAGACTACACTGTACTGTATATCGAGTATAATACCGTTGAAGCGACTCTGAATACTGACTTTTCTGCAGAGGATGATGAGGATGATGAGGAAGATGACAGCGATGACGACCAGAACCAGAACTGCTACCAAGACCACTACCTGAGACAGAAGAGCTGGAGACAGTCAGAGAGACAGACAGGTAGAGGGAGACAGACAGGTAGAGAGAGAGAGAGAGTATCACATGATGTCAAGAATACAGTTTCATAGTCATTCCTGTCAGTCACCAGTAATACAAGCAGTAACACCATCTGCCTCAGTTCCTGCTGAACCTCCTTCTGACCACAGCTTTGGGCAGCTGCTTTAATCACCGGCCTACTTTGATCCCACATCACCGACCTCCCCACGATGCATGAGAAACTCTTCCGGAGGGCGAAGTCAAAGACCTCATGGTCTTTAGCCGGACGTTCCCGGTTCCCCACTTACAAAATGTTTGGGTCGTCTGCTCTCACCTGAGTGGTATCAGGTACACCGATGATCCACCCTGTGCTCGGGCATGTTGGTTCGTATGTCCTTTCCCAGAGGGACAATAACAAAACACTGAGAATCTGATCGGGCAGACCAGCACAACGAAACAGTGCTTACGTACAGCTGGACACGACTCGCAGGTCCCTGGTTCGACGTCCCGCTGAGTTTTTGGCTTCACAGCGTACAGCTGACAGAGAGCTGAGAGCCTGGAGAGTCAACACACTGTGTACCTGCACAGGTGAGACACACACACACACACACACACACACACACACACACACACACACACACACACACACACACACACACACACACACACACACACACACACACACACACACACACACACACACAGAGCTGTCACTCATCTTCATATCATCACACTTTCTCCTCCCATCTGATGAAAGCCCACTGATGATGTCACAAGTTACCTGGGTGACGCCTCTCTCGCCAACCTCAGTGATGTTCTGCCGCAGGGTCACGCCCTCCGAGGCTGCTGATAGGCTCGTCCAGCCACCACTCAAATTACTACACCTGCAGCAGGTTAAAGAACAAGTGGGTAAAATGGCTACTATTACACTGTGTGTGTATGTGTATACGTGTATGTTTATACGTGTATGTGTGTTTACCTGAGTGAGCTGTGACAGGTGTACCAGGTAACAGAAGGGGGCGGAGCTCCCTCGCTGACACAAAGCACAGCATTACTGCCGACCTCTGACAGAGATGTGATCCTGGGGGGTGCTATACACACACACACACACACACACAATCAGGTAAACATACACAGGCAAACACATTCAGTGACCTGTCAATCATCCCTTCTTCCTCTGACCTTTGACCTCCAGGTCAAAGACAACCTCGTTGAAATCGTCGTCATTGGAAACGGTGGCAGTGTAACTTCCTGTCTGATCCATCTGCACTCGAACCAGTGTCAGTGTGCTCACATACCTGCAATCAATCAATCAATCAATCAATCAATCAATCAATCAATCAATCAATCAATCAATCAATCAATTAGTGTATATTTCCTTATTCTTATTTTGCCTTTGACCTCTGACCTACCTGCTGTCCATCACGTGTGTTGTGGTGATGGAGGTGGTTTCCGTGGCAACAGTCTGGTTGTCTCTCGTCCAGAGGACGGTGGGGGCGGGGTGGGCTTCGATCTCCACACTAAACTCCACCGTTTGATGGAGGAGAGATGACACGTTGGTCTCACCTGAAGGCCACAGGGAGATGTAACCTCGGTCTGTGCAGAGACGGAGAGACAGTTTACCTGTGTGTGTGTGTGTGTGTGTGTGTGTGTGTGTGTGTGTGTGTGTGTGTGTGTGTGTGTGTGTGTGTGTGTGTGTGTGTGTGTGTGTGTGTGTGTGTGTGTGTGTGTGTGTGTACTTAGTGTGTACTTTACCGTGCGTGTACTCACCCAGTACCGTTACTGTGATGTTTTTCTTCACAGTTCGTCCCTGAATCGTCTCCTCCACTGCACACACATACACACCTGCAGGACAAAAAAAAAAAACGTATCTCGTTACCATGGTAACACGACAAACAACCAAAGACCCCATCAAAGCAACAAAGCTTTGGATTTGTTAAAATGGTAACTGATAAATGTCACTAATCCATTTGTTGATCACAACAGAGTTATGAACTACAAAGTTTGTGAGACTTTGGTTCCCTCGGTGCAGTCTGTCAGGCAGCATCAGGCATTTTCCCAAAACACCTACCTGAGTCTGCCATCGTTGCCGCGGAGATGTTAACAAAGGAGCGTATCCGATTGGGCAAAAAGTCTGTCAGAGGCTCAATTTCCTGCAGGGACAAACCCCATCACATTAATTAACTGTTCATCATAGTTAGGTGATATTATAGTTCAGACAGACAGGTAAACAGACAGGTACCTGTCTGCGGGGGAAGTCCCAGGAGAAGAAGACCATCTCACTTTCTTTAACGGTGCAGTTGACAGTGAGAACTTCCCCCTGCTTCAACACACTGCTGGACACGGTCAGGTCCACCTCCATCTCTTTAGGGACTGAGAGACAGACAGGTTCAGAGAGAGACAGGCAGGTATGGGAAGTTTTATAATCTAAAAATGATCGTTTTTAAAAAAAAATAATCTAATCTAATCTAATCTAATCTAATCTAATCTAATCTAATCTAATCTAATCTAATCTAATCTAATCTAATCTAATCTAATCTAATCTCTGAACCTGACCTCACCTATGATGCTGAAGACATAGTACACATGGGACTCTTTCTCCTCGGCTCCGCGGGCGGCCAAGCACACGTATGACGTGTCGTTGAGACGACCCGTGAAGCCGCGGCCCGGTTCGTACGTCATCCCGCTAACCGGCATCCTATTGGAACGTTCAAACAGAGAGACGTTGAGTTGCGGGTCGGACACCACGCAAGGAATGGTATCTTCCTCCGCCTCCTTCATCACCACGCCTGGACCCACAGGGACAAACCATTCATCTGGACCTGAGGGGGTGTGGGGACAGGTAAGATGGACATGTCAGAGAAACAGGTGGGACAGACGCGTCAGAGAATCACGGTTACGGGGGGATGTACATTGTTACCTCGTCCAGGTATGAAGACATCGACGTTCCTGATCTGATCGGATGACGCCTCCTCACAAGTGTATCTCCCAGAATTCTTCCAGGTGGCGTTAAAGAGCTGCAGGATGCTGCTGGACCCCTGATTGTCCACGAAAACCCCGTCTACATGAAAGTCCTGAGGTAACCGCCACGTCACCTGACTCCACCCTGAACACACCTGAGGAGACAAACACTCGTCTGGAGAGACAAACAGAGACAGACAGCTACGGGGAAAGAGAAGAACCTAAACACGGCTAAGGAGGCAGACAGGTACCTGAACACACCTGAGGAGACGGACAGGTACCTGAACATGCCTGAAGAGAAAGACAGGTACCTAAACACGCCTGAAGAGAAAGACAGGTACCTGAACACACCTGAGTAGACAGACGGGTCCCTGAACACAGTTAAGGAGACAGACAGGTACCTTTAGAGACAGACAGAGGCAGACAGGTGTTACTGACCACAGTGTAGTTGGAGCTTGAGTTGAGCAGAAGTTCAGAGGTTGAAGGCTGCAGCTCCAAAGACACGCCCCTTTCAGGACAAACCAGGAACACACCTGCAGACAGACAGACAGACAGGTAGACAGTCATCTGTCATTTCACGTCTAAACTCTAATTGATGATTCAGTTTTGTAACTCACCCAAAAGGAAGTGCAGCAGGTTTAGACCTCCTGTCTGCCCCCTGAAGGCCACCATCATGGTCGCGGATCCTGACCAATGACAACACAGAGAGCAGACATTTCAAAATAAAAGTTAAATATCTGTTTAAACGCAGTAAGCAAAGTAAACTTTATTTAATGACGTTGCTTCAACAGGTGTCAGGTGTGTTCAAGCTGAACGTGATTCGTCAACACGCTGCAGTTTTACAGAGAGACCAACCTACAGACCCAGAACAGACAGTCGCCCGTTGCATCATGGGACATGTAGGATCTAAAGTATTGATCAGAGCGGGTTTAACACTTTGACATTCAGTGTCAGCCTTCCGTCTGCTGTATCACTGATGTAATGTCTCGTTTGATGAACATTTGTCGGCAGAATAGAAAAGTCTCTTCTTTTACTGCAGTAGTTCCACAGTCCAGAGGGAAATATTATGTTTCAGCTACATGTGGCAGTTGCAGTTACTGTGATGAAAACATCAATGCATCCATGATTAAAAGACGGTATAGTGAACATGATTTGTTTTCTGTCTAAAGTATATTTTAATGCTAATATTTTCTCTGCTTCTGCACGAGTAAAATGTTTTCTGCAGTATTTCTGCACTGCTGTACTTTTCCTTCAGTAAAATACTTCCTCCAGCGCTGCTTCAAGGTCTGAAGTCAGTCACACATAAACAGTCGACGTCTGTTAAATCAGTCGGGTCGTTTTTTTTTTTTTCTTAGCTGATGGCTCAAACGGACGAGAACACATTCCTCTGTGAATGTTTTCACAGAGCTCAGTCCTCCAATCAGAGTCTAGTCCTCAAGGATCTCGGCCAATCGGAGGCCTGGCTGAATACTGTGTGAGGGAGGAATGTGAGTCGACCACCGAAGAAGAAAATAAATGTGAAAGTTCCTGTGGGCAGCGGTGAGGAGACCGAGCACAGCTCACCATCGCAGCTTTCAACCAATCACAACATGGCCGCTCTGCCCTGTTGAATCTGATCTGAGGTCAGAGCTGCAGGAGCCCAGTGAGGTCACCGATTATGACGTCATTATCAGATCAGCCTCTATGTTGTGATGCAACGGCTGACATCACAGCTACAGATGTTTTTCTACACAGGTAATAATCTACATAGGTATTGATCTCTACAGGTAATAATCTAATAATCCTTTAGATGCTTCGCAGGTTTAAATCTGATCCAAAACAACCAACCAGTCAGTGCTCAGGCAGCCAATGAGAGCTCAGCAAACAGAAACATATGGTCAGTGTGGATACAAGAGAGCATCTATACTCTTCACACTGAGCTCTCAGAGCAGGTACTCGGACCAGGGCCCGACCCCGGGGGGTCCCCGATGACCCCGACTGTCTGTGACCAGCCAGCACTGCACTGTTGAACTGGTCAGTTGATCAATAATTATCAGAAAAGAGACATATTTTGGTTTCAGCATCTCAGCTGTGAATATTTTTCTATTTGTTTGACTGTCGCTCGGAGAGGAAGAACCAGCCACTTTTCACCGTTTTTTTTTTCCGAAATCTCATAACAATTACAAAAAAAAAAAGAAAAAAGAAAAAGCTCAACATCAACGTGTCGCAGCAGCCAATAGCAGAGCAGCTCCGATGTCACACTCACCTGCACCACACGTGTTCTCACCTGTCCGTCACTGCTCCATGTCGGAGCTCACGCTCTCTGCCTCCTCAGATGATCGACAGCCGTCGGTGACCTCTGACCTTCGGAAGGAGACAGAAACATCCTGTTATTCCCCGTCACCATGTTTCACGATGATCCACGGCGTCGTTCTCTCTCCTGGTCATCTTCACGCTTCTGTTACTGACACGCATCTCAACCTGGGATTCAGGTAAATAGAACTTGTTTCCATAATTCAAGACCAGAGATGCTCCTCGTCCTCCGAAACCACGACTAAAACCGCCTTCTTCGGCAGGACTTTGGCTGATTGGCGTCTTGTGTTCTGCACCTTTTAGAAACATCCAGTCCGGCTGTAATTTGATGCTGAGAAAGCTCCTCTCTGCTCAGAGAAACAATCTGACTTGCGGTGCTTTAAATTCAACCACGTTTCCCGCTTGTGGCAATGCTGCTGAGTCAGCGATGTCTGATCCCGTCCTCACACGGGAAAACAACAACGTTGGTTGATTGTTGACAAAGTGTCTAAATTTTAGCGACCTTTTAGCGGTCGTAGCGATTAAGACGGGAGAAATGGAGGAAGTCGGTCGATGGAGCTAAAAGTTTCTGAATATTTTATGAATTTTTTATGATCAGTAATGGCTGCCGTTACTCTTGTCGTACAAATAATGGTAGGT
The DNA here is from genome assembly GCF_029030835.1 of Brachyistius frenatus. Classification (NCBI taxonomy): domain Eukaryota; kingdom Metazoa; phylum Chordata; class Actinopteri; family Embiotocidae; genus Brachyistius; species Brachyistius frenatus. The sequence goes on from NW_027210604.1 coordinate 2,359,087, forward strand.
GCAGTAAAAATTGAAACGGTGGTCCGTGTGCGGGGACGCAAGGATTCCCTCTGACCAATACATCACTGCTGCGGTGTTTTCATGTCAGCTCGGTACTACGAATGTACCGACACGACAGATACCAAGTATACTCTTCACGGATTAATGGAAAACCACCAAAAAAAAAAAAAAAAAGAAAGAGCAGAGTAGAGCCGAGCGGAAACGAGTCGACGCTGCCCACGGAGAAGAGGGTGAAGAAAGTGTTTGGTGGTGGATGGATGGATGAAACATAGGACTTCAACCTGGGAGGTTGGCTATGTTTGGGTTACCATGACGACGAGTCGGTGGTACCGTCCAACAGTAGGGTGCTCGTGTCTGTTGTTTTGTATTTCTGACAGGTGAGCGGCGGCTGCAGGTCGGTTGATTTCTGACGAGTTAATCAAATCCACCTGAACACTGGTTCGAAGGAACAAATACAAGTCAAGGAAATCTGAAAATAGTGCAGAATCTGAAATATTTTGTTGTTGTTGTTGACATGTCAGAACTTCTCGTGTCATTTGAAAAATGTTTTTCTCTAAAGGCCTCAACCTTTCTGATTATTTTCAGGTTTGCATGCAGATTTGACAGATTTGTGACGTGATCTCAGGCTGCTTGTGTTCAGTCCTGCAGCAGCTCTGTGAATGTGGTGACTTTGCCCCAGACTTACTGCACTGAATCTGATCAGGACAAGAAGTTATAAAGAAAAGAAAGAAAAGATGTTGAGTTTGTTCAAACCTTCTGCTGCTCTTCTTCTCCTCCTCCTCCTCCTCTTCTTCTTCTTCTTCTTCTTCTTCTTCTTCTTCTTCTTCTTCTTCACTGTTTCTGTCTCCTCTTCCTCTCTTTCAAACAAAAACAGTTGGACCTGAATCAGAGCTCCATAACTCACTTTCAAAGAAAGTTCTCGTTTCAGCCACCAGGTGTCGCAGCATCACTCTCGTTATACTCTTTAAACACTGCAGTCTGCAGCCACGCAGCTTTATGGTGAGCTGCACGAGTCACTATCGTTTGTCTCCACGCGGATGTCAAACTTTACGTCATTCAGAAACCTTCAGCAGCACAACATGGATCATGTCAGAGCCACAGCACGCCGTCGTCCATCCACCCTCCCCGAAAAACGGACAGGACATGATGGAGTGTTTACAGTCTCTTTAGGTGAAAGTCATTTGTACGTGTGTGCGTGTGTGTGTGTGTGTGTGTGTGTGTGTGTGTGTGTGTGTGTGTGTGTGTGTGTGTGTGTGTGTGTGTGTGTGTGTGTGTGTGTGTGGCAGCCTACTACAAAGGCAAGGGAAGAGGATAAGAATACAACAATGTCAATTCACTGGTTGAACTGGATTATTATTAATACTTTGATTGACTGATTGTCAGGCACCAAAAATGCTCCACAGATTCCCATTTAACTAAATGAAAGTCAATATTTTTACACAAGTCATAAAGGTCTCATTTGCTAAAGTCACTCCTTATTGGTTTTCTGGTGGTCAATCTAAAATTAATTACATCATGAATTAAATATTAAGTCTCAAAAAGCTGTATGTTTTGAGGGGCGTGTCTGCTTGATTGACAGGCCTGTGGTGCAGTCAGGTTTCCTGTTAAAGTGTCCTCGGGTTCTCAGTCGGATCCACCGCTCGTGACCCTGCAGCTCGTCCAAATATATACGGTCACTTCTGGCTCCAAAGTTGTTCGCTGGCGACGGCCAAAATCCAAACTCACAAACCAAAGGTGTGAAGTCACTGTTTGTTGCCACGGGTAACATATGACACTGAGACAGGTTGTGAAACAAACGGTGAGCTTTACTTACAAGATTTATGTGATGTTACAAAGATTAGGCAAATGAACACACTGTAGACAAAAGTTTGAATCCAGGAGGTAACAACGTCGTTCTTGAGTTGTTTTTGTTTCCGTGTGTTTTTCCTAAAAGTTTCCTTTTCCTGTAAATCACACGGCCGTACGCAATGCAGTAGGTTTCATTTTCGGCCACTACAGGAAAATGTGAAACTGTCACCCCTTGAGAGGCCGAAGCGTGGCTATCTCACGTTTTGCTGTAGTGGACGGATGTATCTGTGGCCTTGCCCTCCACATTTCAAAGAGTCCTCTGGAAAGACACCAAACCCCGAGTTGCTGTGGATTGCAGGTGAACATCCTGCCTTGCGTGACAGATCTGTCACCGCTGACGTGTGAATGGGAAGCAAAAATTGGAAAGCGCTTAATAAACCCAAAGGTAAAGATGTGCTATATTAGAGCCGAGCATTGACGTTCAGTGTGAATTGTGGGATCTCATATACACAAAGTGTGTTCCTTTCTAAACTCTGTCCAATGACAGTTTCATTCATTTAAAGGTATTCTACACTTTCTACGTTGTGTTTTATTCTCAGATGTTGTTTCGATGTCTTTTAAGTACCAAACAAACATCTTAACATTGTGTCAGATCTCCTCTCTTAAGCTTCCCAATGGACCCCCCCTCACCCACCCCTCAAACACACTTGTGTTACTTCCTACAGTGATTTCTCACATAATGTCGTCCATGAAGTTGTAGATGCTGTTAAAATTCCAGCAGCACATCTGATAGATCATCCTCCAAGATCTGGAATTGAAAATCAGGACAGACTGGCGAATGATCATGTCCCTCACAGACAGAGGCCTTTTCTTATAATATGAGCGTCCTCCCTCAGAGATGGAGTCTATTTTCTCCAGCAGCTCTCGGACCTGACTCCCGTCTCCCATCTCTCTGTTGTTGAACACTTGGTACTGACCGCTGCAGCTCCTCAGCAGCTTCTGCAGGTTGTCGTCCTCTTTGATGAACTGCTCCATGTCGATGTCGTCCAGCTGGTCTCCGTAGGTGAACAGCACCATGGTGTGTTTGGAGACGTCGGGACTCAGTATGTCCTCCAGAGTCTTCACCTCGTCCTGCTCCTCTTCGGTGAGTCTTCCGAGCTGGACGGTGAGCAGGAAGACGTGAGGACCCGGAGAGCTCAGCCTCAGCGCCTCGAACAGCTGAGATTTCATCTTCTGTGCAGACAGCTGAGTGCTGAAGAGTCCCGGGGTGTCGACCACGGAGACCCGGCGACCCAGAACCTCACCTTCTACCTTCTTGCTGCTCAGAGTCAGAGGCGTGGAGCTGAGCTTGCAGTCAAACTCCTTCGTTCCCAGGATGGTGTTTCCTGCTGAACTCTTCCCCACTCTCTCCTGACCCACCAGCACCACCCTCAGGTCTGAATCTGAAAACAACACGTTATCAGCAGGGCGGCACCGAGTCAAACACCTTCTGACCACCAGGGTCAGTGCACAAATATTAACATTAACCACATGAACAGTCATTATCCTCTTGGAGCAGGCAAAATAATAATAAAAAAAACTGTAGTTAAAAGTATTTGATCATTATTTATTCGTTACAGCTTCCATTTTGATGCTTTAAATAAATAAATGAGTTGGTCAATAAAGGCGTCGATAAAGAATTTCAGTTGTATAATGATCTTTATTGACATGTTAGAACATAGCGGAAATACAGAAGATACATGAAGCAAACTGTCTCTGCAGCTTTTTAATCAACACACACACATCACAGTCTGACCTCCTTCCTGCAAACTGGCTGATTCCTTGATTAATAATATTCATCTTTTTTTTAATCACGATGCATCATTCAACAAAGAAAAATGAGTTTCTTTAGTTTGTACACCTTCAAAACACAAATGACACAATATGACTTGCTGATTGATTTGGACTAAAGATTACTAATGTGTCCCATTAATCACATTATGAATAATAAATTATGATGAGTGAAATTAAGACAATCTTAATTAGTAAAATGCCAGAAAACAGCTTGTTTGTATAAAAACAAGTCTGCGGAAAAGCAGAAACAAAGAAACAAAAATTTGATCCAATGAAAACTAGTGATTATGTTCTGAATCTCAATGTTAATGTGGCTTTAACAAACTCAGATTTTCACTGTATGATGCATGAGTTCTTTGCCATCCCAGCTGCAGCTGCCAATAGAGGTGCTGGACCCACTGCAGCTCCAATAGCAACTCCAACAACAGCAACTCCAATGAAAGGTAGAATTTTCTGGATAACTGAGTTATCTTTCTCTGCTCTTGATCTTGCTACACTGGCCTCCATTTGTTGATTTTCTCTCAGAAGTCGTGCTGTTTCTTCTCTTATGGCTTTCTCGGCCTCTTCAAACATCTCATTGGTGAAGTATCTTCCTCCATTTCTCTGAACCATCGAGTTGATCTTCTTCATCAGCTCTCTGACCTGAGAGGGATCCTTGTTTCTGTTGTTAAAGACGTGATATCCTCCATGACACTGTTTGACGAAGCCACGGAGATCTGTGTTTTGACCAATGAATTCTTCAATGTTGACTCCATCTGCCTCCAGGTCGTCTCCGCGGGTGAACAGGGCCATGGTGTAATCTGCTGAATTCTTTCCAAACATCTTCTGGATGATTTTCACTGTTTCTTGTTCTTCTTGTGTGAATCTGTTGACATGCAGCACCACCAGGAACACATGAGGACCAGGAGAAACAAATGAGATGCATTTAGCGATCTCTCTCTTCACCTCCTCTTGATCTTTCTTGATAAACAGACCTGGAGTATCAACCACAGCCAGTGTTTGACCATCAAACTCTTCTGTTTCCTTCTGACATGCTGATGTTACTGTGGAAGAAGACAGTTTAGACTGAAAAGCTTTTTTTCCTAAGATGGTGTTTCCTGTTGCACTCTTCCCAACTCCAGTTTTTCCAACAATCACAATCCTAAGGTCCGGTTCCTCTGGTTCTGTTGGAGAATATAACAAAAATATTACTGATGTTGTGATCGGTAAACTCTAAATTCCAGTTTTCACCACCATATCTCTATCAGCAGCTCTCTGAAAACAATATTTGGGAATTGTTGGGTTTCTCTATAATATTGTAAAGTCTTGCTGTAAGGACTTTAATGTGTTAAGTGCCATGAAATAACCTGTTGTGATTTGGCGCTATATAAATAAAATTGAATTGAATTGAATATCTTTGCACATAAAACCCTGAAAAAACCCAGTTAGTTTGTTATTTAGAGTAAAAGCTGGGCAACGCCAAGTTGCTGGGTGACATGAAGGAGAAACAACCTTTGAGCTGTGATGCATTTCATTAAAAAAAACATCTGAACTGGAAGCAAACTGTTCATTAGAAGTTGATGTGTGACGTGTCCTTGTGACCAACGTTGACTCGGATGTGACCCTTTGAATGATGATCCTGTATGTTCCTGCATCACCGAGTTGTCCTGCACAGCAGGAAGTCAGGACACAGAGGTCCTACACGCCAGAGGGTCCCAAAGGTAAGAGGTCAACAACAAAGTTCACACTGTAACTAAAAGCAATGCTGAAGACTGATTTGTAGGGAAGAGATGAGTACTCGGCTGAAACCAGTACTTCTAATAATGTACTTCTGATGAATACGAGTATCATCGGAGTTAATGTGTGAATATCCGCGCTGATGAAGGCTTCTAACTGACACGTTGCAGCAGCTTCAAGCAGATCCCCGCCCCCTCGTTTAAACAGACTGCTGCAGCTTGAGAGGCACACATGACCTGTCAGGATCCAGGAATTAACAACAACTCACGACATGATCATTTCTGGCATCGGCTAGTTTCAATTAGGTTTGTATGAAATATTTTCTGCCGAGTTACTTGAGTCCAGTGCGAGCAAAGTTCTCGCAAGTTGCAGCTCGTGACTCACTTCCTGTTTGTTTTTTCCTCCAACGGCCTCATCAAGAAATCTTCACTCAGCTGAGCGCTTTCAGCAAGAATATAGTGCAAGCTGAATGCATATTTCTGTGATCAAAGAAATTGCTTTGAAGCTCAATTGTAGGGCTGTTCTTCCTAATAAATAATAAATTTAGTCATTTCTGATCAACCCTCATCAATTTCAGGCTTAAATGAACAACTTCATGTTGAGAAGCAAAACAGTGAACCTTGCTTACAAAGAATAGCTAACGTTGCAAAGACCAAAAACATTTCAGGGACACAGTCCTCTGTTTCATTACTCTGTTTTTTTTAATCAAGGTTTTTACCTGTGAACTGATGTCCTGATTGCTGTTAACTTAACTGGAACAGGGCCAAGGACAAGACAATTTCCCAGCTTTAAAAACACATCTAATGTGGTTACACCCAGTAACATATTTCAAATGACATGCAAACCAAAACATAACAACTCTTTAAATCAGACTATAAGCAGAATCACTCTCAGTATATATTTGCTTGAGTGGACATCCCTCAAATTAGCTTTGCATAATTAAGTTGAGTTTACTTCTTTTTATTAAAAAAAAAAAATCTATTTAAGGTTTTAGAAATTGTTGGAAGTTTATATTCCACAATCAAAACAGAACACAAGTACCTCTCTGAATCAGATGGAACAAGTGTTTCATAAATAACGATAAAAGAAAGACGCAAGATATAAATAGTAAATAATACTGATAAAAACAAATAATCAATTAAATGGGTGGAACTTGAGTTTTTTATGAGAAGCTCAAATTTACTGTAGGAAGTGTGTTAAAACATGAAATGAGTATGAAAGTTATAAATGTACTTACGAGGCAGAGCAAGTTGGGTGTTCATTTTTATTATTTTTACAGTTCTTCAGGTGGTTGATCTGTGAAGTCGTGTCACCGCTCGATGTTCTGGTTCTGAATAGTTTCAGTCTTCAGCTCACACGTTCTTTTATTGAGTCAACTCCCTTTGAACACGTCATATCCGTTGTATCTGATTTGTTTGTCCTCTGTTTGACTGAACCAGACTGATGTGTTTGTTAGGCCCAATAGGCGGTTTGTTGTGAGGATGAGGAGGAATCCATTCCCCCTTTTTAACCTCTCCATCCACCAGTACACTGTAAAAATAAACCTACAGAATCTACTCAATAAAAGTGAGGTGACAATTTGCGCTCAATTTGTTTGGGTAGCTTTCACCCCTTGTTTTGATTAAAAAATACCTACATTTAACAGCTATGGCACACTAAAAGAAATTAGGTAAAGTCTACTTAATATTTGTCCAGACATTACACAACTGATTACTTAAAAAAAGGGAGTAATATAAACTGTTAATATATTATCAATAATAAATCAATAATAACTACTACCCTCCAAAATGATCTTTTACAGTGTGGCAGAGAGAATACAGGAGCTGAAGGGTTCATTTGAACGTGCTACTCTCGGCTACCTGACTCATTGATGCTTTTTCTGACAGGTTTGTGCAATTTAGAATCAATGGCCCCCACCGAGGCTTTTAACAATGGAGTAGCACACCTGTTCTCCCAATTGGCCACCCCTTTTAAAAAAGAAAAAAATGAACAAATGAACAAATCACCGATATGCCAGTTTAAGCCAGCAATGATATTTTTGTTCATCCTATTTAATGTGTTTCAGCTGGTGTAAAAGCCAAAGTGACGTCAGACCCTCGAAAAAAGTTTTTTGGGGGGATTAATTCAATTTTAGGAGCTTTGTTATATGGCGCGAGTCATTGCCCAACCCGGCATCACGGAAAAACGTGAAATAGCCACGCATTGCGCCGTCTCGGCGTGAAAGTTACACGTTTTCCTGCAGTGAACGAGAATGAAACCTACTATTGCTACTGCTATTTCACGTTTTTCTTTAGTGGATCGGTGTGTGTATTTCACGCTTTGCCGTGACACTGGGTTGCGTTACCGTCCTACAGAAAGTAGTGACGTTATCTACACCGGTGGCATAATCCCGGTGCTGCTGTGTGGACACACCACTTCCACCCACTATGATTGCTCTCAGCAGGATGACTTCCGGTAGACAGACCAGCTCTTTGGAGCCTGAACAGCCAGGTGAGCCTCGGCCCGAACCTCCATCGTTTCCTTGGGAGGTCGAGGCAAGATGACAGTTCACAGATTGACCTCTTTGGGCACCAACTTTTCACAGCCGGTAATACGGACTTCACCACAAATGACACGTGATATGTGAAACTACAAGTTCTGACTACAGCCCAGTACTACTGAACAGTCAGTACTAATTCTACAACTGCTAACAGATCAGATATCAGTTGTCTCACGGGAGGAAAAAAAACTGATTTCTGTTTGCGGTCTTTCTTTCTTTTCATTGACAGGTGGAGCCACTTTCAGGTGTGGTCATACCGCGTATATCACGCGTCCGGTGAATCACTGTGAGGTTCTGCCATCAGGATTTATTAAAAAGATTATTTTTGAGAAATATCCGATCCTGCTTGAAGTATTTAAATGCATAAAAAAAGAGTCCAGCCTCTGCACAGCACTGCACTTATATTATTGTTATTATTTATTTCTACTGCTTCTATCACTTTCGATCACCTTTTGTTTTTATACCTTAGAGCGTTGTATGTAAAACTTCTTTTATGTGACGTCTTTGTTGTTTCTCTTTTTGTTTTTCATGTTCTGATGTCACATTTCTACCTTCTGTCAGCAGAAGACAGTTCCTGTCTTTTTTTAAAAATAAAAAATGAAGGCCCACTTCAGCGTGTTAAAGTTCAGCTGACACACACACACACACACACACACACACACACACACACACACACACTCACTCAGGCCTTCATTCCTGGAACAGGTTGGGCCTGCGAGTCTTCTCTGTAAAACATTCACAGTTTAAACACCTGCTCTCTGATTGCCTGAACGGTTCACATGCTGCTGCTCCACTTTTCTGTTTAATTAAATGGCAGATTCTTTTTTTTTTTTTAAATAGTGACATCAGCAATTTCTGCTGTTGAACTGTTTATTACTCATTCAGAGAGTTCAGGCCAGTTTTTCCAACCAAAGGGCCGTGGGCCCTCCAAAGGGCCACTATATAACTCTTAGAGGTCATCAGCTGAGTAATTTGAAAGCCATGAAAACAACGATACTCAAAAAAAAAAAAAAAAAAGAAAGAAAGGAAAAGAAAATATTCGATACACATACAGTCCGTGAGAAACTATTCAGGCACTTCCACTTTTTGCACACGTTGTCAGTTGTTATTTTTTTGTTGCAGTTCCTCATTTTGACCGGACAAACAGACCGAGTGGATTTAACCGTGTGGTGTTTACGAGTGTAAGGCGGAGCTGCGGCACGAAAAAAAACCGTCCCACGTGAAGCAGATCAGAGACTGAGACGCTCAGAGAAACTGCAGGTACGTACTGACAGGCAGCAGACAGGTAAACGGGTAAACAGCGCGGAGCTCAGGTGTTGTACTGACACCGAGGAGTTGACAACAAGGTAAGACGACCACAGACTGTTTGTGTTTTTTTTTTTTTAATGCAGTTTGAATCACAAAATCACAACCTTCTAGTTTTAGACTTTTCATTAAGGGAGACCTGTTATGTTCAATTCAAAGTTTTTTTTTACCTTAATTCTGTGACTATATCAAAGAAGCTTTTCATGAGTCACGGATAAAAAATAAAATAAAAAAAACAACAACTGCAGCGTCTCAAATTCATCTAAACATGTTCGAGGCTGAATCTGATCGATGTTAGAGTTCAACATCGTTTGACATAACAATTAATTACGTTTTCAATCACAAGCGGCATTTCATTTTTTTTTCTATACATGATGTGGTGTATGCGTGGGAAATGTGTTAACGTAGCGATGAAATGTCATTCTGCTGTCGACAAACGAAAGAAATCTGTGATATGTTCATTATTTGAAACTTTGGACACGTGTACTATGAACCTCGGACATCGTAACATTATATAAATACAGTAGAGCATAACCAGTTTACGTTTGCGTTATGACTGATGAGAACCAAACTGATAAGGATCACACTGATATGGATCAGAATCGCATGTCGACAACTATTTGACATGTCTCAGTTTCTTCTCAGTCTCAGCCTCCATCCGTTATTGATTTATTAAAAGTGACAAGTGAATGAATCAGTGACCTCACTAATCACTCAAAACTTTTGAGTTCAGACTGCAGAAGATCAATATGCTTGTTGGAGCTTTGATTTGTAGTACTTTACCATAGAATCAGATTTATTGAGGATATTTGGTTGCTAAGAGACAACGATGCTCCTGTGATAGATAATTGATCACTGACAGCCTCTCCCTCACCTCCAGATGAATCCTCCTCCTCCTGTCCCGAAGCCTCGAACTCGTTACGCGAGGAACAGCCGCAGCTCCACCTCATCTTTGGACAGGTCAGTGCACCTTTACATCTACGGAACAACCCTTTAAATCTGATGTCGGAAATGGATTATTACATTTTCAAAAAGGAAGTGAAACTCTCAGTTTGAAACTTTGCTTTTCAGAGTCGTGATTGGTGAAAATGTACAAGAAGTCTTCTCCAATGGAGTACACACAGGTACACACACACACACACACACACACACACACACACACACACACACACACACACACACACACACACACACACACACACACTCACACTCACACGGAGGTGAGTCATGTGAAAGAGTCACAGTGACATCATCATCAGCTAATATGGGTCCTTTCCTCAGGCACAAACATGTCCAAATGTCTCCAGTTGTCTTTTGAATGGTCTGCCTGGTTGTCAATCACATAATCAATCGCCCGGGTCTTCATGATATAATAATCGAGCTATAATGTTTCCATGATGCTCTCAGCTGTAATAACAGCAGGAGGAGGTTCTGGAGGACACTTCAGGTTCTGTACTGGGACCTGACTGAAGCCTCCTGGTTCTACTGACACTGAAATGGATGCAGCATTCTTGTGCTTCAATTCTGTGGCATCAGATTTGATAAACTTGTAGATGAGAATTTTTTTAGAACAGGTTCGACCACATCGTGACTCGTTCTTATCAGGTTGTTATGTACCGTCTGATTTACAGTTTGGATAAGGTAGAAGTGAAAATGTCAGCATTAGTTGGAGGTTTTCGGCTCTTACTCCGTCGTGATGTTGAAGACAAAGAGACTTATTGTATTTCTAAATTCTGTCAAGCGCCTCTGATCCATAGAGGGTCGTTCATGTCAGCGTCGCAGCTGTATAGCTCTTTGTGAGTGAATTTTAAATGAGGTTTTGAGGCAGAAATTTCACGATTTCGCCTGGAGCTTAAGGAGTTCATGAAACAAAAACAAAAGCAGCACTTATAAAGTTCTAATTTTACATATTTGTAGGTTATCGGTTGCTAATAATTTCAATTTTGAGAACTGTACGATGCAGATTTTAGTTTTGGGACAACAAACACCAGAAACAGGCCTGGAACAGTGGACGTTCATGTCAAATGTAGTTTGTAACAATTGAAATCAAGTTAATCAACATTCAAACAACACAAAAACTATTAGGATTTTCTTCGCTCTTCCTTTCTGCAGTGAGTTCATTCAACCACCTGCAGCAATCACTGTCACATATAGGAAGATCGTCACGATGACCGAACAACTGAAAGCTGTGGATCCAGATTATTTTTAGCCAGATAGCTGCTGATGTGTTTTCAGAGTGAACAGTTGAACCGGTTTGTTCCATGAGAATCAATCTGAAGCTTCTGGAAACAGAAAACTGGTGATTATCTCAAACCAGTTTGTCTTATGATTGGTGATGATGAAAAAAAACAGCTGAAAGTACAGACTGTAAAGATCGCTGCCACGAATATGAAATCTCTAACATTACTCTTATTGTGGCAGTCTTCCCTCAGTGATCTTTATAGGACTCTTATTGTGAAAGTCAATGATTATTATGGGACTCTTACTGTGAAAGTCTTGGTGATATTGCTGGACTCTTACTGTGGTGGGAAGTGGGAGTGCTCAGGTGGACGATGGAGGAACTGCAGCTGGTCACAGAGGCACGTTTGTTTGATTGACAGGTGTCTCAGCCTGTAACCTGATGTCTGATGATGATGTCAATCTGTTCACCTCCTTAGATGAAAATGCTCCTCCTCTTACTCCTCCCGGTGGATCAGATCGTGGCATCGCTTTCCCAACTTTGGCTGGCGTTGCTGACATCATCGCCACCAACATCCCGTCACTGGCCGGAGTTGCCGCTACAATCGGAAGCTCCGCCCCCTCAGCCAACCTGGCCTCCCCAGATCCTCCACCCATAGACAGCATGGCTAACGGCGTCGCCGCTCACATACCTGGCTTACCAGAAGCTGCTGGCGCTATGCCTAACCCTGCTGCTGCAACGTTAAGCCCCGCCCCCTCCACCACACCTGCATCTGCTCCTAGCACAGGTGCTGCAAGTTTAGACAGCATCCTCAGCTCACTGGCTACCATACCCAGTTTAGCAGGGTTTGTTGGCAGCGTGGCTAATCCTGCTGTTAGCTCCTCCCCATTAATCCCATCCATCGGAGCTGGAGATGCTCACACAGGTACAGCAATCAATCAATCAATCAATCAATCAATTGATCAGGTCACCAATCAAAATGAAGTTAGACCAGTATGTGATTTTAGTGAAAGGGAAAATGATTCACTTTATATGTGGATGTCCTCCACATGTTGACAGTAAATTCCTGTGTTTGCTATACTGATCAAGAAAGAAGCTTTCAACACTAGGAGGCGCTCTAACCTGTAATAACCCACGAATGCACTAGTAGCAAAAGTTACAATCGTTTGCTGAGCAACAACCCTCCGGCATTAATCAGCAGTGTAACATCTGGCTCTCTCTGTTGTACTGAACATATGTCTTCTGTCCAGATGTTGGAGCGCTGTCACAGCTGGTGTTGGCGGCTTTAGACCCCACTGCTGGAGTCACATTACCAACTCTAGAGGGCGCTGCAGAGTCCACAGACAAAGGTACTGAAGCAAACTGTGTCCTCCTGACGGCCTCGGTCCCGTTTGAATTCACCCTCTTGTCCTCCATCTGATTCCGGTTTCTCGGTTCTGGTTCTAGTTTCATCTCCGTCTAATCAGGCCGCCAAAGAAGAAAGCCCGTACGTCACCGTGTTGGCATGCTGGACGAGCCAAGAGGAAGCTGACACAGAGTCATCCAATGAGGAGGAAGATACAGGGGTTAGCCCCGCCCCTTCTGGTACCGAGGGACCAACGGAAGCTCATGCCTCTGACCCGACTACAAACACCAACAAGTGTGTATATACTACTGTCGCAAGTACTACATCTACTTGTAAAACAAATACTTCTGACACGGCATTGTTGTGTTTTTTGTTTTTTAGCGTTTCGTCCAATCATTTAATCCCCACTCGACCGGCCCCGCCCCCTCCTCGCAAAGCAGGCCAATCAGAGAGGCCTGTGAAACAGAAGATTCCAAGGTAAACGCAAAGACAAACTGGCGTTCGGCTTTCACTCAGAGTCCATGGTCATCCTCCTGTGAGGAACCATGATGTCAGCAGCTCTGATGTCCTGACAGAGTTTGAACCTTTTAAAAAAAACGATTTTCAAACTCCTCCTGGTTCCCACACTCCTCTGGTGTGTTTTTCCCGCAGGGCGGCCACCATCCGAGTGTCAAGGACGAAAGTGGCCAGCAAGAATTCAGCTCCTCAGAGTGCCGTGGTCCGAGCCAGCTGGCTGGATGTCTGGAAGGGCTTCCGGTAATCAACATCTTCATTCCCACCATCACCAGGTTTCAAAAATGCTGCTTTAGATTCAGTCTTTTAATAACATAAATAATAGTTTACCAACTGGGCACCACCAAAGCCCTGATTCTATGTCTCTGAGGGGTCTGTGGCACATTGGTGTTAGAATATTTTGAGCAAAATATCAACATGATAAAGACCTTGAGGAAGGTTCTCCTTCACCACCTTAAGGCCTTTTCTTGATGGTGCCCTGAAACAAAATCACGTTTTTAGATTTTTATTACGTCTGATGATTGACCAGGTCCTTCTATTCTCCAACTGACTTTTTGAATGATGTGACCCAGAGAAATTACATGATAATTTAAATGAAGATCAAAAGGAGACCCAAGGTTGATCCCTGAGGAACACCAGATCAGGATATCAACAGCAGATGGATGGATGGATGGATGGATGTGTAGCCCATCTACCATCCAAATCGGTAGATAGGGCCCTGAGTTCTTTACTTAATTTAATTGTGGTTTTATAACCAATTATCTCTATATTATTCTTCCTGGATCAATAAAGAAACCCGGTACCGTACAGATATAACTTAACAGACTGCTATACTATACTATACTATACTATACTATACTATACTATACTATACTATACTATACTATACTATACTATACTCGGTTCACCTGGTGGTCCTCTCTCGGTTCACCCGTCACAAACAGTCCACGTTGCTAATTAGCCACTCGCTGAATTAACAAGCAGAATCAGGTCACAGCATAACAAACTTTGCGTGGAAGTTTACTGCCACTTATCAAACAGGTAGTCCTACAAATGATCTTGCTGATAATTCACGACTTAAGGAAATATAATTATTTTCCTTACCACTTGGGCAAAAACTCCGCCAAGCCACCGCTTTGCTCATTAACACCTTTCTCTCTCTCTCTCTCTCTCTCTCCCCACATGTCCACACACCTCAGCACAATCACGTGACCTCATACACCTCTATCGACAGAAATCATTCAATAAAATTAACTGCTTCTATCAAAAAAGGAAAACATAAAATACATCAATGTACTTTTAACATTCTTATCCATGAACGTTATATTTTATCACACACAAATGAAATATGTAGTTTAATCTGACTTTTTAATAAACTGTTTTCATTTATTTATTAATTGAAACTATTTATTAACCCTGGATTTATGTATGTTGTTTTTTTTTTTATACCTGGGCTACAGATAGATGGAAGGATGAAGGATTGCTATACAGACTTAACCCTGTTTGCTCTTTTTTCCCCGAACAGACACAATGTTTTGTGGGCTACGTTGGACGGACAGTTGATGTCTCTGTGGAAAAAGCGCACAGTAAGTCAGCGTCTGTCAGCTGTCTCACTGTGTACCTTTCAGGGCGTCATTAAAGTGATGGGTGCGTTTGTTTTGCGTGTCAGGACCGGTTCAGTGAGGTGCTGTTTCACGTCTCCAGTGTCACCAATGTGAAGAAACAGGACAAAGGCAGATTTTCCATTTACTTCAGGAAGAAACATTATGACTTCATGGCTCATAACGATGGTAAGAATGCAGTTTTGAAGGTGTGTACATGGGCTGACATTATTCCAAGATGATCGAAGCATGCTCTTGTTTCTGAGTGACCCGGTGGTTATTTTTAAATGAGATGTAAGCAGGAGAGTTTTTTGCTGAGAGTTGTGAGGTTTGCAGGTTCTACTGGAGTACCCGATGTTTCTTATATATTTTTGTCTCTCAGAGGTTCAGGATGGTTGGGTCTCGTCCCTGCTGGCGTGTCGAGGCCAGCGAAGCCCCACCCCCCCAGAACTGCACGGACAAATCACCATGAAGGACACGCGGAGCCGCGCCTACGCTGCCGTCTGGGGTCATGACCTCTGGATTTACCCCAACAAGGAGGGCTTCCAGCTGGGCATTGCTTCCTTCTCTGTTCCCCTGAACTTGGCCACGGTTAAATCTATAGGCAAACACTCGTTTGCCCTCATCACTCCGTACAAGAGCTTTAAGTACGCACCTGTCTGTCTACCTGTCCGTCCGTCTGTTTGGTGAAGTGGTATGTTCCTAACATTGTCTGTCTCTTTCCCTCTCTGTAACACCGCCCCCTGCTTGTAGCCTGTCCGTTGATTCGTCGAAGGAGCTGACCGTCTGGTTGGACAGCCTGTCCTTGACTATCCACAGCGCTCTCTCCTGCAGCCAGGTGGCGCTGCGTCTCTGGGAAAACCCTCACAACAAGGTTTGCGGCGACTGCGGCGCCACTAATCCTGAGTGGGCGTCGGTCAACCTGCTGCTGGTCATCTGTCAGAACTGCGCTGGTACGAGCTAACGTCAGGCGTCGATAGTTCAACGGGGGAAATTAAATGTTTGGATGCTGTTTGAGGAAAGTAAAACTCTAGAGACCCCCAAAGCTGACGTTTGTCTCCTCTCAGGTCAGCACCGAGCTCTGGGCAGCAACCTGTCGAAGGTCCGCAGCCTGAAGATGGACAACAAGGTCTGGACTGAACCACTCATACAGGTGAGGAGGGTGGGGAGAGTTCATGTGAACCACTTGTTCATTCTTTGGGTCTTTTTCTGCCTAACTTTTTACCCTTTCGTCATCTCCCAGTTGTTTTTCACCTACGGTAACCGGCTAGCCAACCAGGTGTGGGCTCCAGCGGTGCCAGCGGCGGAGCAGCTGCGTCCGGAGTCGACGGATGAGGAGAGGTCAAAGTTCATCCAGGATAAATACAGCAGGGGGCGCTACAGACGAGTCCATGCTCTGACTTCCTTTCACTCTCTGATGGATCAGGTCTGACCGAGTCCCGTTCATTTTAAACCACTTACCATCGTAGTGCCTCTACAGGTTCTGTGGCTTCAATTAAACAATTGTACTATCGATACGGGCGGTCTAATGTCACATATCTACGGTCTAGAGATTATCAGACCTATAGAGTGAGAAATCAACAAATGACGCTCAGACTTCAGTTTTAGTTGTGATGGTGATGTGTGTCCGTGTTTCAGAGGCTGTGTCAGGTGGTCTGTAGTGACGACGTCGAAGAAACGATGTCTCTGATCTGCTCGGGATCGAAGGTCAGACGCTTTTACACTTCGTTATGAATTTACGACCCTCGTTGAGGTCATTAATGATTCATGACACAGAGCACCGTCGTTCACCGTGTGTGTTAAGGTTGATCACGTGACACGGTGTGTGTGTGGTTGTGTAGTTCTCTGTGTATCTGAGGGGATGTTACCTGTGTGCAGGTGCGTCAGTCGTACCCACAGAGCCCCTCCCCCATCCTGCTGGCAGAGAGAGCCAATCAGGCTCTGCAGACTGAGCTGCTCCGACTCAACGAGTACACGGGTAACACACACACACACACACACACACACACACACACACACACACACACACACACACACACACACACACACACACACACACACACACACACACACAAACAGGTAACACAGTATGCTACATAGACTTTAACTCACCTGGCAGTCATGTTTTTATTCAGGCCTACTTCCCCTTTTTGTTTTTCAGTGGTCCCGTCTCACCAGCCCCAATCAGCCAATCAGAGACTTGACTCCGCCCCCTTAGGTATGGCCTTCGGGACATCTGTACCGTGGCTCCTACAATGATAAGAAAACAGTGTTTCAGACATGATTTGAGTTTCTTGATTTCCTCCGTAGATGCTTCCAAGCAGTGATGACGAAAAAACATCAACAATCAACTGTCCGTCACTCTGTTACTGAATTTGAAACAACGTGTGTGTGTGTGTGTGTGTGTTTCCTGTGTGTTTGTCTTACCTGTGCTTGCAGGTGAGGAAGAGGAGGAGCTTCATGGCAAACTGGAGGAAGACCGTTTTCTGTTCTCATTAGAAAACGACTCGGCAGCCTGCGACGTCCTCGACCTGCGAGAAGTTCTGTCTGTCTTCCTCAGTGAAGGGTAAACATGGATGTCTGATACTATTATTACACCAAGTAACGCTGTTTTTAAATCATATATTTTACAGGGACGACACACCATATTTTTACAGCAGGTTTTTTTTTTTAACACAGTGGCTCCCTCTGCTGGAGGCTCTCCGTTCACTGCAGTTACAAACTGACTTGACAAGTCAAGCAGAAAAACGTAATGATTTTATTTTAGCAGTCATCACGTGACCACAAAAAAACTGATCCAGAGTCAGAACACAGAAGAGGGTTACAGGCTATTTTATCTGTTAACAGATGAAGCGAGCCGATGTTTTAATTGTCTCAGATCAGACAGTAACACTTTATCTGCTCCTGTGTTTTCAGACCGGCTCATCAGTTCAAGATGGTGACGCTAAGCGATCAGCTGATCTGTAACGCTGACGACAAGGAGGCGCTGCTGAATCACCTGGTTCATATCCTGAAGGTGAGTTTGTCTGAGGGTTCAGGGCAGGTTAAGAGTTGGAAGTGGGCTCGGGATCCTCTGTCTCTTTTTGCTATAACCCGAGTTCTCGTTTCCAGGTGATTCTCCCCAGGGGCGTGTCTTATGCGGAGGTGGGAGGAGCCTCTGCTGTCAGTAAAGTGTGTGTCGTCGAGGTGGGCGGGAACTCGAGTCATTCAGACGCCTGGTTGTTACTGTGGGAGGATGGAGTCAGTGTTCACCCCGTCAATAAACACTCACAGGAAGCTCTGAGGATCGAACTGAGAGCACTCAGTCACCATGGTAACACATCATTTTATTAATCACACCTCCTCACACTCGAAGCTTTATTTGTTTCTCCAGAGAGAATATGAAGAAGATGACAGAGTCCTACACGGCTCGACTGTGGGTCCTCTAGCGTTTAGTCTTTGTATGTTATTATGTTTGTTTGTATGCAGTTGACACCTAAGTCTATGCCACTATTTCACGATGTGAAAACGTCCTCCTGCTGAGTCGGGCCAGAACAAGCTAAATTCATTTTGTATAATTGAAATTGAGTTCACAGGTATCTGAAATACCTCAATGGGAAATATTTTGGTTTTTTATTTTTATTTGAAAGAAGCAGGTGTAAAGTTTCAGGAGTTTATAAAGTTAATCTGGAATCAGTTTCATTTCAATGTGATCACTGTTTATTTCATCTTTCAGAAATGAATCCATCTGAAAACATCATCACCATGGTCACCACAGACAGGTGTGCCTCACATATGTTCAGCTTTTAAAATATGATTTTACAGATCAGTTCATAACAGCAGTACTTTTATTAAAAAGACATCAAGACAAGAAAAAACAGAAATTATCTTGACTTCCTTTCTCGGGAGTCTATTTTCTGGCTTCGGATTGTCTGAGTCTGGTACAGGCAGATGTGACATCACAGGTAAAACCCTGTTGTTTCTCTCATCAGGACAGTGTCGCTACGTTTCGAGGAGCAGCACAGCTGTCAGTCCTGGTTTGATTACCTCCAGAGAGCTCTGGCCAATCAGAGCTCAGCTCCACAGCGCCCTCCTGCAGCCAATCACAGCGCCGCTCGTCAGCCTCTGTACCCGGTGATCGACCTGGGGTCGAGAGGTTCAGTGCCGCCGGCCATCGAACGCTGCATCTCCCACGTCACAGCCTACGGTCAGCAGAGTTCACACGCGTAGACACAGGGGGTTTTATAGTGAGCACAGGTGTGAAGGTGAGCAGGTATTCCTGCCACCTGCAGTGACAGTGTCATTGAGCGTCAGTTGTGTCGGCATGAAACGCTGCTGGGTTAAAATCTGATTCTTTGATGAACGGTTGTAGCTATAAGGAAGCTGGTAATAAAAAAATTTAAAAAAATTCTGGGAAACAAAGCTGAAATATTTCAAGCAGAAGGCAACAACATGAACCTGCAGAGATCTGAGTTCCAATGAAGTCCAGTGTCATTCGTCAGATAATCAGATACAGCTGATGATTAACCATCGGAAAAATGTCACTATGGGGCAGGCTGTTACTATGGAAACAACCAAAAGCAGAGCGTTATGGGATAGTTGTGATGTAGTTTTTTGTTGTTGTTGTTGTTTTTTTAACAAGTATTTGTCTGCCTCCCAGGTCTGAAGGTGGAGGGTGTGTACCGCCGCTGCGGCCTAGCTCTCAAAGTAAGCCAATTGGTTGAGGCCCTTATGACATCACCAAACTCCGCCCCTCTGGAGAATGATGAGCAGGGTGTGTTGGATGCTGGCTCCGCCCTCAAACAATGTGTCCGCAAGCAAGAGAGTCTGATCCCCGATGGAGACCAGCGGCAGTGGCTGCAGGTGGCAGGTCAGTACACAGTGTCTGTAGTACAAGTACATGTCGTACTATTGCAGGTCAGTATAGTGTCTGCAGTACAGACAAGTCACTTGTATCTATACATTTATTTATAGTAATAGTACTGCAGTATTCGCTCTAACAGTACTCTTGTCTCTCAGTGATTTCAGATGAACGCTGCAGGTTTAAAGAATACAAACGGTTACTACGGCAACTTCCTGACGACAACCGAGCAACGCTGAACGCACTGTTTGGACACTTTTACATGTAACACACACACACACACACACACACACACACACACACACACACACACACACACACACACACACTGTAAAACAGCTAATTTCAAGTATCAATCGAAGTGTTCACTGTCAGCAGGATTAAGCATGTTGTCAGAACAACAGTAGAAACATGTTTCACCAGCAGACAGAGAGAATAAACACACTGACGTACAGCAGTCTACCTGTTTTACTGACCCCTCCCCCTTTCCGTCTCAGGGTCCAGGTGTTCTCTCAGGTGAACAAGATGTCGGCTCACAACCTGGCTGTGGTCCTGGCCCCCTCTCTGTTTCAGGCTCTGACCCAGGATCTGATCAGACTCACCAGAGAGTTCATCATCCACCACACACTGCTGTTCCTGGTAAATATTGGATACTGCCAGCACCACCTGTGATACACCTGCTCGGTTTAATATCAGCGTCCCCGATTGGGTGGACGTAGAAATGTCAGTTCCACGTGAAAATTTGAAAACAAATTGAATCAGAAGCGGTGGAGTGCATTTTTGTTGTGTCTGTAGCGCCACCCAGAGCTCAAAGGCTCGAACTGTAACTGTGAATGACGCTCAGTGATTAAAATGATTGTGACTTTTGTCTGCAGACACCAGAGGGGCAGCAGGGGGAGGAGGAGGAAGAGCAGATCACCGTCTTCTGATCAAGAAGAAGATGGGCTTCATGTTTTCTCATGTTAATGTTTCTGTATTTTTGCTGCAGATGAACTCAAATCAAACTCTTTTTAATGAGCTGATTTTTAAACTCTCTGCGATGGAAGACAAACATTTTCCTGACAATCAAACTTTTTTTTTTACTTAAACAAAAAGTTTGGGTTCATAAGATTTACTGACAATAAAATTAATTTCTCTCCCATAAATACATTTACTGTTTATCTCTGTCTGTTGGGTGTTTTTTTTTTCTTATTTGGTCCAAACTGTAATTATCACAAAGAATAAACGTCTTATTGATGATTTGAATCGAATTGTTGTCATCATGTTTTTACTGTCATTTGATTAGATAAGAAGTGTGTGAGTTAGAGCTAAACGTATGTTTGCATTAGCCATTAGCAGTAATTTAACAGGCTGCACTGTTAATGAAAAGAAAAATGAATAATATTTGTTGTGAGTGCAGACGAGTGGATTCGAATGCAGCACGCTCACATCAGAGAAAAGTGTCAGTGCCACCACGTCTCTCGGCGACTCCGTATATGTGATGTTTCGTCCACCGCGCTGAGGATTGTGGGTCAGACCAGACAGAGAAGCGCGCCGGCCTGAAGACTGCAGATGTAGTAAGACATCCTGGTATTTTTGGCTCCTGAACTCGTCCTGAGTCCTTCCTATATTGTTTTTCTTGAATCATACTTGGTACATTGTATGATTGCATGGGTAACACATCTGGACAGTGCCCATGTAAACCAGTTTCTATAATATGGACACAATAAGTTGAGAAGAAATAATACTTTTCAGTGTAGCTTACTTAATATACAAAATAGTTCAATTTAATAAAAAAGTATCAATTGACTCAATTCAAAAGGAGGAAAAAGTCACAATATGTCAAATATTTAAATTAGTAGATTTTTTTTATTTAAGTTTTTACTATTTAATTGGTTTAATTATTTTGAGTTTTGGGGTTTTCAGTGCAGCATAGGAGGACTCTGTGAGCTGCTGTATTTACAGGAGAAATAGACTGTTTCAGTAAAATAATCCAGTTTGTATTTGAGATGTTTGATATATTAATTGTATATGAGCTGTCAAATCAGATTCCTCAGCATTTATAAAGCTGGACTGAATCTGTGAGATCTCTGTTGGGTGTGGTTTGAGTTCTTAAAAGGATGTTTCAAATAATATGTATTAAATAATAGATGGTTTTTAAAACACTTGTTTTTACACATGAAGGTAATCAGATGACAGACTGTAGACACCGTCTTTGCTGTGTCAGCAACATCTAAGTTTGAGATTCAGTACATTATTGAGTCACTTTGAGATTACAGATCAGTGATTGGAGCGCAATCAATCAGAACCAGAATCAGCTTTATTATACAAATACTCATTTACAAATACAAAGCCTGTGAGACAGTACTCAGGGCTGAAACACACCACACTTAAGGTAGTAGTAAAACTGCAAAATATAACTTCATCATCTCTGTGTCACATGATTTGAAGTCAGTTTGAAGCTCAATAAAAAAGCACAGCTTCACCCTTTATATTATTTATTTAACCACATCAGCTACTTCTCACATTCAGATTAATTATTTTAAATATAACCAGCAAAGACATGATGATGTGTTACGACAGGCTCGGAAGATCGGTTTGAAATCTGAAGAAACAATCAAAGTTGATTGAGATGAAAACTCCGCAGGCTTTTGGTGATTTCCATCTGAAATCACAGACACATTCAAAACATGTCAGCATTTACTGTCACACTTCTTACCCCATCTCCTACCCCACCTACTTTCACACCTCACTCCCCACCTCTTATGCCCGATGTATGAAACCACCTACTACTGCACCTAATACCCCACCTGCTTTCCCACCTACAACCACATCTCTAACACATGTTTTGCAATAGTCATCAGAAAAGACTTTAGTCTATTCCATACTTTAGCCATCCAGTCACAATTATCACCTGAGTCATCTGTTTTTTTCTGTGATGGGATACTGCTGGCTCTAGCTGAAGGGATTCTTCCAACTGACTGATCTGACAGGTTCTTCTCTTCTCTGATAAATGTCGCAGCCATCCTGAACAAGTCAGAGGTGTAGTGTTCTCCTCCGTTAGCTGCAACCATCTCATTTATTTGATTCAGAAGGTTTCTAACCTGCTGTCTGTCTCCTCTCTGATTGTTATTAAAAACACAGTATCTTCCACCACACATGGAGACCAGGTCAGACACATGTCTATTGGACTGAATCAACTGATCAATGGACTTCCCTTTCAGCTGGTCTCCACCAGTAAAAAGCACCATGCCGTACTTAGAAGCGTCACTACCAAACAGTTTGGGAAGTATCTCAAACAGTTTGATGTCTGCTGAGGAGATTCTGCCTATTCTGACCACAATCACAAAGGCATGTGGTCCTGGACTTGCCGTTACTAAAGACTTCATGATCCCTTCAACCAGCAGTTCAGCAGTCAGATCGTCATCAGTGAATCCTGGAGTGTCGACTACTGTGACCTTACAACCCTCCACTCTGCCTGATTTAGAGACATTCTTAGCAGTGACTGGATCAAAGCCACAGTCTGATTCAAACTGATCTGATCCCAGGATGGTGTTTCCTGATGAACTTTTCCCTCCTCCAGGTCGACCAAGAAGAACGATCCTCCTCTTCTCCTGACTGACAGGTTCAAGAAGGTCAACAGCTGGAAGAAAGAGCACAAAGTTCAAAAAGACGACTCTTCAAGAAGAGTGTACGTTCATAAATGTTGTTTTTTCTGGAAACTAGCAGATTTCATTTCATTAATATTTCTAAAGATATTTTGATTGGAAATTTGTATTTTCCTAAAGATGGACACATGTCAACACCAACAGAAAGGCCTGTTTGGGACGGAGGTACTGCTGGTCTACTTTTTTACTCACGTTGTTTGAGGTACCCAGTCTTCAGCAGTAGATTTCTGACTTGTTCCTGTTCTCCATCCTGATTGTTGAAGTAGTGATACGCCCCTGCAAACTTTTTAACTGTTTCTGTAAGTGAACCAAACTCTTCTAAGATAAACTCCTTCAGTGAAACACCCTGCAATTGATCAACACCTGTGAAGAGCAGATAACTCTTTTTCAGGCCCTGATTTCCGAGGACTCTGATCGCTGCGTCCGTAGCTTCCTGATCCTCTTTAGTGAACCGACCGATCCCGATCACCACCAAGAACAGAAGAGGTCTGGATGACTGAAGGAGCTCCTGACAGAAGGCTTTAATATTCTGCTCTGTGTCTTGGCTGTCTAATATTCCTGGAGTGTCGATCACTCTGATCCTTTTCCCAAACACTTGGCTTGTTTCCTCAGTGAATTGTTGGGTCACTGGTTTGAAGGACAGTTTGGACTCAAATATTGGTTTTCCTAAAATAGTGTTTCCTGACGCACTTTTACCAACTCCTGATTTTCCAATGAGGACGATGGTGAGTTCCCGATCCATGACTGAGAAACTGTTACCCTGCAAAGGTCAACATGAAGAGATGAGAGTACATTAAAAAAGCTTGAATTGGAATTCTGATTCTATTCTGGGTTCTCTATCATCTCCAGACTATCTCTCCACTCCTTCACATATTTCAAACGTACGTAGGTGGAGAGACAGTCTCTTCACTCAGAGAACCAAGGATCCGATGTGACCACACATTCTGCACCACAAAGCCAGTTCAGCTCAGGTCGGCTCTCTCGGGTTTCCCTGGCCTCACTGACTTCAACATCAGCATTCAGCCGGTTATCAGCCAATTTCTGTTCAATCTTTTGTTAACATTTTGTGTCTAATTTACAGTGACAGCGGGTGCAAAGTCTGCAGTCACCTGAGGCCTGTTCCAGAAATCAAAAACCTACTTCCATCTATCTTCACAGCACTCTGTACACTATGCTGAGATTCAGGGGCCTGTTTGCATAAAAGAGACATAAATCGACCTTCACATCACCACCCTGAAGTTTCAATTCACCTTTATCCTCCCTTTAACACTTTGTCCAGCAGGTGGAGCTACTCACACAGTCTGAGACCAGCATCTTGTTGCTATGCACAGGTTCTTAACCTTGTGTGGTAAATAAAAACAAGGCCCCTTAGTCAACACTTAGTCAATAGTAGTAGTAAGTTTGATGATATTTACTTTTAATGCTTAGTTGGTGTAAATATTGGTTTCAATTGGTTCACAGTACAAGGTGTGAGTCATGTGTCAGTCAGGGAAAACTGGAACAACTCTTGATCAGGTATAAGGCAGCGCTCAACAGTTTCACTCCAGTTGCTCTCATGAGATCACTCAGTTTGTTGAGACCCTTGATTTTCAATAAACCTACATTTCATCAGACTCTCTGTTTGATTGTGAATAATACGAGTGGTGTGAAGGGACCAGGTCAGCTAGGTGTCAAAGAAACCACAGTTTCCTTCTTAGACCTTGGTGAAACGTCAAAAGCACGGCTTACCAGTTCTTCATTAGCAGGTTTATCTTCAAAGGTCTTCTGTTGATCTCACACTCAGACTCCTGTGTAACAGATAAACATGATTTCATTCAGACTGGAAAACAACAATAAATGACTTCTGGTTTTTATTTCTTATTCACATGTCAACGTGTCAAACTGAGATATAATCAAAGATGGAAGGAAAACATGTCCTCCTGTGAAAAAAGTGTGATATGTGTTAACAGGTATCTGATCCCCCTCAATTCTGTTAATTTTTTTTTTTTAAATCTGGATTTTACAGCTCTAATGATGGGATTATTTCGTATACAGTCTGCAGGACTTCGAATTCTCCGCTTAACCGGATAGTAAGTAGGACATATCTGTAAAAAAAAAAAATAAACCAAATTTTCCTCAGTTATAAAGTCCCTGCGCGCTCCCGTGGCACCCGTGCACTTCCGCACAAAGAGGCTACTGCGTAGACCAGTGGTGTCCAAAAGTTTAAGAGCCGACGGTCCCTCCTGGCACTTTTTAAAGCGTAAAAGTAACATGCAAATGCTCTGTTCTCCAACAATTTTCGACACATTTTATTATATTATTAAGACACAACAATTGTCGTTTCTTCAAATGAACATGTAACCAAGAAGTAAACAGCTCGTCGAAGAAAACGCAGCGGAGGCCAGCGACCAGGAGTACAGGACATTTAATAATCAACTACAAATCACCTCGAATTAACCACAGCAAGTCAAAAGTGTGTGTAACAGGAAATCAAGAATACTGCAGGTCATGTTTCCAGGCTTCATGTGCAGAAAGGATGAAAACACGCAGATACACAAGAAAATATACTCACCCGTCAGCCGAGATATGGACATGTCTTATCCATAATACAGTCTATGTTACGGATATCGAGCTTCACGCACTGAGCCGATGACGTCAGTGTCCTCTTCAAAATAAAATCACCGGATTTTTCAGGATTAGTGCGTCATACTGTCACTTAATCATTTTAATTCATCCCCTTTATCATCTGCAGATAGCTTTCATCGTGTAGCTGATTTACAGGTTGTAAACATGTTTGTTTACAGTTGTAAATTACATTAATGCAGGCTATTTATTCACATCGGTGATCTCTGCCCTCCTCTTTTGATTTAAGGAATGAAGGATTCAGGAGGATCTTTCAGGAGAAATGTTCTGCGTCCACATTTAACAAAAGAGGACACAACTTTGTTTTCACGTGTTAAAATCTCTACAAAGTTTACACCTGATGATTTGTACCATTTTCTTACATGACCCATGTCTGATCCTAACAAACATTCCACTGCGTTTTGTTTTTCTCTGAGTGAAGTGAAATTTCACAGTCACACAAATGTGCTTCTGTTTATATGATGTGGGTTTTATCATACCGATGGATTAAGACCTCTTACACCAGTTCACCAGACTGTTTCCTGTCGTTATCAACTAATGTGCTGAGCTTTATTTTGACATGTTTGAACACTCTTTTTGGTATATGATTTATTCCACGCGAAAACCTATCAACGCTTAATGTTGAATAAATAGCAGAAATAAAAATGCAGCACCAAGAGATTTCTTTCTGTTCCACACATTCCTACTGTCAAACTGAATATCTGAACTTTTACAATGAAAATCTGACGTTTTTTTTATCTAATAATAAATGATGAACTCTTCATTATTATCAATATCCTTGTTGTGCTTTTATTTCTAAAATCATATTAACTGAAAAGAATAGTTGTTAGCATGTTTCAATGGGTTTAATCTGAGGACTGCTTGCTTTACTTCTTTTTTTTCTTTAAACTGTCACTTTCATTTTCACTTACAGAAGAGCTCCATTTTAACTCACAGACACACGGAGCCATCTTGTTTAAATGTTGGTCCAGGAACTTTAATAAATCAACATAAAGTCTGTCAGAACTACAGACATAAGTCATGAATAAAATTGAAAACACAAATGTTTCAGGAGTGTACTACAGAAAAGACTTTGAACTTTTGTTTGAGGTATCTTGTGGTCCATCCATCTGTTTCCAGTCTCTTATCCAGAGTCTGATCTTGGTGGCAGCCGGTTGGTCTGGTTCTCCCCGTTACTCCTTGTGTTTTCCAACCCCTGTTGGTTCCCAGACCAGGTGAGGAACGTGCTTTGTGTTCCAATCCCCATACTACTATATGAAACCTTGACCTCAGACTCCGATCTCTCCTACATCTGACTGAAACCAAACAACATAACCTCCATCAGTCAGTTCATACGTTGTGCAAACTGGATTTAATAAGTTCAGCACAAAATATCTGAAGGAATGAAACATTTATTTTGGTATTCCTGTTTTTACAGTTTCACACACAGGATCTGTGGGACCTTAAACAATCAAACAATGTAAAAGATTATTATTTGTATTACAGCCTTAAAACTCCTTTTAACTTCTTGAATCTCACCCATCTGAAAAAAATAATGATTACTCCAGTTAGCAGAGGTGTTTCTCTGTTTCAGTTAACATCCCTCTGTCAGCTGCTGGATGTGACAAATATGGTTCAAACATTCATGTTCCCCTCAGGCTGGATTTAATAACTCTGCAGATCCTCTGATTTTCCTCCAGTCTCATCAACAGGTCAAAATATTCACGTGTCCAACAATTTGGTTTATGACCTGTAGAACTGATGACATTCCCATTAGCTACATATAACGGTTTAATATTTACATGATGTTCTCTATTGTCTCACGTCTCTTCACTCAGAGAATTTGATATGAAAAAGAGGTTCAGTTCAGTTTCAGAGTCTCATTGAACTTGTTGAGGATTTCTTTGAAGGACTCATCCTCTGAGACCTGCTCGACAACATGGCGGACTCCGCTCTCTAAGGCGTGATAGTACCGCTTCACTTCTTCCAGCTCGGACTGCAGTCGATTCTCCACCTGATCTCGTTCCTGCTGAGCTTCACTCAGCAGCTTCTCGTACTTTGACTCGACAGATTTGATTCTCTCCTCCAGTTTCTTCTTGTAAACCTCTCTGAGCTCCGACTCTCTCTGATCCAACATCTTCACCACCTCCAGGTAGGTTATGTTGGAGTAACACTGCCCCCCGTTGTCATCCACCATCTTCTCCACCTTCTGCAGCAGATCCAGAACCTGACTCCGATCATCAACTTTAAGGTTATTAAAGACGTGGTGTCGATTTCCGGCCTTCTTTAGGATGGACTGCAGCTCCGGTCCCGCCTCCTGCACCATCTGATCAAAGTTATTCTTAACCTCATCTCCGTGGGTGAAGAGGATGATGGTGTACCTCCAGGCATCCTCCCCAAAGATCTCCTCCACCTGCTTCACAGCTTGCTGCTCCTCATGGCTGAAGCGTCCCACCTTGATGACCAGCAGGATGGCGTGGGGCCCCGGCGCTGACATGTTGATGCATTTGGAGATCTCCCTTTTCACCGTGTCTTCAGGTAATGAAGTGTCGAAGAGGCCGGGAGTGTCGACGACGGACACCTTCCTGCTGAACAGCTTCTCTTGCTGCTTACAGCACTCTTTGCTCACTGAGGGGAGAAAGCACACCTGGCTTAATTCAAACAGACCACACTGGACAAAACAAGCAATTAATTGCATTACTAACTCAGGCTGAGAAGATTTTAAACTGAAATTAAGGCTAAAAACAATTCAGTACTTCTAATATACTTTAACACCATTTTTAACAGTATTATTACTATGATTCATATAATGGTGCACAGGCAGGATCCACTTGTATTGGTATGTGTTAATAAACATTATTAGAAAAAGATAAATATGATATGTGTCATCAGTTAACAAATGTTATCAGCTCGAACAATACGTTTCAAAAGTGTCCTCCTGATGAAGATCATATGATGAGTAAACTTTGGGAAGCCTTGATGATGATATTAATATTATACTGCAAAAAGTAATAGTGATAATAATAGTGGCAGTAATAAGAAGTGGTTCACTTTTTCTTTAGATAACCAACAGGAGCTGTTTGCGTTTCTTGGACGAAATCCTATGAGTTACCTGAGAACTGACTGACAGCCGCTCTGAAGGCGTCTCTTCCCAGGATGGTGTTTCCACTGGAGCTCTTCCCAGATCCGGTCTTCCCAACAAGAACCAGTCTGACATCTGAGATTGAAATACAAAGACAGAGAACACTGGTTCAAAGTGGAGTCACAAAAAACATCGCCGCTCATGTGTATGAACTGCAGACTTCAAAAAGTACTAAACATTACTACTTTAATACATCATTGGGAATATCATCTTGAACAATATGGAGCCCTGAAATATGGGGACTTTGTATAAATGGAGAAATCTGGATTGTACCATTTACTTGTTTGATTACAGATTTCAAACCGCAAAAGAAAAGGAAGAACATGTGACTGAAACACGATGCTCTCTCCAGACATCATAGAGAGGTTATTATTATTATGTTTTATGTTCAGCATCCTTCACAAAGTTAAATATGCACTGGTGGAAGTTTTCATACATTGTGGTGGGAGATCCTTGCTGTTTCTCCTCCTGCCTGGTTCTGTTCAGAGAGAGAGAGAGAGAGAGAGAAAGAGATGATAGCATTTTAGTCAAAGGAAGCTTTTATTCCATGTTCAGTTTGTTCCATTTGGTGGTGTGTTCTCTGCCTCTGTTCTGGGACGCCACACTGATGTGTCTTCATGTTACATTTTAGTATACAGTATTGCTGTTATTGTAAAACTGGGATCCTGCTGCCTCCCATCTGTTCAGATAGGTTTCATTAATCATTAACCAAGAATCTATCACTGTCTCAGCCTCATCATGCAGACATTTCCCCACCACCTTCTTCTCTTGCATGCTCACCTCTTGCACTTCTGTACTACGTCCATTAAAACACTGCTTCCTCCGTTGTGCTGCACTGTTGTAAAACTTGGCGACTATTCACTTCAACAACTCGTAAAACTGTCCACATAGTCACAGTCTTTATACACCAGCCTCATTTCAGAGTCAATTTGTTGTTCAGATAATTCAGTCGGCTGTTATCAAAGGAAAAAGGAGAATTCTCTTTGAAATCATTTGGTTTACCTGTAGAATAAATCTAAATCTAAATCTATACCTACTTGTGCGACTTTATAACTCCTATCTTGATTGCGTTTGATGACGCCCTTCTGCTACCGCAAATAGGAAAAGTGTCACGAGACACAAACATAATCATTCACAGCTGATCAGCACCAGCTCGGACTGAGTCCGAGTGATGCAGACTCATCGTTAGCCAACTTACTTGTTGAAGTCGCTGCCATCACCGAAACTCAGCTTGAAATCACCTTCTTCCACTGATCTGTTGGGTTCAACTCGCCACTGACTGAGGACGGTTCGGAGACGTCCTGCTGCATGTCACAATAAAGCTCCGACACACCGAGTCATATTTCAAGAAGAACCCGAACTGTGACCGAACAGAACCTCTTATCCAGAGTTTTATAGCTCAGAGAGTTCCACTGAAGTTGCAGCTTCTTTAAAAAAAAAAAAAATAAATAAAAAAAAAAAAACTCCACTTAAAAGAAAAGACTTGCTTTTATTTCGTAGCTCGTCTCTTCTTCCGTCATTGATTTACTTCAGGTGACGCAACCTCCTGGAAGTTATATCCTCAACGACGCTGCCGTTTGAGGACAAGCTGCTGTGTTCTGGTGAGTTTCTTATTTTCTGTCTGTTTTCTGAGTTTATTGACTCGCCTGACCGCCACGACACGGACAAGTATGCGTGCAGATACAACTTCAAGTGCTCTGCTGCCCGACATACAGTTTACACACACGACCTCAGACGTGAAGTTCGTCTTTAATTTGGGTTTTTCATTTCTTATCTCATCGTTGTCGTTTGTCTTCAATTGGTCTGCAACACCTTTTAGTTCTTTATTAGACTCAGTTAGCATTTTCTCAAAATGTTAATAAACCCATCATGTTTTAATAACACCCTCGATATTACTTTGATATCGCATAGATACAAACTAGTTAATAATATTTACAAAAAGCAACTTTTGTCTGACAGTTGAAATAATATTTGAATTTACAATAATTTACTACCCAGCGTTTCGTTTAAAAAACAAATCTATTACAGAAGCCTGGATGTCGATCTAATAATGCTGTGAACAAAAATGTAAGGAAGTGGTTCAATTATTTACTTCATTGAAATTCCTCCTTCACTCATGTTGGAAAGTAATATACATATATACATGTGTATGTATGTATATATATGTGTGTGTGTGTGTGTATATATATATATATATATATATATATATATATATATACAACTATCACAATCAAATGAGATATGATAGTTGTGTTTGATAAACACTACAACAACAGACTTTTGAACCTGGTTCTGTTTGAGCTTTCTTCCTTTTAAAAAGGGAGTTTTTCCTTCCGACTGTCACTCATATGGGAAGTGTTGGCTTTTTCTTTATAATGTTGTAATGTCTCAACTTTATTACGTCAAGTGTCCTGAGTCAACTTATGTTGTTATTTGGCACTATGTAAATACAATTTAAAATAATTTACTGGCAGAAACGCAGTACAAGTGTAGTTGCATAAAGTGAAAATAATAAAAGTACAATTACCCCATACCTGTATTTAATTAAGTAATTCTACTTGGTTAATGCTATCAACATTTGTTGCCATGGATACAGTCATGTCTCTGTGACATACTTTAATTTAGTCCAACTGCAGCTTCAGATTTTGGATAGAAAATAAATCAGCTGATGAAACATGAACTTTCTTCAATGTAATATTCTTTTCTGTTTTTAAGAGATAGTATGAATTCTGCATTAACGCCATTATGCCAATAAGAAGCCAAATGATTATGTGTACAATGGAAAAATAAATAAATTGGGAGTTCCTCTTTGAGGGAAGAAATACATTAACATATTTCTAAGAAGTTTGTGGATTCTCTTGTCTTCTTCAGATTTGAAGTTGCTCAAACATGGATTCAGATCTCACCATCGTCCTTCTGGGAAACACTGGAGTCGGGAAAAGTGCTTCAGGAAACACCATTTTAGGACGACAGGCATTTGAGTCAAAGGCTTCCTTCAAACCAGTGACGACAAGAATCAGGGAGGAAACAGGTGTAGTGTTTGGGAAACAGATCTCAGTGATCGACACCCCGGGAATATTAGGATCAGAGGAGGAGATTGGAAGCCGCTGTCAGGACATCCTCCGATCCTCCAGACGTCGTCTGTTCCTGCTGGTGCTCAGCGTCAGACGTTTCACTGAGGAGGATGAGGAGGCTGTGAAGGCAGCGATCAGATTCCTCGGAGATCAGAGCTTCAGAGAGACTTGCCTGCTGTTTACAGGCGGTGATAACTTAAACAACATTTTTTTGGAGGATTTCATACTTGAGGATGTTAAAGATTCACTTCAAAATGTTTTCGAAAGATTTGAAGGGAGGCATCATCTGTTCAACAATCAAAACGGGGGACAAGAACAAGTTCAGGAACTGCTGGAGAAGTCTGGACACCATCGACAACTCTCGGACTCACCAGGTTACATTGCTTTCACATGTACATTTTCAAATTCTCTGTGAATTCTTTATGTAGCCGACTCAGCAAAGATCTTGAGGCTAAACGTTGCTCCTACCTGGCTGAGAAAAAGTAGACCAGCAGTACCTCCGTCCCAAACAAACCTTTCTGTTGGTGTTAACATGTTTCCATCTTTAGGAAAATCCAAATTTCCAATCCAAATATCTTTGGAAATATTAATGAAATGAAATCTGCTCGTTTCCAGAAAAAAACAAAACATTTATGAACGTACACTCTTCTTGAAGAGTCGTCTTTTTTTTAACTTTGTGCTCTTTCTTCCAGCTGTTGACCTTCTTGAATCTGTCAGTCAGGAGGAGAGGAGGATCGTTCTTCTTGGTCGACCTGGAGGAGGGAACAGTTCGTCAGGAAACACCATCCTGGGATCAAGTAAATTTAAATCACACAGTGGATTTACATTAGTCAGTACTGAGTGTGTCTCTAAGTCAGGCAGAGTGGAGGGTTGTAAGGTCACAGTAGTCGACACTCCAGGATTCACTGATGAAGTTCTGACTCCTGAACTGCTGGTTGAAGGGATCATGAAGTCTTTAGTAACGGCAAGTCCAGGACCACATGCCTTTGTGATTGTGGTCAGAATAGGCAAAATCTCCTCAGCAGACATCAAACTGTTTGAGATTCTTCCCAAACTGTTTGGTAGTGACGCTTCCAAGTACGTCATGGTGCTTTTTACTGGTGGAGACCAGCTGAGAGGGAAGTCCATTGATCAGTTGATTCAGTCCAATAGATGTGTGTCTGAACTGGTCTCCAAATGTGGCGGAAGATACTGTGTTTTTAATAACAATCAGAGAGGAGACAGACGGCAGGTTAGAAACCTTCTGAATCAAATAAATGAGATGGTTGCAGCTAACGGAGGAGAACACTACACCTCTGACATGTTCAGGTCAAAATTGAAAAAAACATTTTGGGAAAGACTGTTTGCTTTTGTGGCACGTCTTAATCTTGCTGAACTTGTGGGTCTGATGCTGGCAGGTGGGTTGGTAGTTGCAGGGGTTTATTGGGTCTATCAGATGATTAGATGAATATTCTTAGAAGAACAGCAGCGCTGATGTCACAGAAACATGAGATTTCTGTTAAACACACAAATTTAATGAGTTGAAGCAGCAGAGCAGCTTCTGAGATCATGACAGTAAATCAGAGTAAATGCTGACATGTTTTCAATGTGTCTGTGAGTTCAGATGGAAATCACCCAAATACTGCATTCTTTGTCTCGATAAACTTTGATTGTTCGCAGCTCATCTAGCTGGATCACTGACCTTGATGTCATGATCTTACCCGATTCCTCTCATTAATGTCTTTAGATTTCAACCACTCTTCCGAGCCCCTCATAGAAATCATCATTTCTTCCTGGGTTATATTTGAAATGATTCATCTGAATGTGAAAAATAGCTGAAATCATTAAATAAACAATAGAAAGGGTGTAACTGTGCTGTACGGACGTCAATAAACAAATAAATGTGAATTAAAATTAAAATGATTCAAATTTTACACCCAGTCCCAGAAACCTGCAGGTTTGCTGAGACCTTCAGCTGCTTTAAATCAAGATTGAAGACTTTTCTGTTTGCTGCTCCCTTTAATTGAACCAAATTTAAAGATGTTGATTAATTTATTGCATTTCTGCATTTTACTACTGTATTTTATTTCTTAAACTTCACTTTTATTCTATTTTTTAGCTTGTTTAATGTTTTAATGACTGTTTTTTAAAAAGTTTGAATCATTGTTCTTAATTATTTTTAAATGTCCTTTTCTTTTGCCTCATGTTTTGATGCTTTTAATGTCTTTACGTGAAGCACTTTGAATTGCCTTGTTGAAATGTGCTCTACAAATAAACTTGTCTTGCCTACCCTGTTATTCGTTATCTATTTACACATTTATTATTCTTCTATTCATTTATCTTCATAGCATGTTGTTTTTTTTAAAGCTATGTTTAAATAAAAATTTCTTTTACATTTCAACATTTATTTTCTGATTCTTTTACAGATATTTTTTTTTATTTTTTTAGGCACCATTAGGACACCATTCAATTTCACATAAAAACTTTTTTTTTTAACATGAACTTCATAGATAGCCTATTCAAACTAAATAAATAAATAAAAAAAAACTCGTCAGGATTTTCATTATAACAAAGCACCTCATTAATTAAATTGTACAAATGAAGAAATTGCATCAGAAAAAAAAGGAATTCAACTTTTCACGTCACAATTTAGTCAGTCAGTCAAATAATAAAATCCTGGAGTTTCCCTGCTCGGACTTAAAGCCTCTACAAACACGAATAAATCAATTAAAGAAAGAAATAATTAATAAATAAATGAATGAGCGAGCGCTGATTCCCAAACGTCTGACCTCTGCTTACCAGAAAGCTATACGGAAGTAGTTTGAATGATGGCGCAAGCTGGGAACCAATCAGGAAGCGGGTATTTACAAGCGACAACAGGTAGTTTCACTTTTATTGACGTTTGTGACGCAGTTAATATTTTGTTATCCGCCTGTTAATTTAGGACCCTCCATAAGAAGGTAATGCAAACATATGTTCATGTTTTACTCGGTGATTTGGCAGCTGCAGCAGAAGTCGTGATAGTTTAACACAGCTGAAGGCTGAAAGTGTTAATGACGCGAATTATTAAACGTGTCTGCCATTTTCCTCTCGATATGTGTTAGTAGGAAGAATTGAATTTAAACAGCAGCAGTTTAGACGACGGTTACTGAGCGCAGCGACACCTATTAAAGACTGAAGGTAGCGTTTCCTGTCTGAATGAACATATCATTTAGGATATTCACAGTGCTGCACAGTGATATTGATTGTAATTTCCCCTGTAAGATATTATACGATACTTTATCCTTCTCTTGGGCGCCTCTTTAGATTAAGAGCATTATTGAAAAGAAAATGATAAATTGGTAAAACATAATCACCAGATTAAAGTATTTTAAACAGCTCAAGCTAGATACAACATTAAAATTCAACTTGCATGTTAATTTAAATAATATAAAAGGGAATTTAGTAGCTATTTCTGATGTGTTTACCCGAACATTGTGTAAGACTTATTTGATTGGGATTATGGGACAAGCAAATATGTTTCTCAATAAAAGAAATATGCAACGTTTGACCATTACTATTACTATGTTTAAAAAAATAATTCAAAAAGTTTGGAAAAGCTACAACAGATAATAACATCCAACACATAAAAAAAGCCTAAAGACAGAACTTGTTAACGAAGTGAAAAGTAATTTGGTTAATTTGATGCTTTCCTTAATATTTTTGATTTAGGGGTGCCCAAAAACTTATAATGGGAGGAGAAACTGTTATAAAAGGTTTTTAGAAATTATGTCGGATTATTTTCAACGAGATGAAAATGGTTGAATGTCGTGGAGTAGATGCAGTCTCGGTTGTTTTGTGTGAAAATGTGTTCCTTTTTTGTGTGTGCTGTAGACACATGAAATCAGTCGCTCAGTCCTTCTAGGTCTGTGTCAGTGGATGTAAATAGTCATCCATCCGTCGGTCGTTTGCTCTTCACTTCACTGCAACTTAATGACGTCATCTAGTGGACTGATAGAAGAAGTGCAGCAGGTGATGTCAGCATCCTCTTCCTCACTCAGCGGTGTGACTCACTCAGTCAGTTGAAACCGGTATGAAACAGAAAACAAACTCAGTTCAGTGGACTGATGTGATTCGGTTGATTTGTTTTCTCTTTAGATGAAGGCAGAGAAGTTTGTGTGTGTGTATTTAAGCTGATGTGAGTTCAGCAACATGGATCACAAAGCCACTCTGTACGAGGATCACGAGAGCCAGACCAAAGTTCAGAGGTGAGATGATGTTCTGTCTTGTCACTTTTCTGTCAGAGCTCATGACTCAGATCACCGCACTCGTCATTATTCAATTGTTTCACAGCAGTGGAAAACTACACTTCCTGTGAATAGAATAAAAGACAACAACGTTAGAATAGGAATATTAAGGAAATGTGAAGACAGTAGACATGCATAAATAAGGGACTTAGTTTTGCAGTTAACAGTTACAATGACTGAAATAACAGACAAGCACACGTTAAAGTATCAATGTCAATAATAATATTCACACTCAAAGCTGTGTATGTGTTGAAGGCCGGAGCAGCACCATTCTGCTGGACCTGAACCAGAACCTGACCCAGAGCCTGGCCCTGAACCCAGCTGTGTGTCCTTTAAGAGCGACCACTCAAAGGGTTTAGCTATTGCATTTAAAGAAGGACAACCATCTGCTCCAAAAAGGTAACCTCCATCTGAATGTTGTATCTGTAGTGTAACTTACTAAATGTTTTGAAATGTATATGTTTCGAAAAAAAAAATTTACACGTTAATATGTCTTAACATGCGAAGCAATGAGTGTTGGATCTTTTTTTCCTCTCCAAAGTCACAGCAGTGAAAGTGTAGAGAAAGAATGTTGTCGTAGAGGTTTCTGTGGTGAAGAGGCTGACCCTCTCAAGGACACCAGTGAAGCCAGCAGATGTCGCCTTCGTGCTTCGGCTCCAACCAAGCCAGCTGAACCTGAACCCAGCTGTGTGTCCTTTAAGAGCGACCACTCAAAGGGTTTAGGTATTGCATTTAAAGAAGGACAACCATCTGCTCCAAAGAGGTAACCTCTCTGAAAATCCCTGAAAATGTCCAGTCAATCTTGTGTGCATTGACAAACAAACTGTTTCATGATTTAAAAAAAAAAAGGAAAATGTATCAAAGAAGTTATCCGTGTCCTCTGGGTGCAGATCAGAATCTGTCCTGTGTTTATTAGGAGGACACTGGAAAATTGTGACTCTGTTGAAACTGAACTGTGCCGTGTGTCCATGAAGAGGAAAGTAAAACACCCTGTTAATAAAAGGTAAAGATTTAAAACTCAAACTGAATACAAAACTATTACATACAATACAAAACATGACTTACTCAGATAAAGTTCTCCCGAGTCTATTGACGGCAGCACCCGGCCTCACATTCCCGCTCAAACACGCAAAAAAAAAAAAAAAATGCAGACTTTGCTGTTGATTCTCAGTGGGATTGACAGGGCTAATGAATCTCTGAAGGGATTCATCTGATTCGCTGTTTACGTTCAAATACCACGTCGCAGAAGTGATTTTCGTGCGGACCGACATAATGTGAGCTGATTCTCCGCGATTCCTCCACAGAGTCGACCAGCGGAGCTCAGAGGTTCCCAGTGGTCAGTCTGTTCAGGAGCATGAAGCACACCTGGACTCCATATTCACGGTCTGCAACATTTCACATTTGTTCTGTCCGCCGTGTTGCACCAACATGGATCTGATGTCTCGGTCTGTTTGTGTCATTCATGTTATGCTCTGCTTCCAGACGCTGGAGGACCACATTATCACTTTTGTGAAGAACCAGCTGACGAAGATCCGGAGTCCAGATTTCCCAGAATGCTTAGATAAACATATGGAGGATGAGGAGGAGGCCTTTCTGAAGATCACGATGCACTTCCTGAGGAGAATCAACCAGGAGGAGCTGGCCGACTGCCTGCAGAGCAGTACGAATATATTTCTTAAGTTTTGGGGATAGAAGCAAAGAAGGACATTAACAAATGTGTCACCCAGAGTTAATAATAATAATACTAATAATTACCTCACTTCAGCAGCGACCCTGTTAGAGGCTACTGCAACGGGGTTATGAAGTGAAGGTTGAAGGTTTTTCCCCTCCTAGTTTATGTGGGAATTGTTGAATTGTTGGGTTTCTCTGTATGATGCCGCAATGTTCTGCTGTAAGGACCTTAATGTGTTAAGTGCCATGAAATAACCCGTGTTGTGATTTGGTGTTATTATAACTAGAACTGAATTGAATTGAAGGTCGTGGTGTCTGAAATCTAAATTCATTGTTTTTGTGTGAAAGTGACCTTGTTGGATTTAGCCGGCGAGCTGATTTGATGCGTGTTCTTTCAGGGACTCCTGCTGGAAACTGTGGACGTAAACTCAAGTCTAACCTGAAGAAGAAGTTCGAGTGTGTGTTTGAGGGGGTCGCCACAGCAGGAAGGCCAACCCTCCTGAATCAGATCTACACCGAGCTGCACGTCACCGAGGGAGGCGCCGCGGAGGTCAATGACGAACACGAGGTCAAACAGATCGAAACGGCGTCCAGGAAACGAGACAGACCAGAGAGAACCGTCAGACAGGAAGACATCTTCAAAGCCTCGCCTGGACGAGACGAACCCATCCGGACGGTGCTGACGAAGGGAGTGGCCGGCATCGGGAAGACCGTCCTAACGCAGAAGTTCACTCTGGACTGGGCTGAAGACAAAGCCAACCGGGACGTCCAGTTCATGTTTCCGTTCACGTTGAGAGAGCTGAATGTGATGAGAGAGAAAAAGTTCAGCTTGGTGGAGCTCGTTCATTTCTTCTTCACGGAAACCAAAGCAGCAGGAATCTGCAGGTTTGAGGAGTTCCAGGTCGTGTTCATCTTCGACGGTCTGGACGAGTGTCGACTTCCTCTGGACTTCCACAACAATCAGATCCTGACGGATGTGACAGAGTCCAGCTCGTTGGATGTGCTGCTGACCAACCTCATCAGGGGGAAACTGCTTCCCTCCGCTCGCCTCTGGATAACCACACGACCTGCAGCGGCCAATCACATCCCTCCTGAGTGTGTCGACATGGTGACAGAGGTCCGAGGGTTCCCTGACCCGCAGAAGGAGAAGTACTTCATGAAGAGGTTCAGAGACGAGGAGCAGGCCAGCAGCATCATCTCCCACATCAAGACGTCCCGGAGCCTCCACATCATGTGCCACATCCCGGTCTTCTGCTGGATCACCGCTACAGTTCTGGAGGACGTGTTGAAAACCAGAGCGGGAGTAGAGCTGCCCAAGACCCTGACGGAGATGTACATCCACTTCCTGGTGGTTCAGTCCAAACTGAAGAGGGTCAAGTACGATGGAGGAGCTGAGATGGACCAACACTGGAGTCCAGACAGCAGGAAGATGATCGTGTCTCTGGGGAAACTGGCGTTCGAGCAGCTGCAGAAAAGAAACCTGATCTTCTATGAGTCCGACCTGAGAGATTGCGGCATCGACGTCAGAGCGGCCTCGCTGTACTCGGGAGTGTTCACCATGATCTTTAGAGAGGAGAGCGGCTTTTACCAGGAAAAGGTGTTCTGCTTCATCCACCTGAGCGTTCAGGAGTTTCTGGCTGCTCTTTACGTCCACCTGACCTTCATCAACTCGGGCGTCAACCTGCTGGAAGAGGAACAAACTACATTCTGGGAACCTGAAATGAGGGAGGACGAATCTGCGGAGACGGACATCTACAGGAGTGCAATGGACAAGGCCCTGAAGAGTCCAGACGGACACCTGGACCTGTTCCTCCGCTTCCTCCTGGGTCTGTCCCTGCAGACCAATCAGACTCTCCTACGAGGCCTGCTGAGACAGACGGGAAACAGCTCACAGACCAATCAGGAAACAGTC
The DNA here is from genome assembly GCF_029030835.1 of Brachyistius frenatus. Lineage (NCBI taxonomy): Eukaryota > Metazoa > Chordata > Actinopteri > Embiotocidae > Brachyistius > Brachyistius frenatus. The sequence goes on from NW_027210604.1 coordinate 2,399,058, forward strand.
CAGTACATCAGGACAAAAATCAGCATGAACCTGTCTGCAGAGAGAAGCATCAACCTGTTCCACTGCCTGAATGAACTGAACGATCGCTCTCTGGTGGAGGAGATCCAACAGTCCCTGAAGTCGGGAAGTCTCTCCACAGATAAACTGTCTCCGGCTCAGTGGTCCGCTCTGGCCTTCATCCTCCTGTCAACAGACAAAGACCTGGACGTGTTTGACCTGAGTCAGTACTTTGCGTCAGAGGAGGCTCTTCTGAGGCTGCTGCCGGTGGTCAAAGCATCCAAGAGAGCTCTGTGAGTACACCGACGGTTTGACACCACCAGATTCAAAACACTGCCATCTTTTCAACACGAGAGAAAAATGAATAATTCTTCAACTAAAGAGTGTATTTTTTGTTTTGTTTTGTTTTCTCTGAAGCCTGAGTTTGTGCAACCTCTCCGAGAGAAGCTGTGCGGCTCTGTCCTCCGTCCTCAGCTCCCAGTCCTCCAGTGTGAGAGAGCTGGACCTGAGTAACAACCACCTGCAGGACTCAGGAGCCAAGCTGCTCTTGGTCGGACTGGAGGCTCCTCACTGCACTCTGGAAACTCTCAGGTCCAACCCAGTTACAGTTTTCTTTCAAATGATCTTAGAAGTTTAACAAATATAAACTCTGGATTCACTAATTATGACCAAAAATTTCACACAAATGTCTCGTGGAATGAAATGACGACATAATATTCCAGAAAGGTCAGTTTCACTGTGACATCATAATGTTCTGCAAAAAGCCTTTTCTGTCCGTTATTGAACAGCCTAACTCAGGAACAGAAGGGGCGGTTGTGACCTGATGTCATATTTGGCCAGATGCTGAACTGGTGACCACTAATCGTGGGTGTCTGTGGTGATCGTGTAGATCTCATGCGCTGTTGAAGATGTGCGTGTGAAGCATCCTCGTTTTAGATTTCGATTTTTAATTTGAAGCTCTTTCTGCTGTCAGTCAGCTCTACTGGCCACGCATATGATACGATATGAGTCGAGACAGACATGGATGTAATCTGCGGCTTGTGTTCACGGTTCTGACTGTCTCCTCAGACTGAGCTGGTGTAACCTCTCCGAGGGAAGCTGTGAAGCTCTGTCCTCCGTCCTCAGCGCCCGGTCCAACAGTCTGAGAGAGCTGGACCTGAGTAACAACAACCTGCAGGACTCGGGAGCCAAGATGCTCTCGGTCGGACTGAAAAGTCCTCACTGCACACTGGAAGCTCTCAGGTCAGGATTCACCCAACAGCGCGATCTGTCAGTCCGAGACTCACGAATTCGGAGAAATATTTCACGTTTGTACTTTTGATTCACTTCACGATTGCTAAGACGCCACCGGGTGTTCAGAGAGTTTGTGGTTTTGCGTGTCTGCAGGCTGTCGGGCTGTCTGATCACAGAGGAAGGCTGTGTGTCTCTGGCCTCGGCTCTGAGCTCCAACCCCTCCCATCTGAGAGAGCTGGACCTGAGCTACAATCACCCGGGAGACTCGGGAGTGAGGCTCCTGTCTGCTGGACTGGAGGATCCTCACTGGAGACTGGAGACGCTCAGGTATGGAGAACGCCTGCTGAGGAGGAAGGACTGCAGAAAGTTTCCCCGTCCCACACTTAGCCTTCGTATTACAATATGTGGATGAGAGCAGTCCCGTGTCCACGTTTGAAAGAGACTGTGCAGGTCTTACCCTCCTCCTCCTCCTCTTCCTCCTCTCAGGGTGGAGCCCGGTGCAGCCCGGTTGCTGAGGCCTGGCGTGAGGAAGTGTAAGTGTTTGTTCTTTAACTCGATTCATGAAAACAAAGCGGACATTCAATCACCTTCCAGCTGGGACGTCACTTATTCAAATCCCACTGAGGATGTCGTGTCAATAAATGTACAGATAGTCGATCGATAACCGTTCCTTGTTCTCTCCATCAGATGTCTGCGAGCTCACACTCGACACCAACACCATAAACGGGAACCTCAAACTGTCCGACGGCAACAGGAAGGTGACACAAGTGACGGAGGTTCAGTCGTATCCCGACCACCCGGACAGGTTTGACTTCTGTCCTCAGCTGCTGTGTGCAGACGGACTGACCGGTCGCTGTTACTGGGAGGTGGAGTGGAGAGGGAGGGTTCACGTATCGGTGAATTACAGGGGAATCAAACGGAAAGGAGACAGTGACGTCTGCGAGTTTGGGATGAGCGAGCAGTCCTGGAGTCTGTTCTGCTGTGAAGGTGTCTACTCTGTCTATCACAATAACAAAGGAACATCTGTTCGTCTCCACTCCTTCTCCTCCTCCTCCTCCTTCTCCTCCTCCTCTTCCTCGACCTCGGTCTCTAACCGAATAGCGGTGTATGTGGACTGTCCTGCTGGCACTCTGTCCTACTACAGAGTCTCCTCTGGCACTCTGAACCACATCCACACCTTCAAGGCCACGTTCACTGAACCTCTTTATCCCGGGTTTAGACTCTGGTCTGGTTCTCAGTTATCTCTGTGCTCGGTTTAGTATGAAGAGTCTCCTACAGTTCGAGAAACACTCTCACGTATGAACACATAGCTACTGTCTTGGAAAAATATAAGACTGTTACATGATAAACATAGAAGACTGTTACGTGATCAAAATGTTGCTACCATGTTACCAAGTACTTGATTTCTTCTTCCAATTAAAGCATCGTATTAAATATGATTATGTTGTGTGTCTCTGAACCTCCTTTCAACTCGGACAACTTAGTTGCGGTTATTATTGAATGCTGAAGGCTCTGCCAAGTTCAACTATTCTGCTTTTTGAAAACTGGAGGGTCCACAAATAAGCCAGCCTTCTGTGAGCAAAGCAATCCCAGACAATCTGTAACTAGTCACAGACCTCTGTCAGTAGTTCCAGATCTATTTAACGAGTCCTAAACCTTTGTAACTAGTCCCAGACACATTGTAACTAGTCCCAGATCTCTTGAACTAGTCCTAAACCTTTGTAACTAGTCCCAGATCGGTTTAACTAGTTCCAGAAACTCTGTAACTAGTCCACAGACATCTACTACTAGTCCCAAAACCTCTGCAACCACACAAACATCCAGCGCTGTCATACAGAAACAGCGGTTATTAGGGCCCGAGCACCGATGGTGCGAAAGCCCTCTTGTTCTTCAAGGAATTATTATTCTGCGTTATAATCATTCTCCGTAAACAACAGAATTTTTGAAGGCCTTATCATATTAAAAAACAAAATCATGAAAGTTGGTACACGTGTCTCTGCCGGTGCAAAATTTTGTGTTTTAGTTGAGTCGCGAGTGGGCGTGGCCAAATGGCTCGCTAGCGCCCCCTAAACTTCAGCCCCGGCGTCTACATTTACCTACATGCACGAAATTCGGTGGACATGAGTATCACACCGAGATGTACAAAAAAGTTCCAGAGCACCCTTACGTCAACTCAACAGGAAGTTCCGCCGTTTTGAATTTAGTCGCCCTTTTTGGCGATTCAGACGTTGTACTTGTACTCCTGCAGATTTTGTCGGACCGACTTGAAATTTAGTCTGTGCACTCTTAACGTGTTCGGGATTAAAAGTTAAAAGTCAAAATAATTCCTTTTAGGCGATCGGGGTGGCCGTGGCTGCCAAAAAGTGACCCAAAGGTTATACCAAGGGGAATATGCGAACCTTCGCTTGCTGCACGACCCGCTGGATCCCCAACATGCAGCGTGCGAGGGCCCGCATAGCACTGCTTGCAGTTTTAATTTCCACTTGTTACCCACTATCATGGTTCTTGTGTATTTGTTTTCTAATCATTGGAACTCTCTAATATAAAAAATAATCATCCACAGAGTTGATCTACAAGTTTACTTTATTTTCATTCAAATAGAAACAGAATTAAGAAAAATATGAATTCCTCCGGGGAACTGAAAAATGCCCATCGGTGATGTAAAAACAAAAGATGAGTGATCTGAAGGTAAGGCACGCCACGCTGAAAACAAGATGAGCTCTGATTGGTCCTCAGACGTAGATGTCTTCTTCATGTTCGGTGAAATTGGCAGGATTACAGGGAACTTGTGAAAGTAAAACAAGACAGCACACAAAGTTTAGAAAAGATTTAAAGTCAACAAATATTCAGTAAAAGTTAAATTGTTTAGTTTTTGTCTCGTTGGACTTTCATATCTGCTGTAATTAAAAGTAACCTGTTTATGTGCTGTATACATTCAAAATCCTTGGTTTAAATGAACTTAGATTTCTTTAACTTTTTGATTTACGTTCATAACCAGTTTGATTTGTTTGTACATTTTCAGTTTTTACTTTAAAGAAGTTTCTAATGTCTACACAAAGTATTATTCATGCCACGGAATATAAGTTGCCGTATGTTTGTGTTATTTTTTATTTTTTTTTACCATAAGCAGACTCTTCTTCTTTCCCCGTCTTCTTTTCATCCTCCCCCTTCTTGCCATGGTGACTCTGCATCGCCACATACTCATTCTCCTCCTTCGGAGCTGAAAGCAGGAGAGCAGATCGTAAGTGAATGACTTCTTATTAATATAAATCTGCTAATGTTTCATTTTAACAGACCAGGCCAGCGCCCAGACTGTCTCTGATTGGTTGATTTACCTGAGATTGTCATCTTATCAACCCTCCTCCTCCTCCTCACAATGAAAAGGATGATGATGATGATGACGAAGAGCAGGAGCAGGAATAGAAAGAGGAGGTTGTATATGAGTCCTGACCCCCCCGCGGTGCTGCTGGTGTCTGAAGGCGCACAGAGACGGAGCTGTTAACTCCTCCAGACCACAGAATGCAGTGTTTCATACAGGCTGGTTCAAAACGGGTTTTTGGTTGGTATTTGTGTTTGTTTGTTGTTTGTGGGTTGTTGTTTTTTTTCGTTGGGTCTTGTTGTCAGTTGGTGTTTGATGTTGTTGGGTTTTGTTATTGTTTGATATTGATCGTGTTTGTTGTCCGTTGGCGTCTGATGGGGTTTGATGTTGTTGGTTACTGTTTGTTGTTGTTGTTGTTTGTTGCTGTTGGTGAGTGTCTGTCTCTACAGACGTTGACTCACCTTCCACCTGCAGAATAAACACCTTCTTCCTCTTTAGTTTCCCTTCTTTATCAAACACCTCTAGCGTGTAGTTTCCTGAGTCTCCGGACTGAACTCTGCTGATTGCCAGCGATCCGTCGCTCAGCAGCTCGCAGCGTTGGTGTTGACACGCCGTCCGGTTCTTCTCCAGCAGCAGGTGGGGGTTTGTCCACCTGACATCCCACGTCTGGTCCTTCAGCAGGTATGATTGCAGCCGGACAGGCTCCCCGCTGGTTGCAGATATTGTGACAACGTCCACAGCGATGGCTGGGGTCAAAGGTCACACACACACACACACACACACACACACACACACACACACACACACACACACACACACACACACACACACACACACACACACACACACACAACATGTAGGACCATTGAGCTGCCCATACTTAAAGATCATTCCTGATCACAGGGACTCTGCTGCAGGATGAATCTGTTGTACAGGTTTGTGTTCAGACCAATTTGAATCAGACTTCACATTGTGTTTTCTTAACACTACATTACCCATGAGCCTCTGCTGCAGTTTCTATAGAAGAAGATGTGTATTTTTGTTCAGATTCTATTGTGTATTTTTTTTTTTTTTTTTTTAATCATTATGTTGTGCTGAAACAACGGAACAGGAAGCTCTGTGATTGGCTGTTTATCAGTGAAATGCACCCTGGGAAGTTTGGTTTACATCTCTCCATAGGATTCTGTTGGAGTTCTGAATTTCATATCAGAATCATACATTTATATTTCACTGCTGTGTGTCTTAAAGGAAGCTCAGATCACTTACTGTCACTCTTCGTTATAATCATCACCATCATCATCTGGAGCAAAGATGAGATCAGAAGGGACACGGCCATCGTCTGGGAGTGAATCTGCTGACTCCGCTGTTCTAGCTGTCAATCACTGAGTAGGAAATGCAGAATTTTGGTGGTCAGAGAGAGAGTGTGTGTGTGTGTGTGTGTGTGTGTGTGTGTGTGTGTGTGTGTGTGTGTGTGTGTGTGTGTGTGTGTGTGTGTGTGTGTGTGTCACTCAAAGGTGTTCACACAAGCCCACTTAGTCAGAAAGTATACATTTTTCTGCAACTTTAACAAACCAAATAATGATTCAATTGAGACAATATTATGAAGATTGATCCGTAATGAAAATGGTTAAAAATCCAACCTGCACAGCACATCGAATACTTTTACTGTTGGAAGTACATGTTCCTGTTTATACTCACATACTTTTACTGAAGTTTCACAGCAGGGCTTTTACTTGTTCCGGAATACTTTTACCATGTGTTGTTCGTACTTTAGTTGCAGTTTGTGTACTTCCTCCATCTCTGCTTAAATTTGTACCTCTTACTACCACAGACATCCTGTGAACCTTCAGACCTGAGACTTTCTCAGAGTGGATTTTTGTTTTATTTTCATTTTAAAGCTACAAATGATCAGTAACAACTTCCTTCTCCCTTTTGTGCTATTTTACTAAAACATCTCAAAAACAATCTCTCATCTCAGCCCGTTAAACTCTTTATGCGCTTCATTTCAGCTTTTTAAACGCTGTTGTTTTCCTGGTCTCCATTTGAAATTGTTAACTTGTTCATACCCATCTGTCTTTGCTCTTCTGCGGTTTGGACGGAGCTTAAAGACACACCGGAGACACATTGAGTCCTTAAAGTTCTTAGGAAGACAAACTGTGGATAAGACTGAGAAGATCCGCTCGTTTAAATCAGCACGATGAGCAGGTCACGCCGCCTCATTTTACAACGTTGACCTCTCGGGCGAGAAGTCGCAGACACGCTGTCCCTTTCTGACGACATGCAGAACTCAGGACGTCCCTAAGGTTCTGAACTTTAAAAAAAAAAGTTTGTTGTGACCTCCGACTAACGCAACGAAGGACAAGAGAAGCACTGAAAGCAGGAGAGAAATGAGCAGCGCGTTATCTACCCATGTGATCATATTTCTGATTCAGAGAATTAACTACCTGAACTGATCCCCCTTCTGACTTTAATCCAGAACCGGATCTGGATCCTGACCCGGGACAGACGGAGTGAATCCTCCTACCTGTCTGAGAGCCGTCGTCTTCAACCTGATTCAGATTCAAACAAAGTGTGTAAAATGACGGCAATGAAAATGAGACCAGACTTAGAGAAGAAGGAAACAACATTAGAAACCTGGTCACACCTCCTCCCCCTCCCCAGTCACCATTAGACCATTAGACCACAGCAGGTTTCTGTTTCTTTAAAGGAAACCAAATATATACTCAAAAAACTGAAAACACTTTTATTTATGACAGTCACTCACCGCTGCTTTTATTAGACTGAAGTCTTTCTTAAGTTTGAAATACAAAACGTAAACCGTGAGCCTTTAACAAACGGACGACAGACAGTCTCTGTTATTTCCTTCAGACGGCATCTTGACTGCCACAAGCTCCTCGCTTCATATCCTCCTGCTGCTCTCGTTTCCTCTGTTTCATAATGTCAGTCGTCAGATGGCCTCAAGTGTGTGTTCACGAGCCCTTCAGGTAAAAACCAGGTGGATCTGCTGCCAAAACATCAAACATTTTCTTCTCTGCAAATTCATCTTTTCTCCGTTTTAAAATGTAGATTTCATGACGCGTTGACTTACACACAATTGAATTTAGGAAAATGTAATTTAAACTCATTGACTACTTTATGAGGAACAGCTGTGAAGTCTAATTCAATCCAAATGCTGGAGACACCTCATCTGTCAATCAGTCTGACTGACTCGACTTCTTTGTCCTATGGCGCCACCTGCTGGTACACAAACGCCTCGCTGAAACACCGAAACATTAAACTCAAACCGGACCAAAGAAATATTCATTACATTTCCTTTTATTCCAGACAAGTTATTACATATACATTTCCTTGATGTAATACATTTGATAATTACTTTTGTTGATAATGTGTTGGGAATTAAAATCAGGTTTTTCAGTGACTTTTATGACTGTTCTGATCACTAAATCTATTTTTTTATTTTAAAACGATCATCTGATATTGTTGTTACAATCTTTAGACTTATTGAGGCTATTTGTGGTTACAATTGAGACATTTTTGTTGATATCTGCAGAGGGAAGGGCTACAAAAGGTCTGGAAAGTTTAGGAATTTGATTAATAACGAAAAACACATTTGCGTGGTTATCAATGTTAATACCCTAAAACGTCACAGTCACAAACTTGCACTGATAAGTCATTTCAACATGGCCCCGCTGTCACAAGGTGGTCAACCTGTCGAGAAGCCAGCAGGAAGAAGGAAATTGGTGATTGGCCCACTCACTCAGAGAAGAATCTACCAACCATCGGTATCGGTGCAACTTAAAGACAAAAACAGCCCGTTCTCGGTCGAGCGTCACAGAGATGTAAAACTATATTGAGGTGGTTTTTGGTGCTGAAAAACACCAGAAAAGTATAAAACATCTATCTTTAATATGTGAATTAATCAAAATGACAGGTCAGGAATGACCCGGGGCAGAGACACAATAAAGTTCAGTTTAGTTTCAGAGTCTCGTGGAACTTGTTGAGGATTTCGTCGAAGGACTCAGCAGGTCCGATCTGCTCGACGACATGGCGGACTCCGCTCTCTAAGGCGTGATAGTACCGCTTCACTTCTTCCAGCTCGGACTGCAGTCGTTTCTCCACCTGCTCTCGTTCCTGCTGAGCTTCACTCAGCAGCTTCTCGTACTTTGACTCGACAGATTTGATTCCCTCCTCCAGTTTCTTCTTGTAAAACTCTCTGAGCTCCGACTCCCTCTTATCCAACATCTTCACCACCTCCAGGTAGGTTATGTTGGAGTAACACTGCCCCCGTTGTCGTCCACCATCGTATCCACCTTCTGCAGCAGATCCAGAACTTGGCAACGATTGTTGGCCTCGCAGTTGTTGAAGATGTGGTATCTCTTTCCGGCCTTCTCCAGGACAACTTTCAGGTCCTCTCCCACCTGCTGCACCGCCTGATCGATATCATCCACTTCGTCTCTGTGGGTGAAGAGGATGATGGTGTACTTCCAGGCTTCTTCTCCAAAGATCTCCTCCACCTTCTTCACGGCATCTCTTTGCTCTGCTGAGAAGGGCCCGACCTTGATCACCAGCAGGATGGCGTGGGGCCCCGGCGCCGACATGTTGATGCATTTGGAGATCTCCCTTTTCACCGTCTCGTCGGCCTCCGATGTGTTGAAGATGCCGGGAGTGTCGACGAGCGTTACCGTCCGGCCGAACAGCTTCTCCTGCTGCTTGGTGCATTCGACGGTCACTGAGGAGCGGAAAGATTCAGACGGAGAGTGGTTAAAACATCACACAGGAAATCATTTTGTAAAATCGTTTCTCTTTCCCGTGTAATAAAAACAGCTGGATGAAACTAACAGATGTGTAAGATTCCCGTCACTGTTTCTATGTTGCTCAACATTTGCTGGTTGGCTGGCTTATTCTCCTTGCGCTCTGTTCTTCTTCTATGATTTATCTTTTTAATGTTTCTCCACCTTTAGACTCGAAGCCAAACATCACAGTCAGTAAATAAGCGCTTCTTCTATGTCTGTTCAAACTATAATGAGAATTATACTATAATAGTGGCATAAAATCAGTAGAAAAAGACATTAAATCACGTTTATTTGCATGATAATAAATCAACTAAGCTTTCGTGATGGTGATCGTACCCGGTCGTCTGTCTGTGTGCTGCAGGAGGTTCAGAAACAGTGTGCGAGTTACCTGAGGAGTGACTAGCGGTTGCTCTGAAGGCGTCTCTTCCCAGGATGGTGTTTCCACTGGAGCTCTTTCCTGCTCCGGTCCTCCCAACAACAACCAGTCTGACGTCCGACACTGAAACACAAAGCGACTGAAGTCAGGTGACAGCCTGATGCTTCTGTTGTGTTTCAGCAGCTTTTACAGGCAGAAAGACCAAATTGAGTTATTTTTCAGTGTGTTTTCTGAGCAGTTGGGAGGAGGGGAGGAGTGGGGGGGTCGAACATGTAAACTCAAACCTGTTGGAGGTTCATTCTTGCTGCTTCTTCTTTTCCTCCCTCCTGCTGTTCAAACCCAGAATCAGAAACAGGAAGAGATGTGTTACAAGGATAATAATTAATACACAGAAAGGACAAACTGTCACCTTCAGCTGGTGACGATCACAAACAGGAATAATATCATATATTCATATTTCAACTTATGTCAGGATCACATTTCAGATGTCTACGAGTTGTTAACAGCTCCAACAAACAGGGATTTTTCCCTCTAAACTTCCCACATAGTTTCATTTAAATAAATCTCTAAATGACCCCCAACAACAAAAACTGAAACCAGATTTCCATCTCTTCCGTCTCAGTAATCATCTGAGACCCATCTGATTTACCTGCTCTCCCTGTGTATGATACTGTGCGTAAAGTTGTTCAAACCAGCTCCACCTGCAGCAGCTACAACTGCAACATGCTGCTGATTAAGTCGATGTCATAATACTATATCAGTCAGAGGGACCAAACCAGTCGACTACTTTAACTTTAACTACACTTTGCAACCCCCTTATGTACCTACTTTTATTTCAGGAGGGTTTTTTTGTTTGTTTGTTTTTTTCATGCAGGACTTTTGTCTTGAAATGGAGAGTTTTCATACTGCTGTAGTGGTGCTTTTATTAATGGTGCAGTATGTAAACACTTTTTTCCACGGTCATTTTTTTTTTTTTTGCCGTCAGTAGGATGGGAAAGTGAAAGCAACACCGAATAAAAACTGCGTCACACATGAAAAACACCTTAAAGCTGCGAAATGTACAATAAACACGAATTAATACAAAACGGGACAGTAAAAACGAAATTAATTCAGTTTTCTGATCATAACCATCAAAATAAGACTGCAGCTTGCTGCGTTCAAATACATTTTGTTATCAAACTAAAAACAACAAAAAGACTACTAATGATAATACTAATAACACGTGTTGACGTGCTTTTTATCCAGTCTATACGTGCTATGCGTGCATCTATTTCTGTTTACGATCGTCAACACACTCTTATTTTGAAAGAGTTCTTGTGTTTCCGGTCCAACTGACTCTCCTCCAGGAAATGACAGATCCGAAAGTAAAAAGATGAATTCTGGTAAAGTTTATTTTTGTTTTCTCGTCCGAGCTGTTTTAAATGAACAGGTGAGTCCAGACCGAACCGAGCCGAGCCGAGCCGAACCGAACCGGACTTTTGTGGTGCATCACGTGGTTTGTGAGCTCCAAACTTGAAAACAAGTTTGACTGATTGATTGATTGAGGGATTTCGCTGAAACAATGCTGAATATGTTTTCATCGAGAGCAAAAAGTACTGCATGGAGAGTTACATTTCTACACCAAGATGAAAAGTACTGCATTGATTTTAAAAGTACATTAAGAGTGAACGTAATGCATTAATAGTAAAAGTACAAGTTACATTGAGCATAAAAGCACTGGATTAAGGCAAAGACTACTGCATTGAGAGTGACCGTACTGTGTTAAGAGTAAAAGTACTACATTAAAAGCAAAAGTACTGCAGGAAGAGTGAATTAACTGCATTAAGAGTAAAAATACTGCATTGACAGTAAAAAAAAAAAATGGTAATAGGAGTAAACACACTGCATTGATTGTAAAATGGAAAACTACATTAAAGATGGAACTTAATCTCAAACAAGCAGTGATGTACTGGCCCTCACACTCCGGCGTGCCGTCTCCTCCCCAAAGCCGCCTCCCCGAAGCAGTCTCCCTGAAGCAGTCTCCCTGAAGTGCAGTGCTCCAGGGACAGCTATTGTCTCAGTTGCTATTTTTGTCTCGTTTCCTGTCTCCAGCAGGGGGCACTGGCGAGTCGTTTGGCCACGCCCACTCGCAAAACATATCAGATGTATCATCTCACCACACTGGATGTATGTGGCACGTTTCGTGAGGTTTGAAGCATCCTTTGACCTTAGACATCAACTTCCTGTGTCACGGCGAGACATCCAACTTTGCCGCATCGTCACGGCGATGCCCATTGACAAAGTCCAACGAATATCTCAATATATCATTAACTACATGTTTAGGTTGTTGTGACCCGACTTTAGGTTCATGTGATCAACCAGCTCAACGTAGAACGTGAAATTATGAAAAGTGTCATTTCCAGTGGCCAGCAGGGGGCGCTATGACTATGAGCGAATATTACCCCACAGGGGTCTTCAGGGCGGGGCTGTTATCATACCTGTGATGTTTGGAGAAGGTCGGTCCATGTACGTAAGATTTAAAGCAACTCGTAGTTTCATGGAGAGACACTCAAAATGGCCGCCTCTTACTGGCACACGCATCGACGAAAACGAATTATTTATACAACTTTTAATCCCAAACATGTTTTCTATCCGTAGAACCTAAATTCAAGTCGGTGTGACAAAATCCCTCGAAGGAGTTCGACAAAGTACAACGTGTCAGAATCGCCCAAAATGGCAACTAAATTCAAAATGGTGGACTTCCTGTCCAGTTGACGTAACGGTGCAATGTAACTTTTTCGGGCGTCTCGGTGTGATACACGTGTCCACCGGATTTCGTGAATTTAGGTAAATGTGGCCACCGGGGCATCTCTGTAGGGGGCGCTCTCGAGGCATTTGGCCGCGCCCACTCGCGACTCCACCAGAATACAACATTTTTCGCGACAACGACCGAGAACATTTTTACGAAATACAATAAGGCTTTTGCACCGATGCTCGGACCCTAATTATTAAAGTTGTAAATGTACTTACAAGGCAGAAATCATTTCCAGCCATGTTTGTCTTTTACAGGCGGATGATCTCTGATGTGTCGACGTCTTACTGCTGATTAGTTTAATTTTCATCTTAGCTCTGTATTATATTCTGTTTCTAGCTCCTCCCTTTGAACATGTGATTTCTTTGAAACAGACAGATATCAAAACAGGGAAGCATTTTAATTTGCTGCTGCCAGATCAGTTCAGGTATGTTCACAGTAGGTCAGAGGCGTCTACCTGTACACACCAGGTGTATGATGTTTGTTTTATTTGGTGCACCAAAGGGGGAGGAGCTTATCTCCAATCTGTCCTTGATGCTGCTCACTTCTGTAAACCTGAAGTTTCAACTTTCACAGCTGAAACAAATTAAAGAGTTTTAATATCTTCCGCGGCCCTCTGAAGACACGTCGTAGTCAGCTGGGAGGAGTTTTCTGAGTTCTTCATCTGCTCCGTGATTCAACTTTTTCATATAAACTATAAGGAAAACTTCCATCATCACACAAATACTAAAGAAAACAAACTAAAAAAAAAAGGATCAGATACTGATTTTTATGTATTTATATTTATTAACGTGTTAGAATAGTGATGAAGTACAGGGGATACATGGAACAAATTGTCTCTGCTGCTTGTCAATAAACACAAACATCCCATTTGTATCTCTTTTCTGCAAACTGCTTGATTTGAGCTTTTCAAAAGCTCTGCTTGGTCACGACTCCTCAGACAGCACGAGAAAAGAACCTTCATCAAAATGTTCCTGTTTTTTAATCATGATGCATCATTAAGGAATCAAAATCAGGTTTTTTTCAGTTTTTACAAATTTAAAACACAAGTTGCATAATGTAGCGTTTAGATTGTTTTGGACTAAAGTGAGTGAAATGAACAGAAAACAGCTTTGAACAAAGATGATGAGTTCATAAAAAATACCAAACTGTGATTAAATCTGATAACGAGCTGCAGCTAGTTGTTATTTAACTCTGATTATCACTGTATGACGCACGCCTTCTCCTTAACCGCCACACCAACAGCTGCCGCTGCAAGTCCGACTGCAGCTCCAACTGCAGCTCCGACTGGACCTCCTGCAACTCCAATAGCTGCACAAACACCAATTTCAATTCCAATTCCGACACCAACTCCAGCAGCTGCTCCACTAATTTCAAACCAATTACCTGCTAAACAACCTGCCTAGAACTTTCTTAATGAATGAGTTGGATTTCTCTGCTCGTCTTCTTGCTTCTTTATACTCCATACCTGGATTTTCTCTCAGAAGTCGTGCTGTTTCTTCTCTTATGGCTCTCTCAGCCTCTGGGAACATCTCATTGGTGAAGTATCTTCCTCCATTTCTCTGAACCATCGAGTTGATCTTCTTCAGCAGCTCTCTGACCTGAGAGGGATCCTTGTCTTTGTTGTTAAAGACGTGATATCCTCCACGACACTGACCGATGAAGCCACGGAGATCTGGGTTTTCATGAATGAATTGTTCCATGAAGACTCCATCATCCTCCAGATCGTCTCCGTGGGTGAACAGGGCCATGGTGTAATCTGCTGACTTCTCCAAACATCTTCTGAATGATTTTCACTGTTTCTTGTTCTTCTTTTGTGAATCTGCCGATCTGCAGCACCACCAGGAACATGAGGACCAGGAGAAACAAACGAGATGCATCTCCCAATCTCTCCCTTCACCTCCTTTTCAGTTTCTCTGGTGTCAAACAGACCTGGAGTATCAACCACAGCCAGCGGTTCACCTTCAAACTCCTGTTTCCTTCTGACACCCTGATGTCACTGGAAGGAGACATCTTCGACTGAAAAGGTTTTCCTCCGAGGATGGTGTTTCCTGCTGCACTCTTCCCGACTCCAGTTTTCCCAACAAGTGCAATCCTGATGTTTGGATCCTCTTCTTCTGCTGGAGAAATTAAAAGAATATATTTTACTGATATTGTAAGAAGTGAACTCCAGTTTTTACCATTATATCTCTATCAGCAGCTCTCGAATTACACGATTACAATAATCACAATTTTCTGAAGCTGTTTTGTTTGTTACAGTTATCAGATACAGTGTTTATCAGTGATAAAGGATACTTGGTGAAATAAAATATGCAGATTTTCATACTGAAATTCTTTAATTGTTGTAGACAGTAGCAGTAATATTTGTACGATATTGTTGTCATTTATATACTCGATTGTTTTTTCCTGCACTTTAAAATGACCTCTGTAAAATTTGGATTGTAGTTTTGGGACACAATATATAGATTTAAATGATAAAAACACACAAAAGTTCAAAGTTCATAGAAAGATTCATCTGACTTCACAAAATCTGTTCCTATTAACAGTTACGGCAAAACATTTTCCTGATTTACACTTTAAGTCACATGACGTACAAATATTTTAAAAAATATATTCACCTGATAGTCACTTTCATTTATTCAAACTATTAGCACACTAAAAGATAATCGAAATACTACACCCTGACCATCTGGTCTGAAATGAGTGAAAGTGACTTGTGGACTCTGTCAAGGCTCTTTTGAAAATAGAAAAATAAAACACAAAGTATTCTGTTCTGTGGCTTGTCAGGTTTAGTGTGCACAAATGCCAACTGCTAACTGTTGCGACAACAAATACGTCAACAGTCACGAAGCAAAACAAAAATACAAATGAAAATGAGACATAACGATGTTAAAGAATGTTTTCATCAGCAGTTCTCCCCAGTAAAACCTGTTTTTGAGGACAGCGAACAGTCGTGGCCACCTAAGAGATCACTGAAGTCATCTTCTTGTTTTCTACTTATTCAACTTTGGGGCTTTAACAAACTCTGAAATCTTTCCATTCTAATTCTTTATTTTTCTAAAAATAGACATTTTATAGTCCAATTCCAGACTGAAAATATTTCAAACCAACGTGGAAATAAAAACTTATTCATGTCACAACTTTCTGGATCTGATGTAATTAGTGCTTTTCAGAATTAATAAATAGATAAGATATAAACACTTGATGTTCATAGAAATAAAATCAAATATGTACAACTATAATATTACAGTGAACAGGTGATTTTGAGCTTCATCACCTTTTATCAAAACTTTGAAGATGAAACTTAATCTAAAAAAAGTCAAAAAGATTAAAGTTTTTTTATTAAAGCATAATTTCCAACCATGTTTGTCTTTTACAGGCTGATCTCTGATGTGCAGTCTTACTGCTGATTAGTTTAATTTTCATCCAGCTCTGTATTATATTCTGTTTTAGCTTCCTTGAACATGTGATTTCTTTGAAACAGACAGATATCCAATCAGGGAAACATTTTAATTTGCTGCTGTCAGATCAGTTCAGGTGTGTTCACAGTAGGTCAGAGGCGTCTACCTATACACACCAGGTGTATGATGTTTGTTTTATTTGGTACACTGAAGAGGGAGGAGATACCAAAGAACACAAACCACACCTGCTAAAAAAAAAAGGATCAGATACTGATTTTTATGTATTTATATTTATTAACGTGTTAGAATAGTGATGAAGTACAGGGGATACATGAAACAAATTGTCTCTGCTGCTTGTCAATAAACACAAACATCCCATTTGTATCTCTTTTCTGCAAACTGCTTGATTTGAGCTTTTCAAAAGCTCTCCTTGGTCACGACTCCTCTGACAGCACGAGAAAAGAACCTTCATCAACAATGTTCATCTTTTTTAATCATGATGCATCATTTAAGGAATCAAAATCAGAGGGTTTTTTTTTTTTCAGTTTTTACAACTTTAAAACACAGAAGTTACATAAGGTAGCATTTAGATTGTTTTGGACTAAAGTGAGTGAAATGAACAGAAAACAGCTTTGAACAAAGATGATGAGTTCATAAAAAATACCAAACTGTGATTAAATCTGATAACGAGCTGCAGCTAGTTGTTATTTAACTCTGATTATCACTGTATGACGCACGCCTTCTCCTTAACCGCCACACCAACAGCTGCCGCTGCAAGTCCGACTGCAGCTCCAACTGCAGCTCCTGCTGACTGGACCTCCTACACTTCCAATAGCTGCTCAAACACCAATTTCAATTCCAATTCCGACACCAACTCCAGCAGCTGCTCCACCAACACTACCTGCTAAACAAACTAGAACATTCTTAATGAATGAGTTGGACTTCTCTGCTCGTCTTCTTGCTTCTTTATACTCCATACCTGGATTTTCTCTCAGAAGTCGTGATGTTTTTTCTCTTATGGCTTTCTCAGCCTCTGGGAACATCTCATTGGTGAAGTATTTTCCTTCATTTCTCTGAACCATCGAGTTGATCTTCTTCAGCAGCTCTCTGACCTGAGAGGGATTTTTGTCTTTGTTGTTAAAGATTTGATATCCTCCACGACACTGACCGATGAAGCCACAGAGATCTGTGTTTTCACCAATGAATTCTTCAATGGAGACTCCATCATCCTCCAGGTTGTCTCCATGGGTGAACAGGGCCATGGTGTAATCTGCTGAATTCTCTCCAAACATCTTCTGAATGATTTTCACTGTTTCTTGTTCTTCTTTTGTGAATCTGCCGATCTGCAGCACCACCAGGAACACATGAGGACCAGGAGAAACCAATGAGATGCATCTCACAATCTCTCCCTTCACCTCCTTTTCAGTTTCTTTGGTGTCAAACAGACCTGGAGTATCAACCACAGCCAGCGGTTCACCTTCAAACTCTCCTGTTTCCTTCTTACACCCTGATGTCACTCCGGAAGGAGACAGCTTCGACTTGAAAGGTTTTCCTCCAAGGATGGTGTTTCCTGCTGCACTCTTCCCGACTCCAGTTTTCCCAACAAGTGCAATCCTGATGTTTGGATCCTCCTCTTCTGCTGGAGAAATTAAAAGAATATATTTGACTCATATTGTAAGAAGTAAACTCTAAATTATAATTTGTATCATTATATCTCTATGAGCAGCTCTCTAAGTAGATTTGATCAAACCCTGATAAAAAAGAGCATTTCATTTGAAAGTCAAACTGGTCACTGAACTGACAGAAAGTGTCAGCAAGCTGCCGGGATGCTTTCAAGGAGAAACAATCTTTGAACTGTATTTCCAACCCGGTGTCACGGCAAAGTTTGAGAATGACACGCTTTGGGCTGTTAAGACATGAAAGTTACACGTACACTGGAGTGGACGAAAATGAAACATACTGCATGCTTTGAGCCATTTGATTTACAGGAAAGCAAAACTTTTTGCAAAAACTCGTGGTTGGGGTTAAACAAAAAAATGTTTTGGTTCCAACAAACACATAAGGTCAAAGTTTACATTAAGTTTCATCAGACCTCTCACTTGTGTTCCTAATGAAATCTACACTACAGAACAGTTATGTCACATAATGAACAGATAAATCCAGAATATTCACGTTACAGTTTTAGTCTCTGACGAACTGATTAGTACAACTGACAATAAAAGCAGCGGAGGAATGAAATGTTTCAACAATATCAGCGGTCACAAAGTTAAAGAAGCTTCCTCACAGCCGTTCTTTTTCTTTACCATAAATGGAGATTCACCAGTCGGACCTGTTTCACTAAGGAAATCATGAAACAGAGGCGCCGCCAACGATGAGAAAACGGAAGTCGTGTTTCCTCTTTTATATTAAACTTTGAGTGTTTAATAAACTCTGAGAAGTTTACACTCAAAAATAAAAAGCAGACTTGTTATAAGTCCTATTCGAGTAGTATATAGAGACTGAAAATATTTCATATTTACCAATAAGGAAAATATTTTGTTTTATTTACGTAGCATATTTCTAGATTTCATGTAAAAAGTGCTTCTAAGAATGAACACAAACAGAATCTAGATTACATTCAGTAAAACTATGAAGTTACGTTAAACAGTTCATCATCATCATTTTATGGAGGCGACTTACCAAGCAGAGCATATTTTCCAGCCATGTTGTTGTTTTTTTTTGTTTACAGGCAATTGATCAGTGTTGATGTGTTACTTCTGAATAGTTTCATTTTCATCTCAGCTCTGGATTTTAATCTGCTTGTAGTCCCTCCCTTTGAACGTGTGGTGTCTTTGAAACAGTCAGTGGCTCTTAGTGGTATTGTTTTACTTTACAAGCCAAATATCTCATTTGTTATGGTATTACAATTTCAGAAGGACCACTAGAACACAGAATTTAGTGTCCGGCTGGAGGCGGTAAAAGTTCGTCCGGGAACAGCCTGTTGGGATCCCGTCAGTTTGAGCTCGACTGCGACTTCAATGGAATCCGAAGACAGCACCGGCGCGGGTCGGCGGAGGTGGAGGGAGGACGCATCGCAGTGGTGGACTCCACCGGACTCACAGGACAAAGTCTGACTCTGGACCAGCTGGCCCGTGAGATCAGGACCATGATGGACCTGGTTGATCCGGGACCACACGTGTTCGTGTTTGTGGTGAAAGTCGGCCGGCTGTCCGGAGACGACTCCCGGCTGCTCGGGTTGCTGACTCGGCTGTTTGACGGGGACGTCTCCAAACACACCGTGGTGCTTTTCACTCACGGAGACGCTTTGGGGAGGGGGGGGGGGCTGAACCTCCGGGACACCATCCGGTCCAGCAGCTGTGTGTCCAAGCTGTGTGTCCCGCTGCGGAGGGAGACACTGTGTGATCGACAACACTCGCGGAGGAGATGGACTGCAGGTCAGGCATTTCCTCCGTCAGGTAGATGACATCATCAGAGATAACCGGGGACGGCACTGTGACTCGGACGCTTTCAGCGCACCGGACGGACGAAATCACGGACACCCGGGACAGACGATTCGTAACAGACTCTGGATCAGTGGATATGTGCATATGTGGATGTCTTTGTCCTCAGTCTGGCGGCTCAGACCGTTGATTCACCCACTAAAGATTTACTGTTTAAATCAGACACTATTTTATTTATTCATAACCGAACAGAATCTTCTGAATATAAAACAAAGAAATAGTTTGAAACCAGAAAATGACCTCAAATACTAAACGTACAATAAAACTACAACTTTTATTCTCTGTCGTTGTCAGTATTTTCCGTTTGGTTTCTCATTTGATCGTGTGTTTCATACTCCAAATAACCTGCAGCTGTGGTAACCAGCATAATACATATATATATATGTACATATGTAATTATCTTACTGTTCTACTGCCCTGTAATACTGTGGTAGTAATATACTACGTTTCCTTTGTAGGCTCCATCAACAGTTTGTATGTTACCATAAACTCCTTTTACTACTTCTTTTAAATTTGCAGACACATTCTGTAAACATTGATGTTGGAAAATAACCTTTTTTCTTTATACTGTCATACTTTCTGCAGAACTTCTATTGAGTGACTTCACTGCAAAGGAAACGTTGGAGTTTAGCAAAATGACAAGCTCCTGCAAATATTGCAGAGATTGGTCGAATTTACGTAAATGATTGGAATTTCCCGAAAGGGAGTGTTCATTTCTACTTCTTTTTTTTCTGCTGAGTTGAGACTCAGTACAACATGTGAGTCAGCAGGGGGCAGCATAATGTAGAGCAAAGTTTTTTCATTATTCAATAGAAGCTGATTTGTTTTACTTTTAGTTCCATTTCTGATTTGCATTTATTTAATTCTAACGTTTAACCTGTTTTTACCTTCACTGGATGAACATCCACTTTGACCTCTGGTTTCACTGAAGTGCAGGATTCGCCATTTTTCCCTTCACATCGGGACATTTGGTAAGTTCATGCCTATCTAATAGAATGTCACAAAATGTCAACGTCAAAATGAGAAGCCACAATTAATATCCACATATTTCTTTGGTGCATTTAAAATCGGCCACTTTCAGCCGACTAATTATTTTCTTTTATGTGCTTTCTGTCTGTCAAGTCTGACAAACCTCTTTAAGAAACAAGGTTTCTCTGGTCAGTTGTGAGCCTGCCTTCTGCATTAGTTTGGGCTTCTTGTGAAGACTAAAGTGCACGTGGACCATTTACATACTGTGTTGTACTCTGTATTCTCTGCCTTGCAGATTATTGGACCAACGAAAATCAGCCTCACAGTTGCTTCCTGACATTTTTGGAAAAGGTGCTTCTATCTTATTCAAGTGTGTGAATAGTGAGAATGTGAGTGCCTTTATTTTATTTGACATTTTAAGCTGCTAATGCTCAGTGATTCCAGTCAGACTGTGCAAGTTAAACACGGGTCAGCAGTAAAATGGAGTCCATGCAAATATTAGTTGGCAATATTTCCCCTCGGGGATTAATAAAGTGTATAAAAAAAAAAATCAAAATCCTTATCTCTCACACTGTGTTAGGATGTTGGTGATGAAAATGCCTTCAGTGACATTAATGGCATCTGGCTTCAGGAAGATAAGTAAATCCCAATTAGTATGATTTTATGTATAATAAAGGAGGCCTAATTGGTAAATGTATGCAAGGTAGACATAACATGTCAGTTCTACAAATCATATACTGTAATTCATGATTGACTGAGCGATGTGTTGCTTTCAGAAATTGTGGGATGGCGTTATATCCTTTTCTTTCGTTAAGGATTGTCTAGTGTAACCTCTGCTAAAGGAGATAAGAAAGGAGGTATTAAAGCATCTTTCCGCAGCATTTGGAGAATTCGACTAGCCCTCAACATGGCTGCCACTTTGATACTTCAAAGTGCGTTTTCATTCAACTGGGGAACCTTGACTGTTTGACTGCAACCCTGGATTTATTGCACTGCCCAAGATGGTTGTGATTGGTTTAAAGAAATACAAACAAGCCAGAAGGCTTTTTTTTCATTTTTGTTTTTCATCCCCCTAAAGCAGAATTATACATCGGCGCAACCAAACCATTTTCTAGCACTGGCACACATCGATAAAGATAGGGTCTGGCTATCCTAGACTAATATCGTTTTAAGGTTTGCTCTTCAGATACCTCGATGAACTCGCACTGAATGGTTTGGTGACTCATCTCAGAAACACCAGAGGTGGTTTAGCAGGCGCGTCGGAGGGTGCGGGATATAATACAAATTCACTTTCCAGGTCATCACTGGAAAGTGATTCACACTTTTCAGCATCAGGGAGTTAAGCCGTGTGCCCCTCAGGAATCACATCTACTTAAAGGAGAAAACAGGTCATGCTCACATGGGGCTTACAGTGCTGGAAGCTGCTTATTGGTCGAGGAGGACATCCCGTGGAAATCTGAGGTGGCGATCCGAAACAAAACGGTCTACTTTAAAATTTCAAAAACACTGTCATTGTTTTTGTAATGTTGTGACGTGACCAGCCGTTGTTTCTCGATACATTTTCTGACTAATTTGTATGATCTTTGTGGGGCTTTAGACCATGCTGGTAACACGGATAAGAATTATCTGAAGTAACACTTAGTCCCCTAGAAAGTTCCCAGACATTAGAACTGTTGGTGAAGTTTGACAACAAAAAAGGCACTAATCGAGTGACAAATAAGACATAGTGAAATAAAGGTTTATTAATCGGTAAAGTAATTTACTAAATGTACAGTTTATATTCAAGTGTTCTTTGGCTACATGTGATAGCTGTATAAAATACGTGCTGTCCAGCTTTGTCCGTCTTTAACAGCTGAATGTTTATGTCAGATTGTCTTTGTTACTGTCCTGCTCGTTTGTCCCTTCCTGTTGTCGAAGTTGTCCGTTTCTGCCACAGGATGTTGGCAGAGACAAGAACTGAACAAAGAGCAGCACTTCAGCAGTATTTTGGAGCTCGTAACACACTCCAGTTTCTGCTGTGATATCACACATGATGTCAGTTGACCTGAAGTATCAGAAACAGTCAGTGAACTTTTAAGATGTTAATTTAATTTCAAGGTCGTGTGGAACTTTTCAAAGGACTCAGCAGGTCCGATCTGCTCGACAACATGGCGAACTCCGCTCTCTAAGGCGTGATAGTACCGCTTCACTTCTTTCAGCTCGGACTGCAGTCGTTTCTCCACCTGCTCTCGTTCCTGCTGAGCTTCACTCAGCAGCTTCTCGTACTTTGACTCGACAGATTTGATTCCCTCCTCCAGTTTCTTCTCGTAGAAATCTCTGAGCTCCGACTCCCTCTTATCCAACATCTTCACCGCCTCCAGGTAGGTTATGTTGGAGTAACACTGCCCCCCGTTGTCATCCACCATCTTCTCCATCTTCTGCAGCAGATCCAGGACCTGACCCCGATCGTTGGTCTTGTTGTTGTTGAGGACGTGGAATCTGTTTTTCACCTTCTTCAGGATCGACTGAAGTTCAGGTCCAGCCCTCTCGAGCTGTCGCTGGAAGGCTGGTTCAGTTTGGTCGTCCTCGGTGAAGAGGATGATGGTGTACCTCCAGGCATCCTCCCCAAAGATTTCCTCCACTTGCCTCACAGCCTGCTGCTCCTCAGGGGTGAAGCGTCCCACCTTGATGACCAGCAGGATGGCGTGGGGCCCCGGCGCCGACATGTTGATGCATTTGGAGATCTCCCTTTTCACCGTGTCTTCAGGTAATAAAGTGTCGAAAAGGCCGGGAGTGTCGACGACGGACACCTCCATACTGAACACCTCCCCTCTCTGCTTACAACACTCTCTGGTCACTGCGGAGAGGAAACACATTGATAATTGTGAAACATGACTTTACATCACAGGATGCAGGAGCTTATTAGCCAGAGACACATGTTCATAAAACAATGTCGCCACTGGAGGTGTTTTAGACGTACTTCAAGTCTTTTTCTTCGGTTTGGTTCACCTTAATCCTACATTTGAAAAGCTTCAAAAACCTTGACTTTCCATGTTACCTGAGGACTGGCTGATCTCGGCTCTGAAGGCGTCTCTTCCAAGGATGGTGTTTCCACTGGAGCTCTTCCCTGCTCCGGTCTTCCCGACAAGAACCACTCTGAAGTCTTAATAGAAAGCAAATGTTGAAACACTGATGATGTGACATAAACTATTTATGAGTGCTAATGGACTTCCAGCTGAAATGTACACTTCCTGTACCTTGTATGCACACTCAACCTTGCTTACCCCGACACCGTTAACAACATTGAGGGATTTGTGTCAGGTTCATTAAACAAGTCACAGAGCTTGGTTTTCCAAAGCAGACATCACTTGTGCTTAAGTCTTATCCTTTCATCGAGCCTCGTCAAAACATAGTTTGCGGCAAAAGAGCATTTTGCTACATTAAAGTGGGCGTCTGTTGCATGAGCATCGCATAGCATTGTGATGCGCACGGAGCCGGGAGAAGCTACACCTTTTGTGACTAAGTATACCAAATTATGTTGATTGATCAAAATCAACACCTGCGTTAGTCACGTTTAACACTGAAGAAGGCGAGTCGGGTCAGGAGCGAAAAAGGTGGGACTGCTTGGACATTTGCGGAGTTGTGCGCTGTGTGTGCAATTCGTCCTCCAGGGTCAGGAGGTCAACACAGAGCTCTGCTGTGACGTTCTGAGGCGTCGGAGGGAAAAACATTCAGCGCAAACGGTCTGAGGGGTCGAGCGATGACGCTCGGGTCGACGACACGACGACACGCTTGTTCACAGCGGGTTGAAAACGTGCACATTTCTGGCCCACAATCGTGGATTGTCGTATTTGGGTCCCTGACACCCCAAAATTTGGCAAAACATTTTGACGTGCGCTCTGCTGAAGCTTCAGGTCCGTGTTGAAATCATCACAAAACATCTGTAACTCGGGCGAGTACTTGCATAGGTTACTGCTTCCACTTGCTCCATGCGCATCACCGTTGTATGCAACACAAACAGTGCCTGAACTTTTTGATTTCCCTGGTATGTCTGCAGAACTACGATTTTTGACACCCTTTCATAAGTTGGATCCTTACTTACCTCTACAGACTCCTTTTTGTCCATCCCCTTGTTGATATTCTCATCAATCAGCCTCAAGTCCACATCTCTAAAACTTTCTCTTAACTTTTTTTTTCTCTTCTCCCTGTCACATTCAACTTCACAATAATGGAATTTTTTGTTCCAATTTTCAGCCTCAGCCTCAATTTCATTTTTGATTTTGTCTGTTAACGTTTTTACCACAGACACTCCCCTCCTTAAAATGACCAAATCCAAACCTGCTTGTTACAAAACAGTTTTTTCGACAAACAGGTTGTCCTTCTATGTTCCATATTCAAGTAAAACCGTCTGCACCTTCTGTCTAAACTGCTACCTCAGCCCGTATGAGAAAATATATCTGTTCCTTGATAATGACAGGGCATTAAACAGTAAGCCATCTCGGATCAAACCATCCAATTCCTTTTAAAACTATTCTCTATAAATCACCATGTTGACACAAATGTACAGAACTCCTTCAAATGGTTTTTAGACTGATTTCATACCGTTACGGTAATCCATACTTCTTCTTCGTGTTGCTGTTCACAGAAAAAGGAAAAAAAAAAAGTTTTCAGTATATCATTAAGACCTAAAAAAAACAACTAAACATTGCAAATAGCAAAATACCTAAACAGGTGATTACATAAATGACATTTGTAGAATTAATGTAGCATGTACTTTTTTTAGTCCTCTGACTGAAAGCTAAAAAAAAAAAGAAAAAAAAAAAGATTAAGGAAAATAAAAACGGCTGTTTCTGAAGATTTTGATGACCTTGGCAGGACGTTTGCTTACATCCATGAGGGGTCTGAAATTTCTTTAAAATATTCGATATCTCATTTTATAATACTTTATTGTTTTAAACTGAACTAAATTCAACTTCTATTCTGTGTCCTCAACATTATCTGTCAGTTAGTACCGTTACATTCGTGCTACTCAATGTAATAATCCTGATCTTTCATGATACAACTTTCAGTGCACATTTTAGATCTCAACTAAGAAATTACCTGACAACAAACTATATAAAAAACACAGATCTCATCTGACGGTCTTCTTTGAGTGAACTGCGTCTTTACACCTTGTGAATCTCTCCTAAAATGTGCTATTCACTACACGTGACCCTCTAATCAATAACTACCTGCAAAGGCACTCCTTGTTTATGTTTTAGTCTCATGACAAGTCTCAGGACCCGTTGACCCTATTCATGACGTCAAAACCTAAAACCGTAAAGTAATCAACACCCAGAGAAGGTTTGTTGAAGGTTTACTGAAAGTAAATTATTAAAACGAGTTGACAGCACGAAGCGCGTGACAGTGGGGTTGTGGTTTATGTGTGGTGGATGAACATACAGTGTGCTCTGATTGAAAAGTGAATCCAGTCTGAGTACACCTGCCGAAATAACTATTTTATGGCTTTACGGGACAAAATTGACTTTGTATGCAATGATTTCTGCTGTTTCTCATCTTTTCTGCGAGTTAAAATTAGAGAGAATTAAATAACTTTCAGAACATTCATGGCTGCAAAAGTCATGCTGCAAACTTTTTTTCAGTTGTTAGTAAAGATAAATTAAACAACACTGATCACATTAATGACACGTTAAAAGGTCAAAGTGACAAATCAGAAACAAATCCGACTCACTGGACATTCGTCTGTCTGCCATGATCGCTGCAGCAACTTTATTTTCACTCTGAAAGTGACAGTCTGCATATATTGCGGAAGTGCACTTCAACGGATCAAACAGTTGGTTAAACACCCGAGGACAGATTTAGAACATCCGGTTTAGAAAATAAAACAGACAGAGGGTGAGTTACGCATTGAGCAAATTAAATCAGCAAACATTTTTTATAACGTTTCAAAGCACAGAAGGACAAACTGATCATGTATCAGGACAAACCCGGTCTGTGTTCAGCTGAGTTTAAGTCTGAAACAAAACAAAAGAAATATCCGCTGCTTTTATTTTGAAAGGTATTTTGGTAGTTGGTTCAGTTTAATAGGCTATGTGAAATTTGAGGAAGTTTTAGTAGGCGTAAATGAGGAACAGCAAGACGCGTTTTAATGTCTGTCTGGACTCTGAACACCCTCCTTCCTACTCTTAGGTATGTCCGACAAATTTGACCAAAAAAAAATACATTTGTCTCCCGCTTTTATGGTCTATTATTTTGTCTTTCTTTATTCAGATGACGTTCACCTGCAGAGGCTCTCCTCTCTTTATTCATAATTAAGTAACTTGATTTAGCTGACACAATAGCTGCTTCTGACCGCAGCAAACATTAAATAATGTTCTTCATTTAAAGTTGATCGGTTTCCTCTTTATATTTGGTTTCGTTTATTTGTCTTGTTTTTAATTTCAGTAGTTACAGTTATCTTTAATGGTTTTAGTTTCGATTCGACGTTAACTCGGGACAAAAAAAAAAGAGCGAAGAGTTTATGATATCACCTTCCCACCTTGTACACTTAGGAGTCATATTCCATTTTATGTTTTCATTGAAACTGCATGTTTTATTAAAAGTATGTAATTTCCCATCACTAGACTTATTGAATTTGGTTGTTTCATTCTCAAAAGTTTGTGTGTAGTTTCCTGGTCTGAAAAGTGAGGCCAGTGCAGAAGTGCCTTTAAGTGCAATACCACAGAAGGCCGCTAGGGCGTGGCACCAAAAAGGCTTGCGGCTCCATAGACTCCCATTCAACTTCTCATGAAATACAAAGTCAATATAGTTTTAGACACTAGTCATAATGGGGCCATCCGCTAAAGTCACTCCTTCTCATGAGTTTTCTGGAAAATAATTCCATAATTTATAAGATATTGGGCCTCAAAAAGCGGTATGTTTAGGGGTGTGTCTGTCTGATTGACAGGCTTGTGGTGCCATCAGGTTTCCTCTGGAGGTGGGCGGAGCATAGGCTAGCGTCCTCGAGTTCCCTATTATATTGAGTCAAATTCACCGCTTGATCCTCCTCAGCTTGTCCAAATATGGTCACGTCCGGCTCCTGAATAGAAAGATGATGATGGCCAAAATACCGGACTCAAGACTTCAAAACAGCAGTTCACAAACCGATTGGCCGCCTGGTTTTCCATCACGCAGCAGTGGTTGTTCCACTAGAGTGAGTAGGCGGTGCTAACAGCAACAGCCTCACTCTTCAACTCCCAACAGACTGATGTCACACCGATGACTCTGTTTGGACCCCTGGGAAGTGAATCCCCCCCAAAAAAGCTGCAATTACTGCTCTTTGCCATAAGTGCCACCAAATAGAACAAAATAGAGATCCTCCGTTTATATAGATACCTGTGTATATAATTCCACGCTGCATGTCAGGACAGTTCAGGATTTGATCCATTTAAAATAAAATCTCACCTGTTTTAACTCTGATCTTCTTTATTACTGATAGAAATTATGGCCAACATCAGACCAGAATGAAAAAAAAAACTTTTTTCTAGAAATGCTGTTTAATTAAAATCTTTGTTTTCTTCTACAGGTCTAGACATGGATCCATGTCCTGCTCCAGATCTCACCATTATCCTTCTGGGAAACTCAGGAGTGGGTAAAAGTGCATCGGGAAATACGATTTTAGGACAAGGAAATGTGTTTGAGTCGAGACAGGCCTTTGAACCTGTGACAACTCAGATCTCTGAGAAATCAGGACGAGTGTTTGGGAAACAGATCACAGTGATCGATACTCCAGGAATATTTGGATCAGAGGAGGACATTAAAACTCATTTTCAGGTGCTCTTTCAGTCCTCCAGACCTTGTTTGTTCCTGGTGGTGGTTGAAATTAATAGATTCACCGCCGAGCAGGAAAACGCCGTGAAGGCAACAATCGGAGTTATCGGGGATCAGAGACTGAAAAAGAGTTTTTTGCTCTTCACAAAAGGAAATGACTTCAACAGCGAGTCACTGGATGAGTTCATCAACAGACAGCCAGACGGTCCAATTGCCCAACTCGCTGCAAGGTTTGCAGGGAGACATTTGTTTGACAATATAAATGGAGATCAAGAGCAAGTCCGAAATTTGCTGCTGCTATTTGACAATATAAATGGAGATTCCTCAAGACACCCCAAACAAGGTGAGACCAAGATATTGTGTTGCATAGTGCCTTTTCAAGCCACCACACTTCAGACTGCTGTGTCAGCAGAAAGAGTTGTTGAAAGGTTGCAAACCACAAGTTGAGAACCACTGCTGTCGTGTACGCTGTTGTGAATTCGGTGTGAATGATACAGTCTTTAATTTTACTTTATCCAAGAAATTGCATTTAACATCAAACCCCTGGCTCTACAATCACAGTCAGAGCAATGAATGTTTGAGGGTGCAACTTGATTGGTCCAGGGGTGATGTCCCAAAACAAGTGCTTTATTTACTTCTGGAAAAAAAAACAAAAAAACAATCATGTTTTTTATGCCTCTGTATATTTTCTTTCCTTCAGGTGCTCATCCTTTGAAAGTCAGGAGGATCGTTCTGCTTGGCCTACCTGGAGATGGCAAAAGTGCATCAGCAAACACCATCCTGGGATCAAAGCAGTTTAAATCATGCAGTAGCTTTGAAGCAGTCACTACAGAGAGCGACTCTAAAACAGCTAAACTGGGGGTTCATGAGCTCACAGTGGTTGACACTCCAGGATTCACTAAAAAAGTTCTGTCTCCCAGAAAGCTGTATGAAGAGATTGTAAAGGCAATAGTAAAGGCCAGTCCAGGACCACATGCCTTCATCATCGTGGTCAAATTAGGACGAATCTCTGAAGCAAACATTATACTGTTTAAGATGCTGCCCGAAGTCTTTGGGAAGGATGCTCTTAAGTACACAGTGGTTATCTTCACTCATGGCGACACCCTGGAAGGTCAGACCATTAAAGGCCGCATCGAGAAAGAGAAATGCATTCGGGACCTGGTCTCCCTTTGTGGCAATAGATACTGTCTGTTTGACAACACAAAGAGAGGAAACAGACAGCAGGTCAGAAACCTGCTAGGTATACTAGATACAATGGACACAGCTAATTCTGGACAATACTACACCCCTGAGATGTTCTACGATGTTCATAAAGTGTATCGTAATTGGCAGAAGTTCATTGAGTGGTTTGAACAGATGCTAAAAAAAATAGATGAATATTTCAGAAGCAATCCTTTGGAGGTGACGTTGTTAAGTGGACTGCAGTGATGGAGAAGCTGCAGAACGACAGACAGATGGACATACAGACACAGAGACAAATAATGGAGTACAAGTGACGAAGTCCTCATCTTTAAAATTATACATTCTCATTATAAACAACTGATGCGGGAGGATTTTTTTTTTCATGGTGATTTATTTCATTTTTCTTCGATGTTTTTTTCCACTCCACTGAGATTCAAGGGGGCAACAGGGGGCAGCAGAACGTAAGAACAAAGTTAAGTTGTCTTTTCAATTAATAGGAGGTGATTTGTTTTACTCTCAGTTGCATTTCTCGTTTGCATTTATTTAGTTCCAGTGTTAAACGTCTTAAGCCTGCAGTATGTTTCTATTTAAGCAGTTTAAGCAAATATAACTTAAAATGATCAATAATAATTTGGTTTCATTAAATTACTTTTAGAAACCTGAGAATATTGTACTATTGTGAAGGGATTGTTGTTTCCACTAGCATCTTTGAGTTTGACAACAAACTTAAATACATGCATGTAAGTTTTCATTCTGGACTACACCCCCCCCTCCCCCCATCAGTGCTGCAGCTGCTGATTGGCTGATTTACTTGGCATGTCTGGGCACATTCAGGGCTCATGACAAGGACAGTGACCATCATGTACTTTTCAATGTTTTTCACATGGTTAGTCTGTATCGGACTAATGTCTGCGTCTCCTCAGCAGTGGATAAAATGTCGGGACCTGCTGCAGTCAAAGACGGTTTTCTCTTTAACGTGTTTTGACCATCACTCTTATTGTACTTCATATTGTGACATTTGGGGGTGTTAAACTCACAAACCCAATTTCTGTCTTGTGTAGAGTGCCGTTGAGTGAGTATGACGGAGTCTGTCTATATGTGTACAAGTTTAACATTGTATGACGTAAATAATCATTTGCATTCAGATTTTATTTTATTTAAAAAAATTTAAAAAAAGTGATGACAGCCTAGGAACACAATAAGATGTAGTACTTGTAATATTATATATTCATAGTAATCGCAATATAGTAATTGTAATATATTTACATTTAGTTGTTTTTTTCATTTAATTTTGTGAAAATGTTGATAACCAATGAATACAATAATGACTAGGATGAGTATATTATGATATTAAAGTACTAATGTCACATTAATACCAACATAATATGAGATGAATAATGTTAAATAGATGTAGTATTGTCCCATTTTCTGAGAGTTAATAACAATTGCTTCTTAAAAGAATGCATTTCAGAACCTCAATCTATATGGTTCCATATCCCCAACACCTTATTTAATAAGGTTGGAGGGTTTAACTTTTTTGCTTTATTGTGATTTTGAGATCTCTAGAATTCCTATAATGCTCTCGGACTTGTTATTTACGAGATGTAACAAAATGTTATTTACCCATAATTTCTCACCACACAAAACTGTTTTAGATTGTGCCATAACATCACCATTGTTGCTTTTTCTGTATTCTTAGTTTGTGTTCATATATTCCCTATCTTGACTTGTTAATTTGTTTGTCACAATAAAGTTTAATAAAAAAAAAAAAAATGTAAGCAGTTCACATAGAGTGAATATAAAAGTGTTCATAGCTTCCAGGTTTAAGAAAAAATGAGGCCGCTGCAGAAGTGCTTAAGCTGCAATACCACCGAATGCAACTACAGGTTGGCTCCATCGACTCCCATTCAACTTCCCTCATCAAATACAAAGTTGATAAATGTTTTCCACTAGTCATTGCGGTGTTGTTAGTTATAGTCACTCATTATTAGTTTTCTGGCACTCTGTCTGAGAGAGAGAGAGAGAGAGAGAGAGAGAGAGAGAGAAACTTGCCTACCTGTCTTTGTGAGGACACTCATTTATAATGAGTACATTTGTCAGGTCCTCTGTTTAGGACAGACCTTCAGAGGACTGTTTGAGGGTCTACGGTCTTCAAAAAGACAGAAATACGAACACGTGTGTTTGCGTGCGCGGCAGTTGCTGTAGCAACCGTTGGTGGATGAAAACCAGGATCAGGACCAGCTGAACCCTCTGACAGACAAAATACAGCTTCTGGTTTACAGAGTGAAGAACAGACAGACAGCTGTGCAGACAGACAGACAGTCAGACAGACAGACAGACAGACAGTGAGAGGGAGGAGATAATGACAGTGGAGGAGTGTCTGTTAGAGCGTTCAGTCTGCTCAGCAGCTCTCAGTCAGTCCGACTCCGTCTGCCTGGGAGAGCGTCTCTCTGGCTCTCTGTGTCCGTCCTCCTCTCTGTTTATCTGTCTCTCTGCCTCCCTGTCTGTCTGTCCAGCCTGTCTCTCTCTGTCAGGATGGAGGAGTGTCGTTATGGATTATTGATTATTGTGTTTCTGCAGCAGATCGATTGTTTACACTCAGTTTACATCACCGACAACACAGGTGAGAGTTACTGCTCTTATATTACCACTACTGGTACTACTACTACTACTACTACTATTACTGGTACTACTACTACTACTATTACTGGTACTACTACTACTACTACTACTACTATTACTGGTACTACTACTACTACTATTACTGGTACTACTACTACTATTACTATTACTGGTACTGGTACTATTACTACTACTACTATTATTGGTACTATTACTACTACTACTGGTATTATTACTACTACTGCTACTACTACTGCTACTTTTACTACTACTTCTATTACTACTGGTACTATTACTAATACTACTGGTGTTATTACCACTACTACCATGAGATTTACTGCTCCTGGCACTATTAACTAAGTAAAACTCCTGGTGCAGCCACTACTTTAGTTTTGGAACTACTTTTTGTTTTCACAGCGGCAATATATCTGATATTAGTACTTTGAGTACTGCTGCTGTTTCTTCAATTAGAACTACTGTTACAGTTCAGTGCACACTAATGACATATAGCATACAAATACTTGTGCTGCTGCTGAACTGGTACTCTGAATACTGCCAGTGATGCTACCACTGCTGCTGTACTCCTACTGTGAATATTACCACTGCTATGACTACAAATACTGCAACTATAAGTACTGCTGCTACTGTGTTGTTACTGACAGCGCATGTGAGATATATTGGTTCTGCAAAAAAAAATATTACGAACACTATTGCTACTACAATTAAAACTACTTTTACTGGCAGTAAATACACAACTGCTGCAACCATAGTACCACTGTGAGTACTGCTACTGCTACAGTTAGCGATACTACTCTTACTACTTATGCTACTGTTACTACTACTTGTTTTGCTATTGTGCTTTTTTATATTATAGTACTGCTCCTGGCAGATATTTGAAATTGATATTTGATTATGGTTCCTTGTGGGGTAATTATACTACTGATACTGATACATATTGTCACTACAGCTGTTACACAACTACTGTTACTACAACTATTGCTGCAAATACTTCTATTACCCATACTACTACTAGTACTGTTACTATTACTACTAAAAAAAATTCCCCTTTGGGATTAATAAAGTAACTATCTATCTATCTATCTATCTATCTATCTATCTATCTATCTATCTATCTATCTATCTATCTATCTATCTATCTATCTATCTATCTATCTATCTATCTATCTATCTATCTATCTATCTATCTATCTATCTATCTATCTATCTATCTATCTATCTATCTATCTATCACCAGTAATATTCCTGGTACTAATGCTACCAGTAGTATTTTACTGTTAGTAATAATACTAATTCTGTAAGGACTCCAGTACTTCTCCTACTACCACTGGTAGTTTTGGTACATATTACTCGCACAAATACTATCACTACTGCTGCCATCAGCATTAGCCTGATGCTACGATTGTTTTTCTGCTGCATAAACAAATGGTGTAACTTCGACAGTGTTCCTGTGCAACCAATACTACCATTAATACTGCTACTATTACTAGTAATACTACTACTGTAACTACTTCTGCTGATGTTTGCTACTTTTAGTACTTCCAGTTACTATTTTTACTCCTTTTAATATTACTGTCAGTACTTTTACTGTTTTTAATACTTTACTCCTGTATGTCGTGCTCCTCGTACTGCTGGTACTACTGCTACAACTGGTACTACTGGTACTACTACAGCTTTCACTGCAGCCACTGTAACTCCTGATGCTTTTTCACTGCACGGTACGGCTCGACTCGAGCCGACTCTTCTCACTTTTGGCACCTCTTCATCTCCCGGTGTAGCTAGTTGTCATGCCGACGCCACGTGAGCCTTTGGTGACATCGTCTTCATGCTCGATGCCAAACAGAGCAGTCCACTAAAACTGCAGCTGCTATCGTAGCTTGATTATTTAATAGTGTTGCACAGTGATCACGATTCTCTCTAAACCAATCAGGCGTCTGCAGTGTTTTAACGTCATTTTTTTTTTGTTTTTGTTTCGGCCCGGCTCACCCGGAACATTAATGGAGGTGATACAAAAAAAAAAAAAAGTACCAGGTGCTGTCAACAACCTCTGCCCCATTGAAAATCAAAAAAAGGCCTACTTTACTGGCTACTGTTATAATTACTTGCAGTAGTGGTAGTACACCCTCTCTTTTCTTCTTTTGCGGTCGTAAGTTTGGTCTTCTTGGCTCTGACCTCTGACCTCTGCAGTGAAGGTCAAAGTCAAACAGTTCTGGAGCTGACTGACCAATCACTGACCAGCTGCCGGTGCTTCCTGTGCTCTCAGCCTGTTGTGTGTCTGACTCGGCGGAAAGTTCCTCTCCACATTTCTTTCCCCTTAAGTCTCAGTGTTTGTGTGTTTCGGGCTTTTGGGGAATGTGAACAATTCAGATCATATTTCATCATATCCTACTGCGTGTGTGTGTGTGTGTGTGTGTGTGTGTGTGTGTGTGTGTGTGTGTGTGTGTGTGTGTGTGTGTGTGTGTGTGTGTGTGTGTGTGTGTGTGTGTGTGTGTGTGTGTGTGTGTGTGTGTGTGTGCTCACATGTCCGTCTTTGTGAGGACCACCGTGTTTGACCATCAAAGTGGAGACATTTTTGGAAAGTGAGGAAGTCTTCACTTTGGGACAGACCTTCAAAGAGCTGTTTAAGAGCGCAGACTTGGTTACAGGGTTCGGATTAGACTCCAGGTTTAGGTTCAGGGTCAAGGTCCTGGGAATACATGATGTCAATGAAGGGTCTCACAAAGACTGAAACTTCTAGTATGTGAGTGTGTGTCAACTTCATGACCTCATGACAAAGAGGAGAGCCGCCTCCTTTTTCCTTCCACACGAAATCATGTCAGATAGCGGTCACACACATGTTTGCCTTTCTGTACTTGTGAGGACCCTCGTTCTTATCCACAGTGCAGAATAAAGTTATAAAATGCCGGTCATTATAAGTCAATTAAAATGTAATAAGAGGCTGTAATGCAACAAACTCAGCTCGTATTATAAAAATGTTTTCATGTATTTGAACATCTGTTTACATCTGCTTACGGCTACATTTACAGATGTGTTCTGTTTTTGTTCTAATGAATGAAAACCATATTTGATATGGTACCAGGTTAAACAGAGGATAGAACCGGTGCTGGTTAGAAAGGTTCTGGTCCGATGCTGCAAATTTCTGCAATGAACTCAGCTGATGCTTTCTTATTGGGACCAAATTCAGTTTTGACTTAAGTTATAAAAGCTCCTTAATTATTCTTTTTTTTTTTTAACAATTTAAGATGCAATAATAAAGTATCAACATTTATGCTTGTAAACTTCATGGTATGAGTACATTCTATATTTAAAGTTATGAACCAGGGTGCTGTGATTTGTTCATGACTATTACCATATGAAACCTCAATTTACTTCTATAAGTAAATATAGGATTTATAGTCATAAAACAGTTGTTGCAGAGGAGTTTTGGGGCTTTAGTTTCATTAATGAAGAAACTTTTCTTTTTTCTTTTCACCTGTCAGATTCTCTCCATCGGGTTCTGTCGGAGTTTGGCGTCATTCGTCCAATCAGGACGGACTCAGAGGGGCGTTTTCTGTCGGCGCCGATCTCTACCAACCAACTACACCGCAGAAAAAGACAAGCCGCCCTATTAAAGGACACGCCCACTGACTCAAACAATGACAGACAGACTCAAACGGACACGCCCGCATCACAACAGGCACCGCCTATATGGACGTCATCGTTGAACCACAGCTGGAGTGGGTGGAGTCACAAAGAAGAGGAGACGGAGCTTTTCTACAATGTGACCGTATTCGGGCAGGAGCTCCACCTGCGGCTACGTCCCAACTCTCGCCTGGTCGCCCCCACCGCCACCATGGAGTGGGAGGAGTCAGGACACCTTTACTCTCAGCCAATAGGAAACGCCGGCTGCTTCTACACAGGAACAGTGTCCAACATGGCGGGCACGTCCGTCGCCATCAGCAACTGTGATGGATTGGTAGGTGTCACCTGACCTAGAGCATAGGCTCCAAAGCTCTGGGCTGCGGACCATATATATATAATATTATATTATATAAAATACAGTATCTTATAATTGAGTGGATTTCAGGGCAAATAATGTAATGAATGAAAATAGAATGAAATAAAAATAATAAAAGTAAAGACGTGGGTGGACAGAGACAGAGAACAGTTCCGTTATCACTGGCTTTCTGAAACATTTCAAGCGTGTCTGTTGCCGATTTCCAGAGCTTTACTTCGATGTGCACTCTCTGCTCACGTTTCAGGTTTCACGGACCACATGCTCACACCAGGAGTACATATTTACGAATGTTATAGCTCAGGACGCGTTTTGGAACTTTTTGATCGTACAAAATTACACAAAGGCAGTTTTGAAAGAGGAGTTAGAATCAAACCTCAGAGCAGCTGCAGGAGATCTGCCATGTCGGCAGCATAGCGAATGACTAAAACCTCCAATTTGTAGTCAAAGTTTTTCAAAACAGACTTCATGATGTCTCGGTTTTAGAAAAACTCGTTTCATCTCGTCACATCTGGTTTGAAAATTTGCAGCCTCTCTGACGTTCATGATAAACAGCATGAACTGATGAATGACAGATTTATAGCCACCAAAAATAAAAAACAGAAAAACTGAACGTAAAAGTCAGCAATCAGCAAAGGTGATTTGAGGAGCAGACAGCAGCTGAATGAGAGCATTCAAAACATCATGACCATCCTAAGTGAGGAAGCTGCAGCTGTTGATGGATGCAGATGTTTAGACAGCTGTTAGCATTTCTAGAGCCTCTTGACTTCCCAAATGTTCTGCAGAGAGAGCGGCTGAAAGTTCAACACTGTAGCAAGAGAAAAGAGCGCGCCATAGGTGGCAGGTCTCAGCCCCTGGAGCTGACAACAAAGGTCATCAATCAATGAAAGATCTTTGACAGGATGAAACTATATTTATTAATAAAAGTCCAATTTAAGGAGGCAGACACTGTCAGTAGAAACCAGTGGGAACGAGGTCGAGGAGAAATGACTTCAGTCCTCCAGAGACTGAAAGCAGACGCCGTAAAACACGACAGGCCGAGGCGACTTTCGTTCGGTTAACTGCGTCTGCGTGCGTCTGATCCACCTTTACTTCGTACAGCGTGGGCAGAGCCCCTGAGTGAAGCCAGATGTGGAGGAAAGATGAGAGGCGTTTAAAGTGGACGAAGGGAGGGAAAAAGGAACGAGAGGAGTATTTTCCTGCTGCAGCAGCTGACAAAACTGCAGTGAAAGAAATTAACACTGATTTTACTGAAACCCTAAAGGTGGAGACAATAACAGGAGCCAGACCCAAATAAATGAGACAGAATAAATGAGGTTTTCATTTGCATTTGAGCCTTGGTGCTGCTGGATTATCAACTGAGGAAAAATGATGATTCACGTTTCCAAAAATGGTGACTTGTGTGTCAAAAATGCTGACTCGGTTAAACAAATATTTATGCTCTCTTAAACATTGCCATATTTACTCAGCTTGATATGATGTTGATACTATAAAAAAAAAATCTTACTTCATTCAGTATTGCTGTCTCAGACTCAAAATAATGCAGACTCAAATGTGAATAATGCTGTCTCAGACTTTAACAACGCATAGCCTATATCAAGCCAATTACCAAACTACCAATTCACTGTTTAATCTAATGACGGGTAGATTAAAAGAGTACCTTTACTACAGATTGATTGGTAGATCTGCACTACATTAATGAGTAGATTAAACAGTAGATTTACAGTAGAATCACAAGTTTCTTTAGATTTATTGGTAAATGTATAGTAGCTGTCGTGTTAAACAGAAGATTGTCAGTAGATTTTCAGTGGATAACAGCTCTGATGTCTCCCAGGCAGGGATGATCCGCACGGTTGAGGAGGAATTTTTCATTGAGCCGTTGGATCGATGGAGACCAGGAGGAGGAGAGGAGGAGGAGGAAGAGGAGAAAGAGCAGGAAGGAGGACGACAGCACATCATTTATCGCTCCTCGGCCATCATCAAGAACCAGCCGGCTTTCAATCAAACTGATGCCTTCAATCAAACTGCTGAGGACTTCCTCCGAGGTGAGATAAACGAACAAAGCGTGTGATGTTTAAAACGACAGGAAGACTCCAGATCCTGTGACTGAGTATAAGATTATTGACTCAAACAACTGTAACAGTCTGACTTAACTTGGCTTAATGACTTGTACAAACTTGACCCGAGGACTCGAGTGTCACCTTTTCATTTCTTGTCTTGAACAGTGTTGACCTTATGACCCGAAACATTTTTTTTGACCTAATAATCTTAACGTGACTTTTTGTCTTGAACAAACTTGACGCGTGACTTGAAAACCATGAACTTTTGACTTAACTGGACCTTATGACTTGTGCAAACTTGACTCTTGGACTTGAGTGTGACACTTAAGTCCTTTTAATTTCCATTCGCTCACACTGACTTTATTACTTTTTACATGTTTCCACATAAACTGGTGGAAACTGAGTTGAATTCAAGCACACATATTTAAATTTGTTACCTCAATTTAAGATGCTGCAGCTTGTAAATGAAATCAGCAACTGCAATCTGAACATCTGTATCTCCACAGTAAATGCATTGAAAAGAATAAAAGCCCTCAAATAGTATTTAAAATAACACATAAACGCCTAAACTGGCTCGCGCTGTGCACATGTAATCATGAGCATAAATTGAGTGTTTCAGTTGTTTCAGGGGGAAACTGACGCTTGCAACAAACACTGAACTGAGCTGCAGCCTGTTAAAGATCCTTCCGAATATCTGCTGTTGTTTTTACAGAGGGAAAGAATCAAAGTGAAAACTGTGGAATTGGTCCAGGAAACTTGGCAGAGCTGGCTGGGGAGCTTTACAGCACACACACACTTAAACACACTTAAACACACTGACAAACACTCAGCCAGCTGCGACGTGGCAGTCGGAGCCTCGCAGCCCCGGAGGTTTTGCAGGTTTTGGGGGTTTTGGTTCTCAGAGATGAGGGATGGTTCGGCTCCTGAGTCCCAGTCGCAGCCTCCTGAAATGTGTTTGTTGTCATGCCAACGTGAGCCGACGAAGAGGGCGTTTCATTTCACGTCGGTTCGCCTCGGCCCGAGCCTCCGGCAGCGCAGCGTGGACTCAGGGGTCCGATTGTGATCGCTGATGTCATTTCCTTAACAACAGATCGGACACACAACAAACAGATGTTTTCGTGAGCAGAAACACATTTTGGAACGATCAGGATTTTTTTTTGTGTGTGTGTCAACAGCTGGACCGAGTGGAGATGACGGCATCAAACGTGACAGAACAGGGTTTTATGTTTACATCTTCATCAGGATAGAGTCTTCCTGCGGGAAAACATGTAGAACGCAATCATCTGAGATCAGAACCACTGCAGGACAGACAGAAACAATAAATACCAAAGTCATAATCCTCATACTTTTAGCAGAATTAATTTGGTGTGTAGAATAAGAAAAATATGGCTTTCACTTCGAGAAGTGGTCGGTTGTAGGAGTAAAAAAAAATGTCTTTGACCTTAATTGGTTTTTCAGTCCGTGTTAAAGGGTAATTCCAGTTTATTTAAACCTCTTCTATTTCTCATTTACGCGTTTCCATTGAAACGGAGAGTTGCACGACAGCATAAAAAAAAAACCTCGGACTGTGCAGCTCTCCAGAAAACACGATTTTTCCACGAATCTTTTTAAGCATTCGTTTTCAGTCTGACTGACAGGACACAGACATTAGACACCTGGAACGGCTATTTATTTAATTACATGAGGGATCTCCATCCGGGGATTCATGCTGTCGGATCAAATCACTCTGCATATTCATCCACACATGCTAGTTCGTTTACATATGTGACTCTGAATTTCTGGAAATGCAGCAGCTAAATGCAGTGGTGGATTACCCCGTTGATGGTCGGCCATATTTATTGGTCCACAGAGGAGCAGCTAAATCAAATGGGAAAAAACAAAGAGTCGGAGGATGGAGGCAAAAAGACAACTAATTTCTGAGTTTCCTTTCAATCAGACTGAAAACAAATGTTGAAAATGATTTATGTAAAAATCTGATGTTTGAAAAGCAGCAGGAAGAAGCAATTTAACTGTGCAACACCGCTGATGGCCACTAGGGGCTGACTCCAAAAAAATCTCTGACTCCATAGACTCCCATTAAAAACGTGTCAGCTTCTTTCATTAAATAAAGTCAATCAACTTTTTCCTGCTGGTCTTAAAGATTCAAACAAATTGATCAAATTCATATTTTTTTTTATATTTGTATGGATGTTATATCTGTCAAGGAATCTGTATCTCAGTTGTTTCATTTCCTGAATAGTAAAATTCCCCAGACAGAAACCAAATTTAGTCTTTAAAGTTTTCATTTGTGAAGTTATATTTTATTTTCATTTGTTCCTCCTTGTGTTCGGAAAATAACCGTGCTATGGTTTTGATTTGGTAAATTAACTTTTTCTGGTATTTGAGCAGATGTTGGAGTTGGTGTTGTTTACAAAATAAAAGCGTTAGCCCACGATGTTTAAATGAGGCACACCATCACATCTGGATGAATCTTGTGTAAATCAAACAGAGACTGAAGCTTCGTGCTGTTTGCTTCAGGAGATTTAGCTCACTTACAGCTGCCATGTTTTCATGACGCCGTCTGGATTACAGTAAACAGTCCAACATCAGTGTTTGGTCTCAGTTCGGTTCAAAGGTGAACTGTCTCTCGGTAACTGCACTGCAGGCGATAGGATCAGGATGAAAAGAGAAACTAAATCAAACACAGTCAACGTGTTTTTGTTTTTCTTATTATAGTTTTGATTAATTACAGTTATTCAGAAGTCATAAAAGTTACTGCTGTAACTGCCCTGCAGCGGGGTCGTCTGTGACCGATGAAAACACGGCTCATACTTCCACCGCGTGACAGTACAGCATGATGTTGAGGCTTTTATCACTTAAATGACTTTGAGCCTGAGATTCGTTCTGCCTCCTGCTCACTTGACGTCTGCACAGCTGCAACACACCTGCAAAACCAGAGGTGTGTTTTTCTGTCTCTGTCTGACCCCAGACTCCTTATGACCGTATTTAATCATAATTTGAATCATCTGATCACCACAGTGCATACAAGAGGACACACAAGGACTGTGTTGTTACATGTATGTCATAGAGGTATTTAATGAGGGCCGTTAAAGTCCTACAAAGGATGCAGAGTCATTACCAAAGAATTTTTAGAGCCTCCTGAGAGTCAATATAGTTTCACGACATTCATTAATTTCAGTTGGTTGTTAAAACATCCAGAAAAAACTAGAATTAACGCTCTCATGGCAACCAGTGAGGTTGCTGTTTACATCCTCGTCTTGTCCAGACTCATATGTTGAGAGGATTTAGAAGGAATCTTTTTTTAAAGATAGCCCCAAATCCACAACACAAGTCATTGAAACTTTTACAACATTATAGAGAGGAAACCAACAATTCAACAATTCCTACATGAGCCAAAGGTGAAAGGAAAAACCTCCTTTTAACAGGAAGAAAACAGCTATCTGCCTCGACCGGTTGGGTTAACGGGAGAACAGAGAGAGAAAAGAACAGCATAAAGATTCGAGAGACAGTAAACATTCGGTATAACCACAGACCCAAAATATGCAGCTCCAGAGCCAGAAATGTCTTCTAAACAAAATCACAAAACTACTCCAGCGAAGAGAACTGCATATAGACAACAAACAATAAGCAAAACTATGGTAAAAGACCAGGCATGAAGACAATGAGATGCAATGGTGGCATATAAATGCATGGAAAAGTGAAAGAGAGATTAGAGGTGGCAGCCATTACAGTAGACAATGCTTCCAGTATAGACGTTACTGCAAAGAAGCTACACATTGTAAAACGTGGATGCTTCACATACAAAACCATGAACAGAACCCAGTACCCTGTTGATGTTAAATCACTCAGCCTGGGTTTGACCTGAATGCAGACTTGGCTTGAGGTTATGGTGACATTTTTTCCTTTCCTGCAGTCAGTTGTCATCGACATTCTTGTGGTTTGTTTTGGTGGTTGTGCTTTAAAATCGAAACCTTCTCATCTTAATTCAAGTTACATAGATTAACTTTTTGCAAATGTTTGACAGTGTTAACTAGTGTTGTGGGGTTTACACTGACTAGTTTAGATTTGTATTTTATTTATTTTATCCAGTTCAAAAGTTTTGTAAAAAAAAAAAAAAACTTAACGTCCTCAGTGTTGGTGGTAAAAAAATGTGTCCTGTTTTCAGAGCCGCCTGAAAAAGTGTAAAATTACTGTTTTGTTTGTGTCCAGGTCCTCTCTTGGGTTCTCTGAACTTGACCCACAATGTGGCCTCATCAGTATCCAGCTCATCTCGCAGGCGGCGCTACATCGAGGAGGCTGAACTGTTTAACATCGAGGTTAATGAACTCTTTATCAGAGAGGTTGATGAACTGTTGAACTGAAAGTCTACTGAACTTTTTTAACTTTCTTTACTCTCGTTGTCTTTTTTTTCTTCTGCAGGTTTTGTTGGCGGTTGATTATTCTGTTCTCCTTTTCCACGGCCGAGACCACATTCAGAAATATCTCCTGACACTGATGAACATAGTAGGTGAAAACATGAGCACAGATTCTTAACTCCGTGATGATGCCCGAGTCGTGAGTGTGTTCTCAGACCCGGTGGTCTCCATGAGCTCTCCAGTATTCCTGAAACGGTAAAAGAGGTCGACTTTTCAACCACCGGGATAGAATCTAGTTACTGAGCAGCAGTCCAATAGAAACACTAATGTGCCAAAACTCAGACTATCCTGGTTCAAGGTCTACTGCATCAATTTTCCACTTTGAATTGCTGCTCAGTTGGAACCACACTGGACTCCCAGTCCTCTCTCTGCATGTGAGCAGCCCTCCTGTAGTCATCCCCTGGTTTTATGTTGGGCCCCCGTGGGTCAAAGGCACTCACCTTCCCTGTCAGCTTTGGATTCAGGAGGGGGGGCCATAATTTATCTCCTCTGCAAAAGGTGAACCACAGTTCTCTTCACAGTCTGTCACATGGAAACAGTTTACGTGGTGTAGCTACCATATATCGGGAAACTTCTTCACCAAATTACGATGATGCTTCCCTAAGGACCAAACTCAGCATCTTGTTTGTTTTGTTCCAGGTTAATGAGATCTATCAGGATCATTCTCTGGGTGCCAACATGAACGTTGTCCTCGTCAGAATCGTCATGCTGTCTCCAACAAAGGTATTAAACTCTGAGCACCACTCCTGAACCCTCTGGTTTGGACACTTTTATGTGCGTGAACAAAGATTTTCCAGTTGTTTGGGGAGGACA
Organism: Brachyistius frenatus; assembly: GCF_029030835.1. NCBI lineage: Eukaryota > Metazoa > Chordata > Actinopteri > Embiotocidae > Brachyistius > Brachyistius frenatus. Next base: position 2,442,329 of record NW_027210604.1, read on the forward strand.
CGTGTCGGTTTAACAAGTCTGCCGGGCAGAAGTTGGAAAAAAAATGTTGGTTTTATCTATTGCTTGTAGGCCCTTCAGGTTCAGGCCCAGAAACTCTGCACTGTTAAATCTCAGTTTGGTTTTCCAGTTTTAAGTAAGTAAACACAAACTATAAAGCTAATTGCTTTAATAACTTTTGGATGTTCCCAATATTTCCAAAAGAAAAAGGGACAACCGAGCATAGTCTCACATAAACCCTGCATCAGCAAACCAGGAGAACTTCCTATGTTTGTAGGTTTACCTTCAAATACTAATCGTTTATGTAATGTAATAATGATCGAAAATATAATCTGTTAAAAACCAGCGTTGTTCACCTGTCAGTCCCAGGAGCTGATTTCTGTGGGGAACCCTCAGAAGAGTCTGGAGAACGTCTGCAGATGGTCGTATCTCCAGCAGAGGGAGCAGAGTCACACCGAGCAGCATGACCACACCATCTACCTGACCAGGCAGGAGTTCGGCCCCTCCGGCATGCAGGGTACTACTGCTAATACTACCACTGCTACTACAAGCACCACTACTAACAATAAGTACCGGACCAGCGAGGACTTTAGCCTCTTCAGCATGTAGGGTATTACTGCTAATACGGCTAATAATACTAATAATAATACTACAGGTACTGGCCAGGCGAGAGGGCAGCCCCTTTGGAATGCAGGGTACCACTGCTAATACTACCATCACTACCACAAATGCTACTACTAACAACAGGTAGTGTCCACGTAGACATAACAACAATAAAGATGATGAGGCCAAATGCCTTGACCTCTGACCTTTTGATCTCTCTGCAGGTTATGCTCCGGTCACAGGGATGTGTTTCTCGCACCGCAGTTGCGTCCTCGTCTTCGAAGATGGGTTTTCCTCGGCCTTTGTAGCTGCACATGAAACAGGACACGTGTGAGACACACAAACACACACAAACTAAATGCTGTCAGTTCTCGTAAACAAACACAATTTCACATTTTATCAAGACCTACGTTTGAAAAATACAACAACACAATAACGACACCCAGGTGTCCACGTAGAGACGATAATAACACCCAGGTGTCCACGTAGAGACGATAATAACACCCAGGTGTCCACGTAGAGACGATAATAACACCCAGGTGTCCACGTAGAGACGATAATAACACCCAGGTGTCCACGTAGAGACAATAACAACACCCGTTTGAAAAATACAACAACACAATAACGACACCCAGGTGTCCACGTAGAGACGATAATAACACCCAGGTGTCCAGGTAGAGACGATAATAACACCCAGGTGTCCAGGTAGAGACGATAATAACACCCAGGTGTCCACGTAGAGACGATAATAACACCCAGGTGTCCACGTAGAGACGATAACAACACCCAGGTGTCCACGTAGAGACGATAACAACACCCAGGTGTCCACGTAGAGACGATAACAACACCCAGGTGTCCACGAACAGACGATGATGACACCCAGGTGTCCAGCTGGACATGATAATGGACTTACCTGCCTTGTTACTATAATGTATAATTTTCAATATTCAGTAGTTCATTAGTGGCGTGTAGTTCATGAGAATTTCCCGCTGTTTGTCTTCATTATCTTTCTCTGCGTATACCTGTCCGTCTGTCCGTCCGCCCGCCCGTCCGTCTTCAGGTTGGGCATGGAGCACGATGGCGAGGCGAACGACTGTGATGACGACGTGCAGCTTGGCAGCATCATGTCTCCGCAGGTTCAGGCCACCTTCCATCGTTACCACTGGTCCAGGTGCAGCTGGAGGGAGCTGCACAAGTACCTGCAGTGAGTACTACAAAAAAAAAAAAATAGTACAAATAATACTATAAGTGCATTTTATTGTCATCAACAGTGACACTGAAATCCTTATCAGAATATCTCATCCTGAACACACTGCACTAAATACCTCGATGTGTCTGTCTGCAGTACGTACGACTGTCTCCGTGACGACCCGTTCAACCACGATTGGCCGGCTCAGCCTCAGTTGCCGGGCTTTCAGTACACCATGGACCAACAGTGTCGCTTCGACTTCGGACCAGGATACAGTATCTGTACTGCAGTATGTCTGTCCGTCTGTCTGTCTGCAGACCATGCGATGAGAATTGACCTTTCACCTCTTGTATTTTTAGGATGAGATTCACCAAGCTTTTAGTGACACTTTAGTAATCCGGTTGGAGACCTTTTAATTAGGATCTTTCTTTTTTTTTGACCATTTTTAAACCATAATTATTAAACTTGTGTTCTCCACAATTTCCCAAAAATGTACTTGAACATTTTTTTATGGAACTTTGTGACCAAGAGTAAATACCAAATATAAAGATACTAATAGTCTGTAACCAATTTATGTTTTTGTAAATTTACTTTACTTCTTTTATTTACTTACACGAGACTACATACCAAACTGATTTGATAAGTAGATTTTTTTTTTGCATGAATAACACAAGGTGATCATCAGTTTGCTATAGGGGCAAAAAAATACTCCAATCATTATAAATAGGAAACATTCTTATTTCCATTTCCGTTTGCTAAGATTTATTTTTGTAATCAAAAGTTTGTTTTCAAGGAAAAACAGGGTTGCTGTAAAAAACAAAAACAAACAATTATACCAAAAATGAAAAAAAAACAATCATTTAAACAATCATTAAAAACAACAAATCATTGCAATACCAGGTGACTTTTGTCCTATAAATCATGTTTTCTTAAAATGAGAAGAACATTTGTTAGTAAATATAATTCACACCTTTTTCAGATGAAAATAACTAGTTTCATCTGTTTGTATGGAATAAGACAGATCGTTGCATTTTCACAATAACTCGAAAAAAACAGAGTGAAACGGTGACAGATGGGGGGAAAAACTCAAACAGCAGAAAAATAAAGTGTAAGCGGATATCTTTCTGTGGAAATGTGTTTTAAATCAGATAAAAGCTCTGTGGAAAACTGATCCAAGAGACAAACAATCAGAGCAAAACCGAAAGAACCTGCTGACATTCACGAGACTCGGAGATCTGAGAAAAAAAAAAGCCAAAGCTGAACGACTGAACCAGAATCATTTCAGCGTTGAATGTCAGAAACTTCTCAAACAAAGAGTCACCAGCAGCCTCAGATGATGAATCGTATCTGATGGTTTCTTTTAATCGTTCTTCTGAGACGTTTCATGCGTCACGTCACCTCTCAGTTAACATCCTGAACAGATGCTGCTGCTGGCCGCCGCTCACATCTGGACACGTCACTGAAAGCAGTTCTGTTTCTGTTTAATGTTTCCGCTAGTGCGTTTTCATCCTAAAGCTGCTTTTTCTCTATTTATTTGATCTGTTTTCCCTCCTACATTATCCTTTGTTTGGGTGTAGTGGTTATTTGAATATCTGTTTTCTGTTTTGGGAAATTTCAGCGAGATTCAGACGAGTGGTTCGAGTTTTAGTCATCAGCTGCCGCCTGAGGATGTTTCTGTTCTCCTATATTCATTATGTGATAAATCATCACTGGAATCAGATATAAAACGTCAGACTCGATCACAGCTGATCAGACCATTAAAAGAAATAACTGAGTGGTCAAACATTTAATCTTTTTGTAGTATTCTCATGAAAATGTGAGAAAACGAGATGCAGATTCATCCTCAACCATTTTTTTTCCTGTTCTTTCCTGTTTTATTTCATTTCTGTCTTTGTTGAATTACTGTGCTGATCACTGTTTTCTGTGTTTCAACAACGAAAGTGCTTTCTAGCTTTTAGTGTTTTTAATGAAAAAAAAAAAAAGGTTCGGGATGAAAGTTCGGTGGTTAAACTTTAGACTCCCGTTTGGCAGTGCCACAATATGTGTGCAGCCCGTTTTAATAAGTTCATCTATGAACAAAATGTTCTTCCAAACAAACTGAACTTTTCACCTCACATATTTTGGAAAAGAATCTGATGTTTCATCACCGGAAAATGTGTAGCAGCTGATAAATCAGTCCGTTCTGATGTTATTCTTTGTTATTCTCTGCATGTTTCCTCCAAGTCCAAAACATAAAGTTTGCAAAATGTAAAACAATACAATAGAAACTTGAAATGAGTCCAAAAAAATTAAAATGTGTTCCAGAAAATACTGCAGAAAGATTCGACGTTTGACCATCAAATTGTTTCTGTAAATGATCCGATCAGCTGTTTTTATGATTATTTGGAAAAAGGTTATTCATACTGACGTTTTGTATCTGATATTTAAGATGACATGTTGGTCATGCAGCGGGAACTCTTCACTTAGTGTCGGTGAACTGGAGGAGAGTTGAGAGATGTTTGTTAATTTGATGTTTTTTTTACACAAACCTGGATTCAAAACTATAATTTGAGTATTTTTAAACTGCGACGTTGTTATTTCCCTCTGTCATCACCTCATTTAATTTTCTAACAGAGATTTAAAAGTTCTATTGTCTTAAAACAACTGAACTGAAATTATATATATTTGCTGCTTCCAAGTCAAATCATCAAGTTTTTTTTATAGGAGCTGGTTTATCCTTCATTTTGATTTCACACAGTTCTATACAGTTTTTTCTCTAAATAAAAGGCTCTCATCCTTTGAATGTGTTTGTGTTCGTCTCTAGTACACGACCCCTGACCCCTGCAAACAGCTGTGGTGCAGCGACTACAACAACCCGTTCTTCTGTAAGACCAAGAAAGGCCCGCCGCTCGACGGGACCAAGTGTGGACCTGGGAAGGTGAGGATGCTTTTATATATGGATTCAGGACCAACGCAAGGTGTTTAACGGCATAATTCAACGTGTTATTTCAAAGACTGAAAACAGGGAATCGGTTATCCTGACTCTATACAAAGATACGCTGACATCACCTCCAGAAACTGATGATAAATATCTGATCAAACTTATTTTAAACATCTGATTGTTCTTTGGTGTGAAGATCGGAGTCACTGCTTTAAAACTGGAACTATTTTCTGCCTCCATTTGCAGGTACTGGAAGCGTTGGCTTCCCGCCTTCGTGCAAAGCCAGGCTAACTACCGTCTCCATGGTAACTGTTTCTCATTGCAGCACTGTTTCAAAGGTTTCTGCATGAGGTTGACCCCTGACCTCCTGAGACAAGACGGCGGCTGGGGGACGTGGAGTTCGTACGGCAGCTGCTCTCGGAGCTGCGGGGGCGGAGTCAGGTTTCGGTCCCGACGCTGTGATAACCCATCGTGAGTGAGCGGTCAAATCCAAAAGAATCCGTCCGCAGCCTGCAAGACGTCACGTTACGCCCACTTTCCATCGTGGTGTTATTGTTTTCCTTTACGGATTCAAATCTATTTCAATCAACTGCAGCGACAGGGAACCACAATATTTTCATTATTTATTTATTTATTTCATTTTCCTTCCTTCCTCCTTCTTTCCTGTTATAATTCTGCATATCTTCATCCTCAGAATAAACACCCAGCACCAGAAAAATCCCACAGTTTAAAAATTCCACTCCATCAACACAACACCCAACATGATTTGGACAACTTCATGTTTACGCCACTCTCTTGCAAGTCCGCGGACAAACCCCGCTCTGTAAATCCTCTGTGATGTCACACACCAGACGCACCAATCAGAGAGACTAACCTGCCGTTCTTCTCAGTCCAGCCAACGGGGGGCGCACCTGCTTTGGAAACAGCTACGAGTTCCAGCTGTGCAGCCAAGAGGACTGTCCCCCTCTGACTGACTTCAGGTCAGTAGATCTACAGCTCTCTTTGTTATCTGTGTCCTCTGGCTGACTTCAGGTCGGTAGAGCTGATGTTTGTGTGTTTGTCTTTCAGGGAGGATCAGTGTAAAGTCTGGAATCCATTTTTTGAGCATGAAGGAAGGAAACATCACTGGATGCCCTACGAACATCCCGACTGTAAATACACACATATACACACGCACAGATTACACCAACTTATTGACTGCAGCTACACACAGAAAGTCTGCGAGCACAATACACACACTGTGACTGTTGAGAGACGAAAACTGAAGTTGAAGATTAGATGAAAGTTTCCTGTGAATCTGACTTTGTGAGGACAGATATGAGTTTTACTTTCGGATATGTTGGCACCTTCAAAATGCCGTTTGAGGGTTCTGAATGTGTTTCAGGGTTCAGGGGCAGAACCAGGTTGAGGTCGGGATAGGTGTCCTGGGAATGCATTACGTAACCAAAGGTCCTCATAAAGACATAAAGACGTGTGTGCGTGTGTGTGTTCGCATGTTAAAGTCATTAGTTAGGAATCTGTTATTGGAAGGAAACTCGTCGCCTCCTCTCCTCCCTTTAACTCTTAAAATTCTGAGATTATTTTAATATGTCTGTTCATTAAACTTTATGTTCTGCCTTTAAATGTTCCAGCTTCAATCTGCCTGATTGTGTTTCTGCTGATGTGAAATATTAAATCCCAACATTTATGTGTTTCCAGCTGATGAGCGCTGTCGTCTGTACTGTCAGTCCAAGGAGACGGCGGCCGCGGTCTCGATGAACAGGATGGTGCATGATGGGACGCCGTGTTCCTACGACGACGCCCACAGCGTCTGCGTCGGAGGAGAGTGTGAGGTCTTTATTTTGTTTCAGTTTCCATGTGTGACTCAGATCCTGCTGTGCTCTTACAGGAGGTGATACGAGTTTTTTTTTTTTAATTTGTATTTATTTTATTCATATGTGAATTATTAATTATTTTATTTGTATCTTCCTTGTTTTCAAAAAGTGCTGCATGAATAAAGTTTATTATAATCTATTGATACAAAGCAGAAAATTGCGGCCCAACATCTTACAACACAGATAATTACATGTACGGTTTCAGTTTATTCTTCTTCCTGTTTCCTCTCCTCTCTCTTTGTTTCCACTGCCCATTCTTGTTTCCTCACCTTGTTTCCTCTTCTCCGTGTCTTGTCTCCTCCCTCCTCGTCTCCTCTCCTGCAGCATGTGGGCTGCGATGGTCAGATCGCTTCAGACATGCAGGAGGATCGATGTGGAGTTTGTGGAGGAGACAACTCCAGCTGTAAGATCGTCAAAGGAAACTTCACCCGCAGCACCAAGAAACAAGGTGATCCGAGCTGATCTCCAGTTTCCTGTCCAACAGAAACACATCCCAGATTTTTCCTGCTCATTAAATTAAACTCACCGTATTTTTCTTGTTAACTGATCCTGTTTCTGTTGGAGTGGTCTTTTTTGATGGATAGATTATTGTTTCCATGGCTCAGGCTACCTGAAGATCCTGGAGATCCCTAAAGGAGCCCGACACCTGCTGATCCAAGAGTTCAAGGGGACTCCTCACATCCTCGGTAAGACAAGGAAGGAGGAACATGAGGTCCTCCCGCAGCTCTTGGTTTTCTGAGAAAAACAAACTCTCATTGTCCCGTTTTCTGCTGCAGCCGTGAAGAACCAGGAGACGGGTAATCTCTTTCTGAACGATGAAGACGAGCTCCCAGAATCTAGAGTGGTGATCGAGAAGGGCGTGGCCTGGGAGTACAGCAACACCGAGGAGCAGGAGTCCCTCCAGACCACCGGGCCGCTGAAGTACGGAGTCCTGCTGATGGTCAGTCCGTCAACTAGAGAGACTGCATGTCCACGTTGTTTCACTGTGATCAGACACTAAACCAGATCAACCGTGATTCTGTCCATCAGGTCCGTTCCTATGGCGACTCCAAGGTGACGGTGTCCTACAAGTACATCATCCAGGATCGTCTCCGGTCCTCGCTGGAGTCCAACCTGGTGCAGGAGGACGCCATCTTCTATGAGTGGGCACTGAAGAAGTGGTCGTTCTGCTCTAAACCCTGCGGCGGAGGTATGCATCGGTTAGCGACCTGTTTGTTGGCTACTGGGGCAACAGCCGGGATGTTGACAGTGATCTCTGGTTGCTAGGGAAACAGTACACCAGGTTCGGCTGCAGAAGAAAGGCTGATGGGAAAATGGTTCAGAGGACGTTCTGTTCCAACATCAACAAACCGAGAGCCATCAGCCGCATCTGCAACAATGAGGCCTGCAGGTCACCACGGTAACACACTGCAAGTCGCCACAGTAAGGCACTGGTTGGTCGCCAATGTAACACTTCAGGTCGCCATGGCGGTACGCTGCAGGTAACTATGGTGACGCATCAAGTCACCACAGTGATACCCTGCCAGCGACGTGGCGCAATCGGCATCCAATCAGAAAGCACGGTCGTGCATCACGCGCTGTTTAACATCCGACTGTTTCCCTCAGCTGGGCGACGGGAGATTGGGAGGACTGCAGCGCCTCCTGTGGTCAGACCGGGTGGCAGCGTCGGTGGGTGAGCTGCCAGCAGGAGTCCAGCGGTGGGAAGCAGCAGCGCTCGGTGCACAGCAAGCTCTGCGGCGACAACCGACCGGAGGCCAAACAAACCTGCAACCGTATCCCCTGCCCCGCTGCCTGGAGAGCCGGGCCTTGGACCCCAGTATGAAGACTTGCTACCAAGAGTCCTGGACTTCTGGACAACCACTAGCTGTTTTCTTCTTGGGTTACCCTTAACCTGCTTTTTTTTTAAGGACTATCTCTAACCTCCTTCTTTCTAGACTACTTCTAACCTACTTCTGACGACTTCCTCTGAGCTCATTCTTTCTAGACTACCTCTGACCACCTTTTCTCTGGACTACCTCTAACCTCTTTTTTCTTGAGTACCCTTTTCCTCTTCTTTATGGACTGTCTCTAACTTCCTTTTTCCTTGACTACCTCTTACCTCCTTCTTTCTGGACTACTTCTAACTTCTTTCTTTTTGGACTATTTTTAACTGCTTTTTCCTTGACTACCTCAAACCTCCTTCTTTCTAGACTACCTTTATTCATCCCCTTTTTCTCTACCTTCTTCTTACTCTCTGGAATATCCTTAATGTCTGTCCTTCGGGACTACCTGTAACCTCCTTGCTTCTAGACTTCTGCTGACCCTCTGATAGGCTACCTCTACCTCTCTTTTCTCTGGACAACCTCGACCTCCTTTTTCCCAGACCACCACATAACTCGGACACTCAGGAGAGCTACTTTCATCTAAAGGATGTTTGTTAAATATTTCCACAGATCAATACAAACATCAGAGTCTAATCAGTCTCTCTGTGTGTTCAGTGTTCAGTGTCTTGTGGGAACGGGACTCAGGAGCGTCAGGTTGCGTGTTCACGCCCTGAGGGTTCAACTGGAAATTGCAGTGAGCACCAACCCATCGCAAAACGCACCTGCCAGGCCCCTTCCTGCAATAGTAGGCACCACCCAATCCTGACCCATACCTTTGTTTCCTGAAGCCCAGAATGAGGGATCATCAAAGTTGTAGTCTGTGTGTCACTGACTCTTGGTGTCCCCCTGCAGGTGACCAGAAGAACGCCATCATCCAGTGGCTGTCCAGGTCCAACCCAGACTTTCCAGTTCCAAAGATCTCCTCCAGTAAATCACAGCCTCCCCATCTCCCTCCTACTTTTAGCTCTGATTCCCCCACACACTTGTTAAGCCTCTTTCTCAAATTCTTTCTCTGCCTCTCTTCCTTCCTTCTTAGAGTTGACTGAATATTATAGTCTAAGACAATGATTGCTTAGACTTCCTGGGATCGACTCTGATCTTTGGCGATTCTGCAGAGCAGCTGAACAGGAGGATTAAAAGGGATAAAAGGCTAAAATTTAACTATTATTAGTTTGTTCTTGTTGTTTTGGGCTCATTGATTTCATTTGTGGATCATCTGGATCTGTAAAAACACATCATAAAGAATGATTGCGGTTTATTTCAGCCTGCTGTTCTTTCCATTAAAGTGTCTGTTGTGTCTCAAAGGGTCCTATTAACTTTACATCCTTAACTTCCATTGTAGAGATTCAGGAAACAACTCGCACAAAACAGCATATCTGGGAATGAATTGCAAGCTCCACTAAAGCTTTGCAATGAAAGAAAAACAGAAAACATCCCTTTGGACTCGCTGATGACCTGCTCTGAACCCGATTCTTCTCCGTCTCCAGAGCAGCGTTGCCGCGGCGACCGCTCCGTGTTTTGTCGGATGGAGGTTTTGAGTCGATACTGCTCCATCGCCGGATACCGGAAGATGTGCTGCAAGTCCTGCAGCGGAAACTTCAGCAACTCTGACAGCTTCAGCAACTCCAGCAACTTCAACAACTCCGAGTCCAGCAGCACAAACCTGCCGACGGATAACAGCAGGTCAGACATGACGGTCTCACAATTTTAGAAACTTTTGATTATGCTCGAATAGAAAGTTCAGTGAATGTGTAACATACTGTAGGTTCATGTGTCCAGCTGGTCCAGCATCAGAGTTTTTCCATTTGTGTTTGAAAAACACAGAATCTGAGAATTTGTTGTCATGTTGTTGACAAAATGTACAAAGAAAAAATTAAAAGTAACACGAGTAAAAACTGAATAAATATAAGACAAATACATGAATTACCGTTTTAATGTGAAGTCCTTGTTTTTGCCTTTTAGTTCTTGGAGTTCGACCACGGAGATGAAGACGTCGGCGTCCACCTCCACCTGGCCTGACGCCAGCTACGGCACAAGTGACATCATCGACGATGTAAAAAGCATGACACCTTCCAGCTTCACTGTAACTCCGGTTGCCACCAGCAGGAGCAGCACCGACTTCGTCTACGTGGAGTACGACAACTACGACGAGTTCTCATCGTACGGGGAACTGTCGGTTCTCGCTGAGACTCCTGCTATCTTTCCAAGTACTACCACTACTACTACCACTACTACTACCACTACTGCTGCTTCTACCACTACAACAAGGCGTCCAAGAAAAACTGCTCCACCACATTTATTCAAGAAAAGGCCTATTGTGCCTCCTGCCACAGTTCCCATGGTAACTGTTTATGGTCAAAGCCAAACACCGCCGCCGGTCAGGACGTCCGCCGTCCCAGAGTTCCCCACCACAACATCAGCTGATCCTGATGACATCACCACTGCCACATCTTCAGGAGGGCACAGCCTCCAAACTGAACTCAATCCAGTAGAAACTGAACCAATCACGGTGTCTTCATCGTCCTTCTTCCCGCTCCCGAAGAAGGAGAACAACTCGGTGGACGAGGTCCCGTACCGAATCGTGGGACTGGACAGCGACGGCGCCCGAGGACAGCAGAACCACTTTGTGCCGCGGATGCCGCCGTTCCGCGAGAAAACACAAAACAAACGCATCCAGCAGCTTCTGAACGAGAAACGATGGCAGGATCTCGTGAGGAGGCCGAGCAGGACCAGAGCGACCCGGACTGACAGGAAACCCTGAAGGTTTCTTTTGGTTGTTCGCTCGTCGTGACGCATGTGCAGCTTTTCACTTTCCACTAACGCTAACAAACTTTGTACAAAACACAAAAAAACAAAAGAGACTTTTTAAACAGCTTTTACTTTTCATGGGTTTATGGTCGATATGTAAAGTTAGCCACCCTGAAATTAAAGTCTTACCGCCACGTGAGACCAGAACGTGGGCTTCTGCTTCAGAAACCTTCAGGTCTGTTCAGGTTTTTCTGTTTTTTTCACATTCATGATGTTTGTACCAAATAATCTTGTTTCTAAATAAAGCAAAATCTCATCCAGCTGCTGATGTCATAATGACTCATAAACATCTGGATCACAAAACACGCTGTGTATCTCTCAAACCCTCAGGTTCTCTCTGTTCCTCAGACTGTTTGGGATTTTAATCATTTCCTTTCTCCTCGGAAACTTTTCCTGTGAGGTTTTGCAAACACAAAATCAGATTCATTAAACTTTCGGGTTCTGTTGAGCTCACAAACCGATTTGTGACGTCACGGTGGGTTGCTGCTCGGTTCTGTAGCGGATCAAAGCGGATGAAAACCAACACTGCATCTCGGCTTCCTGACTCGGTCTAACCTGTCGGAAATGACTTCCACAACGTGTCCGTGACGTAGACCAATAAGAGCACAGTGACTGTAACCAATGGCGATGGAAGACCTAGACTGTCCTCTTGGTGTGACCGACAGACAGACAGACAGACAGACAGTATCAGACACACCGCTTCAGATGACACTGTTTGGTTAACATTCTGGTTTCAGGAATCTTGTCTCTGGCTCCTCCCATCTGATGACATCAGACACCACCTGTTCGTTAGCAGATTTCAGAGGTGTGTATCATGTTGCTTTCAGATTGCGAGCAATTGATGATCGTTATACTTTCCCAGCTTGCCACCGTGGATGTTGCGTTACCGTGGTGACCAAAGACGCCAGAGACAACGCAGCAGTGTGCCAGGTAGTTTTGCACAGGTAAACATCTGGAGGTTGCAGCGCTCTGACTGAAACCGGGATGCCGTTATCTGTGAAAACATCGATGTGTCCTCGAGTAAATGACGAGCAGGAGAAAAGTTCTGTTCTGAGAGAAATGAAACTAAACGTGTTTCCTCCAAAACCTCTGCAGAGTCACGGATACCCGTGGAGTTTGTGTCTGTCTGTAAACTCTCCAGCAGCTGTTCTGCTGTTGGACTTCAAACTGAATTCAGATCAGATGAGTCACTTTGTGTTTTTTTCATGGGATCAGTGGAAACAGCTGACCGCTTCAAAAAAAAAACATTCTGTCCATATTACAGACGTTAAAACTGTCTGCCGGCACAAACATGGAGCTTCACATGTTTCAACTTTGAATGTTTGCGTCCATCGTCACGTTCATAAAAAGATAAGGAGAATCACATAAAACATGTTTGTTTCTGCTGCATCGTGAAAGCTCCTGAACTGAAGCCTTGACGAACAGCCAAGCAAAGTTTAATGATGCGCATTTGAGTGATTATTTTTTTTTAAACATAATGTTGAACTCACCAATTGTATTAAAAATAAATCAATTTCAAACACAAAGTCAGTATTTAACCCCTCTCGTGCTTTTGTGTGGAGGCTGCAGTTAGTTTCCATGTGAAACAAGTTACTCTAACAATTATTAACAACATATTCAATTTAGTATGTTTGAAGGACATTTAAAAAAAACTTTTTCACCACCAAAAACTTACTTTACCTACATAACCAAGAGTTTTCACCTGGAATATATTCTGTCAATGATATGCTTGAACAAAATCAAATGTTTCCACAGATTTTCCCTAAAAACAATATGTGTTCAGTTGAAACCAATAACTATGGTTCGGTGATGTTTATGAGAAGTTATTAAGCCTTAAATGGAAGACTGTAAAAATGCTGCACAGATGAGTCAATGAAATTCTCGGACCTTTCGGCTACGAACTCCAGTAAATCTTTCTCCAGTTTCTCTTCTTGTGTGCAAAAGCTTCCAACTCACTTAATATCTTTGATTTACGTGCTGTTGTTTTGTTTTTTGTTTTTTTTGCACATACCACCAAGAGTCTTGATTCAGATCCAGGACTGAGATCTTTCCACAGTCCAAAAATGCCTGAACACTTACTTCTTCGACTGACTCAGGAAGATCTCTATGTGAAATCAACAGCTGAAATATCCCGTACTGGAATGCATCATTTAGAAATATACTCTTTACAAGTTAGAAACCCTGCAGTCAGAAGAAGTGAAGTAGCCTACAGGTTTAAAGTCGTATCAGAAAAAAAATTAATTGAAGTAAGGCGAGTTTATTTGTAGAGCACATTTCAACAACAAGGCAATTCAAAGTGCTTTCAGTAAAACCATTAAAAGCATCAAAACATCAGGCAAACGAAAAAGGACATTTAACAAAAGTTAAGAGCAGTGATTAAAACATTAAAAGTAAAGTTAAGTAATACTAAAAAGATTAAAAAATCATTATAATATATTCTGTATTTCTTGGGGGGGATTTTTCTTTGGCAGTCGTTGCCTGTGAGGACAAAGTCGGGGGTGAAAAACAACAAGACGAAGCCTGTCAGGTAAAACCCCGGGCTGAAATAACAACACGCGCGTCCTTGACAAGACAACGCGAAGCAAAGATGGCGGCCGCCGCAGTGAGGAGCCTGGGCTCCGGCTTGGCGAAAAACCTCCGCGAGATCCGTCTCCACCTCTGCCAGACCTCTGCGGCCAGCAAGGGGGCCAGGTGAGCTCTTCGCCGGCGTCCCGATGCGGCAACACCCGCAGCTTTTTTTTTTTTAATCCATAAATATTAATAAAATGAGTCCAGAGAGGGAGAGTGACCCGGACGGCTAGCAGCTAACGGCTAGCTGATGCTAACGTAAACAAAACGGTGTTTAGAGTTTAATTTAAAATGTTTGTGCTGCACGTAAAGACAGTTTGGGAATATCCTGCTCACTAACGGGGGGTTTTAACACACTTGTGAACAACATATGAGAGAAATCGACCTTTTTGCGTGTATTTCAATTTGAAAACAACAATATTTGACTGAGGTCAGAGGTCGGAGGTCAGAGGTCAGCAGGGCTCCTGACTGGGTCCTCTTGTGTTTTCAGAGACTTTGTGGAGCAGAACTACGTCAGCCTGAAGAAGTCCAACCCGGACTTCCCCATCCTGATCCGAGAGTGTTCTGGGGTCCAGGCCCGCCTCTGGGCCCGATACGGTGGGTCTGACCGCACTGCATCATGGGAGCCCCCCCCACATGGCAATAAATATCTGTATTAAGGCGTCGATGGTGATGATCTGATCGATTCTCGCTGTTTGTGTTTGTTCAGATTTCGGTAAAGAGAGCAGCGTCTCAGTGGAGAACATGTCAGCTGATCAGGTGGCCAACACTCTGCAGACTTTGGCACAGTCCAAACCTTAAACACCCCCCTCCAGCTGGAAGTGGGTCAGTCCAGGATCAACTCACCTGAGTTCTTCTTTCAAGTTTTTTTTTTTTTTTTTTTTTTTTAATGTAAATGTGTCTATATGAATAAACTTCAATATTATTAATATCACCCTGTTTCCTTCTGCTTTACTCGATCATGTTTTTACGGGGACATTACTGAGTTTTAAGGGTTTTTCAAAGGTATTATCAGCTGGTTTTCTCTGATTCGAAGGGATTTTAAAGGAGCTCGCTGGGTTTCGAGCGGAGAAACTGGGGATTTAACGCCGGAGTTTATTGGGTTGTAAGCAGATTTTATTTTTTATGTTTCTATAATGTTTTAATGGAAATGAACTGGTATTTAAGGGGGAGGTCACATGATTTAACTGGTTTGAAGATGTCATACTGGGGATTTATTTGTTTTATTCCCGCATAAGCAAGTTTCACTGAATTTAAGGAAGTTCTGGTCGATGAAGATCATTGCGTGTCCTGAATGTGTAAGAGTGAACCTCTCTCTGGGTTGTTTGTGGGACGAAGCCTTTATTTTTAAGGAGTTTTTTATTTTGAAAGAAAAAGAACAAACTGTTTTATCATTATTGTAAAACTGTAGTTTCCATATGAGGTTCGTTTCTCATGGCGGATCAGTGTTTGATCCGTGTGTCTGTCTGCTGGTTAATCTGTTGAATACATCAGAGATTGGAGACTGAAGCAGCAGAGACTCCGGCTGGTCCTGGAGAGCCTTCAGCAGGAGGAGAAGCACTGACTCTCCTGACCTACAGGGGGCAGCAGAGCGCCTTGTAGGACGTCTACTACGTCAGAAAACTTCTCAGAAATATTTTACTGCAGGATCCAATTAAAGCAGAAGTTGAGGATTTTTCAGAAATTAAAAAAAAAATGGGAGAATCAGATGATTTTTTTTTTTTTTTTTAATGATTAAAAAAAAAAAAAAAAAAGTTTTTTTTATTTGACTCATTCCTTCCCCTCCCTCCCCCAAATGCATCATTGTTGGAGCAAATGTGATTTATAACAGGAGGTAATTTATTTTTTTGAAATGAATCATGTACATCTGAACACAGCACATTTACTCCAGTATAGATTACATCATGTCTATAAAGTATCTCTCCAATACTCGATGGTTTATGTGCCAACATTCTGCCATTTAATCTACATTATTTTTTGTATTTGTTTTAATCTTCTGCTACTTTGTCTGTTGCGTTTTACATCATTATTACCCGTGTTTCTTTACATTATTGTTACTTCGCGTGCTCGCTGAAGCTCTTACGGCTCTGACGTGAAAGTGCGTCGATTCATCCAGCAGGAGGCGCTGCCGCTTCGTGTGCGGGCTTTTACAATAAGAGGAAGTGACGCAAACGCGAAACCGGAAACACGACGCGAAGGAGCTGACCCCAGTAGCCAACCAGATAAAAACAAACACTGCGCGATAGTTTTTTTTTTTTTTCTTTTTTGACGGGATTAAATTGTTTCCACGTCGCAGGAGAGAACCGACACTCCGCCGAGATGCCGGAAAGTAAGTCGGCACTGCGAAAGTCTTGTTAGCTCGACCAAAAATCAGGCGGGTAACGAACGTTAGCAGTTAGCTTTGCTGTTAGCCGTAATTAGCACGAACGCAGATGCATTTAATCACGATAATAACGGGAATCTAACCCCGCTGCTTCCATCTGTGAACTCTGTCGTCTTCTGCGGAGTTAATTTTTTTTAACATATTCCAGTCAAACACAATTAACTATTATTTTCATTCAGTCATCAAGAGACCAGAAAATCTGAACTCTTAAAAACAGGTTTACGTCACAACAGCTGATTTACTTATCTTTTTTATGAATCTGTTAGGAAACTAAATTCTAGTAAAATTATGACTGTAATCTGATATTTTATTGCTCAAAACATCAAAAAGTTAGTCATAAAGTCGTGAATAAAGAATATAGTGGTTGTGTGTGAAGGCGGTGAGTTGCAGCGCCCCCTGCAGTCAGTCTGCGCACTGACAGCTTGTCTGTCTGTTTTAGGTTAGGTTAGGTTAGGTAGGTACTTTATTTTTTTCGCTACAGCAGCATACAGGAAGCAATAAGATAATAATAGAAAGCAATAAAATAGCAGTAAAAATATTAGATATAAAACGCACAGTATATACAGTACAGTATATATCTATATATATTATATACAGACAACCAAGAACACAGTCAACAGTGTTATTGTACTGTGATGGATTTTGCCAGAGGTGAGTTATTGCACAGTCTTATTGCGGTCGGCAGGAATGATCTCCTGTATCTGTCCTTGTGTTTTGCAGCTGAGAGCTACTCCAACCCTCTGGCTCCTGAGGGCCACGAGGTGGATGACCACAGAGCTGCTGCTCAGTGAGTGTTGCTCACAATGACACACCGATGCACACTAAATACACACCGATACAAATACACACCGATACACACTGACAGTAACGTGACCTTGTGCGTCTCTTCAGGTCCAAACTCACCAACGATGACTTCAGGAAGTTGCTGATGACCCCGAGGGCGGCGCCGTCGTCGGCCCCGCCCTCCAAGTCCCGACACCATGAGTGAGTGATAACGAGAGAGGAAAAAACAACAACACTGCGACCGATTGTTTACTTCGCTCCCGCTGCCGGAAGCAAAAGTTAAATTGTTACTCGTTTTATGTCCCAGAATGCCGAGGGACTACAACGAGGATGAGGATCCTGCAGCGAGGAGGAGGAAGAAGAAGAGGTGAGTGGTGGTTCGATAAAGTCTCCTCTCACGGGTCATTTCTTTGAGCTGAGGATGGGAAATTCAGCGCATCTGTGTAGTGGAGAGTTTTTGCACAGATAAAGGGAGAATTTCTGCTGATCTAGAAATATTTTAAACATCTTATTTCACTAATAAAAAGGCATTAGAAGGTATTAAAGTTATTGTGTTAGATTGTCCAAACGTTGCAGTATTTAGTGCATTATCTTGTTGTTATTACTGTACAGCCTTTGATTCTGACTAATGATCAGCCTGTGAAGGTATAAAATAAAGGCTTTACAACTCACCTCGGGATAGTGCTGGTCATACATCGGTGGTTACCATGGCGACGCAGGAAAATAAGCAGGACACTACACTTTGATATGCGCTGAAATGAAGAGTGTATCGAGTCACCTATAGCGCCACCTGGAGGAGCAGTTTGCCTGGTGATCATCTCCGTCAACTCCTTTACCAACGAACTTTTTGGTTTTTTTATATATAATAAGAGCGCCCCGAGCCTCAGTTATTGTTTTTTAATATTCGTCGTTTTTTTTTTTTTGCAGTTATTATGCGAAGCTACGTCAGCAGGAGATGGAGCGCGAGAGAGAGCTGGCGGAGAAGTACCGAGACCGAGCGAGAGAGAGACGGGACGGAGTGAACAAGGACTACGAAGAGACGGAGCTGATCAGCACCACGGCGAACTACAGAGCCGTGGGACCCACCGCAGAGGCGTGAGTACAGCCGGTCGTCATGCCAACAGCGTAAAAAGAGTACAGATACGGCTGGAAAAGTCGGAATATTTCAATTAAAAAAAAAAAAAAAAAAACCTTTTTTTTTTGTACCTGTGATAATCTTTTTATTTTGAATATTTCAGAGATAAATCGGCAGCCGAGAAACGACGTCAGCTGATTCAGGAGTCCAAGTTTTTGGGTGGTGACATGGAGCACACTCACTTGGTGAAAGGTCTGGACTTCGCTCTGCTGCAAAAGGTCAGACATCGTGATCATCTTTTAAACCTCTGCAGGCTTCAAAGCGCTGGTTTATGTAGACTGAAGAGCAATCTGTTTACCTGTGTGTGTGTGTGTGTGTTACAGGTGAGAGCTGAAATCACCAGTAAAGAAAAAGAAGAAGAAGACATGATGGAGAAAGTCCAGAAAGAGGCCAAGTACGAAACCCAGACATATTTGTGT
Source organism: Brachyistius frenatus (assembly GCF_029030835.1). Taxonomy (NCBI): domain Eukaryota; kingdom Metazoa; phylum Chordata; class Actinopteri; family Embiotocidae; genus Brachyistius; species Brachyistius frenatus. Next base: position 2,460,870 of record NW_027210604.1, read on the forward strand.
TAAACAAAGATTCATTTTGATACATAATCAATAACTCACTGAGTCTTTCTGCCATGACCTACCTGCCCCTGTGTGTTTGACCTTTGACCTGTGTGTCCGTCAGGAAAGACGTCGAGCCGGAAGAGAAGATCGAGTTCAAGACGCGTCTCGGTGAGTTAGAACTGCTGAATACATGAATCTCTTACTGATGTCACATCTGAATTCTTGTTTTTCTTGTTTTTATTATATGTCATGAAGCCTCAAACGCTCGCCATCCCGACGTGTTCTCGTTTAATATACTAATATCACAGCGAGTGTTGGAAAAGACTAAAAGTTGTAACATTTTTAACCGTAGTATTTGAGAACAAGAGCAAACAAACAGTTCAACAAAAGGTTTTCTGCACTTGTAGATGGAAAGTTGGAATTCTTTGAGAAGGAAGTAAAAATATTAATAAATAACTAAATATTAATAATATTTTTTGTGTGAAAAATTTGAATGTTTTTAGGAAAATGTATGAATATTTTGTGGGGGGAAAAAGGCTCACTGCTTTGAGGAAAGAAAATTCTGAATGTTTTGAGGGGAAATGTTTTTAACGATAAACTGCAATATTTTTTTTGTTTTGTTTTTCTTGAAATTACAAACAAATATTTCAACTGTATTTGGTAAATCTCTTAATATTCTGTTGTTATAAATGGATATCAGCCTTTACTGAGGTCTCTTTCTATTCCTGCTGATACATACATGGTTTCCTCCCCCTCAGGTCGGACCATCTACCGCGTGGTGTTCAGGTCGGGGCTGCAAGAGAGGAACGAGCTCTTCCTGCCCGGCAGGATGGCGTACGTGGTCGACCTGGACGACGAGTTCACCGACACGGACATCCCGACGACTCTGATTCGCAGCAAAGCCGACTGTCCCAGTATGGAGGTCAGCACTTAAAGAGCCGAGAGGAAGGTAGGCATGTCACCACTGATTATTTTATGTAATATTATGTCTCTGTGTTTGTCTGTCTCTCAGGCTCAGACGACTCTGACCACCAACGACATCGTGATCTCCAAACTCACTCAGATCCTGTCGTACCTGCGGCAGGGGACACGACACAAGAAAATCAAGAAGAAGGACAAAGGTAACTTTATTGACACTCGACGGGTGACCTGGTCCTCCCAACGTGGAACTACCTGTCCTCACAAACGATAGCTGAAGATGTGTTTTGTTTGTCTCCGGAGAGTCACCCCAGGTCTTTTATCGTTACACTGAACTCTGATGAGAGCTGATCTGTGTGTGTTTTTCAGGTAAACTGGATGATAAGAGGGCACCTGAGGCTGATCTGAGGTAAACAACAACAACACAACTCTGCTCATCAGACTGTCTCGGATCTGATTCAGAGACAGAAAGCGTTAACTGCGGTTAACGTGTGTCTGTGTTTCAGCATCTTTGACGACATCGGCGACTACATCCCATCCGCCGCCTCGTCCTCCAAGCCTCCCAAAGACAAAGAGAGACACCGAGACAGGGAGAGGGAGAGGGAGAGAGAGAGGGAAAGGGAGAGAGAAAGGGAGGACGACAGCAAGAGCAGGAGACACGCCTACTTCGAGAAACCGCGGGGAGACGAACAGCAGGTCAGACTGATGGAGGGAGGAAGGGAGACGGGAGACAAGTGTTTGTTCTGCGCTGTATTGTCTGAATCTAACTGTCTCTCTCTCTCTGTCTGTCTGTGTGTGTGTGTGCAGGTGGTGGAGGTGGAGGTGGATACAGGTAAATCTCTTGCACTTCTTTCTTTTAAATGCATTCACATGTCAGTACATGTATGAAACAGCTGTCAATCAGGAATAAACCGATCACTAATGTGTGTGTGTGTGTGTGTGTGTGTGTGTGTGTGTGTGTGTGTGTGTGTGTGTGTGTGTGTGTGTGTGTGTGTGTGTGTGTGTGTGTGTGCGTGTGTGTGTGTGTGTGTGTCAGGTCCTGGATCAGTCAGAGATCAGATCAAGATGATCCATGAGAAGTTTGCCGGAGCAGCAGGCAGCCAATGGCAGGGCCAGGAGCCATATCCTTCTTTACGACTGGACACTTGTAGGAGGGGGAGGGGCTTGCTGTCGTACATAATATTACTGCAGTAGTTCACTGTGTGTGTGATATTACTGCAGTTTAGGACCTTAACCAGCGTGTACTGGTTCTCAGCGGAGAGACTCCGGTAAAGAACAGCTGGGAGATTTCTTTGGAGGATCAAACTCATACGCGGAGTGTTACCCAGCTACGTAAGACACACACACACACACACACACACACACACACACACACACACACACACACACACACACACACACACACACACACACACACACGACACAGTTCCCAGAACCAGAACCGGCTTCTAACCTGAACTCTGAAACCAAGTCTGAACCCTCACATTTCCCTATTTGAAGGTCACAACAATGTAGAAATATCATTACCCATATTTCTTTAATCATTATTATAAATGTGTGTGTGCGTGCAGGATGGATGACCTGGCTGTGGACAGCGATGAGGAGGTGGACTACAGTAAGATGGACCAGGTAACTACAACTCCCAGCATGCAACCCTGCTCATAACTGACTCCCTTTTGAACACGCATAATAAAGCGGCTTCTCTTCCTGTCTGTCGCTCTCGTCTGTTTCAGGGTAATAAAAAGGGTCCGTTGGGTCGCTGGGACTTTGATACTCAGGAGGAGTATTCAGACTACATGAACAACAAGGAGGCTCTGCCAAAGTACGGAGCTTCATTTCACCCTCAGCTGTGATTGACAGTTGGCAGACTGTGTGTGTGTGTCTTCCTGTGTGTGTTAGCCTTCCTTTGTGTTGACGCCGAGGTTTGTCCCTGCAGGGCTGCCTTCCAGTACGGCATCAAGATGTCTGAGGGCAGAAAGACGCGACGCTTCAAAGAGACCAACGAGAAGGCGGAGCTGGACCGGCAGTGGAAGAAGATCAGCGCGGTGAGACGCCACAAACAAAACGCACACAAACAGTTTGGACCTGCGACCGTTTCAGAGAAACAAAACGTGAAGCGGCCGCCGTGTGAACGACCGCCTGTCTCTGTCTGTTTCAGATCATCGAGAAGAGGAAGAAGATGGAGGCTGACGGGTGACTACTTCCTGTTTTATATTTTGTTTGTAGCTTCTCTTCAGCTGCCAGTCATCATCTCATCAGCCAATCAGAGAACAGCAAGCGGCCATTGTTTTTGTTTGCAAAGGAATGATGCCGAGCCGAGCGAGCGTTAAGTTTAGATTCACAGAGTAAATGGTCAGTAAACATGGTGGTCAGTAAACATGGTAACCGGTCAGTAAACATGGTAACCGGTCAGTAAGCAGTCAGTCAAGATGGTAATAGTCAGTAAAGTCATTATAAAATGTAAACAATCAGTAAACAATGTGCTTTTTTTTTTTCAGGGTGGACGTGAAAAGGCCAAAGTACTGAAGACTTCTGTCCATCATTTGTTCCCTCTTTACCTCCTTCCCTCACCCACCTCTTCCTCCTGCTGTCCATTAGTAGACATCAACATTGAGCAGTCGTTGTTTAATATCCATGTTTGAAGTAACTTGTTAATTTAGAAATGTACAAAAAGACCCTCTGAGGTCAAAGGTCACACATGACCTTAAAACTAGGATTTTAATCTCTTATCTGATGTTGTCGATTATCGGCTCTCATCTAGTGTCATTTATAGGCGTGTGATTGTTTTCCGAGTCTTGCAACAACAAAACGCCCCAATAAAACCATCAGATCCCATTTTGTTTGACTGGATTTTAGGATGATTTTACTGGTTGTTACGGGGTCTCTCGAGGGCTGGACGGTCTTTTCTGGGTTTTGAGGGTTTCAAAGTCGGTCTGGGATCCTTCAGCAGTTCGTTGCATCTCTCCCAGCGTTCTGCTGCGGTGAAACGAGCCTGATTATATTTTTTACTATTACAAACTGAATCAAGGTTCAGATTTGAGATTTCAGAGATAAAATCAATTGTCGGGTTGTTTCTTCTGATGTTTGTTTTTCATCTCGGATCAACAAAGTCCAGTTTAATTAACCTGCAAATAATCAGCATCAAGACTCCGAGCAGCGTTTCTCTCTGCGCTAACAGTGTGTTTGTACTAATTAGTGTTTCTGTTGATCTCGTTAAGGTCTTGCCAGAGGAGTCATTAAGCTCGTTAAGACGCAGCAGCTCATTAAGAGATCAAACTTTGTTGTTGTTGTTGTTTATTTTAACCATGTTTGGACAACTGGACGTATTAATCTCCCAAATTACCATCGACGAGCCTAACGAGTGTCGGTTAATTACTCTGTGTTTGTGTGTACGCGTGTGTTGACGGACAGCTGGACTGATGAATATGGAAGTGCATGTTTCTGAAGATGTTAACGAGGTGTTAACGAGGCCTCAGAGCTCCGCCCACCAGCAGCTCCAACAGGAAGTCAATGTTTCAGTCGGACGAACATCAAAGACCAAGTTTGACTGTTTTTTTTGTCTTTAATGTGATGTTTATATTCACGACCTGATTTGTAGGGAATATTAAATTTTTCACAGCGTGAATGAGCAGCAAACTTGAAACTCAAGAGTTTATTTAAAACAACTAAACTTAAATGTGACGGTAGAATCTAAAAATAGAGATCAATCAATTCCTCGGTAACCCTTCAAAAGCAGCGGACAGCTTTTAAATTCCCCAAATATTAACGTAGTGCTGTGTATTATCAACCTAATGTCACAAATGTGCCTCACTGGTCAGAAAAAGGAAAAACTCCACAAAACTGAAACAAATCATTTTTAAGAAAGCTCAGGAAGCAGCAGAGGAGGCGTCTAATAGTCCACTTACATATTTATTAAGACCTGAAATATTGATCTCAGGATAAATCAGGTCTTTAAAAATGGACTTGAACATGCGTTAACCCTCCTAAACATATTCAAGGTTTTCCCTCAACTATTTTTTTTTCCTTTCCATTTGGCCAAAACATTTCGTTTCTACTATTTACTATAAAAAAAATTACATTTTGAAGGGAAAACAGCAAATGTTCATAATATTTGCTTGAAAAATGGCTGAAATTAATAATATGAATAGTTTTCACCAATAAATTGTCTTTCAATGGAAATATAATTAAATGTTGCAGCTCTAAACAGACGGTTTTAATTAGATAATCCATATGTCCATTTCCTACTTCTAATCAGTTCCCAGGAATCGTTAATGTAATTCATAATATCATCAGGAATTGTAGTTATAACAGTTTATGGCTGATTATTTTGTCCCTGCTGGTTTCCATGTTCAGACTTTTTTTTTATTTATTATAAATCCATCAGAGACTCTTGAAAATGTGTAAAATAAAACATTTTAGAAGATGTTTTAAATTAAAAATGTCCACTATTTAAACAAACGTGTCATAATTTATGATTTAACTTCTCTGGCAACAAAAGTGTCAGAACGACCTCAAAGAATTATGTTTCTCCTGTTTTTGTAGAGGTTCGTTTATTATAAGAGACCGTGTCTTTGTTGTCTGATGAACTTAACACCCTCTCTGATTGGTCGGCTTTGGCACCGTCCTGCTCGGTTGGTGACATCATCCGTCACTGTGACAGACCAATCAGATTACACCTTGCTCTTTCTGAACACACACACACACACCACACACACGCAGTACAGAAGGATGTGTGTGTGTGTGTGTGTGTGTGTGTGTGTGCCAGCGAGGCGAAAAGGTGACCCAACATCCTCATTTACTTAACTGGGTCACCATGGGAACAAGGTGTGTGTGCGTGTGTGTTACAGTGTGGAAACTGGGCTAAAGCACAGCAGGTTAATGTCACGACACAATTCACGCCTCCATCCATCACACACACTCACCGTTTGCCTTTCTCACCAAAGGAGGACCGTCTAACCCTGAACCTGAACCCCTGAAACAGCCGTCTGAAGGCTTTCCTACACGGGGAGACCGAGTTAAATGTCCCCGCAAAGCAGAAATGTCTTCACTCCCAAGGTGTAAAAGTCACATGGGTCCTTCCAAAGGTAGACGATAGATTTAGTTCCAGTTTTTCACGTGTTGTGACTTTAAACGTGTTGTGCCTGCAGGCGTGTTGTGACTGTAAGCGTGTTGTGAGCGACCAATGAGCAGAACTGACCGACGAGAAACAAAGAAGGAACGTTACATCCTGAAAACTAGAGTTTGTGTTTACAGTGTTTCTTTTTAAGTCTTGTTTTTCTCATTGAAATCCTTCACCCGGATCTCAAACTGAGGTCTCACCTGGACCAGGTCCTGGACCCGGAGCTGGGCCCGGATTCTGCTGGAACAGTCGACTGTGAACCCTGATCGAGAGAAGGCTTGAGACTGGACGATGGCTGGAGTTGGACCGGTGAAGGTTCTGGTCTCAGCGGTGCGTCGTAGACACCAGTTCCATCTGTGCACTCGTCGGCTCGGTCGATGATGTCGTTGTCAGGTGGTTCCAGGAAGTGAGGTTCACGTTTGGTCAGCGTTTATATTCTCGTGGTGACGCATGATGTGTTTATTATCCGTGTCTGATGGTAATCTGAGTGTCCAGACTGCTTCAGGAAGGAAAAAGAGGACATTGAGACTGAGTATATTAATGATCCGTGTCTTGGGTTTCAGGTTAAAATGTTAAACTCACTTTTTTTTTTTTATTTGTGAACAAAGTCAAATCTTTACAGACACATTTAAAGTGATCAATATCTTCTCAGAGCAGATTAAAGTAATTAGCCACAGGAACCAACCACAGGGGAGGTCTCGGGTCACGTGACTCAAGACTTGTAGCGCAAATTACCCAATTAGGCTGCAGGAGAAAGATGTGTGATTGGTCACCAGCCAGTTCATTATTCTGATTGGAAACATTACGATGAGTAATTCAAGAAAAAAAAAAAAAAAATTCATCTGTTATTTAATAATGTAACATTTGAATTTGATGACAGGTTTGTCCCCCCCCCCTCCCCCGCCCCAACCAACCAACCCACTTCCCCGACCTTGTCCACCCATTGCCCCAACTGCAAAACTATAAAGTTGTTTAGGAGCCTTCTAGACCAGACAGATAATCAGTCAATTATGTCAGCATCTTCCTGCTGGAGATAGACTTTTTTTTTTTTTTTTTAATGATGTTTATGTGAAACACAAGAAGAATCCCAAAGACTTAAATGACTTAGGGACTTCTGGTCCTTTATAGAACAAGGTTCCAGGTCTTCCTGCAGCTGATGGAAACGAATTATCAACAAACTCAAGGCTGAATCGATCATCTTCATTCGTGATTCGTTATCATTTCCGTATTTACACATTCAAACATGAAAAAAAATCTATAATAATAATAATGAAACTGTACAGTTTGATGAGCTGTAAAACCAAAACAAATCGGAAAGATTAACTGCGCCCTGTTAATGTTCAGAGCTCGTTAACAATGTGCTGTTGCTCAGGGTGATGTCACTCCTGAGGGAGGGGCGTGTTCTCAGGGTGATGTCACTCCTGAGGGGCGTGTCCTCAGGGTGACATTACTTTAAAGGTTCAGAACTCGTTAAGCAAATTGTTTTCCTTCTGACTGTGCCCAACCTGTGATGTCATACTGCACTAAAATACACGGTGACATCACTTCTGGGATCTGAGAATCTGAGAAAAGTACTACTACATGTAGTAATAGTACATGTTACATTTAATAATAGTGCTACTTTGAGTTTTACTGAATGAAGTAACAGTACCATCGGAGAGTAGTAGTAGTGTCAGTTTTACAGAATGTAATTACAGTACTACGATATGTTCTAATAGTACTACAAGATGTAGTAACAGCACTATTACGTGTAGTAATAGTAGTACTTTTAGTGAATGAAGTAACAGTACCATCGGAGAGTAGTAGTAGTGTCAGTTTTACAGAATGTACTTACAGTACTACAATATGTTCTAATAGTACTACAAGATGTAGTAACAGTACGATTACATGTAGTAATAGTAGTACTTTTAGTGAATGAAGTAACAGTACTTGGACATGTATTATCAGTTTTACAGCATGTAGTATCAGTAGTACTGCCCTGTAGTATCAGAAGTAGTACTACAATTAGTAACAGTGCTCCTGCATGCAGTATTAGTACTACTACATGCAGTTTGAGTTTTACTGCATATGATAATAGTATCAGTAATATGACTTTTATCAGTTCAAACTAACAAATACTAAATCAAGTTTTGCAGTAAAGAAACAGTAAAATACGCATTACACATTTATAAAAAAAAAAAAAGAGTTTACGGTGTGGCCCCGCCCCCTACAGGTAGGAGTGAGCGACACTTTTTTTTTTTTGTTCTAGTTCAGTTTTTGACTGTTTTTAACGCAGTCCACAGCTACTGGGAGCAGATCCAGCAGATCAACAGCCAATGGCTCTGGACCTGTCGCGACCTTTGACCCCCTCACAAGGCCACATGCTCCATGTTCTTCCAACTGATGACATCGCAGATAGTCACGTGACGGTGAGACTTAACTCCTTCCCCCCTTCATGCCGTCCACCTTTTGTTTGCACAGCCTCTATTGTCTCTTTATTATTAAGACCATAATCAAAAGTAACAATATCCATAACGGTCCCTTAAAACCAGACTGAGAGGTGGCTGATGGGAGTTTGAGTCTTTAGTTACTCTTTTATCTTCGTTTAAGTCTTCGCTGTCTGTTTTTTCTTTTTCAGGAGGTTCAGTCCTTCAACCTCTCCGTCTTCTTCATCTCTTCCTCTTCATCATCCGTCCTCCTCCTCCTCATCCTCCCACCTCCTCTTCCTGCCTCCTCCTCCTCCTCTTCATCCGTCCTCATCTTCATCCAACCGTCTTGGAGTGAGAAACAGGTGTGTTGTCTCTCAGAAGAGGAGTGGAGGTTTGGTGAACGCTCTGTTCTCTGCAGACAAAAACAAAAACTTAGATGTTTTGAAACCTGATGATTAAAATGTTTGTTATACTTTAAAAAAAAAATAAAAATAAAAACAGCCTGTCAGAATTCCCTGAAGTCCAAAAAAAACAAAAAAACATTGCTCAGTTAAAATATAAACCAGGAAATAAAACCGCTAATTATTTCTCACGTATGAGAAGGTGCAACTACAGAATCATTTTTCTTTAACAATAATACAAAAACAAGGGCTGGAGGGATTAATTTACCACTAAATTGAAGCTGATACAATCATTTCTCAAAAGCTGGAATTATCACATTTTTGTAAGAAAAGCGACATTATAAATAAAATAGCTGCAGATTATTTTCAACTAATCATTTTTCAGCTGTACTTGTATTAACGGTTTATTTTAATTCGTATTTTATTTCTGTGTAAAAATGTAATGATTGAAAGTAACTGCAGCAGTCGGACACTGACGACGCATCCGAGTGTCTGCTGTGATGAATGAGTGTTATTTAGGGGTCCGGCTGGAGGAAACCCGGTTTGGAAGTATTTAGTTCTGCCGTTCGGTCTGTGATTGTTTCCACGATTCAATTTCACAGTCGACAAACACTTCCTGTGGTTTCATATCTTATTTGTGTGTGTGTGTGTGTGTGTGTGTGTGTGTGTGTGTGTGTGTGTGTGTGTGTGTGTGTGTGTGTGTGTGTGTGTGTGTGTGTTTCTGACTGACTGATTTACTGTCTCTGAGATTCAGATGATGCTGCTTGTTACCGTGAGCTGCAGAGTTTTCCTGCTGTTTGTTCTCCAGTTCGCTCTCCGGAGTCACTGCGTCTGAAAACCACAAGAAAAAAAACGTGAGCACGACGGGAACGACGTTAAGCATCGCCGTGTTGGAGCCACGCTGAGATCTACAAGTTTTTGTTTGTAATTTCTGGTTTTAGTTGATGATGAAAACGGAGACAATAAGAGACAGAAATGAAAGGAGGTGCGTTGCATTTGTTCACCTGTGAAGGAGTCGGAGTGTTTGAGAGCTCGCTCCACCTGCTCTCTCCTCCTCGACTCAAAGTCCAGCGCCTCCTGCAGCTTCCTCTTCGCCTTCTTCTCCTTCTTCAGCCTCCTCTGGACAGACGCTGACACAGGACAGACAGGACAGACAGACAGGATAAACAGGAGTGACTGACTACCTGCTGTACACTGACAGTTTTATTGGTCTTTGATCTGTCTCACCTCTGACCTGTCTCACCTCTGGTCTATGGCCTGTCTCACCTCTGGTCTCTTACCTGTCCCACCCCTGGTCTATGGCCTGTCTCACCTCTGGTGTCTGACCTGTCTCACCTCTGCTCTGTAGTTCGGAGCTCAGTTGTCTCTGCAGTGTCTGCCGGGTGTCTCTCTCTCTCTCCAGCTCCAGTTTTAACTCTTTCCTCTCCAGCTGGTTGTGTTTGTCGTGCGAGCGCGCACTCTCCACCGCCACCTTCAGGAGACCCTGAAACACACACACACACACACACACACACACACACACACACACACACACACACACACACACACACACACACACACACACACACACACACACACACACACACACACACTCAGGTAACGTCTGTGATTGTCTCTACGTCGCCGTCTCTCCCAGAACGCGTGTTTTACTTTCTCTCCGTCACCTGTATGTTGGTCAGCAGCGTCTCCATGGACGACAGACCCTCAGCCAGCAGGAACGGAGCGAAGGCGCTGTGGGCGTGGTTGATGGACAGCGGCTGCGAGGTGAGAGCCAGCTGCTCATAGGTCGGTTTGAGGAGGGGGAGGGGCATCAGGCTGTAATCTGCAGGAGTGAAGACACACAGGTGAAACAAAATGGACAATGGAAAATCTCTCTCTCTCTCTGTGTGTGTGTGTGTGTGTGTGTGTGTGTGTGTGTGTGTGTGTGTGTGTGTGTGTGTGTGTGTGTGTGTGTGTGTGTGTGTGTATATAGCTCTGTCATTATGAGAACCAGTGTAAGTGTTAAAACTAGGTAGTGAGGACAGTTTTGCAGACTGGTGACATTTGGTCTGTTCTTGGGCATTATGCTCATTAATGTCAGCCAGTCCTCACAAGTATACAAACATACAGCATAAAACACATTATTTGTGTCCGGATGCTCAGCTCTTTTGTTTGTATTATTTATTTATTTCCTCCCATCTACCGGACAAAAACCTGGAAGATAAAACTCTGGAAATCTGCTTTTCTGGAAGTGTCGACGTGACGTAAATATCCAGATTATGATCGTGTCCGTTAACATCAAATCCTGATTTTACAATCCTGGATTATTCTATCTGGAGCAGGGCGGCAACTGATGTTTATTTTCTTTCAATTTAATGTGACTTTAATTCATTAGTTGTTTAGTTTGTACAGTTGGATTTTGCTTTTACAAGAGATACAGAAACAAAAATATGTTTGAGAAACCAGAAAACATTTTTTCTATCTATTGAATAATTGATTAATTAACTTTGCCTTTTTATTTCCACATTGACATCTCTACATTACTGTCTCTGCATTAATGTCTCTACCTCGTTGTCTTGAAGGTTTCCATCCCTACATAATAATTTCTTTATTATCGTGTCTACTTTGTGTCTACATCATCTTTTTTTTGTCTCTACTTTATCACCTGTGCTAAAGCGATGGCTTCTTGCTGTGACTAAAACCAGGAAAGGACTCTGACTCCAGATCCAGGATTTAGGTCGATCTTGGTAACACCAACTACATTTTACAGAAATCTTTGAGGAGGTGAAAGAAATAAAGTGGTTAAAAAAAAAAAAAAAACTCAAATTCTACTTATGAACAGGCCTCTTAAATGAACCTTCACCCGGTTTTTATTTATTTTTAAAAAAAAAAAAAAAACATAAACTGCTGGACGTTAGAAACAGAAAGAAAGAGGAGAGACGGAGGAGACGGAGGAGAAAGAGGAGGAGGAGGAGACAAAATGTTTGTGTGTTGTTATAAATAAAATATCAGAAGTACTGGTGTCCGTATCCAAACGCCTCCGGGCACGTTACCGTTCATGTGCCATCTGCTCCGTCCTCAAACACACACACACACACACACACACACACACACACACACACACACACACACACACACACACACACACACACACACACACACACACACACACACACACACACACACTCTTACCTTTTTCTGTCGACATCTTTTTAATGCTGTTTTCTGGCTCCCCATCTGTGGAGTGAACGCACACTTTGAGATTAGATTTGAACATTGATGACAATGACAATTGATGCCAACGGTAGCATGTGATCTACTGTGTGTGTGTGTGTGTGTGTGTGTGTGTGTTCTTGTATAACTAATGTTGTGGGGACATCACGTGAATCATCTTCACAGTTTCAGTGACATGTTTTTGTTTTTTGTGTTTGTGCACGCTGACCCAGCTCCGGAGGAGGAGGCGATGACGAGGAAGAAGAAGAAGAAGCTCTGGAAGGTGATTGGCTGGTTGGTTCCTGGGGGCGGAGCTCATCGTCACTGGGGCAGGGGGAGGGGCAGGGGGAGGGACTTCCTGTCGGAGACTCCTGGACAGGAAGGAGGGAATTATCACGGTTCGCAGCAGCACTGTTAGCGTTGCTGTAATTAACCACAGAACTGTTAGTGTTTGCGTTTTTAGTGTTAGCACTTTTTAGCTGGCATCGACAGTGTTATCATTAAAAATCAAGACCGTGGCGAGATTAGGAATTAGAAATGTTAGCCACAGCACCGTTAGTCGTCACGCTGTCATCGCCAGCTCCGTTGGCGTTAGTTCTGCCCGCTTACCTTGCTCTCTTTTGTTTGGGCCCGCGACACAGCGGCCATGTTTGCCAAACTGCTCAGCTGACTCATCTGGTTCATCGCCATGGCAACGCTGGCCGGAGGCAAGCCCACGGGGAGGAGAGGGTGGGGCATGACCATAAAAGGAAGGTCCGACAGACCTGAGGAGGAGGAGGAGATGGAGGAGTGAGTATAAAACACGTGCTGCGACGCCAAACTAACGATGACCAGTTATCCAATCAGAGGACAGCTGGGACTCACGGTTGGCCAATAGGGAGCCGTGCTGCTGCAGAGTGTTGAGGTGGAGAGAGGCTGAACTGACCGAGGAGCGAGGAGAGAGGAGGTGCTGCTCCTTCTCCCAGGACCCGTCACTGCCTCCTGCCAAGGAGACAGGGAGGAGAACGCAGGAGACGAGGAGACAAACGGAGGAGACGAGGACAAAACGGACAGATAAAGGAGACAAACGTGAGGACGTGAGTGGACGTGCTGGAAGTAGAAAGTTACAGATGAGTTTTTGGCGTCGAAGACCAAAAGAGACCAAAAGGGAGTCGAACCCGTGTCGTCGTTCTCCGACTCCGCTCCGCTGGGGTGTCGCTGCTGATCCCTGTTGCCGTGGAAACCCATCATCATCCTCATCTTCTGCAGCTTCAGCGCCTCGGCCATCGCCACCGCCGTCAGACCTGCGGAGATGAACGACGGTGAAAAGTGAGTATGATTGTGTGTGTGTGTGTGTGTGTGTGTGTGTGTGTGTGTGTGTGTGTGTGTGTGTGTGTGTTGGAGGGGGGGGGGGGGAGATGTTCCAAATGTTTTGAGGAAGTTGCTGACTGATCAATAATTAATAACTCCGGCAGCCTGAAAGTCTCCAGCGACCGTCGGTGTCTCTCGACCACCTCTCTCCCCGCAGCCACTTGGCCCAGTTAATTGGCTCCTCTAATTAATTCGATTAGTATTAACGAGGGACCGCTGCTAACGAGCGGACAGCACCCCTCCCCCCCGCCCCACCCTCCCCGCGGCTCGTTAAAAAAAAAAAAAAAAAAAACTCCAGATGAAGAAAAACACAAAGAAAGTTTTGATCTTTTTTTTTTTTTTTTTTTTTTTGTTTCCCTGCAGCAGATTCAGATTTTTATTTCAGCTCGCGAAACTGGAACGTTTAATGTCAGGAGACCGTGAAACCGGCCTCACGTCAGTTCGTAGATAAATCCGGGATGCGCTTAGCATAGCTTAGCACAAAGACTGGAAGCAGGTGGAAAGAGTTGCAACAGGGTGGCCGCTTGAGTCAGCTGGGAAGAATTTGAGGGGACGGACAATTCATTTAGTCATTCACACAATTAAGGTGTATTTTCTGTGCTTGTGAACCTCATCTCTGTCCGTTATTGGACCATCTAACCCCAAATTCTTTGGGGTCTCGATTACGTGATGCACATCGTTGTGTCGCCTCCACTTTTTTTCACGTCTCTGTCATGATGGTGACACGTATCATCTTGGAATTTCTTCAAATCATTCACTTGGACTTTGTGGATAAAACTCGCATGCTTAATGATGATAATATTTCACACAAATGTCTCAATACATAAAATAATGAAGTGATAAACATATATCTGTACCTGTTTTGGGTTGTTTTTTTTGCACTGTGAGAGAGAAGCTGCAACCGGAGGCAAATTCCTCGTATCTGTAAACATACCTGGCCAAAAAGTCTGGTTCTGGTTCTGAACTTTGTGTTCTGTCAGAATTGGCCCACGAGATGTGAACTGTGAAAGAACGACCTCAACACGGCTAAATTACTTCTTCTTTTTTTTTTTTTTTTTTGGGGGGGGGGGGGGGGGTTAATTTGAAGGTAATTTAATCTGGAATTTAATTAGACTTTTTTTGGTATATTAACAGACCCGACTGGAGTTTCCCTCTTTATTATTATGTTCCCATCCCGCACATCAAACAGCAGACTTCTAAAATATATAAAGATATGTTTCATGTCTGTGAATTATTTTCTCAAACCACAGAGTCTATTACGGAAAGCTTTCAGGTGGTGAAACCCCAAAACAGGAAACGCAACGCTGAGATGCACCCCGGTGACTTCATAATAAACACAAATAAAAAGACGCGGGCAGAAATAAACGCGTGTCAGTTTGATGAATTCATCTTGTTTACGGTCAAAATTGTCTCTACTGAGGAAACAGGAAGTGGAACGTTGAAAACTGGTCTGCATGTGTCATTTACACTTTGCTGACTGAAGTTACGCACAACACAACACAACACAACACAACACAACACAACACAACACAACACAACACAACACAACACAACACAACACAACACAGTTTGTATGAAGGTTTAAAGATCAATGAATGTATTTTCTTCCTCCACCGCAAGACAACGAGACTTTATCCTCAGTTTATACTCAACCTTTACAACATTTTAATTAACTCTGTGTGTGTGTGTGTGTGTGTGTGTGTGTGTGTGTGTGTGTGTGTGTGTGTGTGTGTGTGTGTGTGTGTGTGTGCGCGTGCACGTGCACGTGCACGTGCACAAAGCTAATCATTTTCTTATTCGTTTGATCTCTCCGTCTCTGACCTCGGTCAAAAGAAATGTGGCAGTTGGAGTATTTTTTAATAAAAGCCGAAGTGTGTGTGTGTGTGTGTGTGTGTGTGTGTGTGTGTGTGTGTGTGTGTGTGTGTGTGTGTGTGTGTGTGTGTGTGTGTGTGTGTGTGTGTGTGTGTGTGTGTGTGTGTGTGTGTGTGTTTTCATTAAGCTGTCAGGTCTGTCAGCGAGGTGACGGAGGTGAAAGGTTCGGTATGTGCTTCGTCCTCTCCGTGGCCAGCGGAGCGTCTCTGCTGGATTAAAAGTCTCCGCCGGACAGAAACATTAAAGACTTCAGTGTTCTGCTTCGTTTTCATCGTTCGACCGTCCGACTTCAGCCAGGTAGCGAGATGACAGCCCATAAACTCTTCCAGTGTTTCAGTGAACATCTCTACGAACCATCTGTCTACTTTAAAAGAGTCCCAAAATGATAAATGTCCTTTTTATCTGCAGTGAAACCAACGTTGATGGTTAAAGAGGACATTGTGATGCATGTTTATTCTGTAGCTCTGCCAACAGATCTCTACAGGATTTACACTTAAAGTCCCCCCCCCCCACCTCTCCTCCCCATGAGCCCTCTCTGCTCTGATTGGTCAGCTTCAGACGCTACGAAGAAGCAAACAAGTTGTTGAATTTCACTTATTTATTTATTTTGTCTTTCTTTACTTAAAACGTTGACGTCTGAAATACATCTGCACGCGTTTAAAACCTGAATCTGAAATTTTGGATCCGGATGACGGCAAAAAAAAAAAAAAAAAAAAAGACTCGACCCTAGCGACGGTTTTAGCGACAACTTTTGCAGTGTCAGCAATGACTTCAGCAACGACGTTGGCAGCAACATTGACAACAACCTTATTAACAACCTCAGCAGTAAGCTTAGCAATAACGTTTGAAACAGAATTAATAACAACAACTTTATAACATTCGTAACAACCTCGGCCACAACCTTAACAACGCCTTCAGCAACAATGTCAGCAATAACCTCAGCCTCAAAGGCTACTATGGGATGGATGAATCAGTTTTTATTTTAACAATCCATAATTTGTTTAATTATTATTTTTTTAACTCATGAAACTAATAATCGCTTGTTATTTCTGCTGCCACCTGAAGAGCTCATCGGGAAGCTGCTTTTTGACCCTGAATTCTGCCTGTCAGGCATTTCTGCCTGTTCATTTAGTGAAGAAACAAAACTATTATATATATATATATATATTTAATCCGGCAGTTTCCTCTCATCTCTGTGTGAATCCCACCGCGTTACTGTACACTCGGTGTGATTAGAGCTATAATTAGCATGCTTAATTAGCAGATGTCAAAATGACTGACAGATTGGAGTCTCACCCGAAGCACTCCTTTTGTGTGTGTGTGTGTGTGTGTGTGTGTGTGTGTGTGTGTGTGTGTGTGTGTGTGTGTGTGTGTGTGTGTGTGTGTGTGTGTGTGTGTGTGTTATTTCATCTTCTAAAAAGCATTAAAGAAAAGCTGCTTAAGAAGATGATATAAGCGTGTGTGAGTTTTTCTTCTTCGAGCTGGAGTCCCAGTCGGTGTTTCCGTCCACCGGTTTTCACGCACTTTTACGATTTGAGAGGAAACGCCAGAAAAAACATTATTGTGACGCGTAAACAATGTGAAACATGTTGTTGTTGGTTTTTTTTTAACGCTTTGCTGAAAAAGTACCGAATGGCATTGACAAAGGAAGAAGTCTCATATCTGGAGCTCAAAATTATGAAAATAATCTGATGGCATCCCGTGTGTGTAATTTTCCTCGCGCATGAATTATTGTCACGATGTACGTTTGTTTGTTTATTTCTTCACAGCGTGTTATTACAGGAGCTTCATGGAAATTTTGACCCGATGCTGTTTGTAAAGTGAATCAGTTTGTTTTATTTGTGACATCAAGGACGAATGAATCATCAGTAAATATTTTAAACGGCCTACGTTAAAGGGTTTCACGTCTGGTTTTATATCCATTCATATCCTGTATGTTGTCAGAGGTAAAAATCTGTAAAAAAAAAAAAAAAAAAAAAAATACTCCTAAATTGAATACATTATTTGACTAAATTTGAACATTTGTTTTGCTCACCTGTTTGAGACAGCAGGGCGGGGCTTAGCAGACTGTGTGGGAGGAGCCTGGAGCCGTCAGTCATGGTGGCCACACCCAGAGTTCTCTTTGGAGGACGACCTGGTCGAGAGCTGAGAGAAGGAGACCATTAAACACACAGCGGGACGCTCCTTTAAAGGTACCTACTGACCTCCTTAAAAGACGGAGGAGGAAACGCTCGGAGGGGATTCCACCTTAAATAACACACCTCCCTGAATAATTCATGAGAAGTGGCCTTTCCTCTGCTCGGCTCACTTTTAATATTCCAGGTTAATCTCATACTTTTAACGTCATGAATTAATCTATTTCATGTTTCTCTCTCCTGAAGGCCTTTCGGTGTCAGTGTTGATCGTCCCCGGGGAAGACTTTAAGAGACGCACTGGTCGATTCACACAGAGAGACAGAAAGGACGAGTCTGAAGGTATGAAAGCATGTTGAATTTTAAGTAAACTGAAAACGAAGAAAACATTTAGTTTATATTTAACAGTAAAACATGAAAAGCTGAAATAAACTGACATGATTATACAATATTATTACATTCATATCGAACACCAACTCACATCATAATAAATACAACGATGAGTGGTGAAATAAATCAGAGAAAGCATGAATTTACTTATTACATTTTTCGGTTAAAAAATGACTTAAAAATGCATTTTTAAAAACTGAAAAAAAAAACAAGAGGTCTATTTGTGATTCTTTATATTTATTTTGTCAGAAATGTATAAATTCACGTGTGTGACATCACTGATGATGTCACACAATATTAATTGTGATTACTTTAAATGCGTTCAAGAGGCCCTGTGTGCCGTGTTGCCATGGTTACCACACCTGCCAAAACCTGCCATTTCAGCTGTTTACAAACACACTTGTGTTGGTTTTACTATCTTCTTGAGGACCCTGGTCGATGTGATACGTTCCCAGGACAACCTGAACCTGAACCCTCAAACAGGTTTAAAACTCACTCTGGACCTCACAAAGACAGACAAACGGCAGAGCACACGCACACATATGCACACACATTGACAGTCCTGGGGGGGAGTACGCACAGGTCAGTGTTTGATTGACAGGTCCGAGACAACCCGCCCACACACATAGTAAATTAAATTCCTCAGGACAGTGTGTGTATGTGTGTGTGTGTGTGTGTGTGTGTGTGTGTGTGTGTGTGTGTGTGTGTGTGTGTGTGTGTGTGTGTGTGTGTGTGTGTGTGTGTGTGTGTGTGTTAGGGGGTTTCGACACTTAATTAAACTGGGACAAGATGTCTTTTCTTCTGCGCACACACTCTGAACCCAGTTCAACCCAGTGAGACCAGTTCAGCTCCGTCTGAAACTTCAGAACCAACAACATGTGGAAAAACAGTTGTTGTGGTCCGTTTGTTCACCCTTCACACTTTTACCACTTCAAAGTGTCCAATCAGAAGAGGACTCTCGCTTGTTGTGTTTGACTGTTGACTATATTTTGTATTTTTTTTGTTTGATATAGTTCGTGGCCGAGTATTTATCCTCGTGTCGGCGCTTTTGTCGTGTCTGCAGAGAAGCTGCATTCGTGTGATCTCTTGCTATGAAGGTCGACCACACACACCCATAAATTATGAAGTCAATATGTTTCCGCTGACAGCAGCTGATTTACTGCAGAGCATCACTGACACACAGCTGAGTGTGTGTTAGAAGTTCTATTTCTGTGAGGACCACTTCTTCAGAGGTCCGTGCGAAGCTTCAGGACTTGAAAGGTTATGTTATGATATCACATTACATCAGACGCTATGTTACCTAATGAAAAGTTATTTGTTTCATTTCAATCAGCGCACGGCTGCTAAAAACAACGATTTAAAACAAAAAGTATTTTAACGCTTGTTCAAACAACAACGTACAACGTGTAACAACAAACGCACACACACACACACACACACACACACACACACACACACACACACACACACACACACACACACACACACACACACACACACACACACACACACACAGAGTTTCCTTCATCAGTTTAATAAGAATCAGGAGATTAAAGATGATTAACACAAACAGCCTGTTCACATTAAAGCTGTGATTTCCTCACTGTCAGTCCTAATTTAACACTTGTCACACACACGACACACACACACAGACGCGCACACACACACACACACAGACGCACACACACACACACACACACACACACACACACACACACACACACACACACACACACACACACACACACACACACACACACACTCTGTTAATTCTTTAATTAGTTGAGGCTCATTTACATAATTTGATCACAAGGAAAAAAAACATTTTGATCCACATTCAGCACTAATCTACCTACATGTGACTAAACACACTTAATGCACACACACACACACACACACAAAGATAATACACACCTGGAGGCAACACAAACATTAATTTCAACCGACATGAAGATCGTGTGTGTTTCTGTGCACACGTCTTTAAATTCTTGTGTGGACGGATTTCTGTTTATTTCTGAACCGTGAGGACATTTTTGAACTGTGAGGACATTTCTCATTTCTGAGGACACTTCTGCTGTTCTTCAAAGGGTTGTCTGAGCGTTGAGAGAGGATAGACTTCGGTTTGGGTAAAGTTGGGTTTGTGTCTGACCTGACCGGTCTGATAACGTCAGAAACGTCGTCCCCACACTGTGTCTCTGTCCTCTGTAACTTTGTGAGACCATTTAAAGCGCTCAGCAGGGTAGAGGTGATAGAAGAGAGCTGATGTGGCCGGACGGCATGTCATAACATTACGTTTATAATTCTTAAAGGAGACACAGGATGGTCGACGTCAACATGATTTCCAGGTTAAAGCTCTTGTCGTTCGAGTGAAAGTAGACGACAGCACTGACACACAAATTAAATCGGCATTCTCAAACCAACCAAACTGCAAACAATTAAAAACAGGAACTAGACAAACAACAAACACATCTTAAAATGTGAAAATTTCTCTGCGACAAATTTCCTTCCAAACTCCAAAATAAGAGGAAATAATAGGTCAGAGGGGGAAACGTAAAAAGACAAATCCGCAGAGAGGAGGTCGTTCATTTATAGCTTGAAAATGTAAAAGAAACGCCGACGCCTCTTTGGCTTGCAGAGTCTTATTTTAACTTTGACCACGTAATACACAGACTCCTGACATCATAACAGGATATAAATGACATCAAATCACAAAATGCGTCATGTGTCCCTTTAAGCTTTACAGCAAAGGACCTGGGAAGGCATCGTGTCAACGATGGTCCTCACAAAGACAGAAAGACCAACACGTGTGTGAGTGTGTGCTTCAGGCGTCCCTGCTGGCAACATAGTTGTCCATATGGCGCGCGAACACACACACACACACACACACACACACACACACACAATTATTGGAATTATTATTATTTAATATATTTAATATTTTCTGTCTGTCTTACAAATTTGATTATTTCCTGTTCCATATTATGAAGATTAAGCATCATTAAGTGAACAACAGATCTGTAGAAACAACTGTTTGAATAATCAGTTCATATTTTTGTCATATTTCGATCGAACCTCCCTCCATCTTCCGCAAACTGGAATGATCCTTTAAAGCTTCTGCAGCAGCATCCTGCAGGGTGGAGGATGTGATCAGAAACTCTGCAGCCATTACTGGATTCATTGACTATTATATTAAAAAGAAAATATTTGTTCAATTTTCAGGCATCTGTTGGATTTCCGCTTTTCGTTGTCAGATATAGTTCATTTAAAATCTTTTGTTTTTAGACGCCCCTTTGAGCTGCAGGAAAAGTTTGCACATTTTCTGTTTCACAGTCCACAGATCGATTAATCGAGAACATAATCTGCAGATTAGTTTCAGCCTTATTGCATCAGATCTTTTACCTGCAGCTGTCGGACGAGATGAGAAGCGACAATAAAACAGCTGCTGAGGAACTGCAGCAAAAATCCCATTTACCTTTGAAAACAGGAGCAAATGTGAAGAAACCAAAGCGGTAAATAAAGATCAGATCACATATTCCAGCTTCTTTATTATCAATTCATCTGCTGATTAGCTTTTATTGATTAATAGTTTGATATAGAACATCCAAAATTTCCACCTTAGTCAAAGTCTTATAGTGTCTCGTTTTATCGACTGAGTCTGAAAAAAAAAATCCTAAAATTTTCATTTTACTGCGGCAGAAACAGAAAATCCTCTCAGTCAACGATCAACTCATAATCAGTGAACCGACTTCTGTCGGTTTTCATGCGAATAACTTCCTGAATAAATCAATAAATAAACAGATTCTTAAGACATCGTGAAGTCAAAACTGCTGCAACAAAAAAACAAAAATCTGCCGATGTCATCGTTATTCTCACTGTTACAGCAATTAGGCTATCAGATGAAAAAAAAAATCATCCATAATCCACCATTAGGTTTGTTTTAGATTTATTTTTTTAAGCTTTACAGAGAGATGAAATAATATTTGTTAGTCCTTTTTAATAAATAATCGATCCAAGGAACACTATTGTAAAAGGTGATGAATCGTTTCAGTTTAAAATGACACCGGTTTCATTATTATAGTTTTAGGTTTTATTGAATAAATCAGCACGTTAATCAATTAAAGTGGAAGGGATTTCAATATTTTTGGTTGATCTTGTTTGTTTTTTTTACTCTGAATAGATTAAACTGTGACAAATTACAGAAAAACAACTGCAGATACATTTAAAACGCTCAGTTTTACATGGAAAACATGTTAAAGGCTGTCGTGATGAATCAAAAAAAAATTTTTTAGGTCATGTTGATTCATTAAAAGTCAAACTAATGAAATACTATTTTGTTTTCTCTCTGCTGCATTGGTTGGTGTTACACAAACATTTATCACCGACCTGATTATTTGGTTTGTAAAAATATGAATTTTAAGGGGCAGATTTCTTAGATCTGTTTAATATGTTTATTACACTTTACTTTATTCTGAAAGGTCTGCTGCAAACAAAGTAATTATTCAATAAAAACTAACTGGATGTCGGCATGATAGTTTTTCCCACATAGATTTGATATTGAAATTAGTTTTTTTCCTGATCAGATTCAGATTGTTGTATCAATGTTATATTTCCATGTCAAGGGTTCTGTATTGATCCCAGCATCTTCCAGATCATCATGTTGGAAAATGAAATTCAAAGACACTGAACAAAGATCCAAATAGCTGAAAACGTTACTGAGGACTTCTGATTTTCGGTTTTTGTTGTATCAAATCTCAGATTTCCTGGTGTTTTTATTTGAAAAACATCTTACATTTCTTTTTTACACATTTTTTTTTTACTTAAATCATTAGCCTAAATGCTCTTGTTAAATTGTTGGAGGTATTAACTCGATTTAAATGATCGATTTAGGTTTGTTATTGTTTAGTTTTGTGTTGAATTTCTTCAGTTGTTTTAAAAAAAATTTTTTAAAAAAAATGTTATGTCTTTAGAAATAAGTGTTTTCACTTTAGCTCACTTTGTTTTGATTTATGTCAGGAATCAATCGATTAATCAATCACTCATCATTCCCTGTGATAACCGGCTTCAGGCTCCAGGTAAATTAAGATAGGCTATAAACTGATAAAACAGCCGTTATTAAACTTCCGGGTCCCGGCTCACCTGGCATTGGTGCAGTCCCGGTACAGCGTCTCGAAGTCGGCCCTGGTGATGAGTTTGCAGCGGTTCACTCCGGGCTGGATGGCTCCGAGCCCCCGCAGGACGCGCACCTGCTCCACGGTGCAGACCACCGGGCTGATGTCCAGCCGCTTCAGCTTGGTGTAGACGGTGTGCAGGCCGCCCACCAGGTGCTTCAGGAACAGCTCGAACACCTGCGGCAGGCAGATCAGCTCCGCGTCGTTCACCGTGAACGATGCCACCTTCACTCCGTGAACTTCCACCATCCTGCACTCGGTGTGCGGCGAAGCGCCGCCGCCTCCTCCGCCGCCGCCGCCGCCGCCGCCTCCTCCGCCGCTCGTCCCGTTCGCGTTGACTGGAACTCTGCCGCTCCCGCCGCTCAGGAAAGCTCCGGAGAGGCGAGCGACGGGGAGGTGAGGGGAGCTCGCTGGATTGAGGGCACTGTAAAGCGGGTCGGAGGTAAAGAGAGGGTCGGTGGGCGGGGTGGAGGTCCGGATGGAGGAGCCCGCCATGTCAGCGAAGAAAAAGAAATAAAGACCAAGTCAGAGTTGTTCTTTTCTTTTCGTCCTGCTCTCCATCCGCGTCCGTCTCCTCCGCTGCGGCCGCTCGGACTGACTTTCCTCCGCGACTCACTCCGCTCCGACTCGAGCTCTCCGCCTCGCTCTCTCTCAGGCGCACAGGCCTCCCATTGGCTGAAGGAGGCTGCTCGGGGGGCGGGGCTTCTGCGCAGTGAATTTGTATCTGACAGGTGAATGATTGACAGCTGACTTTGGCCATTTCAATTGAATTATTTTTTTGTGTCACAAAAAAAAAAAATCCAGTGAAAAGAGATAAAAAACCGACAGCCAATAATAACTGAAGCTGTCTGTTTGGTATAACGGGGATGGATTATCTTATCATTATCTCACCTTATTATTATATTATTATTATATATTATTATACAGGGATGGATTATTCTGCGAAGGAGAATCTGTTTATTTAGTAATTTATCGATCTTTTCTTTTCTATTTAGCCTGTCTTGCTCTTTGTTACCTGTTTCCATCGAGCGCTTTTGTTTCCTTCGGAGGCTTCATTTTTTTCAGTTTCGATAATAAACTGGTATAATTTCAAAATAGGTTAAACAACAGACTGATGGAGCCTCTGCCAGGTTTCACATTAAGAGCCGCGCGTCAAATTAAAAGCATCAAATTAACCTTTACAGAGCAAAGCAGATTAAATGTCAGCAGGAAAACAATCACATCCATATGATATATTTATCAAATACTCCTGAATGCATCACATTCAATCTATTTCGATACTCAATTTGTCTCAGATATTGATCTTCCTGATTCATATCAGTCCCACAGATCCTGGTCCTGATCTGGTATTCATGCTGATACTGTTATTGATCCTACTGTCAATCATGATCCTGATCTTGGCCCCTGAATCCATTCTTTATTGATCTTCATGCTATTGTTCCAATACTGATCCTGACCGTCATATTGATTCTGATCCTGTTTATGAACCTGATATTTATCCAGACACTGATCTTCATCTTATTTGTTAGTTTTTTTGTTTGTGTATTTGTTTTACGATCTTAAACCTGAACCCGATCTGTCACTGACATGAATATCGATATCTGATCCTACACCGTTTCTATTGGACGACTGTCCAGCCTTAAGCTCCGCCTCCAGGCAGTTGTTGGTGGTTTCCCGACAGCCAGTCAGCATGAAGTACATCTGATTAGACAAACAAAAAACAAACATCTAAACTTTGCTTCTTAAATTTGGTTCAAACTCCTGAAATACGACAGATCAACAAAGTTTAGTATCGGCTAGAAATTCAGTTTAACCCTTTTGGTCGCTGTGAGGAACCAAACTCCTTCAAGGTTGTTTCCTTCTCGTCCCCATCTCGCTTTCACTTCTCATCTCCGGAGGTTTCTCTGGGTTTTTAAACATGTTGGCAGCTCATCACAGCCGTCCTATCGGCACACAGCCCTCGTTAAACACTTCACGCTAACGAGCTACAAAAGGCCGTTTAATGTGAGGAACAGAAGAGACGCCAGGAAAGATTTAACAGAGGAACACTTTGTTTTTCGTTTCAACTCTCTTCAAGCGTTTTCACCGACAGACCGAGCGGCTGCAGATCAATGGCAGGGTAATCTGATTACTGATGAATTTTAATATTACCTGGTTACAGGTTTTGGTTTATTTCAATCTAGTTTTCATCTCGCCGAGTAAACTACACATTTAACCCTTTAAATGTAATAACTGAAGTTTATAATAACTGTCGTCTGGACAATTATCACGAGAGAACATTGTTGTAGCTCATGATCGGACCTGATGGTGGCGCTGTTGTCTCACTGCCTCCGAAGGTCCCAGTAGAACTCGGTGCTGACAGTCTGACCCCGGGGGACGAATTCAACGGTGACACGACCCCCGCTGATATCACAGACCGCCCACGCGGTGGACGCTCCTTCTTCACTCTTGACGTGTGTCACTCGAAGTGTCACGCGCTGCATTCAGGAGCGCTCGTTTTGGATTTCACCTCGTATGACCTGACTGATATTCATATCCATAATAATCCATATCCATATGTATTACTAAATATTCTAACATCCTCACATCTCTCCAAAAAAACAAAAAGATCTGCTCGAATAGGATAAGTTTAATTCAAGAAAAAGGATAAATGAGATTCAGACATGGCGCATTAAGCTGAAATAAGTTTGGCGATCTGTTGACTTTCCGTCAACATGTCAACACTTGGAGAGATTTTCATGTGATTCGTTTTAGAGACGAGGAGGACTGTATTTTTAAACCATCTGGTCATTTCAAGATAAAAGAAGGAGAAACAAGAGGAACCAGTCTGTGTTTTTGGCTGCACATCACTCGGGGTGTGTTTCAGTGTGTGTGGAGGACCTGGCAGAGCCAGAAAGCACCACAGAAGAAGAAGAAGTTGGTGCCAAAGCTCCAGCAGTTTCTTAGTGATCAGACAGTAATCGATCGTCTGATGATCAGAACCTGATTACTTTTACGTATTGTGCCTCTGCGGTGTCACATGTCCACATGTTGAAGCTGAACGTGAGGTAAAATGGATTTTTTTTTTTTTTTTTTTTTTTTGTATATATAATTTGGTTTATCGGTGTTTGGTAACTGGTAATAAATGGTAAGTTTTTGTTGTGTTTTCAGTTACTTATTTAAGTTGCTCAAGGTTCACAGCAGATGTAGGATCGAGTCAGTCGCAAGTAAGTCGGTAAGACGCGTCAACTCCCGAATCAGGACCACTGGGTCCAAAGTCGAGACAGAGAAGTCGCAAGTTAAGTTCAAGTTCAAGGTAAGAACCAGCAAAGTTAGTAAGTTATTAACATTAAGTCTGAAGTCGAGAACAAGAAGTTACAGGTCAAGATAAACAAATTTAAAGTCAAAACCAATAGGACATCAGTTAGTAGAAACAACAACACCCTGAATAACTGTCCAGATACAGATTGTCCTGTGATTTGTTTATTGTTATTATAACATATGAACATCTCTCAAGATAATGATGTATTTCAAATGTGATAACTGTCATAGTTGAAGTCGAAGGCTGAGTGAAGTCCCTTTCAGAACTTTATCTCAAATAGAAATTGTCCAAGAGGAGCTGATAGATAGATAGACAGACAGACAGGCAGGCAGGCAGACAGATAGATAGATAGATAGATACTTTATTAAACATCAACACATACACGTACAGGGCAAAGCAATAAAAATGACAGAATAAATAAGAGGTGGTAAAAGAATATCTTCTTTTTTTTAAATTCACGTTGTGAACTAATATTAAATTAAAATAAACAACATTATTTAACATTATTGATGCGTGATGGATCAAGTCAGAGCTGAACTATTGAACAGTGATTGCAGTGGGCAGGAATGATCTCCTGTATCGATCCTGGATGTGTAAACTGAACACATTTTACATTCACTAATAATAAAGTAAAATGTATTTATTGAACAAAGAACAAGAGACTTAAAATATGGACAAACCCTCTTAGAAAAATACAACTGATTAAAGCTCAGTTAAACAGATGGATGATGAATTTTAGCACCAAAATTAATCTGAAACTGAAATTTGTAGAATTATAATTATCATAATTATTTAAACTCTAAAATAGTGTAAAAGTTGTAAGTGTGTCTATAAAGTCGAACATATTTGGTTTCCATTTGGTCTTTTTCAAGCAGTTTATCTGTGATGTTGACTCACTATTGGTACTCTGGTCACAAATACTTTCACTCTCATCTGTTCATCATCATCTGGTCCTGGAGCCTCCCTTTGAACACGTCATGTCCTTTTAGATATGACGTCTATATCCGGCCCGTCGTCAACATTTAATTGTTTCATGTTTTTGTAAAATCTGAAAACTGAAATAACGGTTCAGTCAGACGCCTTCAGGTGACGTAACTTTTCCTGGTGGGACATCGGTTCGTAGAAACATGAACACCCTGAATAACTGTCTGGATGCAGATTGTCCTGTTATTTGTTTATTGTTATTATAACATATGAACGCATAAAGTACATGGAACACATGTATAAAGTACATGGAATACGTGTATAAAGTACATGGAATATAAGTATAAAGTACACGGAACACATGTCTAAAATACATGGAAGACATGTATAAAGTACATGGAAGACACGTATAAAGTACATAGAATCCATGTATAAAGTACATGGAAAAAAAGCCAAAGTTTCACTGTTATGCCTTTTAAGCTCACAATTTTAAGACTAAATCATCAAGCTGCTACATTGAAAGTTGGTTATTAATCACATAACGAATAATCAATAGCGATTAGTTAAATTTAGAAGCCCTGCATCTCTACAATGAACAGAAAACAGCCTGTTAGTGAGGATAATATGTTAAATGAAATGGCAGATTCCATTAATATGGAGTATCACTGTATAACACATGCTTTCTCGTTCACTAACGCTGCTATACCTCCCACTACAGTTCCCACTGCAGCTCCCACTGCAGCTCCCGCTGGACCCCCCACACTTCCAAATTCAGCTCCAAGGAGAGCTCCAGCACCAGCTCCAGCACCAGCTACGCTAAGTACTATAGCTGTGGATCGAAGAGCCACGTTAAACTGGTTCTCTTCTTCCGCCTTTCTCCTTGCTTCTGCATCAGACATATATGGATTTAGCTGTTGAAGTTGTACTGTTTCTAATGTTATGGCTTCCTCGACCTGTTGAAACATCTTATTGGTGAAGTATCTTCCTCCATTTCTCTGAACCATCGAGTTGATCTTCATCAGCAGCTCTGTGACCTGAGAGGGATCCTTGTTTCTGTTGTTAAAGACGTGATGTCCTCCACGACACTGACCTACGAAGCGACTGAGATCTTGGTTTTGAAGAATGAATTGCTCAATAGTGACTCCATCTGCCTCCAGGTTGTCTCCGCCGGTGAACAGGGCCATGGTGTAATCTTGTGACTTCTTTCCAAACATCTTCTGGATGATTTTCACTGTTTTTTGTTCTTCTTTTGTGAATCTGCTGAGCTGCAGCACCACCAGGAACACATGAGGACCAGGAGACACAAACGAGATGCATCTAGCGATCTCTCTCTTCACCTCCTCTTCATTTTTGTTGGTATCAAACAGACCTGGAGTATCAACCACTGCCAGACTTTGACCATCAAACTCTCCTGTTTCCTTCTGACACTCTGATGTTACAGAAGAAGGACGCAGCGTGGATATAAAAGCTTTTCTTTGTAAGATGGTGTTTCCTGTTGCACTCTTCCCAACTCCAGTTTTCCCAACAAGGGCAATCCTGATGTGTTCCTCTCGATCTGTTGAAGGAGAAAAATACAAAATATTACTGATCCTGTGAAGGTTCCATAAAAACAGTAGTTTTTCCAAGTGGACATCAATTCCAGTATTTTCTGAAATATCTGTTTTCTATTCTCATGTCAGAACCATAAAACTACCCTCATGATAATGATGTATTTCAACTACGATAACTGTCTCCCGGCTGAGTGAAGTCCCTTTCAGCACTTTTATCTCAAATAGAAATTCTCCAAGAGGAGCTGTGGAGCAGCAGATGAGTTGTGGCTGCGACGGATAACACTGAAGTCATGACGGGAATTTATCTCCAATACTGGATCTTCGTTAACATTTATACTTTGTTAGAAAACTACTGAAACATGCTGGAAATTTTATAGATAGATAGATAGATAGATAGATAGATAGATAGATAGATAGATAGATAGATAGATAGATAGATAGATAGATAGATAGATAGATAGATAGATAGATAGATAGATAGATAGATAGATAGATAGATAGATAGATAGATAGATAGATAGATAGATAGATAGATAGATAGATAGATAGATAGATAGATAGATAGATAGATAGATAGATAGATAGATAGATAGATAGATAGATAGATAGATAGATAGATAGATAGATAGATAGATAGATAGATAGATAGATAGATAGATAGATAGATAGATAGATAGATAGATAGATAGATAGATAGATAGATAGATAGATAGATAGATAGATAGATAGATAGATAGATAGATAGATAGATAGATAGATAGATAGATAGATAGATAGATAGATAGATAGATAGATAGATAGATAGATAGATATGATATTACAACCCACAGACCAAATGTTGTGTCTGTAAAATATGTTTAAAGAAAAAAAGCTGTTGAATTTAAACTGTTGTGATACAAAATGTGTGTCTATATTATAATTCTTTGAATAATGTTCTTTATTCAGATTGTCATTTTGTGCTGGCTTTTATTAACATGATAAAACGTATATAAAGAACTTGTAATATATCGACCTAAATCTCACTTCTCTGCCTTTTTTAGACTCACTACTTGATCAACACAAAAACAATTTGCTGCTCCATCTTCATTACAACATAAACTTTATTCAACATGTTTCCTCTTTGTGATGAATCACTCAAAGGATCAGATGCAGTACAATAGTGCAATAGTTTTACTTTCGTTCTCTAATAAAGTAAAAGTACCTCAAAAATGTAAATAAGTACAGTACTTTAGTAGAAGTAACTTTCCACCACTGTTGACTGCACACTAGATGAGATTTAAGAGGGTTCCTGCAGCGGATCTCTATTTTTACATAAAAGGAAACTCCCCAAGAGCATTTCCGTTATGACAGAAGTGGTCTTGTTACGCCCATGAAAAGGTTTGTTTTTGAGTATAAAAGTTTAAATCAAGCTGAGATAAATTATAAAAAGTGTGTTTGAAAGTTTAAAAAAAAAAGTTTTAATAAAAGGAAACTCCCCAAGAGCATTTCCGTTATAACAGAAGTGGTCTTGTCATGAAAAGGTTTGTTTATCAGTTTAAAAGTTGAAGTCAAACTGAAATCAGTATAGAAAGTGTGTTTGAAAGATTTAAATGTACTTACTGGAAGCCATTTTGTCTTTTTCCAGGTTTGTTTGGTCTTTGTCAGGCGGTTGCTCTGTGAAGTCGAGTCTCTGCTGTTTTGCCGTTACTGAATAGTTTCACTTTCACGTCAGCTGCGTACTTCAGTCTCCTTCTGGTCCCTCCCTTCAACTTAAAATAACAGTGTGCAGCGGAGGGCTGCAACAACTGGCAGGTAGCCAGCAGGACTCATACTGCTGCATCAATTTCTGTTCATGAACTTCAAACTGCTCTATAAATAAAAGTTTCTCTGCGGAGCCACAATGAAGACTCATTTTGGACAACATGTGTCAGAGTTGGCAAAACTTGATGTAATAATTATTTTTTGCGAACTTCTGTAAAATACATTTACAGAATAAAAGCTGTTGAATTTAAACTGTTGTGATACAAAATGTGTGTCTATATTATAATTCTTTGAATAATGTTCTTTATTCAGATTGTCATTTTGTGTGAGCTTTTATTAACATGATAAAACGTATATAAAGAACTTGTAATATATCGACCTAAATCTCACTTCTCTGCATTTTTTTAGACTCACTACTTGATCAACACAAAAACAATTTGCTGCTCCATCTTCATTACAACATAAACTTTATTCAACATGTTTCCTCTTTGTGATGAATCACTCAAAGGATCAAATGCAGTACAATAATGCAATAGTTTTACTTTCGTTCTCTAATGAAGTAAAAATGCCTCAAAATTGTAAATAAGTACAGTACTTTGGTAAAAGTTACTTTCCACCACTGTTGACTGCACACTAGATGAGATTTAAGAGGGTTCCTGCATCTGATCTATATTTTTACCATAACAGGAAACTCCTCAAGAGCATTTCCGTTATAACGGAAATGGTCTTGTCACGCCCATGAAAAGGTTTGTTTATGAGTATAAAAGTTTAAATCAAGCTGAGATAAATTATATAAAGTGTGTTTGAAAATTTTAAATGTACTTAGTGGAGGCCATTTCGTCTTTTACAGGGTATTTCTAGTCTTTTACAGGCAGTTGATCTGTGAAGTCGAGTTGTTGCAGATATCCTGGCGTTGAATAATTTAACTTTCACATCAGCTCTGTATTTAAGTCTCCTTCTGGTCCTTCGTTTAAACTAAAAAAAAAAACTGGATGTGCAGCGGAGGGCTGCAACAACTGGCAGGTAGCCAGCAGGACTCATACTGCTCCATCAATTTGTGCTTCATAACTTTCTGAAAAAGAGGTTTCTCTGAGGAACCACAATGAAGACATCCAACTCATTAAGGACAACGTGTGTCAGAGCTGGAAAAAAATGATGTAATGATTCTTTTCTGCGAACATGGTAAAAAAATATTCCGATAATCATCAGTTATAAAAGTGCACCGGAGCTTGTTGTTCGTTAAAAACATAAAAGGGGAGAAACATGATATTACAACCAACAGACCGAGTGTTGTGTCTGTAAAATGTGTTTAAAGAAAAAAAGCTGTTGAATTTGAACTCTTGTGATACAAAATGTGTGTCTATATTATAATGTTTTGAATAATGTTCTTTATTCAGATTGTCAATTTGTGCTGGCTTTTATTAACATGTTAAAACGTATATAAAGAACTTGTAATATATCGACCTAAATCTCACTTCTCTGCCTTTTTTAGACTCACTACTTGATCAACACAAAACAATTGCCGCTCCATCTTCATTATAAAATATATTGTGACAGCACAACAAAAGAAACTTTATTCAAAATGTTTTCTCTTTGTGAATAAAGTCAGGACTACCAAGTCCTCAGTCGAAAACCTCCAAGCTCGATGTCGCCTCTTAAACCAGTTGAGACTCTCAGTCACATCTTTCTGGCTCCAGAATATCCTGTTACACATATTACACACACTTTATATTGATATCCGGCCCGTCTTAAACATTTATTTGTTTAATGTTTATGTAAAATCTGAAATTTGAAATAACGGTTCAGTCAGACGCCTTCAGGTGACGTAACTTTTCCTGGTGGGACATCGGTTAGTAGAAACATGAACACCCTGAATAACTGTCTGGATGCAGATTGTCCTGTGATTTGTTTATTGTTATTATAAAATATAAACGCATAAAGTACATGGAACACATGTATGAAGTACATGGAATATATGTATAAAGTACATGGAAATAAAGCCAAAATTTCACTGTTCTACCTTTTAAGCTCATAATTTTAAGACTAAATCATCAAGCAGCTACATTGAAAGTTGGTTGTTAATCACTTAACGAATAATCAATAGCGATTAGTTAAATTTAGAAGCCCTGCATCTCTACAATGAACAGAAAACAGCCTGTTAGTGAGGATAATATGTTAAATGAAATGGCAGATGCCATTAATATGGATTATCACAGTATAACACATACTTTCTCGTTCCCTATCGCAGTTATAGCTCTCACTGCAGCTTCCAGTGGACCAAACACATTTCCACCAGCAGCGCTGGAAAACACTGCAGCAAACGGGTTGTTTTCCTCCGCCCGTCTTCTTGCTTCTTCATCATCCAAATCTGGATTTTCTTTTTGAAGTCGTTCCATCTCTTCTCTTATGGCTTTCTTGGCCTCTTCAAACATCTCATTGGTGAAGTATCTTCCTTCATTTCTCTGAACCATCGAGTTGATCTTCTTCATCAGCTCGCTGACCTGAGAGGGATCCTTGTTTCTGTTGTTAAAGACGTGATATCCTCCACGACACTGACCGACGAAGTCACGGAGATCTTTCATTTCATCAATGAATTCTTCAATAGTGACTCCCTCTTCCTCCAGGTCATCTCCGCGGGTGAACAGGGCCATGGTGTAATCTGCTGAATTCTCTCCAAAACACTTCTGAATCATTTTCACTGTTTCTTGTTCTTCTTTTGTGAATCGGCCGAACTGGATCACCACCAGGAACACATGAGGACCAGGAGAAACCAACGAGATGCATCTAGCGATCTCTCTCTTCACCTCCTCTTGATTTTTCTTGGTGTCAAACAGACTTGGAGTATCAACCACAGCCAGTGTTTGACCATCAAACTCTCCTGTTTCCTTCTGACACTCTGATGTTACAGAAGAAGGACACAGCGTGGATATAAAAGCTTTTCTTCCTAAGATGGTGTTTCCTGTTGCACTCTTTCCAACTCCAGTTTTCCCAACAAGGGCAATCCTGATGTGTTCCTCTCGATCTGTTGAAGGAGAAAAATACAAAATATTACTGATCCTGTGAAGGTTCCATAAAAACAGTAGTTTTTCCAAGTGGACATCAATTCCAGTATTTTCTGAAATATCTGTTTTCTATTCTCATGTCAGACCAATAAAACTACCCTCTACCTAAAAAACCCTAACGGGATTTTATCTCCAATGCTGGGGCTTCGTTTACAATTATACTTTGTTAGAAAACTACTGAAACATGCTGGAAGTTATATATATATATATATATATATATATATATATATAGATAGATAGATAGATAGATAGATAGATAGATAGATAGGTAGATAGGTAGGTAGGTAGGTAGGTAGGTAGGTAGGTAGGTAGGTAGGTAGGTAGGTAGGTAGGTAGGTAGGTAGGTAGGTAGGTAGGTAGGTAGGTAGGTAGGTAGGTAGGTAGGTAGGTAGGTAGGTAGGTAGGTAGGTAGGTAGGTAGATAGATAGATAGATAGATAGATAGA
The DNA here is from genome assembly GCF_029030835.1 of Brachyistius frenatus. Lineage (NCBI taxonomy): Eukaryota > Metazoa > Chordata > Actinopteri > Embiotocidae > Brachyistius > Brachyistius frenatus. The sequence continues at coordinate 2,494,824 of NW_027210604.1, forward strand.
TAGATAGATAGATAGATAGATAGATAGATAGATAGATAGATAGATAGATAGATAGATAGATAGATAGATAGATAGATAGATAAATAGATAGATAGATAGATAGATAGATAGATAGATAGATAGATAGATAGATAGATAGATAGATAGATAGATAGATAGATAGATAGATAGATAGATAGATAGATAGATAGATAGATAGATAGATAGATAGATACTTTATTAAACAGCAACATATACACGTACAGGGCAAAGCAATAAAAATGACAGAATAAATAAGAGGTGTTAAAAAAATATACTTTTTTTAAAAATTCACATTGTGAACAAATATTAAATTAAAATAAACAACATTATTTAACATTATTGATGCGTGATGGATCAGGTCAGAGCTGAGCTATTGAACAGTCTGATTGCAGTGGTCAGGAATGATCTCCTGTATCGATCCTGGATGTGTAAACTGAACATATTTTACATTCACTAATAATAAAGTAAAATGTATTTATAGAACAAAGAACAAGAGACTTAAAATATGGACAAACCCTCTTAGAAAAATACAACTGATTAAAGCTCAGTTAAACAGATGGATGATGAATTTTAGCACCAAAATTAATCTGAAACTGAAATTTGTAGAATTATAATTATCATAATTATTTAAACACTAAAATATTGTAAAAGTTGTAAGTGTGCCGAAAGAGTGGAACATATTTGGTTTCCATTTGGTCTTTTTCAAGCAGTTTATCTGTGATGTTGACTCACTATTGGTACTCTGGTCACAAATACTTTCACTCTCATCTGTTCATCATCATCTGGTCCTGGAGCCTCCCTTTGAACACGTCATGTCCTTTTAGATATGACGTCTATATCCGGCCCGTCGTCAACATTTACTTGTTTCATGTTTTTGTAAAATCTGAAAACTGAAATAACGGTTCAGTCAGACGCCTTCAGGTGACGTAACTTTTCCTGGTGGGACATCGGTTCGTAGAAACATGAACACCCTGAATAACTGTCTGGATGCAGATTGTCCTGTTATTTGTTTATTGTTATTATAACATATGAACGCATAAAGTACATGGAACACATGTATAAAGTACATGGAATACGTGTATAAAGTACATGGAATATAAGTATAAAGTACACGGAACACATGTCTAAAATACATGGAAGACATGTATAAAGTACATGGAAGACACGTATAAAGTACATAGAATCCATGTATAAAGTACATGGAAAAAAAAGCCAAAGTTTCACTGTTATGCCTTTTAAGCTCACAATTTTAAGACTAAATCATCAAGCTGCTACATTGAAAGTTGGTTATTAATCACATAACGAATAATCAATAGCGATTAGTTAAATTTAGAAGCCCTGCATCTCTACAATGAACAGAAAACAGCCTGTTAGTGAGGATAATATGTTAAATGAAATGGCAGATTCCATTAATATGGATTATCACTGTATAACACATACTTTCTCGTTCACTAACGCTGCTATACCTCCCACTACAGTTCCCACTGCAGCTCCCACTGCAGCTCCCGCTGGACCCCCCACACTTCCAAATTCAGCTCCAAGGAGAGCTCCAGCACCAGCTCCAGCACCAGCTACGCTAAGTACTATAGCTGTGGATCGAAGAGCCACGTTAAACTGGTTCTCTTCTTCCGCCTTTCTTCTTGCTTCTTTGTCATCCATATCTGGATTTTCTTTTTGAAGTCGTTCCTTTTCTTCTCTTATGGCTTTCTCGGCCTCTTCAAACATCTTATTGGTGTAGTGCTTTCCTCCATTTCTCTGAACCATCGAGTTGATCTTCATCAGCAGCTCTGTGACCTGAGAGGGATCCTTGTTTCTGTTGTTAAAGACGTGATGTCCTCCACGACACTGACCTACGAAGCGACTGAGATCTTGGTTTTGAAGAATGAATTGCTCAATAGTGACTCCATCTGCCTCCAGGTTGTCTCCGCCGGTGAACAGGGCCATGGTGTAATCTTGTGACTTCTTTCCAAACATCTTCTGGATGATTTTCACTGTTTTTTGTTCTTCTTTTGTGAATCTGCTGAGCTGCAGCACCACCAGGAACACATGAGGACCAGGAGACACAAACGAGATGCATCTAGCGATCTCTCTCTTCACCTCCTCTTCATTTTTGTTGGTATCAAACAGACCTGGAGTATCAACCACTGCCAGACTTTGACCATCAAACTCTCCTGTTTCCTTCTGACACTCTGATGTTACAGAAGAAGGACGCAGCGTGGATATAAAAGCTTTTCTTTGTAAGATGGTGTTTCCTGTTGCACTCTTCCCAACTCCAGTTTTCCCAACAAGGGCAATCCTGATGTGTTCCTCTCGATCTGTTGAAGGAGAAAAATACAAAATATTACTGATCCTGTGAAGGTTCCATAAAAACAGTAGTTTTTCCAAGTGGACATCAATTCCAGTATTTTCTGAAATATCTGTTTTCTATTCTCATGTCAGAACCATAAAACTACCCTCATGATAATGATGTATTTCAACTACGATAACTGTCTCCCGGCTGAGTGAAGTCCCTTTCAGCACTTTTATCTCAAATAGAAATTCTCCAAGAGGAGCTGTGGAGCAGCAGATGAGTTGTGGCTGCGACGGATAACACTGAAGTCATGACGGGAATTTATCTCCAATACTGGATCTTCGTTAACATTTATACTTTGTTAGAAAACTACTGAAACATGCTGGAAATTTTTTAGATAGATAGATAGATAGATAGATAGATAGATAGATAGATAGATAGATAGATAGATAGATAGATAGATAGATAGATAGATAGATAGATAGATAGATAGATAGATAGATAGATAGATAGATAGATAGATAGATAGATAGATAGATAGATAGATAGATAGATAGATAGATAGATAGATAGATAGATAGATAGATAGATAGATAGATAGATAGATAGATAGATAGATAGATAGATAGATAGATAGATAGATAGATAGATAGATAGATAGATAGATAGATAGATAGATAGATAGATAGATAGATAGATAGATAGATAGATAGATAGATAGATAGATAGATAGATAGATAGATAGATAGATAGATAGATAGATAGATAGATAGATAGATAGATAGATAGATAGATAGATAGATAGATAGATAGATAGATAGATAGATACTTTATTAAACAGCAACACATACACATACAGGGCAAAGCAATAAAAATGACAGAATAAATAATATAGGTGGTAAAAATTTTTTTTTTTTTTTAAATTCACATTATGAACAAATATTAAATTAAAATAAACAACATTATTTAACATTATTGATGTGTGATGGATCATGTCAGAGCTGAGCTATTGAACAGTCTGATTGCAGTGGTCAGGAATGATCTCCTGTATCGATCCTGGATGTGTAAACTGAACATATTTTACATTCACTAATAATAAAGTAAAATGTATTTATGGAACAAAGAACAAGAGGCTTAAAATATGGACAAACCCTCTTATAAAATTACAACTGATCAAAGCTCAGTTAAACAGGTGGATGATGAAATTTATTATCCAACGTTAATCTGAAACTGAAATTTCTAGAATTATAATTCTCACAATTATTTAAACTCTAAATTAGTGTAAAAGTTGTAAGTGTGCCTGAAGAGTGGAACATATTTGGTGTCCATTTGGTCTTTTTCAGGACTCCCTTTGACCACATCATGTCCTTTCAGAGCTGAGAGCTGCTCTCATATCCAAACAGACTCCTGGTGGCTGCAGCCATGTCCTCTTTGTGATTAATCACTGAAAGGATCAGATGCAGTACAATACTGCGTTAGTTTTACTTCCGTTCTCTAATAAAGTAAAAGTACCTCAAAAATGTAAATAAGTACAGTACTTTGGTAAAAGTTACTTTCCACCACTGTTGACTGCACACTAGATGAGATTTAAGATGGTTCCTGCAGCTGATCTTTAATTTTACCATAACAGTAAACTCCTCAATAGCATTTCCGTTATAACAGAAGTGGTCTTGTTACGCCCATGAAAAGGTTTGTTTATGAGTATAATAGTTTAAATCAAGCTGAGATAAATTATAAAAAGTGTGTTTGAAAGTTTTAAATGTACTTACTGGAGGCCATTTGGTCTTTTAGAGGTTTTTTCTGGTCTTTTACTGGCGGTTGATCTGTGAAGTCGAGTTACTGCAGATTTCCTGGCGTTGAATAATTTAACTTTCACATCAGCTCTGTATTTAAGTCTCCTTCTGGTCCTTCCTTTAAACTAAAAAAAAAAAAACTGGATGTGCAGCGGAGGGCTGCAACAACTGGCAGGTAGCCAGCAGGACTCATACTGCTCCATCAATTTGTGCTTCATAACTTTCTGAAAAAGAGGTTTCTCTGAGGAACCACAATGAAGACATCCAACTCATTAAGGACAACGTGTGTCAGAGCTGGAAAAAAGTGATGTAATGATTCTTTTCTGCGAACATGGTAAAAAAAATTGCGATAATCATCAGTTATAAAAGTGCACCGGAGCTTGTTGTTAGTTAAAAACATAAAAAGGGGAGACACATATGATATTACAACCCACAGACCAAATGTTGTGTCTGTAAAATATGTTTAAAGAAAAAAAGCTGTTGAATTTAAACTGTTGTGATACAAAATGTGTGTCTATATTATAATGTTTTGAATAATGTTCTACATGCAGATTGTCATTTTGTGCTGGCTTTTATTAACATGATAAAACGTATATAAAGAACTTGTAATATATCGACCTAAATCTCACTTCTCTGCCTTTTTTAGACTCACTACTTGATCAACACAAAAACAATTTGCTGCTCCATCTTCATTACAACATAAACTTTATTCAACATGTTTCCTCTTTGTGATGAATCACTCAAAGGATCAGATGCAGTACAATAGTGCAATAGTTTTACTTTCGTTCTCTAATAAAGTAAAAGTACCTCAAAAATGTAAATAAGTACAGTACTTTAGTAGAAGTAACTTTCCACCACTGTTGACTGCACACTAGATGAGATTTAAGAGGGTTCCTGCAGCGGATCTCTATTTTTACATAAAAGGAAACTCCCCAAGAGCATTTCCGTTATGACAGAAGTGGTCTTGTTACGCCCTTGAAAAGGTTTGTTTTTGAGTATAAAAGTTTAAATCAAGCTGAGATAAATTATAAAAAGTGTGTTTGAAAGTTTAAAAAAAAAAGTTTTAATAAAAGGAAACTCCCCAAGAGCATTTCCGTTATAACAGAAGTGGTCTTGTCATGAAAAGGTTTGTTTATCAGTTTAAAAGTTGAAGTCAAACTGAAATCAGTATAGAAAGTGTGTTTGAAAGATTTAAATGTACTTACTGGAAGCCATTTTGTCTTTTTCCAGGTTTGTTTGGTCTTTGTCAGGCGGTTGCTCTGTGAAGTCGAGTCTCTGCTGTTTTGCCGTTACTGAATAGTTTCACTTTCACGTCAGCTGTGTACTTCAGTCTCCTTCTGGTCCCTCCCTTCAACTTAAAATAACAGTGTGCAGCGGAGGGCTGCAACAACTGGCGGGTAGCCAGCAGGACTCATACTGCTGCATGAATTTCTGTTCATGAACTTCAAACTGTTTTCTAAATAAAAGTTTCTCTGCGGAGCCACAATGAAGACTCATTTAGGACAACATGTGTCAGAGTTGGCAAAACTTGATGTAATAATTATTTTTTGCGAACTTCTGTAAAATACATTTACAGAATAAAAGCTGTTGAATTTAAACTGTTGTGATACAAAATGTGTGTCTATATTATAATTCTTTGAATAATGTTCTTTATTCAGATTGTCATTTTGTGTGAGCTTTTATTAACATGATAAAACGTATATAAAGAACTTGTAATATATCGACCTAAATCTCACTTCTCTGCCTTTTTTAGACTCACTACTTGATCAACACAAAAACAATTTGCTGCTCCATCTTCATTACAACATAAACTTTATTCAACATGTTTCCTCTTTGTGATGAATCACTCAAAGGATCAGATGCAGTACAATAGTGCAACAGTTTTACTTTCGTTCTCTAATAAAGTAAAAAATACCTCAAAAATGTAAATAAGTACAGTATTTTGGTAAAAGTAACTTTCCACCACGGTTGACTGCACACTAGATGAGATTTAAGAGGGTTCCTGCAGCGGATCTCTATTTTTGCATAAAAGGAAACTCCCCAAGAGCATTTCCGTTATAACAGAAGTGGTCTTGTCATGAAAAGGTTTGTTTATTAGTTTAAGAGTTGAAGTCAAACTGAAACCAGTATACAAAGTGTTCTGTCTATTGAGTTGATGTTTAGATTATTTTAATTTATCCCCCTGGTGGTTGCATGTGTTATTGCAGTTAGTTTTCGCAGTAGAAGTCTTCTCTTCATTCATTGGCCAATAGGGTCACATGACGTGGCCAGAGCAATGATTCCAGCGCACAGCAAAGCTGAGGGATGATCACATGTGGGCAGCTCATCCTCTGCCTTTCTTACGTTGAGTGCCTTGAGAAGCAATGCTTGCGAGTACCAAAATATAATGTGTGCTGAATTGTACTGTTTATTGAATGTTTACATAGAACTTTAACATAAAGAGGGACGTTTTTGTGGAGCTAGTATTTTTTTTAGCATCTAAGTTAAGGTAAAGCATTGTGATGACTCAGCAAAAATGTTAATTATCAAGCCATGCCTTGTTTGTTGAAAAGTTAGGTAATTTAGCACAGTGTTTTATTCTGTGTGGTACATCAGAAAAGATATGTAATTTTTCATTTTTGACATACATACTGATTGAGTGATTTATTTTGGCCTTATTTCAGCTTTACAAAAAAGATTGTTGTACACGAGAAGAGGAAAACAAACAGTAAACATTCATTCAACTTTACTTCTTCGTCTGACTCTCTATACAGCACTATGTTCGCTATCTGTCGAAGTGTGGTCTGACACCTCCTCTGAGGACAGTATAGAAAGTGTGTTTGAAAGATTTAAATGTACTTACTGGAGGCCATTTTGTCTTTTTTTTCCAGGTTTGTTTGGTCTTTATCAGGCGGTTGCTCTGTGAAGTCCAGTCTCTGCTGTTGTGCCGTTACTGAATAGTTTCACTTTCACGTCAGCTGTGTACTTCAGTCTCCTTCTGGTCCCTCCCTTCAACTTAAAATAACAGTGTGCAGCGGAGGGCTGCAACAACTGGCGGGTAGCCAGCAGGACTCATACTGCTGCATCAATTTCTGTTCATTATCTTCAAACTGCTTTCTAAATAAAGGTTTCTCTGAGGAGCCACAATGAAGACTCATTTAGGACAACGTGTGTCAGAGCTGGCAAAAAGTGACGTCATGATTCTTTTCTCTGAGCTTGGAAATTTGTTTTCGCGATAATCGTCAGTTATAAAAGTGCACCGGAGCTTGTTGTATGATAAAAACATAAAAGGGGAGACACACATGATATTACAGCCCACTGACCGAATGTTGCGTCTGTAAAATACATTTACAGAAAAAGAAAAAAGCTGTTGAATTTAAACTGTTGTGATACAAAATGTATGTGTTTACTATTCATTTGTTTTTGTCCACATAAAATAAGCTGATTCTGCTGGTTTGGGTTGAGATATGAATAAGTGTTCCTAAACATGAGGAGCTCTCAGAGGAAAAAAGTTTGGAGACCAGTTCAATATCAATCTAAAAGAAACTCAGTGACCTCCAGACTATTCTGATTTTGGGGAGCTTCTGGACTCATATTCCTTAAGATCAATATAAAAATATGAACAATTTCATAGCTAAACATCATGGTTATACAACTTATCCTCAGTAATACGTTCAAAATACCAATATCATCATCAGACAAACCCAAGCTGAAAATATTTATATCATCATTAAAATTAGCACAAGAAAACTTCAAATTCTATTTTTAGGATTGACCACATGATATTTAGAGCTGTTCAGACATATTTTGAGAAATCGTGAAAAAGGAGACTTTTCAATAATAACCTTCTCAGTTCTTTGTTCTCCATTTGTGAAATTTACAAACCCCCCCCCCCCCCTACAAAAAAAGGGAAAAGATTGAAATAGTGTCAAGCAGCATTAAAGGAGCAGTCAGTGAACAAAACTAATTACAGCAAAACACCTAAAGATATAATAGGACTAAGAATTACAACATTTTTAAACTCAAATGAAAGAAAAAAAAACACAAACAAAGAGAAAAGCACAAAAACTGCTATTTTTGTACAGTCTCAGTCAGATTCACACCCACAACATCATTTTCCTGTCATGATTAAAAGTAGAAAACTCAACTGCTCATTGGATAATATCTGAGGGAATAATTAAAACACAATATACATAAATACTCTCCTAATGTATTAAAATAAAACTGTGGCAAGCTATTGAATAATATCAGACTCAAGTAAACTAATCATACTTTTTTTTTCTAGGAATCAATCACATGTAGGCTACTATACATATTCTAAAAACTAAACAACATCCATAGATTAGGTTAAACAACTTAATGATGACAGCGGGATGTCTATCAACGTAACTGTTACCTTTGTCGTTTTTAGAGGAGCAAACTGTGAACGCAACCCAGCGTCACGGCAAAGCGTGAAACTGTCACGCCTGGACAGACCAAAGTGTGGCTATCTCACGTTTTGCTGTAGTGTGTCTATTTCACATTTCGGTCAACGCCTGCTCTAAAAAAAACGTTTGCAAAAAACAATCCATCATACGGAAAATGACACTTAACTGTGGGCCTGCTTCTTACTTCATATCAATCTGGAAAGCCTCTCTGATGCGTTTTGTGTTTTGTAGTTGTGATATGTCTGGCAAAGTCTAGTTTAAGTACAAAACCTTAACCTTGAGGTTTTAAGTTCAATCAACAAGAAAAGAACCCCCGCCCCGTTTACGCTGTACTTTTACATAAACACGCATTCGTTTTTACTTTTGAAGCTTTTATTTTGAAATTCGCATTTAGTGACTACTTTTTCCAATGCGCGGCACGTGAACAAAGTTCACATGATCTACATACACGCGAGGAGATTGGCGGGAACTCTGAAGTTTGCTGCTTATTCCGAGTTTAACGTTAGCACGCTAATGAAGTAGTTCGCAGGCTAGCTTAGCATTTGTGTTTCTTGAGGTCAGTCTACATGATGCAGATGGGGATTTTTGTTTTTGTTTTGATAAGTAAACTTTTGTTACATCCTTTCCAAATGCACCATTAATACTGCTCGGTGGTCTGCCCTTCGCACAGGTGTGGAGGCAAAACGTTCAAATTAAAATCAATAAAGGCAGCGTTACCTTTAATTAGTCTGGAGGTGAATGATGCCATTTAACCAAAATCCAACAGAGGACACGTTGACGAAACCAACTACAGAGACGGTGTAACATCTCCGAAGTATCGACTCACTGTACTTTAGTTTTTCAGAGCAGGATGCAACCTAATTTGTAGCGTCTTAAAATATAAGCCAAAGTCATGTACAGGAGTTTAACATCAATCAGTAAATATGTTTCATACGTTCCCTCCTCTGTGCTAAAAGAAGTAATGATGATTCATGTAACGAAGCAGAAACAATGTGAAGAAAATTTGGTCAAATCAAATTAATATTGATTATCACTGAATGGATGAACGGAGAGACAGATTTTCTCCGATTAATTCTTCGATGGTGACTCCGTCGGCCTCCAGGTCGTCTCCGTGGGTGAACAGGGCCATGGTGTAATCTGCTGACTTCTCTCCAAACATCTGCTGAATGATTTTCACCGTTTCTTGTTCTTCTGGTGTGAATCGTCCCGGCTGGATCACCACCAGGAACACATGATGTCACATAGATTTTGGTGTTCAAAGGTCAGAGTTCAAGGTCAATATGACCTCGCAGCACCTCAAAGGACTTTCTCAAAATTTGGCACTGACATTTACTTGGACATAAGGATGAATTCAAGTGTAACTGTGTAACTCAATAATTCACACATTACTTATGACAACATCTCACACAAATATCTCAAAGGATAAATTATCATTCTTTTCTGACCATTATTCAAAACCATAACTGAGGGAACATTTATGATGGATGCTGAGTTTGATGTGCGCTTGACGTACAACGTATGTGGTTAGTGGAGGCAGTAGGGTAATTCTAGTCGTTATCGCACAAGTACTTTCTTCAGTTACTCCATACCTGTCACGATGTCATAAGCTTGGCTCCTCCCTCCTCTCAATAATACTGACAGTGAGATGATTACTGGGAGAGGAAAGACAGAAAAAACAAAGTTGTGTTAAACAAATTTATTTAGATTTTTCTTTCATCTTTGATTTCTATTGAGATATTGGATTATTGACCATTTACTGAAATTTAACTGCAAGGAAAAAAAAAAATCATTGCTGGGTGGATCTACAACCAACTGACAGATGTCTAAAATGTGACCCTGACTACATCCTGCGTTTTGTAAGATATCAAAAGACAAACAATTTAGAAACAACTGGTTTCATTTTCAACAATGTGTTGGATTTAAAAACTAGTTAAACCACCAAGGGTTTAGGACTTAGGTGCTGTGGTAGCAGTTGTCAGTTATTTAACTAAAAACTGTGCATTTTCATGTAATATTGGACTATTAAAGTTACAATAGGCTATTTGTTTAAAAATGCATTGTCTACCATAAAAATAATAGTCACCAAACACTTGTAAAACAAAGCTTATTGTGAATCTACAGTGGCTCAGGTGCTGTGAAAACGTTGTACGGGTGTAGCACGTGTGATACTGATGGTGGAAAGTCCTACCCAAATGGAAAGTTGCTGTTATAACAGATTTTCTCAAGCTGAAATTTAGGATAGAAAAGTGTGTTTATAACACTAAATGAGTATAAAAGTTGTAAATGTACTTACCAAGTAGAGCAACAGCTTTCTCCATCTTGTCTTTTATTGTTTTTCTTTTCTTTTGTTTTGTTTTATTTTAGGACTTTGGTTCACTGATGAGTTCTGGTGCTGAATAGTTTCATTTAAATGTTTGCCCCGTTATAATATGCTTTTTAGCCACGCCCACTTCGGTTACGTCATGTCCTTTTGCAGCCGAGAGCTGCACGGATATCAGAGCAGGCAGCACAGACAGACTCCGCTCATGACATCCTGCCTTTACTTTTCTAATACGTTGTCATTTTGCACACTCGGCACTTCCTCCAGAATTTTCACAATAAAAGTGTCGCAGCCTTCCCTTCACAGGAAGGCTTTTAATGTGAAGAAACCTTGGGAAGTGTTGAGGAGTTTATTTCCTTTGATGAATAACAAAAGTCGAGAATAAACTGGAACTAAAGTAAAAGTTTAAAAAAAAAAAGATTTGACACGTGGGTGGTCATCGTGGAAAATTTCACCACACTGAATTTTAACAGCTTTTTAAAAAAAATTTATTCCCTTAAATTGAAATATGAATTTATGTTACATGTGTACTTGGAGCCGCATTGAACAAGACTGTGACATACAGGGAACTTTTATTCACTTAGATCTTCATCGTGACGCCTTAAATAATGCTCTTGATGCAGGTTGTCCTTCGGTATGTTTATTAACATGTTAGAAAAGTACATTTAAACGTCTCACATTCTGCCAAAAATCATCTCGCTGCTCCGTCTTCTTTACAACATCTGACAGCACAATGGAGGAAACTTTACTTCAAATGTTTTTGGATTAATAGTTAAATTTGATTGCCGTTCAAAAATGAAATGATGAATAAACAAAAGTTATAAAATGTGCTCAAATCAAATGAATATGAATTATCACTGGATGTTACACACCTCCTTCGCTGTTTCCACTACGACTCCAGCTGTAATTCCCACAGCACCTCCTACTTGAGCTCCCACGTGAGCTCCCAATGGACCTCCAAATCTCTCTCCAATCAGAGACCCGATCTCGCTGCCCTGAATAAACCAGTTGTGTAACTCTGCCTGTCTTCTTGCTCCAATGGCCCCTAATGACACATTTGCAACCTGAAGACGTTTCGTTTCCTCTTCGATGGCTTTCTCGGCTTCTTGAAACATCTTGTTGGTGAAGCAGCCGCCTCCGTTGATCTGAACCATCGAGTTCATCTTCTTCAGCAGCTCTGTGACCTGAGAGGGACCCTCGTCCCTGTTGTTGAAAAGATGGTATCCTCCACGACACTGGCCGATGAAGCCCCGCAGATCTGGATTCTCTTGAACTAACTGATCTATGTTGACTCCGTCCGCCTCCAGGTCGTCTCCGCGGGTGAACAGGGCCATGGTGTAATCTGCTGCCTTCTCTCCAAACATCTTCTGGATGATTTTCACCGTGTCTTGTTCTTCTTTTGTGAACCTGGTCGGCTGCAGCACCACCAGGAACACGTGAGGACCCGGAGCAGCGAACGAGATGCATTTCTTGATCTCCCTCTTCACGTCATCTTGACTCAGTCTGGTGTCGAACAGACCCGGAGTGTCGACCACAGCCAGCGTTTGTCCACCGAACTCCGACGTCACCTTCTGACACTCTAATGTCACAGAGGACGCAGAAGATGTCGATAAAAAAGCTTTTCTTTTTAAGATGGTGTTTCCTGCAGCACTTTTTCCAGCTCCAGTTTTCCCGACAAGCACAATCCTGAGGTGGGACCCTGGTTCTGTTGGGAGAGTTTTAAAAAAATATTACAGATGTTGGAAATTTCAAATTACACTGTTTGCAATCAGTAGCTCTCGGAAAAAAAAACTATTTTTTGCATAAAAGACTTAGACGTTAGACTTCATTAATCCCACAGTGGGGAAATGTAGTCATCACAGCAGCATGGAAACACAGGTAGGAAAAAAAAAAAGATGCACACAATAAGAAAAAATTACAAATACGTATACAATGAAATAAGATAGATTTTGTTGTTGTTGTTGTTTTAAAGTAAAACCAATGAATACATACACACAAACTATAAACAAAAAAATATAATAAAAATACAAAATAATAATAAAATGTTTTTATATAATACCCTGAAAACAAACCAGTGTGAGCCTGTTATTTGCAGCCCCCCTTTTTTTTTTTTTTTTTTTTTTTTTTTTTTTTCAGACTCAACAATATATTGCATTTCACACAACTTTGTTCCGTTGCATCACATCTTCATCTTAAAAAAAAAAGTAACTATAGGCTTTTAGAGCAAGTAACGGCACTGAAGTACAAAGTCAAATATTTCCCTTCTGAAATGCTGTGGAGCGTTAATATGGCATTCAAATGCACGTACGTGTCTCAAGGTTGATATAAATAGCCTGTGATTATAATGTAGGAAGCAACTCGACACCGCCGTCAACGAGATATGACTGAAGAGGGCGTTTCTTTTCTTTCTTTTGACCATAAATAGAAATTCCCTAAAGTTATTAGAGAAAAGTTTGTTCAAGAGTATAAAAGGTCTCAATTTACAGTACTTACCAACTACGGCGAGTTGGCAGTCCATTTTGTCTTTTAGTGATTTATCTAGTTTTCGTTTATTTTGCGGGCGGCTGCTCTGTAGTTGATTTCACTGCTGAAGTCCTGTTGCTGAATACTTTCACTTTTGTCGTCGAGCTCTGCTTTATAAGCCTCGCCTGCGTCACGTCCCTCCGGCTGTCACAGTCAACAAGTGGAGCCTCCTCCCTTCACCCGTTTGTGGAAAAAAAAAAAAAAACAACTCACATTCTTAAAGGACTTTCACCAATATTGTATTTCATTTCATAGCACCTGACACTTTCCATTCATCCCAAGCTATATATATATATATATATTTTTTTTTTAAATATAGTGTGTATTTATTCATTGGTCTTACTTTTTTCTAAACAATATTTTTTTTTATCTATCTTATTTTATTTTATACGTATTTATGATTTTTTTTTTCTTATTGTGTGCGCGTATTTATTTATTTATTTTTTCCTAACTGTGTTTCTGTGCTGTCGTGACGACTAAATTGCGACCCAATGTGTGAATCAATAAATTCGCACGTCTAAAGTCTAAAGATATAAAGATGTAAAAAAAATATTGTAATATGACAGCTCAAATACATAGGCTATTTAACTTCTTTATAGTGAACCTTTTACATAAAACGTTTATATTTCTACGATTAGTCTAATTAAATCAGGTTATTTAATATAGTCTATAATCTATGAAAATGAAAAACATAAATAAAAATACTCTCAAAACAGAAGAATACAACCACATGGATGAATAAACTATATAGTTCATATCTAGCCTATATGTGTAAGCTATGTTAATATTAATTGATAGAGAGGAGGGGGGCGGGGCGGGGGGCGGAGACTCTCCCTGTCACGTGACTTTGTGTTTCTCTGCTAACAACATGGCCGCTGAGGATCTGCCGTCTGAATTTGACGTCGTCATTCTGGGCACAGGTACAGAAACACCTGGGCTACGTGGCGTGTTTTGAGCCAATTCATTAATGTCAATGTGTCCGCGTTCACTCTGACTCCGTCTCGGTGCAAAACATCCAGAAATTCCGTTTTTAAAACGGTCCGAACCGATTTGGCTCCGGCCGGGTTTAGCACGGGCGTTAGCAAACGGCTAACGGCCGATGCATTTTAAACGACAGCGGCTAGCGGCTAGCGGCCAGGTTGCCGCGTTAGCTTCCGCAAATGTCGAAGAAGTGACACAGATGCTGTCATTGTCATCGTTTAGTTCACGTGAGCAGCAGAGCTGACAGCGCTCCGGTAACACCGGCTCCGTTAGCCGGTTAGTACGTCACGTGACGTTAGCTTTAAACTGTGTTTCTCTGCAGGAATGAATCAGCTGTCTTGTGTGCAGATGTTCCCAGATGGTGCCACGTGAAGTGTTTAATGTAACACCGACCACATTAACGTTGAGGAAAAGGAGTGTGTTTACATATGAGATCCTCAACTCTGGTCTATCGTTCATGTTAAGAAACTGTCAATCAATCAATCAATCAATAACCAAACCTGTACTGTCACTATACACACACACACACATACATAGACACACATACGCACACACACATAGACACACACACACACACACACATACACACACATACGCACACACACACACACACACACACACACACACACACACACACACACACACACACAAACACACACACACATACACACACACACACACACACACACACACACACATAGACACACATACACACACACACACACACACACACACACACACACACACATAGACACACATACACACACACACACACATAGACACAGACACACATGCACACACACATAGACACACACACACACATAGACACACACACACACATAACACACACACACATAGACACACACAAACAAACACACACACACATAGACACACACATAGACACACACACACATAGACACACACTCACACACACATAGACACACACACACAGACACACACACATAGACACACACACACACACACACACCCTAAAAGCAACCATTCAGAGACCAATGAAGCATCATCATCATCATCATCATCATCTTCAAAATATAATTTACTGTTGTCTCAATTTTATGAACTTTTCCTTCAAAGCAATGATTTCAGTGTATAAATTGATGAATACAACAGCTGAGAATCGTCCTCAGTCTGTGTGTGTGTGTGTGTGTGTGTGTGTGTGTGTGTGTGTGTGTGTGTGTGTGTGTGTGTGTGTGTTTAGTGTGTATATAAGCGTTAAAAGTGTGTTTGTGTCATGTCGCCTGTAAATCAGTTCGTCCTTGTCTCAGGTGACAGCAGGCTGAGATTGAACCCTTCAGCGAGTGACGTCGCCGACGGCGATAGAGAGACAGACAGCAGCTGTATTATATCCGTCTCCTTGTTTCCTTTTCTCTCTCTTGCGTCACCGTTATTGAATCCCGATTATTGATGGTGCGTTCAGGTCTTGCCGAGTCAGTGGTGGCGGCAGCTTGTTCCAGAGTCGGACAGAGAGTTCTTCACCTCGACAGGTCGGTACTAATTAATCAATAAATAATACTGATGATCAGTATTTATGTAATTGTGTAACATTTTATCATAAACTACACCAAAAATGCACCATACAAAAAAATAAACACGTTTATAATATATATATATACATATATATATATAAAATGTAAACGTCGATACTAAAGTGACTGTTTCTTCAGTGGCAGCAGGCTTTTATTTTGAAAGGTTGGTCTAAAAGATAAAGTGACAGCTTCCTGTGTGTGTTTTCAGGAGGAGTTATTACGCAGCAAACTGGGCCAGCTTCACCTTCAACGGTCTGCTCACCTGGATACAGCAGCAACATGTGAGTACATCGATTATCGATCGGGTTATTGATCAGAGCGTTTTGCCATATATGTCGTCAATCGGTGACAGCTACCGGTGTGTTTGCGCGCGTGTGTCGGTAGGAGGAGTCTCAGCCAGAGGAAGTCCAGGATTGGTCGAGCTTGTTGGAAGAAGGGGAGGAGCTGATCTACCTGTCCAGCTCAGACCCCGCCTCCATCAGCAACTTGCAGGTGTTCTGCTACACCAGGTAAACTCCGCCCTTCTGATAAACCTCAGTCTGCTTTAGTATCTCTGCAACTGTTTGTATTGATGTTTACCTTTATAATCTGTCTTTTTACCTCTTTAATCTGGCTGCTTACTAGGTTATTGATTACGTTATTGATATTTCTTCTCAGTGAGGAAGACGAGAAGGAGGAGGTCGCAGACCCTCCAAACACCACAGAAGAAGAAAAAGCGGGATCACCCGATGAAGATGGCGACAAAGAAACGTTGGACACAGAATCTGCAGGTTTGCAGCAATGAAATATTCATATTAAATTATTAAAAGTATGGATTCCTGAGTGACTCGCATAAATCTAATCAACACATTGATTTAGTTAAATGTGAGTAATCAGTTGTTGTTTTTTTTTTTTTTAATAGGTTCAAAGGAAGAAGAAGTGAATGAGAAAGCAGAGGGAAGAGATGAAGAACAGGTGAGGAAGAACAGGCCTCAGATCAAAACACCCCCCCCCCTCCCCGATCACTATCACTTCATGTTTTGTCCATTCATAGGCAGCCCAGACAGAGGGGGAGGAGCCAGAGGCAGACCAGCCACACCCCTCTGCGACCCCAAGCCAATCGGAGCCAACCAGGAAGAAGATCAGCTACGCTCAGCTGGTGAAGGAAGGACGAAGGTTCAACATCGACCTGGTCTCCAAGGTGAGACAGTTTAATGACGTATTGTAACATAAAATATGATGTGACGTCATGTTTATGACACAATTAAACAGAAGTATGAAATTCATGAAAGTGTGAGAAAAATCTGACGTAATAATGTAGATTTTGTTTCAGCAGCTGACTGACGTCTTTTTGTCCTTCTTCCTCCAGCTGATGTATTCTCGCGGCTCATTGGTCGATTTGTTGATTAAATCAAATGTCAGTCGCTATGCAGAGTTCAAGAACGTCACCAGGATACTCACCTATCGTCACGGCAACGTGGAACACGTGAGTTCAACTTCTCTGGTTATGCCTGTCCTCCTATTTACACCCGTCTGTCTCTCGGGTGACTGTCTGTCTCTCGGGTGACTCTGTCTCTCTGTACCTGTCTGTCTCTCGGGTGACTGTCTGTCTCTGTACCTGTCTGTCTCTCGGGTGACTGTCTGTCTCTCTGTACCTGTCTGTCTCTCAGGTGACTGTCTGTCTCTCGGGTGACTGTCTGTCTCTCTGTACCTGTCTGTCTCTCAGGTGACTGTCTGTCTCTCAGCTGCGCTGCAGTACAGCTGATGTGTTTACCTGTCTGTCTCTCTGTACCTGTCTGTCTCTCAGGTGCCCTGCAGTAGAGCTGACGTGTTTACCTGTCTGTCTCTCTGTACCTGTCTGTCTCTCTGTACCTGTCTGTCTCTCAGGTGCCCTGCAGTAGAGCTGACGTGTTTACCTGTCTGTCTCTCTGTACCTGTCTGTCTCTCTGTACCTGTCTGTCTCTTAGGTGCCCTGCAGTAGAGCTGACGTGTTTACCTGTCTGTCTCTCTGTACCTGTCTGTCTCTCTGTACCTGTCTGTCTCTCAGGTGCCCTGCAGTAGAGCTGACGTGTTCGCGAGTCGTCAGCTGTCTGTGGTAGAAAAGAGGAAGTTGATGCGTTTCCTGACTTCCTGTGTGGAGGAGACGGAGGAGCAGCAAGGTGAGAGAGAGTCTTGGTCACCCAGTTGGTGGATTGAGATTAAGAAACACCGTCGAGACTCCACCTGCCTGCCCGACGACATCATCAGTGCATTGTGGGTAATGAAGTTTTGCCTTTCTTTTTTTTTTTTTTTTTTTTTTTTCAGCCTACAACGGCCGACCGTACGTGGAGTTCCTGCGTGACCAGCAGCTCGGCGACAACCTGCAGCACTTCCTGCTTCACTCGATTGCCATGGTAACGGACGACACGCCCACAGAGGTGGGGCTCGCCTCCACGCGGCACTTCCTGCGCTGCCTGGGTCGCTACGGCAACACTCCGTTCCTTTTTCCTGTCTACGGCCTGGGAGAGATTCCCCAGTGTTTCTGCAGGTGAGAACCCGTCTGTCTGTCCAGTACTCAAGTCACAGGTGAGAGGATACCACATTGATGAGTACTCCTGGGAGTATTACTGCAGTGTTACCTCGGCCTCCGGTGTACCAGCATGTTGTCGGTACTCCAACAGAGTGTACTGGCAGTACTGGCGGGGTACCTCGCAAACTTTAATCTCTCCAGAGACAGATTAGCCGGTCGCCACGGAGACGCTGCTGTCTCATTAGAGCGGAGCATGAATATTAATAAGGAGGGTGTCGCCCAGGGCTCGGCTCATTTACATATTATATGATCCTCGGCGGATATTACTGCTTAGACACACACACACACACACACACGCTGCTGTCAAACAGAGAGGATTAAATGGTTGTAATTTATGTTAACAGTCAGCTTTACAAAAAAAAAAAAAAAATTAAGTTTCTGTACATATAACGTGCTGTGGAAATAATTTTTAATGTTTGAGAGTTGCAAATTCTCTGAAACCTTTTAGATCTGTTTTTGATATTCAAGCAGAATATTATTGGCTGATTTGTGATTCAGCTCTCTGAAGCTGAATACTTCCTGAGCTTCACGTTGTTGATCAGAAGCTCTTAAAGGATAACACCTGTTTATGTGCACTCTCAGCGTTCGAGGAATACAGGAAGTCGCACAAAATGTCTCGCTGAAAATAAACCGATATTAGCTGCCCTGGACGGGCAGTCCGGGACACACCTGCTCTCTGACGTCATCACCGGTTTGCTTCCAGTGTATTATTACTTTAATGCCCACATGAACCGAGTCAGCTGTGATATTAATAGACGTTGGGTTGGGAAATACTCAAATTCTTTAAAACTTCTAAGTTTCTCGTATTTGTAGCTTATAAATTGGTAGCAAACTGGAGACGTCTGACAGGGCACTGCAGGGAGGGGGGTCAAAGGTCATGTGACATCACTAAGACAGACACTGCACTGACACACACACACACACACACACACACGCCTGATGTTTGTGTGTATTTGTGTAATTTTCCTTCCACTCCATAGTGAATGCTTTGTTTTTGTTTTAATCAGAGACGTGCGTGTGTGGCTTCGTAATTTGGCTCAACATCTTAAGATGCTTCAAAGAGCCGAAACACACACACACACACACACACACACACACACACACACACACCGTAATTAACACATGATGACAGACAGATTACTGTACATTACATGTGTGTGTTAACGCTGCATGAAAAGGTCAACACACGCACACACAGTTGTGTTTCCATCACTTCAGAGGACATTACGTTGACTCACATTTATTTTCTCACCTTTTATCTTGTGATTATTATCGTATGTCCCCACAACATGAGTAATACAAGCACACACACACACACACACACACACACACACACGTGACACCATTAAAACGCAGCTGTAAATGTGTGTGTGTGTGGCGACCTTTTCCTCCAGACTTAACACACTTGCAGCGCATGTGTCTGTTTAATGAAAGAACTTTTGATTTATGAAGAGAGCTGTAATTTCATTATGTTATTAATTTGTGGGGGGGGGGGGGAGGAGGGGGTCAGGCGGAGGGAGCCGCGGCTCACTGTGATGGGCTGAGGTACCTGTCAGTCAAGGTAACCATGCCCTCAAACATCCCCTTTCCTATCCCTTTTATATCTTCCTCATAAAACTTTTATTTTGAAAATATGCCCTCAGACAAAAAGTACAGTGAAGTGAGCACGTAGTTTTGGACACAGAGCAGGTCTGTCATCAGGTCTGAATCTGTTCTCCTTCCTGCTTGATTGGTTGGACATGTGTCTGACCTGTTGTTGTTGTTTTTGTGTGTTTCAGGATGTGTGCCGTGTTCGGAGGAATATACTGTCTGAGACACTCGGTCCACTGTTTGATGGTAGACAAGGACACAAACAGGTACAAATCCTGCTCTCTCTCTCTCTTTTTTTGTTTTTGTTTTCTGAATCTCGTACGACAACACAGACTGGATATAAAAGTGGACGTAGTTTCAGAGTCTGGAAAGTGAGACCGATGCGGAAGTGTCTTAAGCTGCAATACCACCGGGGGCCTCTAGGGGTTGGCTCCAAAAAAGCCTCCCATTCAAACAAAGTCAATAAATGTTTTTCCATCAGTCATATTATCATTCGCTAAAGTCACTCCTTCTTATTAGTTTTCTGGAGGTCCATCTGAAAATAATCCCTCATTAATTAGAAAATAAGCTTCAAATAGACCTGTTTTTGGGGGCGTGTCTGTTTGATTGACAGGCCTGTGGTGCGGTCAGGTTTCCGTGGTAAGTGGGCGTGGCTTAGTGTCTCGCTCCTCCCTACTTCTATGCAAATATGGTCGCTTCTGGCCTAAAAATAGCCGGATGGGGAAGTTCACAAAACAACGTGTGACGTCACGGTCGGTTGCCTTTTGGAGAAAAACGTGACTGCGATAAGTATTTCTGTTAAAAACAGCTGTGAATGTTCACGACTGTTGTAGATTTAATATTTGTTGTCGGCGACTCAATTTATTTCATAAATTAGTTTTTTCTGCTGAACACTTTTTTAATTTTTTTTATTACACTTTCATGTTTTCTTCTAGAAATGCTTTTAAGCACAAACTGCTGCTTCACACTGTGATATCATGTGATTTATTTACATTTTAATCACAGGTTAGATAAACTGACGTTGCGTTTTTTTCTTCATAAATCCTCTGCTGGTTTGAGCTCGAGTGAGAATTCAGCTCAGAAAAAAAGCCTCTCAATCTTTAAGGTCCGAGGAGGTGAAACAATCTTTCACTATTTTAAATTTCTGTGTTTGTCTGAAATGTTTCAGTGAACAAACCTCACGTATGAATGTTGTTCTGAGGTTTTTTTTTTTTATTTTCCCGAAGCTGCCTCAGTGTCTCCGGTCTCTCTTTAAGAAGAGATTTTAATTTTCCATGAGACAATTTTTTTAACGTGACTATTTAATTATTGTTGAAATTTTATTATTTGTTTAACCTGGTTAAATAAAGGGTAAATAAATAACAATAATGGCATTCAGTCTGTGATAGGTCACACACGCCTCCATGGCAACCACCATTTTTTGTGTGTGCGTTTGTGACCTTCATGTTCTGAGCTGTGATTGGACGATAATTTATGATCAGTAAAATATTCAATTTATGGAGAGGAAATGAACATCATAATTTAACCTCTGATCCTCTTCATCACCTCCTCGTCCTCGTCCTCGTCCTCCTCCTCCTCCTCCTCCTTTGCTTTCCTTTCTTTCTCCTCATCACCTCCTCCTCCTCCTTTGCTTTCCTTTCTTTCTCCTCATCACCCCCTCCTCCTCCTCCTCCTCCTTTGCTTTCCTTTCCTGATCCTCCTCTTCATCATTCTTCACTTTTCTACTCCTGCTCCCTCCCCATGTCCTCCTCCTCCTCCTCCTCCTCCTCCTCCCTGATAGATGATTCCCTTTTTTCACACCTCTCTGCTCTCTCTCTCTCTCTCTCTCTCTCTCTCTGTCAGTGTCTCTCTATCATTATTTGCTGCTTCGTCAGCTGCCCGATTAAATGATTGATTGACACAAGCGCAGGTGTGTGTGTGTGTGCGCGTGTATATATGGAAGGTCACACACACATCATCATCTGTCAGGTCGTGTTGTCGTGGTGACGTTAGCATCTCTCCATGTGGCCTTCTTTCACCTGGAAGATCGAGGTGTTCACCACAAGTCGGAGTAAACTGGTGACACCGAGTTGGGTTTTTGTTTTAGCCTAAAAAGAAAAACATTTACCAAAAAATAAAAATAAAAGAGGCAACTTCTGCATTTATCTTCAATTCTGATTTCCAGTTTGTTTTCACGATGCACGTCAGAAAAAAGGATACGAAGTAAGAAGTCACACCGAATCTAAAAATCGGATTCATGCTGGTCATTCGTGCTAATGGGACTCCAGACTAAAATGCAGAATATTTGAGACTCTTTTCCTTCTCGGAGCTGCTGTTGTGATTTTGATCTGCAACTGAGCATTTTATTAATATCTATAATCGAACATTTACGATTACTTCACTGTGTCTCTTTTTGTCCACCCAGCAGTCCAGAACGCAAAGATATTCACTAAAACGCAGAAAAACTGTAATTATAACATGTTTGCAAATTTTTGCATAACAACATGACACAAATGGTTATTCAAATAGTTGCTCATCCATTCTGGTCGAGTTCAGATTGCATTTTATTTTTATTTTGTCTATTTGTTTGATTTATAGTGAATAAATCTTGGATGCAAAAACTGCTAACGGGGCTGAAAAGGCAGCGAGAAACACACGAGGATCGCTAACTGTGTGTGTGTGTGTGCGTGTGCGTGTGTGTGTGTGTGCATTGTTATGATCTGTGATGTTATATGTGTGTGACCTTCTAGTAATGCTGGCCTCCAAAATACATACTGTGTGTGTGTGTGTGTGTGTGTGTGTGTGTGTGTGTGTGTGTGTGTGTGTGTGTGTGTGTGTGTGTGTGTGTGTGTGTGTGTGTGTGTGTGTGTGTGTGTGTGTGTGTGTGTCAGAGGTTATGGATGAGCTTCTGTGCGCATCATTATTCCCAATAATAGGTTTGAGCAGCGCTTCACTGTGTGGAGACACCCTTGAAAAGGCTGCAGTGTAAAGCTGAAAAATCAATCACTTTTATACTGAAATAACATTTTAAATGACAAGAGCTGAGATCTTAATTATAATTTACATCGTTATCAGTCTTTTAAGAAACTTCAGGAGATGCGTGTTGTTTTCGCTCCCCACAAACTGTAAACACACAGATGTATTTGTTTTGTGACACAGGACTTAAAGTCATTAAAAGGCCCTTAAAATCGCACATTTTTATTTGTCAAAAACCTTTCCAGAGATTTTTTTCCAGGTGTGTTTTTCCTGATCAGTGACATCATGGCGTCCTCACCCCTTCCCCTCACCGTTTCAGGTGTAAGGCGGTGATTGACAGCACAGGACAGCGAATCAGCTGCAGCCATTTCGTGGTGGAGGACGGCTACGTGGGGGCGGACAGGAAGAGGGTGGCGGCACCCGTCAGGTCAGAACTCACCACAACCTGCTACTGCACGAAACTGTCAAAGCAGCCGCCTCACAGACACGCAAAATTAACACCCTAGCAACCACCAAGAAGCAGATAAGTTTCACCCTAGCAACCACCAAGAAACACTTTGTCATACCCTAGAAATCAATGTTTGCTAAGGTGTTAAAAATCAATCTATATTTTTGGGTAAGTTTCTGATGCTTTTATTTTTTTTGGGGGGGATGAGGCCTGAAATATTTAATCTGCTTGTGTCTCCAGGTTTCTCAGCCGAGCCGTCCTGATCACCGACTCCTCTGTTCTGCCCGGTGACTCAGACCAACAGGTAAATCCCGCATCATGTCATCTGATTAATGTTCTATTTTTCCTTTTGTTATTACAATAATGAATATGTTGAAAATTGGACCAGTCCTTTAATGTTTATGTACGGTTCTCTATTCACCACTTTTGTCTTCAGTATATCTTTTAAGGCCGTTGGGGCTCGTAGCTCGTTGTCAGGATTCAGTGTCGAGGAGATAAACAACAGCGGAAAACTGAACAAATGCATAAACAGCATTCACACATTTATCCTTTAATGCTGGACACTGTATATCTGATCCCGGTCATTGTCAATAATCCATATGAACTATGTTACAGGTTTTTCCTTTTGCTCTCTGCTTCATAAATATGATAATATGGTGTTCGGTTAAAGGAAGATGATGAAAGTCAGGAAGTCATGAAAGACACAAATAAAGTCAAATACAGAGTCAATTACTGGAGAAAAAGAAAATCCCCAAATTCATCTCTCTGTCTGAACACACACTGAAATACACACAGTAAAACACACACACACACACACACACACACACACACACACACACACACACACACACACACACACACACACACACACACACACACACACTCCTCACTAATTAGGTGAGAGTTAAATATTGAAATATTGAATTAAGTTTGGTCAGAGAATTATGATGTTTCATAAGTCTTCGGGTGTGTGTGTGTGTGTGTGTGTGTGTGTGTGTGTGTGTGTGTGTGTGTGTGTGTGTGTGTGTGTGTGTGTGTGTGTGTGTGTGTGTGTGTGTGTTAGCCTGCAGTGTTCAGTAATAAGATGAAACTAATCTGTTTTTTAACACTCAGTGGAGGTTTTCCATCAAAGACTTTTGCCTCTTTGTAAAATCTCGATGGAACTTTATTCTCTCTGTCGGACTCGTATCTTCACTGCACTCGTATAACAGTAACCGTCATTTCAACAACTATAATTACAGTACTATTATCAATATTGTTATTATTACCACGAAACAATAAGCGGACGCGTCGCGTTCACCGTATTTATTCGGTACAATTAAAAAAAAATTATTTTAAAAAGATACTGCTGTCTGTATTTTTCCCAGCGAGTCTGTGAAGCCGTCAGCGTTCGGTTTCGTCACCTGTCTCCCTGCGTCTCTGCAGGTCTCCATGGTAACGGTTCCTCCAATAGCAGCGGGATGCCCGGCGGTGAAGATGGTGGAGCTGTGTTCGTCCACGATGACCTGCATCCCCGGAACATGTGCGTTCACCTCCCCGAAGGTTTTCGATATCGACTGTCACTCATTAATGTCGTTCCACCGTTCTGCAGCAGTAAAATATCTTTTCATTTAATCCGTTTTTAGTTGTAACTTCACCAGTTTAACACTTTTATAACGCCACCTTCATCTAATTCCTCCACCTTCGTCTCCTTTTACTTTTTCTTCCTTCGTGTCATCTTGTATCTAATCTCAGCTTCATATTTTCGTCATATATCACTTTTTTTTTTTATCTAATTAAGTTTTTTTTTTTTTTTTTTTGCATTGTTGTTTCACGACTGAAAACATTGCAGCTTTTTTTTTTTTTTTTGCTGGATTGAAGTGTGCTTGTTTTTTTTGGGGGGGGAAGGGTTGAGGGGGGGGGGATTGTACGTACATTGTTAACAGTGTATTCATGAACTATATAACAGATTTTTAAGGCGTGAGTGCGATCAGTGATAGTTTGAGAGTCTCCTGCTGAAAATGCTGCGGCGTCCTTGAAGAGAAAACTGATGAATCCACAACAGAAACACTGATTAATGACCGACAACACACACACACACACAACAGGAGTGTGTGTGTGTGTGTGTGTGTGTGTGTGTGTGTGTGTGCGTGTGTGTTTGTGTTCCGCCTGTCAAATCATCAGCATCATCAGCATCATCATCATCATCATCTTCTTCTTCTGCTGCTGCTGTGTTGTCCTCTTGCTGCGGTGTGATTGGTTGCCGAGTCAGTCGGCCTGAACGCCTTTAAACCTAAACACCATCTATCTAAAGACACGCAGTCGTCTCTTCTGTGTTCAAATCCAACATCAAGTCATTTAAAAAAAAGAAAACGCTGTTCGGGAGGTTTTAGTCAAAACATAGAAACCGATATTTTCGACAATTATTTCATTAAATTGGCAGAAACTATTTTCTGTTTGCTTTTTCTGTCTCAGTGAATGAATTTATTTTTTTTAAGTGTATTTCTGTAAGTTTTTGGCTCTTTAACTAGATTCTTAAGTACAATTTCAGGCAATTACACTTTCATTACATAGTTGTTTTTTTGTTGTTACGAGTTACGTTGCAAATTAAGATTTTAATAACAAAATAAATTATCAGTCACAAAAAAAGCCAACATGACAACGTGTGAAGCAGAAATGGCACGCAGACAAATTAATTCACTGACACAGAAGTTATTTTACATTCAATCAACATTTTAATTATAACACATACAATTAGATTTACAGATTGCTTTTTTTTTTTATTATGATAGTCTAACTATTGTGTATTGATGGAGATAGAAAGATAAAAACTTGGTTTAATGTGGTTTTATCTTCTTTGTCTGTGCAGATCTGGTCCACCTCACCTGTCAGTCAGTTGGTTCTGCCTACGAGGACCTGTCGCCCGTGGTAACTAGGATGTTCCGCACGCCAGAGTCACATGACCAAGGTAACACACACACACACACACAGAGTGTTTGCCTCCATGCAGACTGATGTTAAATTAGCAGATTTTTGAATGGAGTCTGGTGATAGAGATGCTCCAGCGTTGAGGCGTACAGGTTACAGCGACAGTCAAATCCAGTTCACGTTACAGGAGCGTCACATTAACCGTTTCAGCGCCGCAGCCGTGTGAACCCGATGGCCCCGGTATGGACCGGGACCAGAACCAGACTCAGAACCGGGACTCTCGGGTCCATGTGAACACACTCGGGCATTCTTTACATCCTGATAACTTTCTCTCCTCTCTGACCTCCTTCTCCTCCTCCTTCTTTTTCTTTTTAATTCATTCATCATCTTCTTCACTGGTTTTAATTATAACCAGAACACACTCACACTGACGATGGATGGATGCAGGTACAAAGAGATTCATCACAGGTGATGAGGGAGGCGGAGGGAAGCTTCTCCGTCACGTTTCTGTTAACTTTGTTAAACTGCAGTTTCAGCTTCTTCGTCCTCCGTCAACGTTTTAGATTCTGATGATTCTGCGGCTTATTGTTGTTTCGATTATTTAAATATTGCAGATTATTTTGTGATTAATTATTTGGTTTACTTTTCTTTTTGTTTTTTTTAAACAGTAAAAACCTCTTAAATGAAGTTTCTAATATCCCCCGGCCCCTTTTGTATGTAAATTACATGAATAAGATATTAGAAACACCTCAATAAAATGCAGCCCAGCACAACACCACCCCCCCCCACACACACGCACACACACACACAAAACCTAAATAATACAAATAAATAACATAATTATTAGCGCTCTGATAGTATACAACAACATTTAAAAAAACGTAGTATTTGTAAAATAACTTTACGTTCGAGTTGTGTGTAATTGGGATGAAATTAACAAGTAAATGATAAAAAAATGAAATGGTCACTGAGGGGATTTCTCCTCATCATAAATATTGAAAAGAAAACATCAGTTACAGTGGTGACATTTAAAAACACAGATAAAACACACACACACACACACACACACACTTGTCCCACCAAAATAAAAGAACAACTCGGTGATTGCAGAGAACTGAACCGCCAGAAATGTCATTATTTATTCTATATTGACATTTTCACTGTTTATGAATAAAACCACGAGGAACATTTCTTTGCATGCAACTTTTAGTTTGGTCTGCGGATGAAGAGTCAGCTGGCAAAATTGCATGGAAAGAAAAAAAAAATTGAAATACTACTTCCTAAGTATCTTTGCAAAACTAAAACTAAATTAAATAATACTAATTCAACACGTTTTTGCACAAAAACAACGTCCAGTCTGTTACAACTAGAAGGGTGAATACATTTCTGTAATTATGAACCATGTTCAGATTTTAATCTGAAATTAAAATCTGTAAAAGCAGCAGGTTTACTGATGTCTCTGTCTGTCTGTCTGTCTCTGCAGAAAACTGTCCATCTGTCCTCTGGTGTCTGTACTTCAACATGGCCGACGGTTCAGGGGTAGAGGTCGAAGGTCACAACCTCCCGTCTAATGTGTACGTGTGCTCCGGCCCAGAGGGAGATCTGGGTCACGATCACGCCATCAAGCAGGTGAGACACACACACACACACACACACACACACACACACACACACACACACACACACACACACACACACACACACACACACACACACACACACACACACACACACCTGTGGCGGTAAATAATCAAAATATTTTTTCATCAGGTTTTTATTTTGAAGATCCTTTATACGTATCCAATAAGTTCATTTATCATATTTCACTTCTTGGCGGAAATTGGGTTCTTAGGATCGCAATAATTAACGTAAACTTCAAATCTCCGCAGTATTTGCAGAAGCGTGCAAGTTAGCAAAATTTACGCAATTATTTGTAAACCTAGTTCAAAAACTTAAAAAAAAAAAAAGGAAAGATGGGAACTAAAATGTTTGTGATGTCATAGGAAGTTGTTGAAAAATATATTAATTTTTTTCCTTGACTTGCAATTAAAAAAAGTTAAAAAAAAAAAAAAACTCACCTAAAGCGCCGCAAATTATTTTTAAATTTTTTTTTTTTTAGAAAAGCTGCCGCAAAAATCCTCTGAAATGCCAGAGGGACTAATATAATGAGCCTGTACTTGTAAATATAGCAAATCTTTACGTTCTTTTATATTTTTGTTTACTTGCACAAATTGAAATACGTTGACATAATTCATTTGATCCACACGTTTAAACTCGTCGAGGACGTTCAGTGCAGATCAGCTCTTCAAGTCTGTGAACAGACTCTGGATCAGTTTGTGTTTCTGTCTTCAGGCCGAGACCGTTTTCCAAAAGATTCTCCCCGAGGAGGAATTCTGTCCTCCGGCGCCGAACCCTGAAGACATCATCTACGACGGAGAGAACGCCTCCTCCGCAGGAGAGGAGGAGAGAGGAGCAGCAGGAGGGGGGGAGGAGAGAGGAGCAGCAGGAGGGGAGGAGGAGGAGGAGGAGGAGGGAGAGGGGAAACAACAGGAGGCGACGTTGGAGGAGGAGCAGCAGCAGCAGCCGAGCCTTCAGGCTGAGGAGTAACCTGCAGAAATGAAGTTAAACTCTGCAAACACAGAAGCCAAAACCTCCTGCAGTGCATTGTGGGGTTAAAGTTGCCTTCATTTTTATTTGATTATTTTTCTATGATTTTCTTCTGTCTAATTTAAAGGTTCCATGTTGTAACGGTTCTGCTGCTTTATTTATATATTTTTATGGTTTTTCAGTCCTCTCAAAAGATCTTCTGAGAACGAGATGTGTTTTTTTTTTTTTTAGTGGTCGTTCCTGAGGCTCGTTACGATTAATGACCGTCGCCTCCGATTGGCTGACTGTCTTCCGAGTGACGTCTGACCGGGCCAATCACAGGTGACGGGGCTGCGGCTCGCTAAATTTACCGGCAAACGTGACTTTACCGGCGGAGAAGTATCGGCCGCGCTGTCAGACTCAATCGAGCCGGATTCAGACCTCGATTCAGAGACGACGACCTCGTCAAACGCAAATGAGAAGAGTTAATAACGCTTTTATCGACTTCCATCACGGTCGTAACCACGGCCTTTTTTTTTGGGGGGGGGGGGGGGGGGTCATGTGCCTCCCAATACTGAGAAAATATTATTTGCCCCCTCCTACCCCCATATAAAGTATAAAATATGTTAAATATATTTTCCTTTTATGAACACCGTCAACGCTTCTGTCTCTTGTTATTTGCTGTTTATTTTCAATGTATTTCCTGTTGTGAAGGAAAACCAAATTGTGTCACCCAACAAGCAGAGGAAGCAGCACGGCAACCGGACATACAAGCCTTTTTTTTTTCCCAGTAAGTGACCGATACCTGAACAGGTAACAGCTTATTAGAAGAGGCAATAATCAACTGACTGCTGCCATTTTACACTTTATAGACTTTTAGTAAGTTGTGTGACAGGCTTCTTTATTTTTCTTTTTTTTTACGACTGACAGGTTCAAAGTGTTCAAATACTGTCTGAAAGTATTATGGAAGGAATTCCTACAATGTTTGATCAGAAAACAGCTGTGACGTCGCTGCGCTCGAAGCCACCACACTCCATTCATAAAAACAGTATTTTAAGGTGCAGATCAGTGGAGTTGAGTGTGGTGGCTTTGAACAGAGCGATGGTTATGTAGCATGTCATCCAAAATATAATTTAAAAAAAAATCATACTATAGCATGTCGTCCAAAATATGATTAAAAAAAAATCATACTATAGCATGTCGTCCAAAATATGATTAAAAAAATCTGACTACAGCACGTCGTCCAAATTCTCTGAACTCTGATTGACCCCTCAAATGCACACAGACGTCTTATCATCCAGTTGCAGAAAGCATCACAGACAAATTACAGGTTTCTGCTGCCCGATTATGACTCGATATCCAAAACTAGATTCACAACCAGTCATATTTCCAGTCCGGCTCATAAATGTTAAAACAACTTTAGTTAACACAAAAAAAAAAAAACACTTTTGGTTTCAGTTTTGTCAAATCTGTTTCAGTCTGACTTTAACCTTTAAAAACAGGAAGTGGAGCAGTGAGGTGTGTGGGGGGGAGGGACGGGGTCTTCAAACCCTGGAGCAACACACTGCTGTTAGCCACAGTCCCCTGGGAGACACTGCTGCATGATGGGAAACTAAAGGCCAGACATCGCCCACAGACACACACATCTAAATGTCAGACTAGTCCTTTATTTTTTTAGTGTTCAGTTTGAAGCGTCCTGCTGTCTGAGCAACATGTCGGTTCGCAGCTAAAAACAAAACCAACGTCCAGCTGATCGCAAATCAGATTTTAAAAGAGGATAAAATAACTTCTGGTTTTTGAATATTGTGTATTTGTATTTGAATAAATATAAAGTAAATAAGTTTTTAAAATGAAAAAGCTTTAATCAATTTGCCAGCCGTAAAGAGGAAAAATTAATGATTTAATGTTTTCACAGTAAAAAATAACAGCCACATGAATTCAGGGTTAAAATTAATTTAAAGCCGTAAATTAATTGATTTCATTCATCCTCAGTTTTTTTTTTTAATTACCAGTTCATTTTAATTTAATAATCTTTACAGCTCATCTTTGCCTCCTGAGGATCACATTATTGTCCAATCAGACTGATGCTGCCCCCTGCTGCCAACAGCCTGAACTGCACCCACTGGGCACAAAAACACCACAATTTAAAACATGTTAAAACACTCTTTTCTTTTTTTATATATATATTTTGGACAAAGTGAGACTTTTGTTTTTTCTTCAAATTTTGGACGACATGCTGTAGTTTGACTTTTTGGGCAAAAAAAACCCGTTTGTATGACATTTCTTTGACATTTTCGACAACATTTTGTGTAACAAACTATAGGATGGTAGTTTTTGGACCCCCTGCTGCCAACAACCTGAACTGCACCCAAAACCAGGGATAACAAGTTTAAAACACGTTAAACGCTTCTGAACTGACGCCTGCTCATC
This sequence comes from Brachyistius frenatus, assembly GCF_029030835.1. NCBI lineage: Eukaryota > Metazoa > Chordata > Actinopteri > Embiotocidae > Brachyistius > Brachyistius frenatus. The sequence goes on from NW_027210604.1 coordinate 2,526,169, forward strand.
AGAACTTCAAATTAAAAGTTTAATCTTTTTTTTTTTTTAAACATGTTTTTTTTTTTCCAGTTTCTGATCACATGATTTATCAGCTGAACAGAGACTCGGGAGTTCAGACGGTCTGATTTTCATCTTTTTATTGTGGGAAAATCTCAAACTACAGTTTACAGTCGACGACCGCGGCGTCCACCCTTCCTCCTGGTGGAGTCTGACGGGATCGGAGTGACGTCCTCTGAACACAAAGAGGAAACGGAGAAAACAGGAAGTCAGACACTAATCAGATATGAACGACCGGAGACATTTAGACTTGTTATTTAACATTTCCGTTTAAAACCTGAACTGCACAAAGTTAAAAAGGGCCAGTTGACCAAACCGTCTCTTCCTTCAGTCCCTGTAGCTTGAGATTTTTCTTATTCGTGACTTCTTCTATGACATAAACTTTTCAGAGAAATACTTGTTTGTTTTTATTCCTCTGAAAGCTCCTCGTCCTGCTTTTAGTTGTGAATCTGCAGCTTTAACTCGCCTCTACATGTCTTTAACTCTATTTTTGCTGCAGAGACTTGTTACATTACTTATTTTTCCTTTTCTTTACAAGATTTCAAAGTCAACGTGGAGTCGGGTTAAATGCTTTTAGCGGACATTATTCCTTCAATTTACAAGTCAAGCTTTTGCACTACAGTTCCCATGATGCTTCAGGGCATTTAAGCTGATAAATGCTGAAGCCGTTTGGGTAGTTGTTTTTTTTTTGGTAGCCTGCAGTTTGACCTTTGACCTGCTGCAGGTCTTGAACACCTGATCGCATCGTATGATCGTTAACGTACCGATACGTCCGATCTTCATGCCAGATCGAGCCAGAGCTCGGAGGGCCGACTGAGCTCCGGGACCGGGAGTCTTTGTCCTGAAAGAAAAATAAATAAATAAACCTTCAGGTCGCTTCATCGCCCGAGCAGGTAAAAAAATAAATAAATAAATAAAACCGTGAACATATTGATCCTCGTTCTTAAATGTTTCTTTTTCAATCCGAAATATTCAAACAGTTTGTCTTAAAGATCAAAAACAAACAACTGGTTTAATTTCATACAAACGTTTCAGGTTGATTTACAGCAAACAGAAACTTTTATCAAAATTAAATACGACATTTTCACGTGTTATTCTGCCGATTATTGCATCGATAATTACTCGTCTGATCGACAGGAAGACGGAAAACAGTTGAAAGATGATGGAAATTGTTTTTTTCCTCTTCTTCAGTCGATTAACTGCAGTTAAAGCTAGAAGTCACATCCTGCAGTCGTCGTCACATAATTCCACGAAACACGACATCCGTGAGTAAATTCTCACAGACTTGACAGCGAGGAGTGAAACAGCTGGACAGATGTGCGCTCACCTGTTCCCTCCGGTGGCTCTCAGCTTGATGTGCAGCGCTGTGATTCCCAGCTCTTTGCAGCGCTGAGCGACGTCCTGAGCTGCCAACATGGCGGCGTACGGAGACGACTCGTCTCTGTCCGCCTTCACCTTCATCCCGCCGGTCACGCGGCAGATCGTCTCCCTGGAAACGGAAAGAAACACACCTGGTCAGGCCAATCAAAGGCGAGCTCGCAAGGACGAACTTGGGTTACAAGCTTTTGATTTGCTTTTTGTGTAAATGTAAAAAAAAAAAAAAACACGTTGTGGCTGAACGTACTTCCCGGAGAGATCGGTGACGTGGACGAAGGTGTCGTTGAAGGAGGCGAAAATGTGGCAAACTCCGAACACGTTTTCTCCTTCGGCCACCTGAGGACCGAGACTGATGACCTGCTCCTCCTTCTTCTCCTTTCCTTTACGAGGAGCCATCGTCTGCTGAGGAGGAGGAGGAGGAGGAAGGGTGAGACAGATGCATCAACATTAAACAGTATTTGACAAAACTTTAAAAGTCCTGAGTGACGTTTAAATGTTTTGTCAAAATAAATTCTGTTTATTATTCACATCCGGGAAACGACAATAAATAATGACAGCAATTCACTTTTTATTGTCTTTGATTCAGTGAAAACAGCAAAAACATGCAAACAGACTTGAGATCTATTTTTTAACGTCTGTGAATCTTTTACTCTACTTTATTCACACCTTGTGAGTTTTATAAGGTTCTTTTAGATTTACTTGATCATTTTATCCAGCAGCAAGTTTTGTTCCTTTTGGTGCAGGTAAAATAAAACCGTCGGGTGTTTACAGACTACAAACCTGCATTTTAACAACTTCCTGCAAATTTTGAGACAAAACAAACTGTCAGAAACTCAATCAGCAGATATTCACTAATGAAACCACCTGAAGATCAGGACGCACAACAAAGGTTCATTGCACATTTTGCCAATAACCTTCACTGATTACCTTTGCAGACTGTCTGCACCATTAAACACACAAATTGCAATTAAACTATTTATCTCTGGATTTGATCACATTTCCTTTTTCATAAAGCTTCAGGCGGTTAAGTAACATTTCCTCCCATCAAACATAATTTTAAAAGCTCATGAAAAGTAAACTAACTGTGTCCTGGTCACATCTTGGGGGAAAAAAACGTGAAGGCTGTCCGATAATAGAACCACTATGCCCTGGTCACATCTTAACAGAAAACGTTGAGGCTGTCCGATAATAGAACCACTATGCCCTGGTCAGATCTTAACAGGAAAACGTTGAGGCTGTCCGATAATAGAACCACTATGCCCTGGTCAGATCTTAACAGGAAAACGTTGAGGCTGTCCGATAATAGAACCACTATGCCCTGGTCACATCTTAACAGGAAAACGTTGAGGCTGTCCGATAATAGAACCACTATGCCCTGGTCAGATCTTAACAGAAAAACGTTGAGGCTGTCCGATAATAGAACCACTGTGCTTTGGTCACATCTTAACAGAAAAACGTGGGAGACTGTCCGATAACAGAACTACCGGGGTGAAGCTGGTCACGTGGCGGCTGAAGTCGGGCTACGACAAGATGCCAAACAGGCTAAAAAAAAAAAAAAAGTGGAGATTGTGACTTTTTAACGGGAAAAGTTCTGAAAACTTTTGGACCAACCGAGATTTAAACCGAACATGCGCAGCAGACGAGGCGCTAGCCTGGATGCTAAGCTCATTAGCTTCCGCCGGCAACCGTGACGCCACCGGACCGGTTTATAATCCGATTTTTTTTTAAAAACCCAAAAAACTGCAGAAGCTTCACCACACCGAACTATAAATAATAATAAAATATACTCGAAGTGTGACGTTTGGGTTTTTTTTTCCCGCTTCTGGACTCTGCGCTCGGGAGCTAAAATGGCGACACATCGGAGGAAACAGAAGCAGAAACCCGGAGAGAAAAACATACCAAAAAAAAGACATTTATTTTTTACGCAGAGAAACAATTCCACCACCAACAGGCACTAATACAGTCACAGGTTCGGCCGAGACACGTTAAATCACCGGATGGTCACCTGAAAAGTAGATTTAAGTTGGATAAAACCTCCGAGCAGGACTCACCTATGTGTGTCTCTTTACCAAGCAGAAACAAGAAAGGAAAGAATTTCCGCTTCCGGGGGCAAAGTTGACTGGATCCGGCGCGGGAATGAGCTGCTGCCGCCACGTGGTTTTTACACGAAACACACCATCAAATAAAATTGAATAAAATTAAAGCGACTTTTAAAAAAATTAAAAAAAAAAAAAAAGTTTTTATTATTATTACTATTATAATTAGACAATAAAATGAAATATATTAAATTAAAATTAAGGCAAGTTAGAAAAATATGTATTTATTATTATTATTACACAATAAAGACAAATTTAATTAAAGCGATTTAAAGTATTTATTTATTATTATCATTATTACTATTACTATTTAGACTTGGAGTATTTTATGCTGCTTCATCTTTCTTTCAGGGGGAAATATTATATTTCAATTTTTTTTTTAAAGTCCCCTTGGGGGTTAATAAAGTATCTATCTATCTATCTATCGATCTATATTTTTTTACTGCATTTATTATAATCTGACAACAACATTACTTTGGCCAATTTAGAACAATAACAAAAAAAAATTAAACCAACCGTTAAATTACTTTGTATTAGTACAGATTAAAAATACCCACCACTAAAATACTTAAAAAAAAGAAAAAGGAAAAGATTTCCTATAAGTGATGAACACATTCATGCATCAATCAGTGTATCACAATAATATCTGTAATTTTGAAATGGGCCATTCTGCATGATGAGCAGGCTACTTTTATTTTTAAGTTCATGCGTAGGATGATAATTTTTGTATTTAGATTATGATTTTTATGTGTACCCGAGTATTATTTTTTACAGATATACAAACTATTTAGTTTAGTAGAAAACATACAGATCTTGAGGTTCAAATTTAGTCTACTGTTTATTTATTTTTTTCTTCTTCTTGATATACATCTATTTATTATCTACTGATGCTATATCCTTTATGTAATTATTTTTGTAATGTTTATGTAATATTTTAAATCTATCTAGAAAAATCCCACATTTGGTAGTTAGACAACATCGATAAAAAAAACGTCCTGAGAAGATCATATTCTAAAAATATGTTGACTTGTTCTTGAAATCTCTGAATGATTTTCTCTCCAACAGACTTCAACAGCAGAAATCAATTTATCAGTTGAGTCATGAATCAGTTTTTTATGTCTTTGAACAAAAATCTGAAAGTTTTTGCAGATTTATGTTGAAATTGAACCTTTTTAAAACCACCTGCTTCTTTTTTAACTGTAACGAGGGTGAAAACAGACCAATCAGAAGGCAGCGTTTGAACACCTCAGTTTATTTACAGAAACACTTTGAACACGATGCAGAAGAAGAAGAAATTACTCCAAAAACTACAAAAGAAAAAGATTAAAAACACACACTCGCTCTCTCTCTCACACACACACACACACACACACACACACACACACCCACACACACAGTTACACACTGAGCATGCAGCATTAGTCCAGTTAATATAGTACAGTACAATATCCATCATAGTAGAAAAAGATGAGTGGATGGGAAGGAGCAGATTATTGATCACTGATTATTCATTCGGCAGAAGATAAAAACTGTGGGCGGGAAACAGTGAGGACAGAGTCTCTGTGACCTTTGACCTTTGGATTTAACTTTTTTTTTTTTTTTACAGAGAAATAGATTAAAACAATTTTTTTTTTTTAAATTGAAATATCCACAAGTTTAAACACAAATTTGTACTTATCGATGGATATTTTACTCATTTATAATCTCTTTTTTTGAAAATTGTTTCCATTTCTGGAAGGACGATCCAAAGATCAAACAATGTAAAAGCCCGTGAGCAGGTTCAAACACAGATTCAGACCGGACCTTTAATAAAATAATAAAAAAAAATTTAAAAAAAGAAAATACATTCGATTATATTAAACTAAAATACCCCAAAAATTTGTATGGACTTTGGTTGGTCGATGAGGTCGTGTCTGACTTGATATTTCTGGAAATGGTTGTGGGTTTAATGACTTGAAGGCCAGATTATTTCCCTTGATTACACGCGTATTAAATACACGGAGGTTTTCAAAACTGTTTTAGACGAAAGGGCAGTATTTTAAAATAGGATTCAGCGTAAAGAAAGGTTTTAAAACAATAGTCATACCATAAAATGTACAAAAAGTACAACTGAATAGTTTAAAGTCTGAAGTACAATTTCGAATATTCAGAGTTTTTTGTTCTATTCTCTGATATTGTAGATTTTGATTGGTACATGAGGTCATGTGAACGTTTCCGTGGGAAATTAGCCCGAGAATTTCAGCAGAAATACATAAATGTCGAGAGAAGGTTGTGAAACAACACAACGTACGGACATCAATCACAAAGAAAACGTGACAAATAAATGGCATCAGTTTAGTTTCAGGCGTCTAAGATGACCTCATTCTGCTCCTGTAGGGGAAATAAATCCGTCCTCCTGTTTCCCGTCACGTCGATAAGAAAACTCAGTGCTGCAGGTGAGGCTTGAAAACAGAAACTCCCGACCTGTCCGAGTCTTTAGCATCAAACCAAAGTAGCTGCTGCTAAAGAGTCAGAAAACCAGATCAGGAGACAAAACATTCTCATCGTCTTTTTGATCCAACAACGACGGCAAAGTGTCGTCGACTTGGAAGTCGCTGCTTTGCATTCGTTGAGCATGAAAACACAGGAAAAACATCACAGCGCCTGTCCATAAGGAATAACATGTGAAATCTACTTCATGATGACTTCTTCAGTTTCAAGCATAAACACCAAAATAGTTATAAAAAAAAAGAAAAAAAAGAAAAAGAAAAGACATCTCTGGATATTTGCAGGAACCGTTTTTTCATCCCTGATGCTCAAAGATTTCCACCAACAATAAATACTTTCAAGTGTCGTAAAAGGTCAAAGTGGAGGTGTTCCTTTAGAAAACACAAACTAGTCTATTGTAGAAAACAGGCGTTCATTCTGGAGGCGCCATTTGGAGTCCCGATGCTGGTCACGCTGCAGTCGGGTGAAAATGTATTGACGAGGAGGCTGAACAGGATTATCAGTAAAAATTTGTGTTTGGAGTGTGATTTTTCGGGAAAATTCCCTATTTTTGAAGCTCAGGATGATTTGTATCCCCAAAGAAACCAGAGAAACTGAAAGGAAACACGAGAAAAACCTTTCAGCGAGTAGAGAAATCCATCGAGTCGGATCGAAGCGCTGATAAGAACAGTTTAAAATCAGATCTCCTTCTGACTGTGGTGTCAGCTGCAGATGAGATTTTATTTTCTGTTGAATGTTGTGATTCAACGTCTTTATTTTATGGTAGTAAAGAGTAATATATCATCATTTTTTAAAGGAACCTTCAATCCAAACAGGATTCCAGAGTCCTGCAGAAGCGGCAGAGCTCTTGAACTCGATGATGCAAATAATAAATATAACACAATTTTTTTTTTTTATAAATCTGGGTTAGAAATATTACCAAAAGGTTCAACTGAACGAGGTTTAGTAATTTTTTGCGATTTTCCAAATGCCATTTTCTGCATCGCTTCCTGTGTCAGTTAGGTTTGGTCTGTGGGTGTGGGACTTTGAGACTGTATGGCAAACAGGTGAGCACCAGTACAAGCCCCGCCCCCAGTGTTGGCCCCGCCCTCCTGGTTTAGCGATGACAAAGTAGCTTGTCTGGTCGATGAAAAGTCAACCAGATGTAACCACCCGTCGACGTCTCACTCGATTATTCAGCCTCCATTTAGTCTCTGAATATTTCCTAAACCGGGACGCCAAATGGCACCGAGATGTCAAGTAAAATAAAGGGCAGCAGCGCTGTGGCAAACACATTCAGCAGTTGCTAAGGGAACTCGTGTCACACTCTATAATGCATATCATACTAACAAAAATAATAAAGCTATTAATACACAATGTTTTCTCTACGGGGTGATTCACACAACGCCAGCACTGGTAGTCTGATTCAAACATTAAAAAGCTTTTCAATATACAAACGCGATATATTGAGAATAATAATATCATCATCATAGTAAGAATCTGATTGTACAAAGTTCTACATTCTCTCGACGGTAAAAAGCTGCTTAAAGCCTCTGAGACAAAACACAACGGGTCCAAAAGTCGCAGAATATCAAAGGCAGCACCGCTGGCCTTTCGTTAGCTCTCGGCCAGCTGACACAATTGCTCCCAGTCAGGAATGCTAACAAAAGCTAACAAAGTGTGCGACGAGTCGCCGGAGAAGCGGGAAAAACAGCCCGACCAGCCGCGAACGGCAAAAACACAGCAGAGGCTGAAGCCGAAACACAGAACACGAAGTCAAGTCCAGCATGCAGTTAATCACAGAATCTGTACAGAAAGTAAACACCATCACCGATGAGGAAGAAATACAAGCTCTCCGTGCAGAACTCCAGTCAAAAATCCAACGATTTTAAAATGCCGCCCGAACCACAAAACCTCACATCTCCTGAAATCCAAAATGTACCAATAAAACTGATGAATACAGCGACTCTGAGTGTTTAACTTCACAATCCAGGGTGCAATTTCTATTTTGAATCAGAATGTTTAAAAAAAAAAAAATTAGAGTTTTTAGATTTTAATGGCTCCAAACAACAACAACAAAAACAACAACAAATCCCCAACAGAGATATGAGGTTTCACACAGCGACCGATACGAAAGGATTTCAGATTGTCCTGCAGTACGGAGTCCAAGAAGAGTCAAAAAGCACAAAAATAAATCATCATGAATTTAAAAGATTAAATTAATTTACTGGCGTTTTTAAAACTTGAAGTGATTTCTTTTTTTTCTCGGCACAGGCTTTAATCTTCCTTTAATCCCTCCCCCCCTTTTTTTTTTCTTCTAAACATGAAGATATTTAACTTCCAACATTATTAAGTGGATAATTCTATTTAAAATGACAATGTGATGCCTCACTGGCAACTAAAGTTTATATTTAAAGATCATATCCTACTCAAATGTCCAGCTATTAATGAAACTCCTTTAATATCCTGTTTTTAAGGATGAAGATCCAGAAATAAATAATGATTTGTAAGTTTTTGTTTCTCACCATCACTGACAATATTTTTGATATATATATAAAATAAAATAAAAAAATCGATTTGAATTAAATTACATTCATTTAAAAGTCATCAGTGATGTTTGCCGCTTCTGGGACTCCGTACTTTGTTGTGATTGATGGCCTTTGTGCGCCCGGTGACAGATGACGAGTGACGGTGTCGGTGAATCTGATTGGCCGTCCGAGCATCACTGCGACTCCCGTTTTGCTTTGTGCAGCATCAATCCAGAACTTCAAAAGTTCTCAAAACAATAAAGAGTCAGTTTTGTAAATCCTGGCGCCATTTTGGATCCCCACGAAAACAGCCCAGCGATCATGTTCGCGAGGGTCCAAACCTGAAACAACTCACATTCACATACATTCTCTGATTTTGTTGCAGCGCATGTTTAAATAAATACACGTATTGCTTATAAATGTAATTATCATCACACGTTAGAGACATTTTGATAGTTTACATTTAAATTAATGAAGATTAAAGGTGTTATTATATGTCTTCTATTTCTAAAGTAGATACTAAAACAAAATCAGGGAGTGTAATTTGCTCATTCTCGTGTTTTACTCCTTCATTCATTGCCGAGCTACTTATTCCTTCCTTCCTTTATTCTTTCCCCTCTCGTGTCTTTCTTTCTTTCTTTCTTCCTTCCTTCCTTCCTTCCTTCCTTCCTTCCTTCCTTCCTTCCTTCCTTCCTTCCTTCCTTCCTTCCTTCCCTGCTTCCTCCTTCCTGTCACAGGAACCTGGCTGCTTCGAAATCTAAAAACATTTTTGGAAATTCGGTCCGAACAATAAAGTTTCTTCTGCTAAAGAAGCCCGAGTTGAGTGCAGGCGGCGGACAGACAACTCGTTAAGGTACCTCGTTAAGGTCTTCCTCGTTAGGGCACCTGGCTGGGGGAGGGGCGAGGGGAGGGGCGTTGGCGGCTGATCTGAATGCAGGTGTGGCTGTTTGGTGGAAGATCGCAGGTGGAAGCTTTTGGAGCTCTCCGAGCCCGATGGAAGATGCGAGATGAGCGTCGTACGTCACACCTCACTGTTGTTTCCGTTAAATATTCTGTTTACTCGGTTGTATAATAGAGATACAGAGAATAAGAGCTTCAGCTGCTGATCGGTTTTTAGGCAAAATGGACTGAAGATCACAACTTAATTCTCTTAAAATAGAAGTTTTATTTTGTGGTTCTCGTGCTTTTTATTTATATATATATATTTAAAAAAAATACTTGAGACGAAGTAACTCAACAATGAAATTTGTCTTAAACACTAATTTACTTCAAATTTTCTATTTTCTGTTTTAGATTTTTCTGGGAAATTATGTATTTTAGAGACCACGGAGGAGTTTACAGTTAAGAATCAACATAATATTAGCGTTTAACTGAATACTTTCAGTTTAAATATATTGAAATTGAAAAAAAAATTGTGGTTATTATTGTTCCTCAGACAGAAATCCTGGTTCCTGTTCTGGTTGTGATCTTGAGATAACCGGTCTAAAAAACTATAAGTGATCACTGCGACTCTTAAACTCTGTATATAATATTATAATAATGTTTTTTTATTATTTAGTTTGCTACTCCGGATGAATATGACTCTGAGGTGGAAATCTTGTATCTCCCTTAAAAGACTAGAAAGCAGCGATCTTATAGTCTACTTATTATCATTATTTACACAGGATATCATGTCATTTTTCAGTTATGCAATGACCTCAGGCTGACGACTGTTTATAAACTAATATGAGTGAATTCACAAGCTTTAATTAACAAGTTCAAGCTTTTCTAATTAAGAAAGTAGTAACTAAAGGTGGAGGTGAAGAACTACACATCTATTGACAAAGAAAACGTTTCTACTTCTACACACGTTCAATTAAAACACATGCTGTAAATCAGACAGTGTTTTTTTTTGTGTTTTTTTGTGTTTTTTTTGATGGAGCTAGGCTAACACTATCCCCTTGCTGCCAGTGTTTGTGCTAAGCTAGGCTAACCAGATTCCAGAGAGAATTTCCTGAAAACACTAATGTCACATGTTTAGTCCACAGGGGGCGCTATAGTGTTCAGTGCTGTTAAACGACTTCCTGAACCTGCAGAGGAAGTTGAGAAATATTGGAGATACAAGGTTTCCAAACATTATTACAATCTGTGCTGTGCAGCTAATCTACACCGGAAGAGCTGATTAGATAATCCAAACGAGCTGAGTGGAGGGAGCTGATTGGCTGAGCGATTGATTGATTGATTGATTGATTGATTGATTGATTGATTGATTGATTGATTGATTCGGTTCACTACTGGACAAGTTGGAGTGAAGCTTTCTGGCCCCGTCGCCTCCTCATACATTTTGCTTTTCTCAAACCTCTCAAACAAAATCCGAAATGGTCGGTGTCAGACCAATCCGTCAGAATCAATCTGTTGTCAAGGCGATGGCGGCCCGTCAAAGACCCGCCCACACTGGGAGTTAGCTGGAGAAAAAGAAAAGAAAAAAAAAATTTAAGGTTAAAGTTTCTTTATCTAACAAGTTCTTTATTAGTTTAGAAATCGGACATGTTGCCACGCCTCCTTCTTCTCGACCCCGTCTGCAGCAGCGCCCCCTGGTGTGTGGAGGCCGGCTTTACAGTGTGATTCCGCGTAAAACAAATCGCTCAATCAACCAAATCTAAAGTTTGCGTCATAGAAATGTCAGAAAAATTAACACCTTACGAGTTTCATATCGGTTAAATTAGAAGTTTATAAGTGATGCTGTTGTGTTTTAATTAATGAAAGTATTATACCGACAATAACTAATTGATCCTGTGTAAAGTTGAAAGTTTTATGAAGCTTGTTGTAATGCAGGTTTTTTTCCCAGTCCCCCTGAACCCACCGTAACAGTTGACTGTTCACCTGCTCTTACTTGCTGAGCGTGGAGGCGGAGCCTGAGCGGTGGAAGTGCACGATCTGCCACTTCCCGTCGCGGCGGTGCCACACCCTGGTCTCCTCTGATTGGGCGGTGCGAGGCGTCCCGTTGGCGTCGATGTACTGCGTCACTCTGATGTAAGCGATGCAGGCGGCCTCGTCCCCGACCAGGTGGATGTGCGGGTTCAGGATGGTGGTGTGGACCGGTTTACTGTTCTTGGACCATACTGGGGACAGAGACAGACAGTTAGCAGGTGTCAGCTCCTCTCTTTAAGAACTTTTAAAACACCACGAGGCAGCAGGAAGTCCGATTTGGCTCACAGTTTTCAAAATAAAAGCGGTGAAAGTCCAGGCCTTCGACCAGATTCCCCAACGCCTCGGGCTCGAACGCCGTCACGGCCGGGTCGCACATTTTACTGAGGGGGACACAAAAAAAAAACCAAAAAAAAAAACCCACCTTCAAACAGACTTTACTTCGCAGACTTTCAGAATAAGAGCCAGATTACTATCACAGAGCTTTTTCTGATTACAGTCTAAAGGGGGGACTTTCACAATAAGAGTCTCATTAGGGAGATGATTGGGGACAAAGAGGGTAACATACGTGTAGCTCTCGAAATCTCCGTTGCTGATCGCCTCGATAAGCTGCTCAGTGACTTTAATGATGTCCTGTTTCCTCACTGACAGACGGACAGACAGACAGACAGACAGGCAGGCAGACAGGCAGGACGACAGGAAGTAGGTGATTGCGGTGTCAACATCGTATCTTAGCGTCTCAGCTCTTAAGATTACTGAGGATGTGACTGTTTTCACCTCTGGTATCTTCATCCTCTATGGTGGTGTTTGTGCTTTCAGACGATTCCTGAAACAACAACAACAACAACAACAGCAACAACAACGACATGATCATCACAACAACGTTGCTTCTCTTGTTCATTTGTACAATGTAGACTTTATTATTAGTAGCCTGTATGAACATTGAATTACAGGTTTCTAACATATATGATGGATTTGATTCATGTATTTATTTTATTTATTTATTTATCTCTCCTGCCGATCTGCTGTAATGCCCCCCCCCTCCCCGACAAGGATTCAATAAAGTATTATCTTTGTGCAGCTGTAATCAGATCTCAGTGTTTATGAATGTGTTGGTTAACAGCTGTAACTGACACACATCACGGAGGCTGAAACACAGCGAATAACAGCACACTAAAATGTTAAATATGTCTTTTCTAAGTAAGCCGAAGTGAGAACATTAAAAAAAAAAGCTCCTTTTATCTCTTTACAGCGGCTGTGTGGTTTGTCGCAAACCAATTATTACATGTTTGTTTACCGATATTACAGGATAAACAAGTAAAGTTAAAGTAAAGTCATGGATTTCTTTTTTTTTTTTTGTATTTAGCATTTCAAATACAAATATACATTTAACAAGACTAAAAGATATCAGCCAGTCGTACGACTCCCGATGACATCATTACCTTGACTCCATCGGCCTTCTTGTTGCTTCCGCTTTTTCCTCCTGAACGAGGGAGGAGAATAAGGAGAGAAAGAAGCAGCAGAGTCAGAAAGAAAGGAACGAGCGCAGAGAAGAGGAGAGAAGGAATCATACTGACAACCGCCGCCTGCGTGCCCTTCAGCAAACCGTCTGTCTGCTGCTGTTCACGGAGTCAACGAACAGGAAGTGCTTCAAAAATAGGTAGAAATGTGAACATCAGCAGTAAAATGTCCTGAGACAGAAAACCAAAAATGTGAAGAAGAAAAGTCCAGTGAAAGAGAGAGTCACGTGTTTAAATGAAAAAAAAAAAATACTCCACAAACAGCATGTCAAAGAAATAAAAATTAATATATTAATTTATATATACACAGTGTTAAATCTGGGGTGCAGCCTCCTGCTTTGATTCTCCTTCTCGCTGCTGCAGGCGACGGACGGACGGACGGACGGACGGAGGGAGTTCCCGGCGTGACTTGTGGGTCACTCACAGAGAGCTGAGGCCAAATTTAGGATCAACTTGAGATAGTTGGAAAGCAGAAACGCTGCACACATTCCTGACCGTTCACAACCAACAGATGCATCTGACAACACTTTGTCATCTCTGCTCCTGTCCTCCGTCTGAACCGAGACCGGGAAACAAAACGGCCCGAAGACTCTGTCCAGGGCAGACCGACACGAAAAAGTCCTAACATCATTTCATAATACTTTACTGCTGTTTTTGGTATTCCTGATAATTTATGCTTTTATTCCAGCACATTTCAGAGTATCAACTGCACTACGCTCACTTTAACAATGATCTTCGGAGATCTTTCCGTCATACAAAGACAAATTCAGCTCTCAAAATTATTACCAATTTATAAACTACAAATTTGTGAAATTGGAAGATTTATCTAAGTTGAAACAAAGTTTTTTTTTTTTCGAGAAATATTTTTTTGCATTGATGAGTTTCAACCTCGCAAACACACAACAGTTTTTTTTTAATTTTTTTTTATTTACTGGCCGAACAGGAGGATGTGGGCGGGGCTAACTGGGAAAACACTTCGGAGCATGTGCAGTAGAACCTCTTTGGCTTATGCTCTACACACTAACAGCATTTATTCTGATGAAGCGAGCGACCGCCACCTTTTAATCCTGGTCTCTCTAGTACCGGATTGGATTCTGGTTCCGGTGTGTCGGTCCAGAGTCTCAGTATGAACCCAGCCTGAGTGTGTCGGTGGCTTCGCCGCTATCTTTAGACCTGTGGATCCTCAGTGTGTTTGAAACTTTACAACAGCTGCACGCACACGCACACTCACACTCACACACACACACACACACACACAGCTAACCTGTTAATTGTGTCTAAGCTGGCAGCTGACTCGTGGGTTTCTCTGTTTAACCTTCTGCTACCGAAACACAAACCTGCGGGTCAAAGGTCATGTGGCTCCCCGACAACCAACAGGAAAACAGTTCACCTGGAGAGAGGTGTGAATCTGAAAAAAACAAAACACATGACCTCTGACCTCGGGGAGAGGGGGGAGGGGGGAGGAGCTGCGGGTCTTACCGGAGAAATTTCTGGTGGCCAACATGGTGGTGAGAATGGCTCCCTGAAGAGACGAAGGATGGGGCGGTGGGTGGGGAAGAAAGGGAGGAAGAAAATGTGAAGTATATCCTACAGCAGACACATTTATGCCTTTTACATTTCATGTATTTAAAGTAAGAAACCACATTAAAAAAATTAAAAAAAAACAGGCAACATTCACGTGAACCACATTTAATAATATGTTTTGAGCAGTAAAGACCGGAAACGGTTAAACTGCTGTTAAATATGAACTCATGCTGTGAATATGCTGGAGGCTGGCGCTGGTATGATTCATTAGTCAACTGAAAAAGGATCAGCTGGCAGTAATGTGTTTTTTTTGTGTCATTTTTTTTAAGTAAAAGTCGAGCACCAACTCAAATATGAATATTTACTCGTTTCTTGTTTTTCAGACAACAATAGACATCTGAATGTATTTAATTGGGTTTCCGGGGACAACGATGCAATTTTTTTGATTGTTTCTGATGAGAACAAATGAATGAATCACAAATGAAACTTCTTGTCAGACATATTGATAATGAAAAAAATGTGTTGGTGGCAGACTGACGTCTAAGTGACACAGAAAAAACACACACAACAACAACAAAAAAACTTCAAAGAGACACAACCAGGAAAAGTGAAGGTGCACTGAGGCTGCTCACACCGAGCATTGATCTGATTCGGGTGGTTTTCTTCATGAAGTTCACTGATTAATAAAAACGATTATTTTTCGAACACACGCTCACTTTACTTTGAAAAACTTCCCACCTTGAGTTTCCTCCTGGCGTTGAACTTCTTCAGACACTCGACCGTCTCCTGTCTGTGCATACAGGACGCCACCGTGGAGCGATGCTGGGAGGAAGAGGAAACACCGTCATCATCATCATCATCATCATCATCATCATCATATACAGCATATAACAGCGAGGGAGGTGAAGGTCAGGAGTCTCACAGAGATCCAGGGGTGTTTGAGCGCCTCAGAAGCTGTGATCCGTTTGGCCGGATTGATGGTCAACATCTTATTAATGAGGTCTTTGGCTTCAGGAGTCACTGTGTCCCACTCTGGAGAAGGAAACTAGGAGGCGAGGACACAAGGAGAGGAGACAAAGAGATGTTTAAATGACCACAAATACAGAAAGTCACTATGACTGTAAAGTAATTTTCCTTTTATTGACAACATGTGGACTTTTTGTCAGTCCGTCACACATGCCAGGAGAGGAGACCAGGAGATAACTGGAGGTTAAAGAGACAAGAAAAGAGATGAAGCGAGGAGGAACGACGAAGAGACGAGGAAATTAAGCAAAGGGGAAAAAGAAGGTAGCAAGGAAAGGAGATAAGAGTCAAATAAGGACACAAAGAGGAAGCGAGGAAAGAGTATGAAGACTAGAAAAGGAGGTGAGAGGAAAAGGAAAGAGAGATGTGAGGAGAGAAGGACAGAAGGAGACAAACGAAGGAAGCAAGGAGAACAAAAAGGTCACGAAGAAAGGAGACAAGGAAAGGATGCGAAGAGGGAACAGAAGAAGCTACAGGGTTCGGGTCATGTGATGTCATGTTGAGCCGTGTTGAGTCATGTGACCTACGTCATAAGCTCCAGCTTTGATCTGCTGGTAGAGACGATGTTGATCTTCATCCCAGAACGGAGGATAGCCGACCAATAAGATGTAGAGAATCACACCTGAGGGAGAGAGACAGATATAAAACACCTAAAAAGGAAAAGAAACCTGAGAGAGAAAAGCAAACAGCCGAGAGATGTAAAAAAAAATAAAATAAAAAAAAACACCCGAGAGAGAAAATATGCATCACAAGAGAGAGATAAAAATATAAAAGATGAAACACAAGAGCGAGATGAGGAAACAAGGAGTGCAGTGGTGGAAACTGACCGCAGGCCCAGAGGTCGACTGCTTTCCCATATGGGTCCTTCCTCAGGACCTCTGGAGACAGATAACCAGGGGTCCCCGCAAAGCCTGTAAACAAACAAACAAACAAACAAACAAACACACACACACACACACACACACACACACACACACACACACACACACACACACACACACACACACACACACACACACACACACAGAGCGAGAGAGAGCGTTTTACACATCATTTGTGACATTGCAAAACAAACAAACTTACCAAATAAATAAGTTAAGAGAAATATGAGAGCGAATGTCTGTTGCCGTGGTAACGGGTTGCTATGCGGTTACTGCAGTGATCGAGGTGGTTGCTAAGGTGTTAAGTTGCTCTTTTGTGTGATGGAAGTGGCAAAACAAAAGAAAAATAAATAACAATAAGGAAAATGAAATTGATAAAAAAAAAAAAGCAAAAAAAAGCATGAAATAAAGTCGAGAAACACAGTATATTATTATTATTATTATTATTGTTTTTTTTTTTTTAGCATCTATCTCACCGAACCAGGCCTGCTGGTCTCCCTCCACCTCGATGGCGAGGCCGAAGTCCGCCAGTTTCACCGCCGCTCCTTTAGACTTGGAGGCCAAGAGCAGGTTCTCTGGCTGCAGACACAGGACACGTGCTAACTCGCTAACTCGGCCTATTGGTTTACATGTGCATCGCTAACAATGCTAACAGGATTGCGGGACTGTCTCGTGTATTTGTCCAAATACCTGCAGTCCAAACTGAAGACCATTAAAAACAACAACAACAAACTACAAAACACACACCTACTGAAATCATTTATAAAAAATATTGACACTTAATGTATATTCGGGTTCCCATCACTTCCCACAAAACTTCACACTAATTAATACAACTATTACAGTTTTTACAAGACAATGCGTGTTTAAATATTTATAAAATGACCTTCGTCTCACAGTCGCAAACTTCTAATTTCACATATTTGTAGTTTATATATTGATAATAATTCTGAAAGCTGTGTTTGTATGACAGAATATAGTTTCGATAGCGTCGTTTCACATTGAAATGTTATATTTTAATAGTCTGAATTTACTATTAAACAAAAAAAAACAACTTTTGACTGCTAAGAAAATTATTTCCCAGAAGTCATCATCAATTTTGAAATGACTATCTTCCTCCCAACTTCACAATTTAAAGATTTACGTCTTCACAGACACACAGTGAACTCCGACGGAGACGACCGACGGTACCTTCAGGTCCCGGTGGACGACGCCCATCTGATGACAGTGTAGCACCGCCTCCAAAATCTGCTGGATACAGTGGCTGTTGAGAGAGGGGTCAGAGGTCATGCACAAACCTCCCCATCAGTCCGTGTTACATGTGTCTGAGCTCGTGTTCAGACCAGGAGCCACAATTTATTGGACCGAACACCAAACTGTTGCAGCATCAGTGTCTGACTAATATCAGAGACGAAGCAGGAGGAGGAGGAAGAGGAGGAAGAGGAGGAGGAGGAGGAAGGAAAAGCTGCAGTTTCAGCACTTTATAAACACAGAAAAATATAAAATTTGGCTGTAATTTCCTACCTGGCATCAGCTTCACTGTAATATTCTCTGGCTACAATATCTTCAAATAACTCTCCGCCTGTCACACTGAGAGAGACACAAAACGCACGTGAGCCAGCAGCACTGCAGAATCCAAACGTCTTTGAACGCAACACAGTTCGTTTTAATGGTCGTGGTTAAATGTGACTTTGTAGGTGATGCAACGAAACAGGAAATGTCAAATCACAAACATAAATGATCATTTGTTATATTATAATATAATATTTCAACACGTGACATAAAATATCAACGAGTTCTGGCGTAACACGACACAACATAACGTGAAGTCACGTAAATGAAACAATAACGATGTGGGCAGCTTCTCATGACTCAGTGATGTCGCATAAGACACAAAGGTCCACAGATTTATTTATTTTTTCTTCCTGTTGCGCACAAACGGAGCGAAACAGCCGGGCGGATTTTCTGAAGAATTTCAAAAGGCCTCTGTTGCAAATTTCACAAGTTTGACACGCAATTTGATGTGCGCAAGTTTTCGGTCTCAAATATGTACGTACAAAAAAAATGCGCAAAACTCTGATGTTGATCAAAGCTGCAAAACGTGACTTTCTCACTCGTGGAAGTTTTTGCTTCCACCCTGCTCGATTTGCATTATTTTGCTGCTCTCCGTTTGTGGAACAGGAACAGTTTAAAAACTTTATGATCACACCTTAGAATAGAATAGAATAGAATAGAATAGAATAGAATAGAATAGAACTCACAGGTCAAAGATGAGGTAATGATGCGCCTCCTCTGAAATACTGTCATGTAGCCGAACTGAAAGAAAGACAGAGTTGCTGTCATGTGTTATAAAAAGTTGTTATGAACATTTTTTAAATGTGAAGTGACCGATTGAAGCTTTTGAGATCAACGCTGAGCGGGACGATCAAACTCTAACTGTCACTCTCGGCCGAGACACGTGACGGACCAATCGCAGGCTCGCCGTCCTTTGCAACCTGTGTGATGTCATCAAGAGGACGGAGCTAAATATTGTTATTGGGCCGCCATCGGTCAGCAGTATTCAGTCAGTTTGATCAATCAACCGACAGAAAGTTTGAGTCATTGATAGGTTGCAAGATTGCAGGTGATGTACTGGTTTTAATGAAGAGGGAGTTGATCTGTGTTCCACTGAAATACGTTTCTTCCACCGGGTGGCCGGGCTCAGCCTCAGAGGCGGGACGACATCCGGAGGCAGCTCGGAGTAGAACTACCACCCCCACGGAGCCGGGCCAGCTGGTTGGGGCATCTGATTGGGAAGCTTCCTCTCCTGGGTGACTTCCGGTTCTTCATGCACATCCAAGGTTCGGGGGATCGACCCCATAATATATATCTCATCATCTGGCCCTCGGGACGCTTCGGGACATCCAAGGAGGAGCTGGAAAAATGTTGCTGGAAGAAGGACGGCTGGGCTAACTTCAGTCTGCTGTAATCCCCCCCCCCTCTCCCTCCCCTCCACCTACCCCACACACCCCACCCCACCACCCAGCCTAGAATAAGCGCCAGAACATGGACAGATGGTCTTGAGTCTTTTTTTTTCCTGGTTCAGGAATCTCGATTATGAATATCTTTGTAAACCCCTTTTTTGTTGTGTTTTAATGTCAACTTCAGGGAACAATGATTATCAATACTGGAAAAACGAGTCGGTTGTTAACTACGCGTGGACGTCTTCAAACGACACAAAAGAAGGTAAAAATAAAATAAATAAAAGGGAGGCGTCCGACAGGCAGCATCAGTTAGTCGTCCACTGTGATCCACTACAGGAAAGAAAAACCATCAAGAGTCCTGCAGCTGTCAGGTCTGCAACATTCGGGAGTAAAAAGTGTAGTACTGCGAGTACTGCGAGTACTGTGGCGCTTCAGAGTATTTTCACGGTGTGGTAAAAGTACTTTTACTGCAGTAACAGATGTGAAGTCTTTGATGTTTGATGAGTTTGACTGAAGGCGTCTGTTGCTGCACTCTGCAAATATTGTATAATAGGACGTATTATAGCAGAGGAAAGAGAAGCTGCTGCCCACACACACGCACACGCACACACACACACACACACACACACACACACACACACACACACACACACACACACACACACACACAGACATTAAAACCCGCTGCTGTAGTGTGTAGGAGTCTTTCGAGAGAAAAACCTGATTATTTCTTTCTGAGGGTTTTCACACAGGTGTGTGCGTGTGTGTGTGTGTGTGTGTGTGTGTGTGTGTGTGTGTGTGTGTGTGTGTGTGTGTGTGTGTGTGTGTGTGTGTGTGTGTGTGTGTGTGTGTGTGTGTGTGTGTGTGTGTGCATGCGTGTGTGTGTGTGTGTGTAGGAGGATAGATGGTTTTGATGCCTTCACCTATGGACACTGTTGCCTAGCAACACACACATACATACATACACACACACACACACACACACACACACACACACACACACACACACACACACACACACACACACACACACACACACACAGAGTTATGTAACACTCTTCATATCTGTAGAGCATCACCTGCCCACACAGCGCTCTGATTGGATGCTCAGTTCAGCTGCAGCCTGCTGATTGGCCGGTTTGGTCGACGTGAGGTCATATTTGAACATCAGACTGATTCTGGTTTTATTTGTTTCCACATTACTGAAGACTCAGTTTGTTTTTGGTGATTTTTTTTTTTTTTTTCAAATATTTCTGCTGATACACAAACTTGAAATGATTCACAGATAGTGTCGGCTCATGTGGGTGGGTGGTGGGTGGGGGTGCGGGGGGCAGTCTCTAGTTTATCTCTTCGCAGAGATTAGTTTGCTGTTAAACGTTTCTCCAGAACCGCCTCTCGAAACATTTGACATATACCGATGAGTTCCTCGTCATCAAACCATCTGTTGATGATAAATCCCACATTTATCCGAGCTTAAAATGAGGCATCGAGTTAGTCAGTATACGCCTTTTTCTGTCTCTAAATCCATACAGAGAGGACCGCAATACCTCAACAGCTCCCCAAAAAAACTCCACTTTTAACATGGTTCATGTGTAAAAATGCCTAATTGGGTTTTTATGATTTTATTCTATTGCACCATTGAGTTTCCCATCTGGGATTGACGAAGCCTTATCTCATACCGTTTTGTAAACTGCGTCAAACACAGTAGTTACTCAATGACATCAGTCTCGTGCAAATGAAGACATGACATCATCCAGCGACTTTTCTCGAAGGCTTCAGTTGCTTCCTCGGTTTTAAAACGTTGCAGTTTTATTCAGAGAAGAAAACGTGCTTCTTCCACGTTCAGAGACTCAGAGCGACTCGGAGGCTGATGAATGACTCAGAGCGACGGAATGTTCTGCAGGTAATATTTCTGTACTTTCACAAGTACAATGATGAATGCCGACTCTCACAGCCACAGAGTGTTTGCACTGTGTGAGTCTGTACCTGTGCTTCGGTAAAAAAAAAAAAAAAAAAAAAAAAAGGGTTTCAATAATCCCTTCCAGCTGTGTTTTAAAGCAGCTGATCAAAGATCAATGTGTAGGAGGGGAAAAAAAAAAAATCTCTGCCCTCTGTCGTCTCCACGGTGATAATGTCTCCTCAATAATTAGACATTAATTACAACACTTGGGTTACCGTTGGCAACGCCACCCACGAACAGGTCCATACATCATCATCATCATCATCATCACAACCAACTTCAACACCACCATCGCCACCACCGTCATGACATCATCATCACCATGGAAATGGTAGAACGAGAGTATTAGAAGTAGTAGTAGTGGTACTAGCATTAGAAGTAGTTATAGTAGTAGTAGTAGTATTAGCGGCAGTATTCGTTTAAGCAGTAGTAGAAAAAGTAGAACAAGTAGAATTGAAGATGCCTGATATTGGAGGGCCACGAAGGAAGAAAGCATGCTGGGAAATCACAAATTGTTTGTCCAATGAGCTTCCTCCTTGTCATTTGTGATATGTCAATCTCTACACGGCGGCCAATCACAATTATGTAACGCTGCAGACACACAAACACACTTTGAAAATGACCCTGGCCCATTGAGTTAGATTAGCAGCAGCAAAGGGAGTCGCAGCAAAGGAAGCTGTCATAACAGTTCTAACAGCAGCAGTTGTAGTAACTTTAGCAGTACTAGTATTTGCAGTAGTACCTGCAGTACACGTAGTATGTAGTATAGGTAGTGTTACTCACCGATGTTGGGGTGTTTCAGTAATCGACAGATTCGAGCTTCGCGGTCCAACTTCTGATGATCTGAAAACACGCAGGAACACAGAGGCGCATGTTACCGATCAGAACTATTGATCCTCCGGGCCTAAAACTCTGACGTCCGATTGGACGTCTCAACCGTTAATCATTATCAGGGATAATAACAGAGAAGCAGACAGACAGGGAACAGTTAATGGGGAATGAACAACGTCTTTTTATCTTCCACAAAGGGTTTTACCATTTTCACCTCTCGATCACCCGTTTACATGAACATTCACACACCAACGGGGGCGGAGCCCCCAGTGGGGGCGGAGCCACCAAGTGAGGTGTTCACCAGCCATGTGGACAGGAGATCCACCATCTGAGCTACAGCTGATCACTTAGCGGTAAATACATTTTTTCATAAACCAAAAACATGATTTTCTAACTAATTATTTTGTGAACATATTTGGAGAATTACAGGGTCTGGATTTTTTTAAATTTTGGAAATCGTGACAGACGGATGTTACAGGAGTTGGCGGCGGTGTTGCATGATTTTGGTTGACCTTTTCTCTTTAATGTTGCAGGGAAAACTGATCAAAGATAGTTGTTATAATTAGGTTTCCAGCTGTGAAAAGCTGGTGTGTGTTCCTGTCGGGTGTCTGCAGGTGATCTAACAACAAGAAGTTATTTTTTACTGCCAGAGTCATAACTCAGTCAAATCTCATATCACAGGTATTAAACGTGTATATTTTGATTCATTGTGATTCCACTTCCAGTGGCAGCTGTCTGTACGTCTGTTATAGATTATAGACAGATAATTCTGCTAGTAAGTTTTCCAAAATGTGAACAAATGAAAGCTAACAAAAAAAAAAATAGGCTTAAGTCCACTGCACTGAATCGTATGAAATATGTCATGTCCTGTTGCCAGCAGAGGGCGCTGTGACTATGACTGAATATTACCATAGAGGTGTCTTCAGGGCTGGACTTTTATCAAAGATGTAAAGTTTGAGGAAGATCGAACAATGTAGGACTAAATTACAGCAACTTGTAGTTTCATGGCGATACGCTCAAAATGGCAGCCATGCCACAGGCACACCGTTCGACGAAAACTAATTCTTTTAGTAAATTTTCATCTCCCAGGTGTTAAGATAGGACAGAGAAAATATCAGGTCGGTACGTCAAAGTCTGTAGCAGGAGTTCGTTAAAATACCACACCTGCGAATCGGCAAAAATGGTGACTAAATTCAAAATGGCGGACTTCAACTTAAGTTGAGGTCATGGTGCCAAAATACTTTTTTATACATCTCGGTGTGATACACGTCCAACGAATTTGGTGCATGTAGGTGAAACTAGGTGCCATTTGGCCACGCCCATTAGCAAAACACACATCAGATGTATCGTCTCAACACGCCGGATGTATGTGCCGCGTTTCGTTAGATTCAAGCATCCTTTGACCTTAAACATGAATAATTAAGGGTATTAAACACGGTCCTGTGTGATTGCGCTTCTGTTGCTCTTCATTTATCAGGAATAATGAGCTCCCTTTACTTCAGCCTCTCTGGTCATCCCTCCAGCAGCGACTGATCTCGGACCAGCCGTCGCTCACTTTCAGCTCAGCGAACCGAAGAGAGCCGGCGAGGTTGACGAGTGTCCGGCAGCCAACGGAGAATCTGCTGAGGAAGGTTTCCAACTGAGCAGCGGCTCTGAAGCACCAAACAGAGACGGGCCGATGAAAAACGGCTTCCACACATCAAACGCTCCGAAATCAGAGTCACATCCAGGAATCCCCGAATCAAAGGGAGATGTTCTGCTTCCTGTCAGAGGCATCGGCAAGCTCTCGATTTTTCTTTTTCAAACAAATAAATGACTTCAAACAAACACACACACACACACACACACACACACACACACACACACACACACACACACACACACACACACACACACACACACACACACACACAGAGAAAGAGACGGAGGCAGACTGCTGCTTCAAAGAACATCTCATTGTGTTCAGATCAGGTGGTGTTTGACTCATAAAGTCTGATGATAAAAAAACAACAAAACTGACTGGAGCTATATATCTATATATATATATATATATATATATATATATATATATATATATATATATATATATAGTATTTCATCTTCCTGTATTTCCTCCAGCTCCAGTCAGTTTTGTTGTATATATATATTATATATATATATATATTGGTTTTTAAATCATACCGACAGATAAAACCAAAATTTTTAACTTGAACCCCCAAAAAAAGACCAAATTGGAGACGTTTACTTGCTTTCTGAGTGCTGCAACGGATCTGATCTGAGGTCAGTCCGACGCCGTTTCCACGTTCAGCAGCTGTTGATAAATCCTGCGTGTACATGCAGCGCTGACGGCAGTGCACGCGTACTAAACTGAGATATCCCCTTAAAACAATTTAAACGTACAGCCCTTGCGAACGGGGACGTTTTCTAAAGAGACTCGAACCGTTTCCAACATGTTTATTTCTGCTGTAAAGACATGTTAACATCATCGGGGGGGTCCAGAAGGGATTGACTCACTTTTAGAGCCAGCCTCAAGTGGCCATTTGAGGAACTGCAGTGTTGGCTTCTGCACACACTCTGGTTGTAAATGTCGTTACCAGAAGAAGAGTTTATATACAGTCTGTGTTTTTTTTTTGCATAAATTAAAAAGCGACTGAGTTAACGAACTCCAGATCAGCTGACGTCGCAGAATCTGGTCTCAGGTGTGAAATCAGCTCGTCGGGTGTCGACGCTGATCAGACGGTTCGATCTCAGAGATGAATGATGAGTTTGACAAACTGCAGGGTCTTCAATTGAAAGTTCAGATGGAGGCTGCAGCAGGAAATGAAATCATGCAGCTGATCACTTGTGTAATTGGTGGCTTGTTGTGGTTGAAAATGTGGAGGAGGCGGTTTGGCTTCTGGACTTCATGAGGGCGTGAAGCAGTTGGCTGTTCTCTCCTGATCTGATTTGATCTATTAATTCATTTATTTTGATGTTATTTTA
Source organism: Brachyistius frenatus (assembly GCF_029030835.1). Classification (NCBI taxonomy): domain Eukaryota; kingdom Metazoa; phylum Chordata; class Actinopteri; family Embiotocidae; genus Brachyistius; species Brachyistius frenatus. Next base: position 2,551,275 of record NW_027210604.1, read on the forward strand.
TTTGCTCTCTTTGTTAAAATGAATTTTATCTTGTATAAGTCTGTAAATATTATTATTCTTTATTTTCAAGATTATTTTTAACCTACATTATCTAGTATTTTCATTCGACTAATTTTTATTGTTTTATTTAGTATTTATTTTAGATGTATTTTTGTTAATAATGTTTTAATCTATTTCATCAAATTTTACCGAATTTCCTTTTTGTTCTTTTTCAAAATGGTTTCTCTGGTTTTATTTGATCTAATTTCTTTATGTTTTTATCTTTTATTCTTTGAAATATAGAGTTTGACTTATATGTTATCTATTTGATCAAGTTTTATTGTATTTATATTTGTTCGACTCTTTTTAAGAAGTCTTTTAAAATATTCTTTGATTTTGTTTTACTGTTCGAAGTCTTATGAAATTCACCTGCATAAAACACTCTGAACTGCATTAACCTAAATTAATAAAGTCATTGATTGATCTGCAAGTCCTCTGTAACCGACACACTTTCAGGTTATTATATGTAATAATATCTAAATGTGAAGCAGTTGGTTAAATGGAAATCAATTATCACATTTAAATTTTTTATATAACGAGTCTTTCTTCGAGCAAAGATGCCAAATATTTGCTTTTCCTGCTACTTCGGTGTGAAGATGTTCAGACTGTTTTGTGTTATATATATATATATTTTTAAAGGATTACGGGAAACTGATGGAGGTTTTCTCACGATCGTTTGACATGTTACATTAGATATATTGGATCCGGTGTGTGACGACAGATTTGTGAAATAGTTGCAATAAACGTGAGTTCAGCTGCTTTTTCATCACGTTCGTTATGTAACTTTGTGGACGAGGCTGCAGAGACGTTACAGCAGCAGTTCGTCCTGCGGTCCAACTAAAGTGAATGAGATGGAGATGACACACACACACACACACACACACACACACACACACACATACTTCTTTGTCAACTTTACAGGGTGTTGCTAAGCAACCGAAGGAAATCTCAAAACCAGAATAGTGATATGGAAAAAAAAAAAAAAAAAATCAACAGAAACGGAGTGAGAGATCCACAGCTTCACTGTTTCTCTCAGTTTTATCTTCGTGTTCGAATGTGTGGGAGGGAGGGGGAGGAAGACGGGGAGGGGGGGGGAGGAAGACGGGGAGGGGGAGGGAGAAGGGGGGGGGACTCGTTTCCACCCAATGAAGTACAAATTTCGATGAAATTAAGCAAAAGACAACGTATTTAACGCCCTTCCCGTGCTCTTATATGAATACCAAGTTGCCCAGATCAACAGCAGGTGGCGCTGATTCTCATTAAACCGCTGCGGATGAAGAGTTGACGTCATTCAAAGAGCTCCCGTTGAAGTTTAAACGGTGAAAAAATAAAGAACGTACGACGAAGCTTCGTCATCGCGCCGCGGGGATTTTTCGTACGTTATCATCTTATCGACTCCTGCTTTGAAAACGTTTCCGCATCAAAACTTTTAGAGACGAACTGGATGGAAAAAACGCGACCGGAGACACGAAATGAGCACAAACTAAACAAACGCGCGGTTTCTAATGAGTCCTTTCACACTTTAACTCCCGTTTAATCCGTAGAATCAGCAGATAAACGTGCAATAATAGATTTTAATGTAGCTGTAATCAGATTGGTTACTATAAAAGACTAAAAAGCTTGAAAAGATTTTGTCGGTTGGACTTTTCCGGTCTTCAAGTGATTGAGCGAGTCGGTGCTTCTGCAGATGAGGAGAAGGAAGAAACTACTGTTTGAACTGTGAAGCGTCGAGCTTTTAAAACGAGGCCGACGTCATTCAGGGAGCGCAGCGGCAGCTTTAATAAAGGACGCCGGGGGGGCCTCGCGCGTTATTAAACTGCGGCGGTCGTTGTGTGCATTCTTGTGTTTGCGGTGCAGATATCAGCCGAGCGGGTTTCAGCCTTTTAAATGAAACGCGTCCAACGCATCCGATAACGCGAGCGAGGTGTCAAGACTCGTGCTTCGGCGTCGCGGTCCTCCTTCAGGTCCTCACCTCTGGCAGAAAGCTTCTTGGTGTTGATGATCTTGGCAGCGTACTCCTGACCCGACAGGACCTTCACGCAGCGCCGCACGATGGAAAACGCTCCCCTGGAAAACACAGCAGGAGGAACCGATCAGCTGGACCATGTTTTCAACGTGTTTCTGCAGATATCGGTACAGTTGCAGCTGCTCTTCCTCCTTCAGTAACTTAAACACTACTAGATTTTACTGCTAATACACATTAAATACTACTGCGACTGCTTTTATGCTACTCCTACTCTCACTTTAAAAAAACAAACAAACATAGTTCCAGGAATGGGAGTGAGTTAGGATATCTGCTGCTCAGGGTTCGACAGATGTGTTTTTTTCAGTCTGCCTCATTTTTTTTTTTATCAATGAGAGGATCAATAACTGTGATATTGACGGTGAAATATAAACGATGATTCTTTTCATGGGTGGAAGTGAAACTGTAGTTTCTGCAGAAAAGCTTTCTGTGTTTCTTATGAAAGCTGCATTCTGCCACCCACCATCACATTATGTAAGAGACTTGGCATTATGTGTGTGTGTGTGTGTGTGTGTGTGTGTGTGTGTGTGTGTGTGTGTGTGTGTGTGTGTGTGTGTGTGTGTGTGTGTGTGTGTGTGTGTGTGCGTGTGTGTGCGTGTGTGTGTGGGCGGTGAGTGGGACGGGGTCAGAAAGGTGTTACACTCATCCCTCCATCCATCGATGCATTTATTCAGCCGTCTGTTTGATCAGCGACTGATCAGCGAGACAATCAATAATCTATAAATCATTAAACTTGATCAAAGTCACAGATATTAATAAACATTTTCCGGGCCTCCTACTAATTACCATTCAGTCATTGTTTTACTATGATTAACAATGACAGCACATATGTAGCTGCAACACTATAAAATATGAACTGCAATTTATACTGAAATAAATAAATCCATAAAGTTTTACCAAAACGCTCATCGAATGTTAGAAATTTAAAATAACTATAAAAGCGTAAAACCTGTTAATGTATTGCTTTATAACTAATATAATAATAATGTAATGTAGAAAATATGACTGGATTATAAATTGTGATATGTTGGAGTGACATAATTGATTATGATGATAAAACTGCAAACCTTGTCAATCCACCTGTATGATATCAGTATAAAATTATATTAATGATAAATATCATAAATAATTGGACAAATAATAGAAAATTATTTTCAAAAATGATTAGGTATTTAGCATACAGCAAAAACGATAAAGAAAATATTAATTTGCGAATTGTTATATTAATTCATACAAACCTAATAATTAAAAACTAATACATGTCATAAGTACAACTGTAAATAATCAATAATTATAGTACTGAATATTGGACTCATATATAAAAACTAAACTAACTAAATAAACAGTACAGTACTTTATAGTGATGAAGATGAAGATGTAGATGAAAATGAAGATGAAGATGATGATGATGATGATACTCACTTGCCCAGCTCCTCGTACAGCTGATACTCTTCAGTGAAACGAGTGCAGATGACCGTTGCCATGGTGACCCGGCGGGGCGAGGGTCAGGGGGCTCCCTGTCGTCTTCCTCTGAGGATGGTGATGATGATGATGATGATGATGAAGGCCAAGAGTTAGAGCCGTCTGTTTTTCTGTCTGTCGGAGGGATGGAGGAGAGAACTCAGAAAGAGGAAGAAGAAGAAGCAGCAGCTGAGACGGAGAGAGAGTTTGTCTCTGGACGGAGGAGAGGAGGAGGAGGAGGAGGAGGAGGAGGAAGATGGAGGGATGATGGAGAGAGCAGTGAGGAAGAGCTCCGTCTCTCCGTCTCTCCGTCCTGATCTGTGGCTCAGCGAGAGGGAGAGTGAGAGAGTGACGCTTTGAGGCGCTCACCCTGCCCGCCCACTCCCCCGTCAGCCAATCAGAGGCCAGGACTCAGACACACACACACACACACACACACACACACACACACACACACACACACACACACACACACAGTTACCAGCGTCGTCATGGTAACTGAATCCCCGTCTGAGCTGAAAGTAAAGAAACACTGCCGGCTCTGAAAGAGTATCAAAAACTGCAGTACAACTACTGATACTGCAAATAGTCGTACAGCTAATACTACGACTGATACTGCAAATATTACTATTGATACCGCAAATATTACTGCTGCAATTACAACTACTGAAACTGCAAACACCACAACTAACACTCCAAATACTGCTGTGAATACAACTACCTCAGATATTACTACTGAGACGGGTAATATTACTACTTCTAATACTACAACTAATACTGTTACTGTAAATATTACTACTGCTTCAATATTTCTGCAAATACTGCTACTAACACTCCAAATACTACCGTGAATATTGCTACTTGAAATACGACTGCTGACATTGCTAATACTGCAAATCCTACTGCAAATATTACTACTGCTCACACCACTGATGATGGTGCAAATACTACTTTTGATACACCCAATACTACTCCAGACACTCCAAATACTACCGTGGATATAAGTACTTTAAATACTGATCCAGCAAACACGAGTACTGCTCATGTTACCGGTGATGCTGCTAATACTGCAAGCCAAGTATTATACTGCAAATACTACTACTGCTAACACTACTAATGCTGCAAACAAGACTGCTGCTAATACTGTATACGCCACTAATCATACTGCAAATACTATAGTTGCTCATACTATTAACGATATTGCAAACATTACTACTGTGATACTACGCCTAACAAGGCTTATAGTATTACTAATAATGGAGGTTTGAAGGACCCCCTGGAGGTTTGAAGGACCCCCTGGAGGTTTGAGGCCCCCCTGGAGGTTTGAAGGACCCCCTGGAGGTTTGAAGGACCCCCTGGAGGTTTGAGGGACCCATGAGGCATCAGATAAGATCAGGTGTTCAGTAACTGCTCGTACAGTGTAAAAATCCTTTCAGTTGGTTTAAGAGCTGTTGCCTAATTGATTAGTTGATTGACAGCGATCATGAGCAGCTCTACTGATAACTGATCTCTGTGTTTTAAACAGAACATCTGAAGGAGTCACCGGGAATATTTCACCATTTGTGGACATCTGACAGAGCAGATGATTGATCGCTGATCACCACCCTGACGAGATGAGAACGATCTGAAGTTTCAGTTTCCAGGTTTTCGTCTGAGCGTCCAGCAGACGGAGGGACGTTGACTTTCCCTCCGTCTATTTTTAGTTTGTTTGTCTCCGCAGGGACGAGCTTCCTGTTTCTCTCTCTGTCTTTCTGTCACTCATCTTTTCTGCTTGGTTTCCTCTTTTTCGAGCCTCCTCCCTTCTCCAGGGATGAGGAGGAGGAGGTGGAGGAGGTGGAGAAGAGGAGGCGGAAGCTGATTGGTCAGCAAGAGTGTAGACCGAGCTCGAACACTCGTCTTTGCAGCGGATATCAAACAATAAGAAAGGAGCTGTTAGCAGGTGAGAGCAGCGGTGGGAGGACTGGGAGCGTGGAGGTTTCTGATTGGTCGGTTCTGAAGTGCACCACAACAGGACAGAAACACTTTTTACCTGTTTTGTGGGTTGATCCAAACGCCATCATCATCGACACAAGATCGCCGGAGTGAAGAGTTTCAGAGAGGCGACGTATGATTATCGAGACACCGTCAATCACGGGAGGGTTGATGAGAAGGGGGCCTCGGGGAGTCAGGAGGAGACACAAAACGACTTCAAAAATGGACTCCCAGCCCAAAGGCCCGAACCTGGTTCAGACCTGGAACCAAACCGAGTCTGAGCTTTGAAACGGGTGCGGAGACCGGCCCAAATGTCCACAACACCATGGTTTAAGGCTGACCTTAATTCTCCCCAGTTTCTCTGATGTATCAGTGTGAGGCGAGTACTGCCCTCTGCTGCCTCCTGCTGGACACATCTGAACACTGCAGAAACCAATAACATTTTACAAACAGCGTAGCATTATGAAAGCTCACCAGGAACCACTGACTTTATTCATGTGCTATGATGTGTGCCGTTCGGCCCATACTTCCTCCAGACTGTTTACATAATTCATGAACTCCCATGAATTCCCAACACCTGAAACATAAAGAACAAACAAACCCGGAGAAACGACGCTTCAACACATAAAGGAGAGAAAACAGATTTATTCCCACATTAGAGAGGAACAAACGTTCTTCCAGGTGAGCTCAAAACCAGTTCAGCATCCGATCTTTAACTGCTACTCGGTGATTACTGTTACAGAGAAACACCCAACGTCATCGGAGCTATAAGCTCTCAGACAGTTGCGACAGTGTTCTGCGTAATTACGAAGGTATCGCTCGATGGAAAGTCGTATTATAACGGCTGAATGGCCTTTAAGGTTGGTTGACAGAGTCCACGATCCAGAGTTCAGGGTCTGGCGTTCAGACTCGTCAGTCCAGAGTCAACAGTTTAAAGTATATCGGCCAAAATCCAGAGAGTCCAGGGTTAAGTATTCCAATTACTGAGCACTGAAGCCGTAGTCCAGAGTTTCGAGAGTTCAGGGTCGAGAGTCCAGAGTTTCTAAAGTTCAGGGTCTAGAGTCCAGACTTTCATGATTGTAAATGTCGAGAGTTGGGGGGTGCAGAGTGTCTTAAGTTTATATTCTAATATTCAGACTTCATACTTCAAATTCTAGCGTGTAAAGGAGAGAAGTTCAGAGAGTCTTGAGTGAGTAGAGTTGAGAGTCTTGAATATCTAAAGTTTCTTTAAGTTTCATTTTATTAAGTCCAGAGTGTCCAAAGCGCTCCAAAGGATCTGAACTGGGATCCGTTTTGAAGTACATGAATATGAGAATTATCACCACCAGATCCTGATTTTGATTATAAGAGTCAAAGTTTCTCAAGAGAGGAAGAAAAAAAAAAAAAACCTGCTGGAAAGTCAGGGATCCTGCACGGGTTCTACAGAGTCTTCGACTGGTTCTACAGAGTCTTCGACTGGTTCTGCAGAGTCTTCGACTGGTTCTGCAGAGTCTTTGACGGGTTCTGCAGAGTCTTTGACGGGTTCTACAGACTCTTCGACTGGTTCTGCAGAGTCTTTGACGGGTTCTGCAGAGTCTTCGACTGGTTCTACAGAATCTTCGACTGGTTGTGCAGAATCTTCAACTGGTTCTGCAGAGTCTTTGACGGGTTCTGCAGAGTCTTCGACCGATCCTGTCGGGTTCTTAAGTGTTTCTAGGAGTTCTGGACTAAGATTTCGGGTCTCAGCGATGAGTCTTTTGACGCCGACCATCCATTGGCTTACCTCAGTCACATGATCGACCATCAGAGAGCGATGAATCTCATCAGCGGAGTCCCAGTGACCCGACTGTAACTCTGGAGAAACAAGACAGATGAGCGTTCAGACACTGGTTCAGGGACACAGGTGTACAATGAGACAGACAGGTGTGGAGTGAAACAGACAGATGTGAAGTGAGACAAGTTACCGAGAGACAAGGCGTCCATGCGTCTCTTGACAGGGAGGCTGAGTCTACCTGACCTCCAGCTGTCCTCCAGGAGGCGGAGCCGCTTTGCCACATCATTACACACCTGATCCTGCAGACAGGTACGTTAAGGTTAAACTTATATCTGTGATAAAAGTGATTTGTGCTGTGACGGCGCCCCCTGCTGCTGCGTATTTTTAATACTTACTTTAACAGTGTGTCTGCAGGCAGCGAGTGCTCGGTTCAGCACAGACGTCACGCCCTCCACATCAGGCTCACTCTCTGATTGGCTGCTGGCGGCCTCTCTCTGACTTCTCATTGGTCCCTGGCGGGGAGGGGGCGTGGCCACTCCACCAGGTGGAGGTCGAGCTGTGGGGAGAATTTTTTTTTCACACCTCTGCTGTCAGACAGGCTCATTGGTATAAAATGCTCGCCACTGTTTTCCATTTAAAAAACATCTGTACCTTACCTGGGTGGAGAGGGGGCGTGGCTGCACCACATGGAGGCGGGGCCAGAGGGTTGGATGAGGGAGGGGCTGTAGGTCCGGCTCCTGTACCTGGTGGACCAATCAGGGACAAGATGTTGGAGGCCATAAAGGTTGATTTAATTTCATGAAATTATGATCATTGTTATTATTATTTTTATTATTAATAATACACCTAAAGACGTGCTGATTTACTGATTTTTTTTTTCATACCCAATGCACACGGTGGAGCCACTCTCTTGTTCAGGGGGTTCTTCTGTGGTCCGCGGGCCATCTGATGGCCGTATGAGAACTGAGGGGGGTCGTTCCAGCCCCGCTCCTGGTTACCTTTGGCAACGCAGACGGTTTAATTAAGGGACAGTTCAACAATCCGGGGAGACTTATTCTCTAATATGAATATTAATATCTGGGTAACAATTATTCACTTTCACAGATGTTTGAATGAATTTAATTGTCGACTGTCTCCAACCAAACTCCATTGAATTTTTGGCCGCTTTATCACGCCTCGATATGACTTGACAAATTCAGGAATTGGAACAGTTCTTGCAAATAAATCGTGTATTTATATCACTAAAACAAAACCAAACAAAAATCTCTATCATGACATTTAAAGTTATTAACACCACCATCAATCAAACAACTAACTGCTGTTAATCGTCCCAAGTAAATCTAAACAACCCCTCTTTCAAAACTAAAAAAAAAAAAAAAAAAAAAAAACGTGGATAATTTATAGCCCGAATTAAAAAACAACATCCAATTAGACCATAAATGTAATTCATTATTTTTTTTAAAGTTTTGAATTTTTGCTTATAATCGACGGAACATAAACTTGGCAAAATCTTGACGGGACATCGTCGCTCCACACGAGTCTCATTCCGGGGATCACGTCAGCTGCAGGCCAGAAACCCATTCAACACTTCATCCACATTATTAAACATTTTGTTTCATGAACTTTTGTTTCCACCCCGTCGGGAGCTGCTCGGTGGAAAAAAAAAAAAAGGGGGAAACTCACCGGGTTTGATGTACACGTCCTCCATTTTGGGCTCCATGTTAATATTACCCAAAGTATATTTCGTCCAGTTTACGGAGCTGAACGGAGAAAACGGATGAGAAGAACCGGAGGAAACATGGACGATTTTCCAACGAAGTTTGGTTTAACTTGACATTTAATTTAGACCGGTAAAACAAGTCCTACTGTTTACAAGGCGGGCGCTTATTCAGTTTTAATGAGCTGCATGTGAATAGGACCCTCAGCATTTACCAACATGACGTCCGGTCAGAATTTCAAAATAAAATATGCTTTTCTTTTTCTTTTTTTTTTAATTGACCATTTTAAAGTACTTCAAACCTTTTTATGTATTTATTTTGTATTCTTAATAACATTTCTTGTAATATTTAGTCAACTAACACAATACAATCTGGATGACTAAAACATTTTAAAAATGACACAAAAAAAATTAAGTGAAAATTAAAAGTTGTAAATTTGGTAGTTTATTAGTTCAATAATGGGTATCTATTTATTAACTTGGTTTTTTTTTAACCGTCTTGTAGGGAAATATGAGCAGCAGTTTAGAAATCCGCCTGCTACTGTAGGTTATATCAGCCACACCACTATAAATTATGAATGAAGACATCTAACCATTGTTCAATGTTTTTATATATAATATTATATAATGAGTTTGTATTAATGACATACTGAATTTTGGATGCAGTTATTTTGTGTCTTTGTCTCTTGCATGCCATCCTCTAAAATTGCAATCAATTTGGTACCTTACTTTGACAGAAGAGACGGTTGTACTTCCTCCGATGTTCTCGAGCTTAATCTTAAAACATTTCCGGGACACGTGGCCACTTTGGCACACTTACTGTGACGGGACATGGTGTAGTGTGACGTCGACAGACGGTCAGGTAAGAAAATAAAAACAAAAACGACCATAAGACCTTTGCTGTGTTCCAGATGACATACTTCCCGTAGTACCCTAACAAATAGTACTCGTCCATGTCAGGGCTCTTACTGTGTAGAGCAGGGATTAATAATAATAATAATAATAATAATAATGATAATAACAATAACAATAATAATAATAATAAACTTCATTTGTATAGCAAATGAAATGCACCTCAAAGTGTTTTACAGCATGATAATTACATGCAGTGTGTCACATAAAAACAGATATAAAGGAACATTTAAAAATATAGAAAATAAATGAGATGCATAAGAAACACAAATAGAGTTCAAATGTAAAATAAAGCAATATGCATGTTAAAGGCGCTGTGCAAAGTGCAAGAGAGCTTCAAGAGTAACTAGTTAAAGACTAAAGTAAAGAGAAATGTTTTTATCTTTCTTTTTAACTATTAACTGAGCAGCTTCCCTGATATCCTGATATGATTTGGAGCAGAACTGACAGAAGCTGCTGAACCTCCAATAAACCAGCAGCAGATGATCTCAGTGTTCCTGAAGGTTCATAGTTAACCAGAGAGTCAGAGATGTAACTCGGTCTGCCTAACTGTATAATCTACTCCGGATGGCTTTAACTTCAAATCTCCAGCGAGTCACCTCGGAGTTTATTTTTGACGAGGAAGTGTCCTTTAAACTCTCAGTCTCTAGGACTGCCTTCTCTCACCTGCGCAATATTGCCAAATTTAGAAACATCCTGTGTCAGAGCGACGCTGAAAAAAAAAACCGAGTCATTTGTCTCTTGTGGTCTGTAACTCTTTAAGATGAGGACGGGAGGAAACGCCTGCAGCTGTCAGGCTGCTCACCGGCCACCAGTCTGGGACACTTTTTCTGCTTCTGACATCAGACGTAACACTCTCCTTTTTGGTAAAGGCCGGCTCAGGTGACCTTGAATCATCCCTTCGTTCTGCTGCTCGGGGACTTCCCATCATGCACTTGGCTCCTCTCCTCACTTTCAATGCATTTGTATGGCACCATCACATCTCATTTACCTTCATGTCTTCTCTTTACCTTTCTGCAGGTATCTCTGTCTCTGCATGTTTCTGACCCGTGTTTATCGTTTTGTTCTTCAATAGTTGTTGTTTTTATATATAAAAATATATATATATATTTTTTTTTATCACTATGACAAATAATCTACCAAAACTCAAACACAATTTACATTACACAAGTGTTCCTGTTCTCCTTCTGAACTGAATTTTGCTTTTCTACAACAGTATATGTTCGTAAAATTGAACTTAATCCCACATGACATTTCACAAACTAAAACAGAAACAGAACGAAGACTAAAAACAGAACCAGAAATAGAGTAAATAGAGGAACAATGATCATACACGCATTTTCTTTTCTTCTTTTTTTTTAGTGCACATGCAGTTGTTTTCTTTCAATGTCATTTTTTACAGTGAAGTGGGAGCGAGGCAGAGAGTCAGACATGGAGGGGAGTGATGACATCAGCAGGAGGAGGAGGAGACAGAGAGGGAGGAGAGTGATGACATCAGCAGGAGGAGGAGGAGACAGAGAGGGAGGAGAGGAGGAGGAGGAGGACGAACAGCATCCTTCATCAGACAGAGAGGAGAGAGAGAAAGAGAGAGAGAGAGAGAGAGAAAGAGGAGGGACGAAGAAGAGGAGAGAGGGAGAGACGCCGGGACAGCAATAAAATAAAGGAGAAGAAGAAGAAGACTGATGGTGTTGTCTGAGGGACGGACAGAAACACAGAGACAGACAGGAAGGAGGAGGCTTTAACGTCCGTCCTCTGGGCCTGAGAGTGTGTGTGTGTGTGTGTGTGTGTGTGTGTGTGTGTGTGTGTGTGTGTGTGTGTGTGTGTGTGTGTGATCAGCTGATTGGAACACACGCGTTGGAGGGCGGAGCCATGATGGGCAAGGATTACATGTTGGCTATTATCATAGTCAACTATGATGGTAAGACACACACACACACACACACACACACACACACACACACACACACACACACACACACACACACACACACACACACACACACACACACACACACACACACACACACACACACACACACACACACACACTCATGAAGACAGGAGTCCAGGTGATACTACTTGTTTTATGAGGACCTTCTACTCAGTAAAGTAGTTGTTTACATGTTTTTTTGTCTCTTTGCTGAACTGCTGTTGACACAAACATGCAGAAGGGTCAGATTAACATAAGAAATGAAATACAAAGTGTGACAACATTGCACAGCTTGATATAATGACCTGTTAGATTTAGCCTTATGTTTATATGAGCTGGTAGTTTCACCTCAGACCATTTTAAAGAGTAGCTGGAGTCAAAGCTTTTATTAAACCCGTGCAATTTATGTAAATAAAAATGAAGCTGTGGTTGCAAAATGATATAATATATTTAGAGTTTTGATGTTTAATCTGCACAGTTGTCACTAGAAACTGGGACTGAGGGGGGGAGTTTAGACAATGTTCATTTCTCCATCAGTCACGTGACCTTGTGATCGAGCATTAAGAGTTTATCTGAAGCTCCTCTGAGTCTTCAGAGTCTCGGGAAAGTAGAAACCGACAGTCAGTTGAAAATAAAATCCCCTTTTTGTTTTTGTTTTTTTGCATCTTTGTGTTTAAACCTTCAGTGGCGGGACGGTAAGATGAAGAAGGAATCGGGTACCAAAATATCATGAATTAGGATCTGACGTGTCAAACATCTGAATATATATATCTGCTCTCAAAAGAGGGAAAAACAGTTTCGCTTTGACTGTGGTCCTTTAAAGCGTAATTAAACCCTAAAACTGTGTTAGAGGACTTTTAGGTCAAAACAAACAACGTGCAGTCTGTCAAGTCCCTTTTGACCTGGTTTCCCCGTTTCGAGTGGCCTTCATGATGTCATCATTTATTGCTGGGCCTGTAATGACCACCATGATGTCATAATTCCCCCCAGAAACCAACTAGCACAATACAGCTGACATGATTGATGGAGAACTGAATTTCTAACTAATTTCATCAATAATTGAAGTCCATTTTTATTTCAAATGTAAAAATTCTCTGGTAGAAACTTCTTCAATGTGAAGATGTGCTTGTCTTAGTTTCCTATTGGACAGTGAATTTAACACGTTTTGGCTTTTTATTGACAAAAAAAAAAGTGTGTTTCAGTTGTATTCTTCTATTTTCTGACATATAATTGGCGTTTGCAGCCTCTGTGATAGATTATATAACCTCACGCAACCTCACAGAGTCTGTGCGGCGACAGTATCGAGGTTTAAGGCGCGATCGCACGCCGGTGAACTTTTGAGCTGGCAGCTAACAGCGGCTGTCAATCACAAAGGAAAACATCCCCAGTGATTCCTGCTCTGAAAGGTCAAACTGTAACTGAGCACATTTAATCAAACATGTACTTTCTGAAAAACAGTCACACATTTGTAGGAAATGTTCACAAACCCTGTAAATAAAATAGGTAGATGATTTGAAATGCTGACCGTAGTTTATTCGGCTGGTCAGTTCGTACCGACCCTCTCGTCCAGCTCATATTTGATCTTATCAGCCGATTCAGCGTTTTGTGTCTCTGAAAGTTTATTAATTATTCAGAGCCTCTTTGGTTTCCTCTCTTCCTATTCACTCGTTTGACCTCAGGTCGCTCCGGCGGCTTCTTCTCTTGTACTTTTTGTTCTGACATCACTTCAGTAACGCAACATGAATGTTAACAACCGCTGTCCTAACAGAGCGGCGGAGAAGGTGGACGGCCTGGTGACAGTTTACAAAAACTCCCCAGAGACACATGTTACACCGAGTGTAGCCTCGCTGCCCCGAGCAGCGTCTCGCAGGTAGAAGTCATTACTCAGTTAGATGTGAACTCACAGACGTGAAACGTGTATGTTTAGATTCACAGTGAGGAAATAATCCTCTCTGATGTTCATCGAGAATAAACCTCCAGAAGTCCACTGAGAAACCAGAGAAAGACGTTCTTCAGTATCACAGTAAAGCAGTGATACCTGCAACCATTAATGTACGTTCTGCCACAGAGGTAACGTGAAGGTCGTTTAAAACCACGTGCTGCTGGCCTGCTGATATTTTAATCAATCTCTGAATTCATTAATGTATGAATTTAATGGTATTTGTCTTTATTGATGTATTTATGATTGAATGAAGACCGTTTTTTATGTGTCTGCAACGACCGACTGGAGATTAAAGTCACCTTCTGCTGCAGAAATAAAACTGCAGAGTAAGAAAGGAGAGCAGAGGAGAGCAGAGGAGAGCAGAGGAGAGGAGAGGAGAGGAGAGGAGAGGAGAGGAGAGGAGAGGAGAGGAGAGGAGAGGAGAGGAGAGGAGAGGAGAGGAGAGGAGAGGAGAGGAGAGGAGAGGAGAGGAGAGGGTTGATTTTCTTACATCATGTGACTGCTGGCATTATTTCACTGATCAATATTTAATCTGATGATCAGTAGAATCTCAGTTAGTCTTTGGCTCTTGTGACTGTCAGCTGATTGGACAGAAGCTCCTTACATCTGTGATCACTTCACCTACCTGTCTCTGTCTGATAGATGTTTGAGTGGACTTTTTTTGTTGTTGTTGAGACTAATGGGGTTTCTGTGTCTGCAGACAACATCTGGACCGACCAGAACCTGCTGCTGGACCCGGACCTTCCCTCCGGTTGGAGAACCATCAAAGACTCCACAGGAACCTACTACTGGCACGTTCCCACTGGCGCCACCCAGTGGCAACACCCCCGCCTTACTGGGCCGACACAGCCACTGGAGACACAGGTGAGAGCAGAATTAGTTTCCCTCAGTTGGGTGTGAATTAGATGTGACCGACCCGGTTCCTCAGTGTGGTCCAGTTAGCTGTGGCTCTTCTTCTTCTTCTTCTTCTTCTTCTTCTGTGGTGTCTCAGCAGGAGGAGGCCGGCGAGCAGAGCTCTGATAAAGACACGAGCGGACCACCAGAACAAAGGTAACACATACGTTTGTCTTTCTACACTTATGAGTCCCCTCATTGATACAACATGTTCCTTCACCTTTTACCTTGAACATCACAACTGAACACCAAAACCTGAACACCAAAACCTAAACACCAAAACCTGAAGACCACAGAAACGTCCTCAGGGCTGTGCGGCCCAATAATGTTCTCTACTTAAGTCGTGCAAATCATGCATTCTCCGTCTCACGTCAAAGCAGGTGTCCATGATTACAACCCTGATGAAAAGATAGCAGTTGACCTTCCTTCTGGTCACAAAGAGAGAGCGAAGTCGGGGTGATAGTTATAGTGATGAGAGAGCATCAGGTGAAGTGGTGCATAACACTCCAATGTCCCCATAATGCAGAAATGTCCCCATAATGTAAAGATGTCCCCACAATTAACAAATGTCCTCAGTATGATGGTTTGAAACTGAAATCGGTCCTCACAAGGGAAAGCGACACACAAACACACACACACGTCCCCGTAGGTCCCTGTAATTCTGTAATTATCAGGACTTTCTCATCACAGTTTTTTGTTTTGTTTTACTCAGGTCTTCGTGGCATGAAGATTATCTCACCAACCACGACCCGGACTCGAAGGTAAGACAACAACAACAGAAATTAACAGACTGGAAATTGAATGTAGGAAATCTGTGCCGTTGCTGCTTCATGATAACGTATCTGAGAAAGAAGAGAGGAATACTGAAGTGAATCAAATACCACGAGTTTTGTTGTTGTTTTGAGAGTTGACTGCAGCGCCCCCTGCTGCCTGAACATTTCGATTGAAGGTGTGAACCGGTTTTTATTTCCTTATGTTCGTCCCCCGTGCGTCTTTGTGTTTATAAACAAAAGAAAGTTTATACTTCCTGTGCACTCGCTATAGTTGTTTAAATAAAGTTCAATACAATCATAAAATGATGTCGGTGTTACTCGATGAAGTGAAAGCACACGTCCTCCTTTGGATCAGGATTTATTCTGGTGGTCTAATCTGCACTAATCTCGCTCTCTCTCTCTCCTTGTTTGTGTCTACCGCTCTCGACCACAGTTTTATAGAAAATTAATCTGATTTAATCTGTCTCTCTCTCGTCTGTCTCTCGTCTGTCTGTCTCTCGGTGTCCTGGTTTCTCTGTTTGTCACCCAACAACCCACTGACCATTTAATCCCACCATCTACCAACATGTCGGTCTACATCCACCCGTCTGTCTCTCTCTCCACCAGTGTTTTGCAGTGCGGTCTTTGGGCTGGCTGCAGGTGGAGGAGGAGGACCTGTCTCCTGGTCGCAGCAGTCTGGCTGTCAGTAATGTCATCCAGCAGCTGTCTCACTCCAACAGCCCTGAGCAGAGAGACAGGCTGGAGGCCTGGGGGGAGGTGAGACACATATCACTGCCCTCCAGAGGCAGGAGCAGTAACTGCGTGTGTGTTCAAACTGAGTTGCCTGATTTACTGTATAAAACATATTCCAGTTTGAAACCTGTTCAGACTGTCCATATCTGGTTTGGACCACCAGAATCTGGTTTAAACCTGTTCAGACTGTCCACATCTGGTTCGGACCACCAGAATCTGATTTAAACCTGTTCAGACTGTCCATATCTGGTTTGGACCACCAGAATCTGGTTTAAACCTGTTCAGACTGTCCACATCTGGTTCATACCACTAGAATCTGGTTTAAACCTGTTCAGACTGTCCACATCTGGTTTGGACCACAAGAATCTGGTTTCATATTGTTTTTGAATCTCAAGACTACGTTATAGTTGTTTTCTGTCTGTCTGCAGGGTCGGGAGATGATGATGGTTCTGAAGAAAGACACCCTGAGCCTCTTGGATCCTTTAGACCAAACCCCCCTCCACCGTCAGCCAATCATCAACATCCGTGTCTGGGGGGTGGGGTGCAATAATGGGAGGTGAGCCAATCGGAGAGCAGCTGACTAGAATACGAGTCCAACCTGTCAGAATCTGGATCAGACTACCAGAATCTGGTTCTGAAACTGTTCACACCGGCAGGATCTGGTTTAAGCTTGTTGCATTTCACTATCAAGAAGCCCATCAGTGTATTTTGTTTTTATTTTCTGGAAAAAGTCATTTTATTCTGTGTCAAAAAGTTTTGGATTCAGTTCTGCTCTCATCCAAACCTCTGACTGGCTTCATCTCGATGGCACCCGAAACTAGAGCTCATGGGTGTTATCGTATTTAAGAACAAACAGGGTGTTTGGATAAGAGTACTCGCATGTGTCGTCTTTTTGCATTTCTGTTTCTACACCTGTTCAGTGATTAAAACCCAACATCTAAATTTGAAATAATTGAAACTGCCCGACGATGAATTTGTGTAAACTCCGAAAGCACCCACTCCTGGTTTGACGGCCCTGCATGCTGAAAGCGTTCACATCAAAGTCACCTTTCAGTTTCTTACCCGTCACACTAACGCTGTCACTCTCTCTGTTTCTTTGCCACGCCCTCCCAACACCTGGCAGGGACAGGTAAACCACCTCAGAGACACTCGTCTTCACAGCCTCCTCTAAACGCCAGGGTCACTTATTTATATCACTATTTCACCAGCTGACCGTCATGTACGCTACCTGATCAACCCATTGTGTGTGTGTGTGTGTGTGTGTGTGTGTGTGTGTGTGTGTGTGTGTGTGTGTGTGTGTGTGTGTGTGTGTGTGTGTGTGTGTGTGTGTGTGTGTGTGTGTGTGTGTGTGTGTGTGTGATGCATTCAGGGACTTTGCCTTCGTGGCGGGCGATAAGGACAGCTGTATGTTGAAGTGTCATGTGTTTCGCTGCAATGCTCCAGCCAAAGCCATCGCCACCGCGTTGCATGAGATGTGCTCCAAGGTCAGTGACTGACCGGAGGTTGTCTCTCAGATGGGAATGTAATGCAAGTTCATTTGTTCATTTGGTGTTTAATCACATTGAAACATTGAATATTTTGGATTCTGTTCCTCAAATTCTGTTATTCCCAAATCAGTTTTTTATTTTTATTTTTTTATGTTCCAAATTAACTTTTTAAAATCATACATTTTAACCTCAACAGCGCTGTTTTTCATCCTGTTTGAGCGACGTGTTTGTTTAAACTAGCAGTAAATAGTTGAACTTTTTATGTGCGAGGTGATTTAAATGTCTTCAGTGGGAACCGGCTTCGTGAAACGAAAGCGGTAAAATGCACCTAATGGGTTTTTATTGATGTGTCTGTGACCGCAGATGATGTCTGACAAGACGCTGATGAGGCCGTCTCGGTCTCTGACCATGGAGAGCATCTCACCTGAAGACCTGCCGAGACAAGGTGACTCACCTGTTCTGTTCTCGCAGGTCGGCCGTCGCTCTCTGATTGCTGATCACTTCTTTTTGTTGCTCCAGTGGAGTTCTTGGAGGCGGTGCGTCAGCGCGTTCAGAAGTTCGAGGTCCAGTACATCGGCAACCTGCCGGTGTCCAGAGCAATGGGTAGGACGAGAAAACACCTGCTACACCTGACCGCAGTGTTCAGCTCTGTGTTAAAAAAAAAAAAAAAAAGACCGAATATTTCCTTGGATTTAAATGCAGCCGTCATATCAAGGAAAAATCTTTAATTTTCGTTTTTTATTTAGCTACCTTTAATGGTGATTTTTTTTTTTTTTCTCCAGAAAACTACTAGTAAGTTGTTAGTAAATGATGTAATTCATGTTAATCAAGTTAATACCAGATAACCTCATTAACAAGACGACACAGTCTAGTGGAAAACAAAACAAATACTTACCGACACCAAACCGGCGACGTCACCGGGTCGACTGAAACCTGACGGGTTGTAACTCCGGCTGCTGGGCTCGAGACGAAGGTGTGTTGCGTTGCAGGTATGGAGGTGTTGAACAGAGCGATAGAAAGCATCTTGAACTCCACGGACCATGACGACTGGGAGCCGATCGTCATCCACGTCACCGACAACATCCTGTCTTTTTGGAAGGGAGAGGTATATCACCGACATACACCCTTGGCACGTAAAACTCTCGTCAGAGCTCACGGCAGCTGCGTTTTTAACGGGCCGCTCGCTCTGGTCCCGACAGGACGGAGACGAGCCGTTCTGGGAGTGTCAGGTACGTTTCCTCACCTTTCTGGGCGTCGGCCACGACTGCCACACCTTCGCCGTGATCGTGGACGGCGGCACGCAGCGGTTCGAGTGTCACGTGTTCTGGTGCGAACCGGACGCGGGGATGCTCTCCGAGGCCGTCCAGGCTGCGTGTATGGTAAGAAACGACAAAGGAAGAAAAAAATCATCAACATTTCAGGTACCCACTTAATTTATAGCTGAAAAACAAACACAAAACAGCTTTAGACTTATAATGTGGCGTAGCGATCTCGGAATTAAAAACAAATTAAAACCCTATCAAGGTATGTGGTTAGATTAAATCAATAACCAAACACAGGTCTGCATCACACAAATGCAGAAATCAGAATTATTAACAGCTTATTTGCTGCAAACATATGAAATTAGAAATATATAAGTGCTGCTGTTGTTCTCTAACGGCAGATAATTAATTTAAGACAGCAATTCGTCTGTTTTTACAACTTGAAACTTTCTAAAGTGTAACTTAAGTGCCAATATTTTATTTGGTTGAATTAAAAAGGGTGCTGCCCCGCAAAAACCTTTTAACTTGACTTTATTAATGAGAAACATCTTCATAAAGTCCAATAAACTTTTAAAATGCATCAATTATATTATCATTAATATGTAAATTAATGGGTTTGCCGTACATCCTCGCCAACTGAATCAATGCAACTCTTCTTCTCTTCTTTCACATTAGCTGTGTACCTATGTCGCCCTCTGCTGGTGGCGCATCTCATGACAGACTCCTCTAATGTTTGTTTGTTTTTTTCCTCCCCATCAGGTCCAGTATCAGAAGTGTCTGGTGGCTCAGACTCCTCCTCCGCGGAGCAAATCTGGGCGTGCGACCCCGTCGAAGGTCAAACGGGCCAACTCCATGGACAGCGCCGCTTTCCCTCCTCTGACGTCCCATTTCCACGGCGGCAGCAGCGGCTCCATGATGACGGCGAGGATAACGAAGGGCAACGGCGGCAGCAGCAGCAGCAGCGTCAGGAAGGGCATGTTGGCGTTCTTTGAAACTTTTCGCAACAAACAGGCCGCCACCTCCTAGTGAGGGGGCGGGGCGTGGGGGAGGGGCGGGGCCACCGGGGCCCGCGAGGAGTGGCCGATCACCCGGGACGGACCCACCCGTTGGTCGGGACCGCAGCGTCTCCAGACCGGCGTCTGATCGGCTGAACTCTGTGTGCTCTGGTGGTTCCGACCGGCTGATTGGCATCACCAGCAAACACCGGAGAGCGACGCTCGCCGAAAGACGAGAAACACACCCGAGGGCGTCGTCGTGATGTCAGTCTCGCCTGCCGTTGCTGCCGAGGTGAACAGCGTGAATGTAGGCAGCGTTCCCGTGTGGCTGACCCGTCGGGGCTGCCACGGAGCAAGGCGGGAAAAAAATAACAACCACTGGACGCATGAACAAAGAGCTTGATCAATACCTCCACCAAAACCACATCACCTCCCCGGTTCTCTGTCACCGTCAGCCGCAGGTCAGGACGATGGCTTCACCTCCGGTTCAAATTAAAAGATTAAATTAAAAAAAAAAAAAAAAATGCTGTTATTATATTAACTGACTCAGGATAATCGCACCATAATTAAATGTTAATTAAAAAAAAGAAGACGGTTGTAGATTGAAATGAAAATGCTTTTTAGATTTATCTTTCAAGCAGAGCTGACTTTAATCTTCATGTTAAAACAACCTCTGTTCAGGCCTACTCTGTTATTTGCCCATCTTCAACCTTATTTCCCCGAAATTGACCCGTAAAACTTAGAAAAGAAAAGCATCGTTCCACACTGGATGTCAGTGACAGATATGTACCCTGTATGTTCTCGCTTCAAGCTTCATATTTAGTGAATTATCAGTGCAGGCGCTGAGTTTTTTTAAAGCTGCAGTGAGTGATTCTGTCCACCGGAGGGCAACCACATGGACAACTGTCATAAAGGACCACCGTGTAGGATTTAGGAGGAATCTGTTGGCGGGAATAGAATAGAATAATCGTAATTATGTTGTTGTTGTTGTTGTTGTTTTTTTTATCAAACTAAGAATTGTTGTGTTGGAACGAGTCCTTCGACGTGTTTTCTACAGTAGAACCAAACGCTGGATGTAAAGCGGGTAGTTTGTGGTTTTTGTAAGTTTTGCTGCGGCCAGGAGAGTTCAGTTGCTTGTAAATCTACAACGTCACCACCAGATGTCTCCAAATCCTACACAATGCTGCGCTACAATAACGACTTGTGTTTCTTGTCAACGCAACGTCGAAGGTGCTGATGTAGGCGGTTGCCACGGTTACAGCTGGTTCGTTCACTCGCCCCTTTACAAACTCAAGACGGCATGAATGGCCTGAAGAAGAATGAGCTAACACGTTTTTTTTTGTTTTTTTTTTTTATTTTGTATTTATTCTATCTTATGGAAAGCAGCAGTTTGCATGCGAGGCACGGACGTATGCGTCGACGAAACTATTATGGAAATGATCTTTTTGAAAAAAAAATGTGTTATGATTTAAGCATATGAATTCGCTTTACTGAGCAAACAGTTGCAGGCGACGTCAACAAACTGTAGACTGTAAAACAAGCGCCCCACCCACAGCGATGACACACACCCTCCACTCGCCTCCCGATTGGCCGAAGCACGAGTAGATAGAAACTTCGGTGTGTTTAACGTCAGTAGGATTATATTAGAGGAGGTTTCAGTGAGTTATGAACAGCTGGTCAGCAAATGTGATGGAAACTCTGATAAACTATCGTCGTGTTTGTATATCTGCATTAAATACTTTGGCACAAAATTAATCAATGATGTCATGTATAAATTAACCAAAAATAAACAAATAAAAGTTCTTTTTTTTCTGGTCCTGATGCTCCTTTAAATCATCTCTATATGTTGAATCTCCTGTTGTTGTTTTTCTTTTGTGCTTTGTTTTTGTTTTTTTATGGTTAAATTTTATAGTAAGTTTTAAACATGTTTTTAATATTTTCACTGTTTTGTAAATTTGATAGATCTGATTTTAGATGTGCTTACTTGGTTTTACATTTTAGTTTTGTAACTTTTATTTTGTATAAATAAAGTTTATTATTAGAATAAAAACCTTTTTTTTAAAAAGAAGAGCACAACGTAAACAATACATTTAAAAGTTAAAGTTCAATTCAAATGTTTTTAACTCGGGCGAGTAAAGCGACAAACAAACCTTTGAATACTGACGGAGATCATGTGGAAAAGATGCCTTCAAGGACCAGTCGGGGATATTTTTGACTTCTCTCGTCTGGGAAATTTAACATGTTCTCTTGTGCGGATATGCTGCTCAGCAGTTGTTCTATTTAAAGAGATGACTTATAGAGAAATCAGCTAAAATGAGCCACGTTTTGGTCAACGATTTATGTGGCCATCTAATAAACTACGCATCGGATCAAATGATCTCATCATAAATTGGCATAGGTTCTTGAGAAATTACCTAAATTTCCTTCAATTTGAATAATTATAGATGAATAATATAACATTGTGTATATTTTAATAGGATCTGAATCTGTTTTTCTCGATGTGATGCGTCGAGAAGTTTCATTCTGATATCTCTAATAGCGCTTCTGTTGTTGTTGTTGTTGTTGTTGTTGTTTACTTCAGTGACGGATCTGAAACCTGCTTCAGCTACAGTAAACTGGTTTTAGTCCAAATGCTGCAGGATATTCGCTTTTCCTCAAGGAGCAAGGAAAAGGTGGGGTTACTATGGTTACCGTGGAGGCTGGAGGCCGATATGATCAATCAGTAAACATTTTACAACATTTCAGCGGTCGCAGAAACTATCGGATCATAATGGAAATGACATTGAAGTTAGAGATTAAGACACTAAATAGTAAATCTATGCTGCTTTTTTTTTTTAAAGGAATAAAAACTTAAAGTCAGGGAAGCTCGAGATGGAGGAGGAGATGGAGGAGGAGATGGAGGAGGGAGGTACCTCTGACCCCACCCTGTCCTTGGTCCTCTGACAGCTGCCTCCTCGTGTCCAGGCGATCCGTCAATCATCCGGAGACGACAGCAGACAGAAAATCAACGTTTTAACATTGAATTTCGTCTTCGACTGGAAGGTAAATTGAGATTTTTTTTTTTTTTTTTTTCCCCACCAGACTCCACTGAAAAAACAGACAATTTAATGCGTATTTATTTCATGGAGGCTGAATATGAAGATTGGATACTTAGAGTGAAATATCATTCATTTAATATTTACTTCTGCCGTGAAAACGTTTAACTTTAGGACATATGGAGTCTGGTTGCATTGACTGATCGTACAGTGAACTTATTAAACTGACTTTTCTGCTGCAGCTCGTTAGTTGATTGAGCTGTTGAATAAAGACGTGTTAATCATCACTCATAATTGAGATTGTAAACATATTGTCATAAAGCCAAAAAGATTAAACAGCTGAATTATATCGTTAAAGGAATAAAGTGAAGATTTAAGAAGTTTATTAAGTCTGTGATGTGTTGGAGGACCAAGTTTTTGTGTTCAAGCTGTCAAGAAAAATTTACATTTTAAAAGTTCGCGATGTGTCGCATCACTGAATAACTCTGCGGTTAAAGAAATGTCAAAAGATTTGACAGGACGGGACATTTGTTTACCTTTTTTTTTTATTATTATTTTTTAACCAACACATGGCGTCATTTCTCAGCTTCAACGTTTGGACTAAAAATTCCTGCGCTTTGTCACGTCCGTTGCCGGCGGTTACCCCGACTGGTTTAACGGTAAACACGTCCAAACAAACAAAACGTCTGTTTCACAGAAAACGAGGAGTCGACGGAGAGAAGACGGAGGCCTGTGTCTTCGCGGCGGTTGCCGTGGAGACCGGATGATTAGATTAGAGCCGGTATGGAGGCGATCGACCCGACATTAGAGGGCATTCATACGCGCACAAAACTGCTGGCTCGGCGGGATTCTTGAAAAAAGCTACGAGTCAAACGAACGTGACACGTTTTTTTTTTTTTTTTTTTATATTCACGCAACGACATTGTCTTCATGAAGAGAAAATGAATGTCGCGTTAACAGAAAGGACATCGAGCCGTTGATTTACCAGAACTACGTGCAGCGGTACGAATAGAAAGTTTTGCAAGCGACTGGCCTGTCGGATGATTTTAATATTTATTTATTTTTTCTTTCTTCGTTCTGCTTTCTCGTCTTTCACTGGTAAATATTTCTACTGTTAGATTCTACTTACCCCGTCCGTCCACCCGTCCGTCCGTCCAGATGAGCGGTGATCAGCCTCCTCCGTACCGTCCTCATTTCCCTGAAGGACCCCCCGCCCCCGGCTACCCGCCAGGTTCGTCCGTCTGCGATAAAAAAAATTAAAAAAACCCGACATATTTACGTTTTAAAGTCACGTTGTGTCCTTGTTTTTGTTTTTTTCCTGTTCAGTATTCCATCGTGAACATTTTACGATATTCTAGTAAAAAGTAGTGAACTACCGTCTTATTTAAACCAACCCAATACTTCCGAGGCGCTAGTTGTGTTACGAGAATACCAGCATTATGAATTCATTCATTACGTATTGCGATTTTATTCTTAAAATGTTTGTGAGCACAAATGTATTTTTATGATTTTAAGTTTTGCATGACTTTTTTTTTTTTCGCGATAATACGTCTTTACTTTCTGGAGTGCTCGTTGTGTCTTTACAGCTCTCATCTCTCAGCCCGGCACCTTCCCCGGCTCACCATACCAGGTACCCAGCATGCACTGCGGTAGCAGTGCTTTAGAGAGGAATTAACTCCAAAACAGGCCGTCTGAGAAAGTTTTGATATCAGATGATTGTCAAGTGGAGATTTTGTTAACTTTTTTTGTTTTTTTTGTTCGTGAAACAAATTCCAAAGCTACTAAAATCTGTCATATTTGTTGAAACTTTCAGTTGTTTTATTTTTCCGTCATAGCGACTGAAAGCGTGAACAAACATTTCACGTGAAGTTGTTGAAACTAAACGAAATGTAAATCCTGTTGATTTAATGAATGAAAGTAAAAAATTAAATTAGATCTCAAATATAAATGTTTTTCTTTGCAATATCACAACCTTGTCAAAATACCGTCAGATATTTTGACTCCAGTCTTGAAATACTTTTGAGAAAATACAAAAAATTTCATCTGGGAAAGTTTATGATTTTTTTTTTTTTGTATTACACTCAAATTCTTTTCCAAATTTTACAATTTTATTCTCAATATAATTGTCCGAGAACGTTCCAACTTTATTCTTAAACGTAACAACTTTTTTCCCCCCCCAAATTGGAAATATTACTCAGCCTACTTTTTTTTTTTTTTTAACTAAACAAACCGAAGTTTGGTAATTGAAAAATTAAAATCAGCTAATTTAACGACCTTAAAACTTGATCATCGTCAGCGTTACTACGGCAACCGCCTCCATTCTCTCCTCCAGACCTTCCCTCAGACCTACGCGGTTGGAGGAGACCCCTCCTACCACGGTGGGCATCACCCAGGAGCGATGCCGCCCCACGGGGCCTCGCCGACGCAGCCCGGGTACCACGGGGCGCCGTACGCGCCCAAACAAACAGGTACGTCCACGACACGCGCAGTTTAAGACCCCGCCGCGCGGCGGGGACAGGTTTTGACGTCGACGTCCGTTCCTGTCCGCCAGTGTACCTCGTGGATGGACATCGGGATCAGGGAGGAGGCAGCGACTCGTGTCTGGCGGCGTGTTCAACGGCTCTGTGCTGCTGCTGCCTCTGGGACCTGCTGACGGGGCACCACTGATGACCTCCGACCTCCGGGTTCATCGAGTCGTCGCATTTGAATTTAGGATTTAAACCTGGTTTTATAAACGTTGGCTGTCGCGCGGACAAGAAAAAAAGGTCGTTGGGCGTCTGTTTGCAGTGATTTTGTGTTTAATTTTTGGGTGTGGTCGTTTCAAGTCTTTTAAATCGAGTAAATTTCCAACATGAAATATTTGCAGTCACTTCAAACTCTGAACCGCTCGGCCTTCATTACCGACGTCTTTAATTGTTTCTTCCCGAGCTGAGCTCCTCTGAAAAGCTTAATTTATTAATTTACGCAATAAAGAGTTCCTATATCATCATCATCTCCTGCTCATTTGATCCTACTGACTCTCCAAATTTGTTTTTCTGTCAATAACAGAATATAAATATTAAAGAAAACACCCTGTCTGTCTGCAGTGTATTAATGGAGTCATGTTTGCGTCCCCTGTATGCGCTCAATAAATGCATGAACTTATAATATGCAAAACAATTTCACCAGCAGACCCATTCATGAATTATCTGACTGCCTGCACCTCCAAAATAAAAGCCTTAACAAGTACCCAGATTAAATCAACAGTAATGACGTAAAACCAATTAATTCAGCCATTCTCCAAAAATGATCAGAAACAATAGCTCAAATAAAGTGTACTGCTATTGTAATTGTAGTTAATTGATTCCACATTTAAAATTAAAATAACCTGACAACAAATCCAAGGTCAGAAAAAAAGAAAAATGGATGTACTCTATGTGTCTAGTTACTCTCATTTTAATCAGCCAAATATAATTGTGATATATATACACAACTGATATATTTGAAGTAAATACGTTTGTATGAGTCAATTATTTATTATAGTTTCTCATCTATTCTGTAGATTGAATTATTTCTGAAATTTAATAGAAAAAATATGACAGTGAACCACAATTCAGTTATATTTTGAAAATACCAGGAGGAGGCGCCAATACGGAAACCAGAGACGAGCTCGTTTGTGATTGGTCGATTGCACTAACGCTTGTTTTGATCCAATGAGCGAGAAGCTGCTTGCTATATAACTAGAGGTTTGCTATTCTCATGACACAGTTCTCTCACTATTATCAACTACCTGAAAACAACAACATGTCTGGACGCGGAAAGGGAGCCGGCAAGACCCGAGCAAAGGCGAAGAGCCGATCCTCCAGAGCCGGACTTCAGTTCCCGGTGGGTCGCGTCCACAGACATCTGAGGAAGGGCAACTACGCCCAGCGTGTGGGAGCCGGAGCTCCGGTGTACATGGCGGCGGTGCTGGAGTACCTGACCGCTGAGATCCTGGAGCTGGCAGGAAACGCCGCCCGCGATAACAAGAAGTCCAGGATCATCCCGCGCCACCTGCAGCTGGCGGTCCGCAACGACGAGGAGCTCAACAAGCTGCTGGGCGGAGTGACCATCGCTCAGGGCGGCGTGCTGCCCAACATCCAGGCGGTCCTGCTGCCCAAGAAGACCGAGAAGTCCAAGTAAAGAGATCAAAGTCGAGACCAACCAAAGAAAACGGCTCTTTTAAGAGCCACACACTCCTTATGAAAGAGAAAAGTTCCTAAATAGAAACACATCGATGATTCTTACTTTCATTTCTTCTATAAAAACTGAGGTATTTTGTCAGTTTTAGAACTACAAGCAAATTGTTTGTTTTTCACTGAATGTTAGTTTCTGTAAGACAAAGCAAATAAGTGTTCTTGCATATTTCATCTCTTTTATGAAGCTTTTTCTGCTTTCTATGTTTTTTGAAAGTGTTTTTTTTTTTCAAAAGAATCTTGAGTTGACTTTTGTCTCCAAGAGATGTTTGTGTTGAACTATTTCCTCATATTTTGAACACAAAGATTGAATAATTGATCCAATCAATGTAAATTATATACACCCCCCCCACCCAAATGATTTTGTATGGGTGTATAAATTGATTATATTTTCCCTTAAATATTATGTCAATTATTTTGTATCAAATAAAAAAACTGACAGTGAATCATGTGTTTTAACGTTGTATTTTGAAAATAGAGCAAACCGGAAGCGCCAATACTGAAACCAGAGATGAGCTCGTTTGTGATTGGTCGATTGTACTAACGCTTGTTTTGACCCAATGAGCGAGTAGCTGCTTGCTATATAACTGGAGGTTTGCCCTTCACAGGACACATTTCTCTAACCTTTTCCTACTACGTGAAAACAACAACATGTCTGGACGCGGAAAGGGAGCCGGCAAGACCCGAGCAAAGGCGAAGAGCCGATCCTCCAGAGCCGGACTTCAGTTCCCGGTGGGTCGTGTCCACAGACATCTGAGGAAGGGCAACTATGCCCAGCGTGTGGGAGCCGGAGCTCCGGTGTACATGGCGGCGGTGCTGGAGTACCTAACCGCTGAGATCCTGGAGCTGGCAGGAAACGCCGCCCGCGATAACAAGAAGTCCAGGATCATCCCGCGCCACCTGCAGCTGGCGGTCCGCAACGACGAGGAGCTCAACAAGCTGCTGGGCGGAGTGACCATCGCTCAGGGCGGCGTGCTGCCCAACATCCAGGCGGTCCTGCTGCCCAAGAAGACCGAGAAGTCCAAGTAAAGAGATCAAAGTCGAGACCAACCAAAGAAAACGGCTCTTTTAAGAGCCACACACTCCTTATGAAAGAGAAAAGTTCCTAAATAGAAACACATCAATGATTCTTACTTTCATTTCTCCTATATAAACCTGTTCTATAAAAACAGGTGTTTTGTCGGTTTCAGTACTACAAGCAAATTGTTTTTTGTTGAACGTTAGTTTGTTAGACAAAGCAAATAAAAAATACTAAAATCAATAAATATGTCTAAGCAACCAGATTAGATAAACTCAATGCCCACATCAGGGTTTCAGTTTGTGAATATATATATATATATATATATACACATTTTTTAATTTACGTTTAATCGAGGTGTTTTCAAACCCTTTCACAATTAAATTTGATATGAAGTTATATATAACTATAGATATAGTTATATATATATATATATAACTATATATACACGTCATAATTATAGTAATTCACTGATAAATTGGAAGTTGAGCTCTATAGATATATATATATAACTATATCCATATATATAACTATATAGATATATCTCTATATATAACTATATATATATAGATATAACTATAAATATCTAGTTATATCTATATATATAAAACTATATATAGATATAACTATATATATATATCTATATATAGTTATATAGTTATATCTATATAGTTATATATATATATATATATAAATAATACATCTATAACTATATATCTATAGTTATATATAAATAATACATATATAACAATATAATCTATTCTTTTTGTCTCAATCAATATTTTCAATCTTGGCATACAGTTAATTCGCAAGGTACGTCATAATTATTATAGTAATTCACTGATAAATTGGAAGTTGAGCTCTATTAGTGGGGATATGTGGCTCTTAAAAGAGCCGTTGTGTTAGTGTGAACTGGTCCCTGGTCAGTTTAAGCTCTCTCTCCACGGATGCGGCGGGCGAGCTGGATGTCTTTGGGCATGATGGTGACCCTCTTGGCGTGGATGGCGCACAGGTTGGTGTCCTCGAACAGGCCGACCAGGTAGGCTTCGCTGGCCTCCTGCAGCGCCATGACGGCGGAGCTCTGGAAGCGCAGGTCGGTCTTGAAATCCTGAGCGATCTCCCTGACGAGGCGCTGGAAGGGCAGTTTGCGGATCAGCAGCTCGGTGGACTTCTGGTAGCGGCGGATCTCCCTGAGAGCCACGGTACCGGGCCTGTAACGATGGGGCTTCTTCACTCCTCCGGTGGCCGGGGCGCTCTTCCGGGCGGCCTTGGTAGCCAGCTGCTTCCTGGGAGCTTTTCCTCCGGTGGATTTACGAGCGGTCTGCTTGGTTCTGGCCATTTTCAGTTCTTCTGTCTCTTCTGTGTCAACAGCTAAAGCAAGAATGAAGTCTAGGCGGGATCGAGCGGCTTTATAAAGGAGCAGCCGGAACGAGGTCAGCGCTGATTGGTCCAGATCCGGCTCACGTGCTCTGTAGCTGCTCAACTATTGGAGAAAAGATATTTGAAATTTGAACTTAAAGCGCCACAGAAAGTAACTAACGGCTGCTGAAAAGAAAAGAAAAAGGGTTATTTGAGAGAAACATAAGCGGGTTATCATTTAATATTTGATCTAACTGAACTTTTTAAAAAGAAATACATACTATAAATATACTATAATATTTAACTTAAATATAGAACTATAAATGTAGTGATGGAATGATTTTAGTAATCGTATTTTTAACACAATTAAGACTTATCGGTTGTTTATTCTGTCTAATCATATATTCAGGTTCAAGTTCTAATCCATGATTTTATGTACTTGCTCGGTCTTATTATTATTATTATCAGGTCTATTTTAGAGTAACATCAACGATTAGAAAAACATTAAAAGAAATGATAATTTACATTAAACATTATGTTGTAACATGATGCAGCAGCTGGTGACTTACTGCTTTTGTGTAGACTAATATAATTACTATTATATTACTATTATATGTTTTAATACTATATGCCAGGAAGGTCTTTAGTAGAGCGTGTGGTGGCTCTGAAAAGAGCCTTTGATGCACTGCGTGCTGGATCAGATTTACTTCTTGGTCTTCTTGGCTGCGGTCTTCTTCGGGGTAGCTTTTTTGGCTGCGGGTTTCTTTGCCGGCTTCGACTTCTTGGCGACAGCGACAATCTTTTTCGGACTCTTCTTGACGGCCTTTTTCGCGGGTTTCTTGGGCGCTGCCTTCTTCGGAGACTTCTTGACTGCCGCTTTCTTGGCTGCAGGTTTCTTAGCCGCAACGGTCTTCTTCGCGACCGGCTTCTTAGCCTTGACGGGCGCCTTCTTCTTCACCACCTTCTTGACCGGGGCGGCGGCTTTGGGCTCTTTTGTGATCTTGAAGGAACCGGAGGCGCCAGTCCCCTTCACCTGAGTCAGGGTCCCGTTTGCGACCAGCTTGGAGACGGTGGCGTTGATGCGTTTGTTGGCTTTGATCACATCGATGCCTTTGGTCGCCAGGATCTTCTTGACCGCAGAGCTGGAGAGCCCTCTGCGCTCCTTGGACTCGGCCACGGCGGCGACGATGAGCTTGACGAGGCTCGGTCCGTCCTTCTTGGGCCGGGGAGCTGCCTTCTTCTTGGCGGCTTTAGCCGCCGGTTTTGTTGCGGCCTTTGCCGGAGCTTTCGCCGGTGCTGCTGTTGGAAGTTCCTCTGCCATGTTCCTAAGTTGGTGTTCGTCTGAAGTTGTACGAGCTCGAAGCTGGAGGCGGGACTTATGACGAGCAGATGAGAACCGTGGAGAGGCAACCCGCACCCGCCGCTCCGCTGCCGCCTCGAATGTGGCCACACTTGTGTTTTCTCCTCCACGTTTTGGAGAGAAATTCCTCACAAAGTCACTGCTTTAAAACACGAGTGTTACTGCTACCGCAAGAAAACACGTTTCCCTCCGGCCTGAGCCGGTGTTTGACTCCCAGGACTCAGTCGGTTCACTCCAGCAGGCTTCAAACCTCTCGGATTCACGGTCACTTTGTGCCGCTCGGCTCGACTTTTCCTCACATTTCGTCTCCTAAAACGGCCAAAAGCGGCTTTTATTCGAGGTGTTGGAGCTGTTCCACTTAACAAAGACATTCAGGGACCCGATAGAAATAAAATAGTCGCGGTGATGCGATTTGTTGACGTTTAATAAGTGAAGTTTCCGGTCGGTGTAAACACACGGACGGTGACGGTGACGAGCTGGTTGGGACTCCTGGAAAACACTTTCTGTTCCCATTAAATCTTTTGACAGTGAACCGACCGCAGCGGTTAACGAGTGGAGTTTTATTCTGATTTAAAGTTTCATTAAAACTATTATTTGTTTCTTACGCTGTGCAAAGACTCAACTTAATGTCCCTGTAATCAGCTCCAGTTTGTCTGTAACCTGACTTATCAGCTCCATCCAGAAATAAAACGTATAATCAGTATTTTTTTATGAGATTTCTAAACATCATTTTAAACAAAAATATTCACTTTGTAATGATCCTCAGATGAGTTAAAAACACGTTTGCCTTTTTTTTTATTTAATTTTTTTTTATGCCATCAAACGGGAAAGAAAACACTGAAATTATGAGAATTGTTTACAGACTTTATGTTTGAATCCAGTTTGATGACTTAAGTCAAAATTATATGTAAAAGCTGATCAATATATTGTGAGAAATCAATACAGCATTTGCTTAAAATATGGTTTGAATCATGATCATTTGTGTCATTTGCAGTAAAACTAATAATCATGAAGTAAACAAAATTACTATTTTATGGATAAACTCTGTACATGTTTTAATCATTTATTTGTTTTCATTTGAAGTTTTAATTTTAGGTAGGTCACGTGCTCAATAGTACATGTTTCATAAGTGAATATAATACAATATTAATAATGATAATAATAATAATAACTGTACTGATACAAAATATGCAATGAACAAGCAAATGAATGCAGTGATGCTGATTTAAATGGATGCAGAGATATTTTAACACAGTTACGTGACAAAAGTTATTAATATTTATTAATATCCAGAAAAAGGGAGACCGAATAAATAACACAAAATAATTTGATAATCAGGAGGAAATTTAAAAAAAAAGTACCTGTGACAACAAATAGTTTCAATATACACTGCATTTGCTTTTTTATTTTATTTTATTTTTTTTAATGATTTTTATCTTTTTATGGTCAAAATAACTAACCATAATGTAAACATGAACATAAATATAAGATTTAAAAACAGCTTTATAAACAGGTCTTGGATGCTTCGGGGGTTTAAATAAAGGAGAAAATGTCTTTGTAACAACTTGATGGCAGAAAATATAATGAAAAATAATCATTTAATATTTTATTGTGTACCAGGAGGACTTAAAGATCAACAACAATAACTAGTTTTCTGTCTCAGCCTGATAATAAACAGGAAATATACATTTACTGTTTGTTTATTCCACTGAGCAGTACATACAAGGAAACAGCGCCACCTATTGGAACTTTGTTTTTTTATCACCCCTTTGTTGCCTCCTGAAGAGTCTAGTGGGTTTATTTCTTTATATAAATCTTTATTAAAGATCAGTTTTTACGACAAATTATCTTCCTACTTCTAAAATAATTAGTTACTAAAATGCACCAAATGCAGAACGGCTCGAGATAAATGTGGATGTTTTGGGAAATTAGTTTTCATTAAAATGTAGTTTATTTGATAGAAAAATTATATTGATTTAAATTTTTTTTAAAAAAAAAGTGTAATGGTGATTTTATCATTTTTGCAGAAATATCATTAAAGTCATGCTGTTAAAAGAGAAATATAATTTTTTTTTTTGTCTGGATGACCATCACAGTCTGTCGGGAAATCAGCTCTTCCAGAGGCGGTGTGTGGCCCTGAAAAGGACCGTTGTTGTTCTCTGTAGGTTTTAGTCAGAGAGGAGTTACTTGGAGCTGGTGTACTTGGTGACGGCCTTGGTGCCCTCGGACACGGCGTGCTTGGCCAGCTCCCCGGGCAGCAGCAGGCGGACGGCGGTCTGGACCTCCCGGGAGGTGATGGTGGAGCGTTTGTTGTACTGAGTCAGGCGGGAGGACTCGCCGGCGATGCGCTCGAAGATGTCGCTCACGAAGGAGTTCATGATGCTCATGGCCTTGGAGGAGATGCCGGTGTCCGGGTGCACCTGCTTCAGCACCTTGTACACGTAGATGGCGTAGCTCTCCCTCCTGGTCTTTCTCCTCTTCTTGCCGCCCTTGGCGGCGGTCTTAGTCACGGCTTTCTTGGAGCCCTTCTTGGGCGCTTTGACTGGGTCTGGCATGGTTATGTTCGTTTCTGCTGAGCACGGATTAACTCTGGCCGTGTCGACTCTCTATTTGAATGCGCTTCATGTAAATAGACTGCGCTGTTTCTCACTTGTGATTGGTTATTTTATCCCAAATTAGCGCATGCGTTCCACAAAGTCACCGCCCTGAGCGAGGCCAGACCGAGAAAATATTCGAGTTACAATAAATGACTGAAGACTTTTCCAACATCTAAAATTGTCTTTTGACAATCTGCACAAATATTATAATATATGTAATATTATAATCTGAAAATGACACATCCTTTTTTTTTTTAAATTATTATTATTATTTACCTTGTTGTGAGTCAGACAAAATGAATAGTCTGAACAAGGCAGTGACTCTGACCAGATTTAAAACTGTGAAGCAAATTCAAAATCTTCGTTGGATATTTTGTGAGGAAAGTTTTCAGCTGACAGAGTATCTTCAGGAGTAACAGTATGTTTAGGAGTGACAGAGTATCATTAGGAGTAACAAAGTATCTTCAGGAGTAACAGTATGTTTAGTAGTAATAAAGTATCTTTCAGGAGTAATAGAGTATCTTCAGGAGTAGCAGAGTATGTTTAGTAGTAATAAAGTATCTTCAGGAGTAATAGAGTATCTTCAGGAGTAGCAGAGTATGTTTAGTAGTAATAAAGTATCTTCAGGAGTAATAGAGTATCTTCAGTATCTTCAGGAGTAGCAGAGTATGTTTAGTAGTAATAAAGTATCTTCAGGAGTAATAGAGTATCTTCAGGAGTAGCAGAGTATGTTTAGTAGTAACAAAGTATCTACAGGAGTAATCGAGTATCTTCAGGAGTAGCAGAGTATGTTTAGTAGTAACAAAGTATCTTCAGGAGTAACAGAGTATCTTTAGGAGTTTAAACACGGTAAAATATTTTACGTTGGCGTTAGTGAAGTTAAGAGCTGCGGACTTAGTCTGTTTTCGCGGTGGTTTTGCTGATGAAGCAGCGAAGCTAACTTCAAGGCCACGAGGTGGACTGCTGCCAGCAGCTATCACCGCGCTCATTTGGAGGATAACGGCGCTTTAGCACCTGAGTTTCTGCGTGAAAGTGGACGCGGTGTGAGAGCTGTGAGGAGACGGACCATTTAAAGGTCGACAGATACGAGGTTTATCGGGTTTATAAGTGGAGTTCATGGATTCAGCGCAGACACCTGCACGTGGAGAAAGGGCAGAGTTGCAACAGGATTTAAATGAAGTTTGCTGCACAGTCTTGAGTTTTCGAGAAACAGTGAGTACATTTTTTTTTTTTTTTTAATTTTATTTCTCCTGTGTTAAATGCAGCTTACTTCACATTTCTTGTTAACATATATTGTTTGCTGTCCTAATATATTTAATCTGAGGTTTTATACGTGTTTAACTCACAATTTACAGAAATGAGTGCTACAGTTTGGCTGCTGGGAGTTTTAAGCTCACAATAACAGTATAAAGCTTTAATACGATAGAACAAAAACAAAAACACGTAATGACGTCATACTGATGCGCAGGGTGTCCGTGAAGCATTGAATGGACGGTCTCACTGAGTCCCCTCCGTTGTCCTCTGTCCTCTGTATTGTTGTTGGTTTATCACGGCTCCTCCTCCGGAGCTCCTCACAGACGGAGGCTCAGATGTTGATCTGAATCTCAGTTTGAGTGGCTGATTTACCTACTAAATCATTTTTTTCCCCGTTTTTTTTGTATGAATGGAACACTATTAATATTAATAGAGTATTTTCAGGAGTAACAGGGTATCTCGTACTAGTATTATTATTTGTACTGCTTTGCCAGAACAGTTATTACACATGTCTTGCGTCATCCAGGCGCAGTTACGCAGTAGCCACCTACTTCTTAGCGGTTATGTGAACAGTTATTTGCAAGTTTCCGTAGTGTAGTGGTTATCACGTTCGCCTCACACGCGAAAGGTCCCCGGTTCGAAACCGGGCGGAAACATTATTGGTATTTTGTTAAATTTTCATTAAATAAATATAAACTAAATTAAATGTTTCATGTACAATACAGTATTTCCCAGTGTTAAAATATGTCAGAGCATTATTATATTCATTAGTCATGTGAAAAGTTTGGTTGGACACGATGGCTATGACAGAAAAACAAACTACATACCATTATGGAAGAAGTAGTACCGACTTTGTGTTTATGAATCCGAAGGTTCAATATCCAAACTAGATCAGCGTTACTGTTAAAACAGGGAAAAACAGTGTTAAACTTATTAATCATTTTACAGTTTTGGATGGAAAGTGATTAAAAGTATAAACAATAAATACAAAATAATGTTTCCGCCCGGTTTCGAACCGGGGACCTTTCGCGTGTGAGGCGAACGTGATAACCACTACACTACGGAAACCTGTAACTACTTCATTTACAGGATAAATTTTTAAAAAAAAGCATTACTGTTGTCATAGTTACCAGTAAGGGGGCGAGGGTGGGTAGGTCTAAGTTTAGCTTTTATGAATTTGAAGATTAAATATATAAACCGGCTTTATGCAAGGGCTCCTGTTGAGAACATATTTATCTTCCGTGAATCGCCTTTCTTTTACAACGGGTTTCCGTAGTGTAGTGGTTATCACGTTCGCCTAACACGCGAAAGGTCCCCGGTTCGAAACCGGGCGGAAACATATTTTGTTATTTTCACCATTAAATATATATATTTTTTTTTTAAAGCACCCCACGTTTCTTCTTATTGCTTTCCCCTCAAAGATATATTTACACCACCCAAATATCCACGGTTTGACTCCACCCGTGGTCAAACTACAACTAGTCAACAACGTTGAAGTGTGTGTGTGCGCGTGTGTGATTTACTGTCACGTGTCTTCTGGCTGCGTGACGAGCTCTGCTGCGCGCGACATTATTTCGATTTGTCGAACCGGCCCTCAGATTGGACCTCAACGGTTTCCGTAGTGTAGTGGTTATCACGTTCGCCTAACACGCGAAAGGTCCCCGGTTCGAGACCGGGCGGAAACATTTATATTTCTTTATTTTGGTCTTCTTTCGCAGCTGGATGGAGGTGGAGGTGGTGGAGGAGGTGGAGAAGCAGCAAATGGCAGCGGTGGTGCCATTATGACGTCTAAACGAGAGAGTAAAAATCACGTCATTTTCATTTGTATTTCTATGAAACATGCAGAAGGTATTAATAGTATGAATTAAAATACAACTAATGGATGAAGAGGTGAGCTGAATTACGTTTATTCTTGGTGGGCTGGATCATTGTTTTAGAGCCAGAAGAAGACGCACCAAAGATGTCACGCTAGAGCAGAGGTCTTCAACAGGGGGTCCGCGACCCCTGGGGGGGGTCCGTGAAATTGTTGGTTAATTAGTCAATCTTTCATTGTCTTTTTTTGACATTCACTCTTCAGTAGGAGGAAGACATTCCCCACACAAGACAGATTTTTTTTTCTGCTTCCACTCCACTACTCCAACAGTTTCCGTAGTGTAGTGGTTATCACGTTCGCCTAACACGCGAAAGGTCCCCGGTTCGAGACCGGGCGGAAACACTTATATTTCCATAATTTGATCTTCTTTCACAGCTGTGGGCTCCAGATGTGAAACCTTTGGATGGAGGAGGCCTTATTACTTACTGCAGCTGGTGGTTCCTCCACGACCGTCCAGGTGGGTCGCCACCGCGCTGGTTGAATTTAGTGTTTTAAAGTGTTTCACCTGTAATGGTGTTTTTGTGTGATCTGGCCCTTTAAGACGCCTCCCAACAGTTTCCGTAGTGTAGTGGTTATCACGTTCGCCTCACACGCGAAAGGTCCCCGGTTCGAAACCGGGCGGAAACATTTATGTTTCTATATTTTGGTCTTCTTTTACTGCTTGTTGGGGTTAAGACCGCCCGACCGGTGAGATGTAACGGGATGTTGGGATCTCTGGAAGAGGTCTGTATACCGGGGGGCAGCATACTCAGCATCCGCTTGGTTGATGAGGTCTTTGTTCCTGCGGTGTTTTTCCCCAGAAGACCATCACTAACCTACTCTAAGTCCAAACCTCTCTCCAGAGTTACGTGGAAACTGTCTCTCAGTCTGGACTCCAGCAGTTTCCGTAGTGTAGTGGTTATCACGTTCGCCTAACACGCGAAAGGTCCCCGGTTCGAGACCGGGCGGAAACATTTATGTTCCTATTACCAGGTGGTTTCTCTGCAGCTGGTGTTGGTTATCTTGTTCAGGTGCTTCCACTCTCCCCGTGTGTTTTGTAGGCGTGGCCTAGCTGTAAGAGGTCCGTCCAATTGGCTGCTAGATTGGTTGCCAGCACCTGAGGAGGGAGTGGCCTAAGAGTATAAAAGGGCTGCCCTCCTATGATTGCTTTTTTTTTTTTTTTCCCCTCTGCTGAGAAACATGGCTGCTCAAATTTAGATTTATTTTTGTTTGTTATTTTAATTTAAGGAGACATGGTCTGTCATTGTTTTGGGTATTTTGTCGCTGTATATAATATATATAGATATATACTGTACTGTATATACTGTGCATTTTATATTTTATATTTAATATTTTTACTGCTATTTTATTGCTTTTCTATTATTCTATTATTATCTTATTGCTTCTGTATGCTGCTGTAGCGAAAAATAAAGTAACTTAATAAAGTAACTACCTAACCTAACCTAACCTAACCTAATCTTAAACCGTAGTATTGGTGAAATTCCCACGCATAAGTTAAATCGTGTGTTTTCAGGTCGGTGGCTCGTACTGTAGGTTTGTGGCTACCTGGCTGAGACACCGCTTTCCTGATGAGTTTTGTTGTTGTTGTTGTTGTTGTTGTTGTTTTATTTATTTGCCTCTGATCCAGTGTAAGACGGCCTAATTAGTGGAACTACTTTCCCGCCAGGTGTAAGAAACGAAATCCACTCGTTGTCTGCTGTTTTAATTTGTTATTTTTTTGTGCGGTAGTATGGCCAGAGCATTTTGCTGAGGGTACAAACTCCACGACTGTCCAGGTGGGTCGCCCAGCGTGCTGGTTACCTGGTTGAGTCGGTGGACTCCGTGTTTAAATCACCAGTCAACTGGACCTTAAGCAGGATTTTAACAGTTTCCGTAGTGTAGTGGTTATCACGTTCGCCTCACACGCGAAAGGTCCCCGGTTCGAAACCGGGCGGAAACATTTATATTTCTTTATTTTGGTCTTCTTTTACTGCTTGTTGGGGTTAAGACCGCCCGACCGGTGAGATGTAACGGGATGTTGGGATCTCTGGAGCCTCTAGCTCTTTTACAAAAAACAAACCAAAAAAAAAATGTTGTTTCAGCAAAGTCAACAAACGGCGTTCGTGGATTGGTGAGGCCTTCTGCTGCATAAGTCTGATGTACTTTTGTGTATCAGTAGAAGTACTTTCACCTCCCCAGGCTGATAAAAGAAGTGACTAGAGGAGCCATCACCGAGGTACCGTGACGTTGGTTGGCCACTGGCAAGGCCTTGTTTTCTTTGTTGTAGGTGGTTGTTGTTGTTGTTGTTGTTGCTGCTTCTCCACAATCTCCTTCACCATTTTCTTGAGGAGGAGTAGCCGTGGCAGTTGTAAGAGGTCCGTCCAGAGGGAGGGAGTGGCCCAAGAGTATAAAAGGGGCTGCCTGTTATGTCCCGTCTAGGGTTGGCCCGAGACATAACCAGGGTGTAAGTTTTTAGCCCCGTTTTTTTTTTTTTTTTTTTTCCCCCCAGGTCCCAAGCAGCCCCGCAGGATCACGTGAAGCTTTCTCAGATCATTAACAATTTATTTATATGGTTTACAACAATCGATAATCTGAACGAAAAATGCCTTCGGGGTGAACCGAGGCCAAAACAACAAATAAAACAATTTTAGGAACATCATCATCTAACCTATCCAAAACTCAACGAAACAAAAAGAAGTTCATCTCTGGAAGAGGGCAGCATACTCAGCATCCACTTTGGTGACGAGGTCTTTGTTCCCGTGGGTGTTTTTCCCAGAAAAACCGGGTACGAAGGTGATCCCGGGATTTGGGATCCTGAAGGCAGCACGGCAATCCCTGCACGAAGTGGAGAACATTTATAAATGTTAAACACAAATACATATTGTTATGTTATATTATTTTTCTTTAATTTTACAAACAAAAGTAAGCGGGAAGGGAAATGTGACGTTTGATTCTCACCC
This sequence comes from Brachyistius frenatus, assembly GCF_029030835.1. NCBI lineage: Eukaryota > Metazoa > Chordata > Actinopteri > Embiotocidae > Brachyistius > Brachyistius frenatus. Next base: position 2,590,815 of record NW_027210604.1, read on the forward strand.
GTCATGAAGTTGGCTTTTGGCAGTCCGGCAGAAATGTTCCCACGGGAACGCATCTCGTTTTTTTTGTTGTTTTTTGTTTACAAGATTCACATCCTGGAGGCAGAATATAGCACTGACTGCTCGTAGTTATTATGACATGGGGTCGACCCACTCCTGATGAGTTTTTACCAACTCTGTTGGAAGAGAATGAAAATATTCACTCAATAAATTTAAAAAAAAAACTATATATATATATATATATATATATATATATATATATATATATATATATATATATATATATATATATATATATATATATATATATATATATATATATATGTATATATATATATATTTATATATAGATATATATAATTGGGTAGGGGCTCATGTGTTTTTGTGTGATCTGGCCCTTTAAGACGCCTCCCAACGGTTTCCGTAGTGTAGTGGTTATCACGTTCGCCTCACACGCGAAAGGTCCCCGGTTCGAGACCGGGCGGAAACATTTATATTTCTTTATTTTGGTCTTCTTTCACAGCTGTGGGTTTAGCCTACGGTTTATTACCAGGTGGGTTCACTGCAGCTGGTGATTGCTCTATTGGTGGGATGTAACAGGCTGTTGGGGTCTTCTTTTTTTAATTTATTTTTTTCTATTTCTTCAACATAAGGAATTATATAATAAGTTTTTAAAATACAACATGCGTGTATAAATTGTAGTCAAAGTAACTTTACGAAATATCTGGTACGCAGGTCAGTGTTTCTTCCCAGTCAGACACTAGATGGAGACAAATAGCTGTTAATGCCACAGACACCCAGCAGACACTGTTGCTGTAGTATCAGATCATATTTTCTCAGTTGTGTATGCTGATGTTGACGTAATAACAGATCATATTTTCTCAGTTGTGTATGCTGATGTTGCCTGGTGAATTTATTTTTTTGAACGAAAAAAAATTTTCCGACTGTTCCCTGCATCAGCTTTCAACCGTTTCCGTAGTGTAGTGGTTATCACGTTCGCCTAACACGCGAAAGGTCCCCGGTTCGAGACCGGGCGGAAACATTATTTATTTTGTTTTTAATAAATGACTGAAAACATCACCTGGTTAATTATTTGCCACTTTACTGTGCCAGTGGAATTATTATTTTTTTATTTTTTTTATTTTTTTGTAACTATAAATAAACACCCGAGTCGTCCCACTTCAAAAGGGTGCGTTGCCTTCAGGGATCAGATGGTTGAAAAGTATTACCACGGTTACTGTGATTACCTGCATGTGTACAATCTTTGTAATGCACGATGACATTAAAAAATGAGCAGTTTTTGATATATATAGTTGAAAGAGAAAAAAAAAAAATCTACTGCACATTTCGCTGTTAATGTTGGTAGTTCTTATTTGCACTTTCTCAGTAAACCAGCAACTTATTTAAACAACACGGATGTCACAGTGACCTTTTCCATATAAAATCTTATCACTTTATTTTGTAATTTTTTTATTTTTTTTTTTTATCCTTTTGATATTTGTGACATTTTGTTATGATTAGTGTATAAATACTTAACATTAACATGTTTGAGTGACATTTGACCTTTGACCTTCAAAGTATACCGAGTTCATCGGTATGTGCGTATAAATCCTCGAGTTAACGAAATGTCGCCCTCTGCTGGTTACGATCGCCGGATCAGTCTAGAAATCTTTCCCCTGTGTGGATTATATGTCAAATATACTTTTCAGTGATTTATTTAAAGTTATTCAGTCCATGTCAAGATTGTTTACTTATTATTTACTCGCTGTATATTCTGCCACTGAGTTTAACGCAAGTTTTATTCAAGTAAATAAAGTCTTGAGGTACTTGGACTTTATTTTAAACTACTTCATACATGTTGTATTTCACTAACAGCTTTAGTTACCATTACTTTTATGTTTTTTTTCCACATAAAACGTAGAATATGAGGGATTATAATATATTAAACCACTTGGCAGTATAGGAGGTAGTTAAAATATGCTCCATCTTGACAAAGTACAACATCAAATTATCATCAGCAATAGAAATTATTTAATAACATGACACCGAAAGGAGTACTTTTACACTTGATAGTCTTACGCACGTCTTTTTTTTTTTTTTGTACGTATTACCAACAAAATTTAGGTCTCATGCACATTTTGTTGAAAGGTTTTGTTGCGTCTCGGTTTTCTCCTTTTTATTCTGCAACATTTTGAGGCCTAAAAAGGCAAAACTGAACACGAGTTACACGTTAATAAACAGCGCCACCCAATGGTCAATATGAAAATACATCGGATATGGCTGTTTTTACAGACCTGAGCACATTTAATATGTCAGCAAACAATTTTAGCCTTTTTTTTTCTTTTCTTTTTTTTTTTTTTAAGTGACAAGACGGATAAAACGTCAGCGAGGATGCAAATTGCCGAAGCGCAAAATAACAAAAGAGGACAAAGCCTGCGGCTGAGAAACGTTTATGTACAATATCTCCGCGATTGTTGAAGACATTCGAGCTGAAACGTTGCAGTTTTGGTCGCGGGGGTCGCGGCCCGTCGCGGTTTCGTCGCCGCCGGACGGCTACTGGGCGAACGACGGAAAGGTCACGTACGTCTTTCCTCTCGGCAGCACCAGGAGAGCTTCTCCGTTTTTGGTCTCGTCCGTCACCAGCTCGAGGAGACACTCGGCCACCTCGGACGCGCTGAATCAAAAAAAAAACCAACAATAACAACAACAACGACGAAAAACAAAAAAAAGGGCACAGCGTAACGTCACGACGGGACTACTCTGCGCCGAATGGAAGATTTAATGGAGAACAAAAGCTCACAAGCTCACGTTATAATCCCAATCTTTTCTACTATTTGCTGGGTGGCGTCGACCAAGTGGGAGAATTGTCCCAGTTTGTCCGGGATGGTGGTTATGAGGTCCGTTTGGACGAAACCCGGGCAGAGGACGTTGACCCGTATACCGTAGCCCGACGCAGCCGAGGCAGCCTGGGGAAAGATGCACACCACGTTACGCCGTGTCGACACGGCTGTATTTACTTATCTGATTTGATTTGTGTGTATTTATTAATTGCTCTTATAGTTTTGTCAAAAAAAAAAAAAAATTCTGTACCTCCATCTTATTTCATTGTTTTTGTCATTTTTTTTTCTTTCTTGTGTTTCCACGTTACCGCGACGACTACAGATTTTGACCTGAAGCTTTCAACATGAATGAAACTTTTAACGCTTTTTATTTATTTTTTATTTTTTTCTCGTCACGTTCACCGGTTTTATAGACGGATAGATAAGACTTCATTAATTGGGGAAATTTAGTCGTCACAGCGGCTTAGAAACACGATCGGGAAAGAAAAGAAAAGGAAAAAATGACATGTACAATGAAATAAAGATAAATTACAAATATTATTATTTTATTTTTTTTTTTTAGACCAATGAATAAACACACACACACACACAAAGTATATATACAAAACATAAATAAATACAGGTCAGGATGAAAGAAAGTGTCCGGTGCTATAAAATCAAATACAGTGCAACAATATATATATATATATATATATATACATATGCATATATATATATATATATATATATATATTATTTTATTTTTTTTGTATGTAGTTTTCTGCTGCAAATTCTTGTATTTCTTACCGCCATGGCTCGAGTGAAGCCGACCACGCCGTGCTTGCTGGCGGTGTAGACGGGGCAGCTCGGTAACGGGCCGACACCTGCGGGATCAACGTCGGTCGCAGATCATTTTCAAAATGCACCAGAAGAATCAGAACCGAAGAAAAGTTAACCGTTCCCAGTTTTACCCGCCAGAGACGCCGTGTTGACGATGACGCCTCCTCGACCTCCGCTCAACTGGCTCATGTGCTCCAGAGCCAGGTAAGTCCCCCTGATGGCCCCCATCTACAAACACAAAGGTTTATTTTGGTGTGAATTTTTTTGTTTGTTTGTTTGTTTGTTCTGCCTCATAAATACTTTGCGGGAAGTTGTTTGCGAAACCACACGGGGGAGCCCGACGCGCCGTTTGAACCACCGGGTCTGACCGTTGGTTTGTTCATTTCCTCAGACGCAAACAACTCGGAGGTGAATCTTCCCGTCTGCAAATATGACGTGCTCCGTGTTTTCCTTCGTGGGGAGTTCGGGCGCAGCGAAGTAGGAAACGATCCAAACTGAATGCCGTTTGTGCTTCTCACCAGGTTGACGGAGACGGTTTTCTCCCACGTGCTCTCGTTCAAGATGCCGGCGTTGTTGCACAGGACGTCGATTCCTCCGAACGTTTCTGCGGTTTTCTGAAAAGCAGCTTGAGAGAGAAAAAAAAAAAAAAACAGTTTGTGGTCTTTTTTTTGTTTTTTTTCTTATTGTACAACTTTCCTCTTCCTCCCATCAAGACTTACTCAAGACGCTTGCAGGACCTTTGTAAGTGTGGCACCACAGAGCTGCATTGATTGGCCAATTAATCCAACTTTGATAATTCGTCAGGTATCTTTAAGCAAAAAAAGGCCCAAAAATATGTGCTGGTTTTTTTTTGTTTTGTTTTTTTAAGGGGACAATTTTGCACCTCCTGCTGTTTGTTGGACATTTGAAAACATTAAATTTTGGGAACTTGAGATGGGAAATGTCACTGTTTTTTGTATAAGTTACATACAATTCATCAAAACAATTGTTAGTTTCAACCAACGGACATTAAATTATGTTAATTAACTGTACTAATTCAGAACTATTGTCATTTGCGTTCAACAAAAAGATTGCGCTCTTAAAAAAAAAAAAAAACGTTCTCGTGGTATCCAAAATACACTGAATACATCTGTGATCATTTTTCTTCCAGTTTCTGCAGCATTTTTCAGAAGTTAGCGTTTGAATTGAAGCAATACTTGTATATTTCGCTTTTACCATCATTTACCACAAAACATATTTCAATGCTGATCTGCCTTTCTTAACCCTCATGAGATATAAATCTATAACTTGACAGCTTTATCTTTATTGTAAGTATATTGAGGCCTTTTGGGTGTTTTTCTTTTCTTTTCTTTTCTTTTCTTTTCTTTTCTTTTCTTTTCTTTTCTTTTCTTTTCTTTTCTTCTCAGACCTGAGTAAATTATTTCCGCTCTGTCAAATCAAATAATTTAAATTGCACACTGTAACGTAACTGTATACGCGGTAATGATTAGTAATGACATGAGATTAAATGCCACTTGATAGGATTAGTTTGAGTGTGTGAGTTTCCTGAAGTCTGACGACGATCCGCTGACTGGAACAACAACAACAACAACAAAAAAAACCCTCTATGAAGACATTGATCAGTTTCATGTGTTTCCAGACATGTTTATTTCAGAGTGCAGCTGTTTTCTTCCCGTCAGTACCTCCTCCTTTTTCCATTGCAGTACTTGTTTTTTCCGAGTGTGTGTGTGTGTGTGTGTGTGTGTGTGTGTGTGTGTGTGTGTGTGTGTGTGTGTGTGTGTGTGTGTGTGTGTGTGTGTGTGTGTGTGTGTGTGTGTGTGTGTGTTACCTTTGATCTGCTGCTCTGATTCAACATTACAGTTGAGGAACAAAGTCTTCTCTGGTCCGAAGTCTTTGTTCAGGGCTTCTAACAAACTCTGTCCTGCAGCTTCATTCATATCCAGCAGGGCCACCTGCACAAGTGACAACAAAAACAAAAACATCCCATACACAACCTCGGTTATCAATTTATTTGGTACATCTAGTACATATAATAATGCCAACAAAGTTTATTTGTCCCTCAGCTATCAGATTTTACCTGCTGTCCCCGTTTATAAAACTGTACATAAACACACCTGCAGCAGCTACAACAAACGGATGCCTCAGTATTAATCACCGAATGACGTCATTGAGTGCTTGAACTTTTTCTTAGTTTTTACTTTGGTATTTGTCATGCAGGACTTGAACTGTTACTTATTTTCTCCGCAGGTTGCAAAGCAGCATAAATGTTCAAAAGTTGTAATTGAATGGATATGCCTGGTTTATATTCCGCCTCGCGAACGCAGATATATTAAACGTCTAAAGCCACAATATCACACAAACAAACAAACAAACAAACAAACAAAAACCGTATTGGTGATCTGTAACTAAACTCTTACCCTGGCACCGTTTTTCAGAAGAATCTCCGTCATTGCTTTTCCTATTCCCATCGCTGCTCCGGTCAGGACTGCAGTTTTACCGTTTAATGCCATCTTTCAGCCCGTCGAGTGACGACACGGAGGAGTTTGAGGAGTTCCTCTCGTTAGATGCCTGCAGGGAATAAAAAATTTTAAAAAAAAACCTGAGAGGAATGCTGAAGCGAGAGGAGTCGGTGTGGTTTTGTGGTTTGTTTGTTTTTTGTTTTTGTTTTTTTTGTTACTGACACCGCCCTCCGCGGAGACGTTTACTCCCAGCGGGTTGGGACATGCCGGTTGAACTTTATCATTAAGTAAAGGAAGTAAGTTTCTGTGGAGGAAGAAGCGATGTTACAGCAGCATTTTTTTTTTTTTTTTTTTCAAATCCAACAAATGCAACTCGCTTGTTTTCTTATTGGTGGATTGTTATGTTTGCCGAATTTAAAGAGGGTCAAATCGCAGTTCCGGTGACATTTTAATGATTATTTTTGACGTATTTATTTCTATTAATCCACAATTCCGCTTAAATCGGGCATATTTTAAACGGAGTTTGGAGTGACGGAAGCGCAAACTTTTTCTGAGTTCAGCTGCGTGCGGCCACTAGATGGCGGTAGAGAGCCGCGTGGCGTGCTCGCTCGTATTTCTACGGTATTAGGTCTCTTTCCATTAGTAGGTCAATGGTCAAACAAGAGGCATTGTTGCGTTGCGATGCGACGCACCTAGTTACATGTAACTGAATGACGTAATGAAATTACAAATTGAACGCAGTTACTGAGGAAAAAGTCGTTAAATTGCACTTTTTGTTGCTGGTGATTACAAAACACGTTTGGATATCCGTGTCTAGAACTTTTGTAGGCGTTCAAATCGTGAGCCATGTTTTTGATTGGTTCTCTTGCCTGCCAATCAAATCAATGTGCACGTAACCAAACACACCATGCAGTTTGTATCAGGGTCTCAGGTTTCACCCGCCCTGTCCCGACAGCCGAGTTTCACACCGGTTCAGCCACTCAAATATTACACATACAATAAAATATGAAAAAAATTATTAAGTATTAAACATCGAAGGCTCAGGGACACGCCAGCCAAAATTCCAAGTATCCAAAATCAAAGAGCGCGACGACGTTGATCATTTGGGAAGTTTGGCTGTTGAGTCAAATATTAGACTCTCACCTGACGTGTGCTACTTCCAAACAAGTAAATGAGTAAAGTTCTCTCCAGATAAGATTTTAAAATGCTCAGCTGACCTTTATCAGGGAGACCGATCCACAACCGAGACTCCAGGACAGCTGAAAGCTTTAACAACAACAACAACAACAACAACAAACAAAGGGGGAAAAAAAAAAAAAAGTTGTCTCGTCGGTTTGCGTCAGTAATGTGTTTGTGTGTGTGTGTGTGTGTGTGTGTGTGTGTGTGTGTGACACCTATTGCTCGAAGGGTTTTGATAAGCATACTTGGCGAGACGGTGCACGTTTCTTTTGGCACGCCGAGCTCGGCGGAGCAAACACAGTCGGTCGGGCCACAACGTGCAGAAATGTGTTGCAAAAGAAGCCACGACATTGCTGACGACCACGACGACGATGATGATGATGATGATGATGATGAGGAAGATGAAGATGAGGATGCCGGAGTTTTTTTGGGGGATGTTGTGGGATGTTATGCTCAGACGTTATTGTGACCTCGCAGACACATATTTGCGGCCACGACTGCGACAACATTTCCCGCCAATGCGCGATAGGATTCAATGGTGAAGTTTTATATATATATTCAAAAGGTCAAAGGTCAACTTCACTGTAAAGTCATTATATGTTCTGCAAAACCACTTTTTTTTTTTTTTTTTTTTTTTTTTTTTGTCCATTATTTAAGAAGCACGGTCGATTTAATGGCAAAACTTCATCGACGGGCGAATCTAGAGGTCAAATATTAATATTAGACCAACGCATTTTGGAATATGATGATGAAGTAGTACAACAAGGAGTTTTGACCTCTTTAGATAGTTTTTCCTTGATGCTTTACATCCACATTTTCAAATTCATAGCTTTTTTTTTTTTTGCATTGACTTCTATTTTTGAAGCACTTCCCTTCTTGTCGTGGCTTCAACTCTGCGTTCGATCGCAATCGGCTTTCTTGCGCAAACTCCTTCGACGTTTTCACTACGTCACGTTATATTCATGGTGTCGTGAAAAAGAACTACATACATGAAGAGCAGAATTGAATTAAAAGTAATAGATTTGTGTCCACGGGTGCATTCAGGTGCATTAACTTTAGCTGGGAAAAACAGATTGATTGATGGTTTATTGTTGTCAATGAAGCAGACAGACTTTGCTCATTCTGTAACTTAGTTGACAAGTGAAATAGAGATTTTAACATATACACTTTTTTGTGAATAAAGTAGGTAATAATAATAAGTATATTTGAGCTCATGTCCTGAACTGCCACTAGGTGGCGTGCAGAGTCACCACATGTTGACATATTGCCTGTTTTACTGAGTTCATTACATCATAATTTCTTCTAAGCAACGAGCTCCAACACTCAGTGAGAGAAAGTTTTTGCTTTTAATTGTGTAAGCACATTAACCTCCACCTTTTCAAGAGGTTTATTTTCCCCGCTTCTGTTCCCAGATCAGTTCTGTATTTCCTTTTATGTCCGCTGTTTCATGTTTGTGATGCTGTTGCCTAGGTGTTGCTCCGAGCCAGGATATCCAGCAGGAAGTTAGGTGAAATGTTTGGAACATCTGTTGTGAAAAGAGCACTTAAAGTAAAGAAAACATTTCAGATTTGCTCACACGCTCACTTCTTTTAAGTTATTATTATTATTTCTTTTTTAAAAAAAAATTCCACTTTTGTATTGTCCAGATCACGGCCCCCTTTTCTTCCATTATTTAATATGTACTAATACTTGCAGTATATTGTACGCACCATTCTTGGATTTTATTTTCATTTCCTAAATTTGGTCTCGTACAATAATAGATTAAATGAAATATTCCCGGTACAGCAAATAACTGAATGAGACCACAGTGACAGGCAGAACTGGTCTGACAAAAAAAAAAAAAAAAAAAAGTTTCTACTCAGCAGCTTCTGAACTTGGAAATCTGGGCTGTGAGTCACATCTTGAATTTGGCAAGCAGTCAGCTCACGTCAAATGAATGTTCTCAAAATACATTTAATAACCTTTTTCAGCCGGAGATTTCAGACACACCTTAAAACAAACGTTGCGACAGCGTCAACGTGTCTGCGTTTGAGATTTATTCTAGATTCTCAGGTTTTTGTCAGGAAAAAAAAAAATCGTGCTCCTCCACTTGATCGATGGAATTCACCGCGTTTAAAAAAAAAAGGACAACGTGTGAATCGAAAACACCTCGATGCTTATGAAAAAAAAAAAAAAAAAAAAAAAAAGGGTCCACAAAGGCCCCACGGGCTCATCTTGCTTACGGGGCAAATCCACCATTTAACCGTGATTTGCTGACCAGCTGCTGACTTGTGTTTTCATCCCAGTGGCCCTTTGCCATTTCACTGCTGATTACACTGCTAAAGAGCTCCGGTGAGCTGGACAATGCCAGAGAGCTTTACATGTCACCAGCGTCATCGGCCACAAAGAATAGACGGCCGCCAGCGAACAGAATTGCAGCCTGTTTACAGTGTGGGGCCTCGATGTGTGTGTGTGTGTGTGTGTGCATGTGTGTGTGTGTGTGTGTGTCGTATCTACTGGAGACTCTTGAGCGCGAACGCAAAGGCTTCGGCGTACGGAGATGATGTGGTTGGAGGGCGTACGACGAGTCCTGCAGCTTCAACAAGAAGGACGTTCGTAACGCGTCACCTCTCGTACATTCAGAGAGTCACACGATAACAAACTTTTGAGATGTTTGCCGTAAAAAAACAACAACAACAACAACAACAACAAAGTCGACGGGGGTCAAGCTGAAACCGCTTTTGTACGTTTGTGTGTTTAAATGCGCGTGATGGGACGCTGAGGTCGTGTTTTATTCTAAAGGAGAAAAAAATTTTTAAAAAAATTACAACCATGTGTTGTTTTTGTTTTTGTTTTTTTTAATTTCATGGCTGGAAACGCGTTTTTAGTCGATGTGAGTTCACGCTACGATTAAATCTGCCTGCGATTTTGTTTGCGACCGTGTAAAATCGAAGGCGCGGACGATGGGTTGTTTTGAAATGATTCAAAATTTAGAGTAAATCTGCGCCAGCAACTTGCAGCTGTCGACCGTAAACAGAACCCTCATCAGCTGTGACGTCACTTTCGACTGTTTGCGACCGTGTAAAATCGAAGGAGGATCATATATTTGTTGGTATAGTTCACATCCGGCTGCTGTGAACCTCGGCCTCGTCTGTCCCGGGACAGACCTCAAGGTGACGCAGACATTCTGTCTGTCCGGTCGGTGTTGTTACGGACGGCGTCGCCCGGCCGAGACAAAACAAAAGAGAGAGCCAGAGAGGTCGGGAGGTGACGATGCGTCGCGTCAACAATCATTTTGCCGCATTTAAAAAGAGGCGCTCGTGAGTCCGACCTGGCGTCGTTCAAACCGGCTGCGATATTGGTTCCGGGGTGCCTCAAGGATTTGTGTTGGGTCCCCTTCTCCTCTCAGCCGACGCCACCTCCCCCTCGGCTCAGTTATCTTCCTCCCGGTCTCGCCTCTCAACGTCGACCTGATGAGCGACGGACGACCTGATAAAAGGCTTCGTGGCTTCGGGCGCTCTGGCGTCAAAACTCTTTCGCGATTAAACGAAGCACCCGTTCGCGGCGTGAAGTAAGTCACGCTCCCTTCGGTTGACTTTTATGTCATGAACGATGTGTGAGCGAACGAAGGGGCCGTCGTGCTCATTTCCAGATGTTTTTAAACAGTATTTTCACACGTGTCGTCGTCTGGGACTTTCAGGGCCTCGGCTTTTTCCAGCTTCACTTTTCTCGGCCGGCGAGCCGTCGACGCGACCGCGTTCGTTCAGCCGTCGTGGGATCGCAGGCAACGGAACCAACATATTGGAATTTACCGTCAAATTAAGGAAGTCGAGATAACCGGGCGGCCGCAAAGGTCGCGCGTACCTCACCGTCTTGCACTGTCGCGTTAGAAACCCAAATATTTCGCCCGTTTTCTGTAACTGTCTTCGAAAGGCGGGGGGGGGGGGGGGGGGACTGACTGCTTGACAGCCTCGTGAAATGTGAGTAACAGCCAGAGGGAGGCGGCCGGTCCGGTCTTGTCCACCACGCCTACGTTCGAGGCTGGGGATTTTGGTCCTTATCCACCGGGGGAGGGAGGGAGGGAGGGAGGAGGGTGGAGGTTTTCTCACTTTTGATCCCGTAGGTTTGAATTGCTGCAACTGATTTCCCTTCTCAGTATTTATTTCACTCTTAAACGTTGTGTTTCATGTGTTAAACTGCAAGAAAACAACTCCGCCAATGAGCTCAAAACTTAATTCACATTTATACCTGATTTTTTTTTTGGGGTGGGGGGAGAGAATTTGGAACATATTCTGTAAATTTCAATGACTTAAAAACTACCAAAAAAAAAACCAAACAAAAAACCAACAACATCCCAAACTAATCACGTTTCTCTTTTTTTTTTTTTTTATAGCTTCTGCATTTCCTGTGTCAAAGAGCAAAAGCATAAACATTTATTTCTTTAGGCCACTGGGTCAGTTTTATATTACCGTGTCGTATTTACAGGCCTTCAGACCCAATAAAATCAGCTGTGCTTGCATTAAAGAGGGCTGACGTCATCTTTTAATGGTCTCGTGAGTAAACATCGGCCGTCGGAGAGCGTGAAGGCGTGCGCGGTGGATTGTGTTTTCACGGTGACTTGTCGTTAGTGTTTCTATTCTTAATCATGCAACTGTTCACAGTTCGCTGTGGGAAAATACAATGCGTGCCAGGATCGTTTCGGCGGCATATTTGAAGGTTTAGTCACGAACGCGGCGGGAATCCTGGAGGACGTGAGCGGCCGACGAGGCTCCTGAGCTCGTTCGATGTGGACGGTGAGAGATTAAAAGGTGGTCGACCTTATTATAGCAAAATGGTCCTCGTGGAGTTTGTTGCTATTCAGCATTTTAATATCATGATATTATTATTATTATTTTTTAAGAGTTCTACCTTTTAAACGCTTGATTATTCTGGGTTTTTGTTTTGTTTTTTTTACTCCTCTATGACAATTTTCTGTAGCTCTACTTACTTTATAGATCAAAGTTTTTGATTAAATAAACAAAAACAAAAACTTAGTGATAAACACACGACAAACAAATGATGTGATACTTTGTTCTAGATTAAGTTAACTGGCGGTATAATGGTTGTAAGAGTAGCATGACAACTTAAAAAATAGGCTACTTGATACGCATGAATTGATCATTATAATTCAATTATGTAGAGCCGTTCTTGTGCAAACAATACCTCTGTATTTAGACTTAAATAAGAATTTAAATGCATGATATTTTACGTGCAGCTTAATATATCTTATACTGCGGTGCTGCTGCATGTTCTTAAATAAAGGATCTGAATACCTTAACAGCCTCCGATCTAATCTAAATGCTGGATATCACTAACTATGACATTGATGATTAATCAATGACTGCAGAGACTTCAGCCATTTTCTGATTTAAAAAAAAAAAAATTGTATTATTATTTTTTTTAGAAACACACATTCACTTTCACTCTCACACACTCTTGAGTATCAAATAGCAGACGGTAGGTCAGACTTTAACCTCTATTGTATAATCAACACAGGCACACAAAAAGGGGCCCTTTAAAGCTGAGCCACACGTTGGATGTCACCGCAAACACAACTGACAGGCAGCCGACAGACGCAAACTTAAACGAGCAGTACGTTGTGGAGAAAGTACGAAGTTTCATTGAAAAAAGAAAAAAAGAAAAAGAAAAAGAAAAAGAAATGCCTAAATATGTCTGGAAATCGGGATTGAGAGCGTGAGCGCACACGTGCAGCCCCGGTGAGGACACGTGTGTAGTATGTGGGGAAGGTGAAGAGACGTTTACGTACGTTTTCCCCCCAAACTTCGTTTCACAGATTATAGAAAAGACAGGGAAGAAGAAAAAATAAAATAAAAAAAGTTTCATCACATGTAGGAGGTTTTATAAGCCGGTAGTTGCAGTGAAAGGTTTGTGTTTTGAACAGATATTTAATGAGGTTACGATGATTTGCGGACGCGTCCAGAGGGTGAGAGCGACGTCACGCGGATCCGTGCTGCGTTCAAGTTCGTCGGAAACGTCTGACGTGGAAATTCATTATTTGAAAAAGGATTAAAAAAAATAAAAAAAAAAAAAAAAGCGGGAGATTACAGGCAGTGAAAGAACTGAATAAATACTAGAGGGGCAAATATTAGCCAATTAATTAATTGTTGATCGACTGAAATCAAATTGCCAACTATTTTTTTTTTATAATTGATTAATTGTTTTGAGTAGTTTTATATAAAAAAATAAAAAAACTTAAATGTGATTATTTTCAGATTCCTTCGGTCCTCTATGATAATAAACTGAACGTTTTGGTTGTGTCACAATAAAACATTTTACGCAGCACCTTCGACTTTGGAAAACACTGTTCAATATATATTTTATTTTCTGACATTTTAAAGACCAAACCGTTAATTAATTACTGAGAAAAAAAATAATCTAACAATTCCAGAAGAAAATTCCTTTTAACGGGAGTAAAAACATCAGCGAGAACCAGACTCAGAAGTGGGCGGATGTCTGCTTCGACCAGTTGGGATGAGGGGAGAGCAGAGAGAGAAAAGAACAGTATAGAGAGACAACAAACAATAAACATTGGGTCGGTTGGTCAATAACCGCAGATCATGACGCATTGTGATAGATTAAACTACACTCCATCTCAGCCAGCTGCCACATTAAACAGCATAAATAATAATATAGCTGATTTAGAAAATATGAAAGGAAGTCTAAATTACTATTCATAAGACTTAAATGTAAATTCAGAGTTGTTAAGGATTTGAAGACTTCTCACATGACTGGTATTAAGCTAAATGTAACACACGAGTTTTTTTTTTTATAAAATATTTGATTGTGAATTGGTTATATTAACGATAAAGGCCTATTTGTGTTTCTGCACAGCTAAAAACAAAAAAAAAGAAACCACCTCTCCTGGGACCAAAAAAAAAAAAAAAAAGTAATCCACTTAAATTTAGCTGGACTATATTTAACAGCTAACTTAATTCAAAATAAATGCTGGGAATGCGTTATACACTTCGTTACTAAACGAATGCGACCCAACAAAAGAGTGGTCTCTTCGGGACTTCCGAATTGGGAAATTAGTTTTATGACGAGGAAGCACTTGAAAGCAGCACCTCGACCTGACCTAAAAGCGCGCTCCCGCGCCTTACGTGGCTACTCCCCCCCTCCGACGCCGTACGTGCGCGCACCCTTCTATCGCGTGGTGGGGATCATCCATGTTGCTGCTACTGGTGTAGATAAGGTTGTAATCCTGAGAGGCCCTCGGACACGTTTCTTTATTTTTTTTTTATATGTTTTAATCCGGCGCCGACCGCTCCGCGTCTTCGACTGAAAAGCTCGCCCGGTCTGGGAGCGACAGAGGAGCGGCAGACTCCGCGGAACAACTCCACATTTCCCTTTGAAATTGAAGGCGAATTTCGGGCCGGGAGGGGGGAGGACTGGTAATCCTGAGGGGGGAAGAAAGACGGCGGTGGGAAATGGCCACTCAGGTGGAGGCTCTCCTGCCCGGCAACCCGCTCGCCAAGGCGGAGGAGCACGGTAAAGTGATCCGCGGCGAGCCGGAGGAGCAGCAGCAGCAGCAGCAGCAGCAGGGCGGCCGGGGCGACGGGGCCAAGCGGCAGACGGGTGTCGCCGAGCAGGGGGGCGGCAGCGGCGGTAGCGGCAGCGGCAGCGGTAGCGGCGGCGGCGGCAGCGGCAGCAGCAGCGGCAGCAGCAGCCCCGGACAGGGAGGGACCCCCGGCGCGGAGGAGCAGACCTCCAAGCGGGCGACGGAGGAGGGCAAAGCGGGCTGTGACAGCGAGGACAAGCTAAGCGAGGAGGGCGTTAAAGGCGGCAGCAGAAAGGAGTTTACTGAAGCTCCCCCGCCCAAGGTGAACCCGTGGACTAGGAAAATGAATGCGGTGACCGTGGTCAGCGTGAATGGACAAGCACACCACGGTCTGTAACACCCTCCTTTTTACATGTTAATTCACCGCCTGTCAAAGTGTTGTGTGTGTGTGTGTCAGTGTCTGTCCGTGCAGGTGTGGTCGCACACGGGACCGACCGTGCTGCTGCCAACAGGTTAGCACATATTGAGGCTAAATTAAATTAAATTATTTTTTTTTTTTAAAAAAGCCCTAGTTTGTGGTTGCTCCCCTGCAGGCTTGGTTATATTTGGACTGACCCCCCCCCCTCTTCTCACAGAGAGCTATTCTTGGGGATCATCGCTGATTGCGCAACACCCTCTTTATTTTTTTTAATTTTAATTTTTTTTAAACAAAAAAAAAACGAGTTAAAATGCTCCCAAAATGTCCCGCAGGGACTCTTTAACGGGACTTGTCCCTGTACTCGGGCTCCATGTTGGAGTAAGTTAGTAGTAATTTGAAGGGTCGAGGGTGAAATCGGTGGCTCCGGGTCCCCAGAACAGCCTTTTAATGAACACGTTGTGCTCGTGAAGTTGCTCTGCTGGGCGTCATGACACCCGAGAAACATGCCTGAATTTATTTTTCCCAAGTTTTTCGGACTTTTTTTTTTTTTTTTCCCAGGAGCGTTTTGATATTTATTTATTTATATTTTATTTTATTTTAAGCAGTGTCACTTGCAGAGACTTTTTTTTTTTTTTTTTTTTTTTTTTAAACTTTCAAGTCAAACCTTGTTGACACGCGCAGAAGGACGTCAACGCGACTTCCGCCCGTTTCTTCGCTATTGCATCAATTATCGAGAAGGAGCCGTGAAGCTCGGCCGGTTGTGCGGCAGTTTTTTTTTTTTTTTTCCCTTTTAACCGGCTAACAATAGCGCCGAGTCTCCTCTGTGGCCTAGTCCGTCGACGAGCCCTTTTCCCGGTTCAGATGCTAACTTAGCCTCCACGGTGGCTAACCGTCCTCTCCCACGCGCCCCCCCGGTCAAACATTGTCCGTTTCTAAGATTAATTTCCGACACTTAAAAAAAAAAAAAAAAAAAAAACCTGAAACATCTGCTCGTTTAATCCTTTTTAAAAAAAAAATTAAAAAAAAAGGGAGAGAGGAAGAAAAAAAAAAAAAAAAGAGGGTTTGTTTATGGCGACGTCACGTGTTCTCTCCACGTGTTCCCCGAGAGAAAGGCATGGTAGCTCGCTAAGCTGGCTAGTTTAGCCGACCGACTGCGCCGAGATCCGCAGCCGCATATCGTCTCGGTCCCCCCACGTGAGACAGTCCGGCTGCTCCGCTGTTATAAAGCCGGCTGTCATTAACCGTGTTGTCGGTTGTCAGACCAAAAAAAAAACCAGACGTCCGGCTAAGCATTGTTAGCACGTAGTACGCTCAGCAGGCGGAGGAGTCATCGTGGCTTTCCTGCAGCAAATTACCAGTATGCACGTCACGTCAATCAAAAACACACTCTCTAATCCCAACTTTGTCAGGTTTGATCGGTAAATTACGAGTCAACATCACCCCTCCCCTCCCCCTCCACCTCCACCCCTGGATTGCATGGATTTGCTCCAGTGGTTGAAGCTTGCACCACCCAAAAAAAAAAAAAAAAAAAAACTCTCTCTTTTCGTGTTGCATTCAAAGACCAAAGTTGTTTAAACTCATAATTTTGTGGTTCGAAACCTTCTTACACTTTGCCATCGTAGGCGTTGTGTTTGTAGGATTTCGGACTTCTCGTGGATTATTAATTGCGAATAATCTCGTGGCGACATGAGGAGGTTTGATTTTTTTTTTTTTTTTTTTAGGTGGCGTTTCACAAAAGAAAAGGGACAAAAACAAAGGAAAGGACGCGTATAACTACGAAGCATAAAATGCGGCGCTGCTTTAAAGTAATTTTCTAAAGATGGCGACATCCTTTATTATCCCAAAAACAAGATCCTGAGCGTCTGTCGTAGATAAGATTTTAGAAAGCTGAACATGTGGAGATGTGTGTATATATATATATATATATAATATAATCAGCTGCGATAAAAGAGTGGATTTAGATCGAGCAGTACTTTATAAAAAAAAAAAAAAAATGTTGTGCTCTCGACTCGCAAGACTTTAAAAAAAAAAAACACGATTCAGCTCGGTAACCAGGAGATTACCAAGTAAACGCCTGCTGCTCAGCGTGGCTTGTGAGTTGGTAGTATTACCGAGACCACGATTTATCTCGTCATTAGGGTGTGGCCGCATGCCTACTTATTATCAACAAAAACCACCACCGAGACTGCACAACATAACGGCAGTTTCCTGCTCTGCGTAGAGTGGCCTGGTGTCCACAGCCCCCTTTTTAAAGGTCCACTGTGGCGTTTACATGTAAACAAAAGTGATGTTTACACGCAGCGATATCACCCGCTGAACGGTTTCCTCTCGAGGCCGGTCGAACGCCGTTTTTTTTTTTTTGTATTCCTCATTAAACATCCGGAAAGGCGACGAATTGAATGTGTTTTAAATTGTGCTTTTTTTTTAAATTTTATTTTATTTTTTATTCACCCGTATTCGCTCGGTCCCTTTTTTTTGTTTTAATGTTTTTCGTGATCGTTTTATGAGGATGTGATGAAATCTAGGCAGCGTAAAGACACCGCTGGTTAAAAAAAAAAAAACCCTTCCAGATGTGGTCACCCTGGATTTGGCTTCCAATTCATTTGTTGTTGTTGTTGTTGTTGTTTTGGGGGGGGGGGGGGGGTGGCGAGTAGAGCTGTCACCATGGAAACGGGTCAACGATCTTTCTCTGTTCGTTTGACTTTGACCGCCAGCTGTTTGGTACAAATCATCGGGCTCTTCGTCGTAAAAGCGTCGTAAACGGTTGGTGCCATTAAAATATATATATATATATATATATATTTTTAAATGACGCTATCAAAAGAACCCAGTCAAACCTCAGTGATGGAAACATGACTTTTCCGTTTGTTCCTTTCAGATGTTTCTATACAGATTTAATATAAATGATTCCAACGATGATGCAACACGATGCCGATCAGTTCGCAAAACAACTGCAGGTGATTATTATAATAGTCGCGACGGGTCTGCTCACTCCGTCCAGCCAAGATTTAACTTCGTCGAGCTGACTTCCTGTCGGTTGTGACCTCGCCCCTGGAAATATCGATCGTTTATTTCCTTTTATGTGTAACCGCACAGGAAGTTGCTCGTTCTCGGTGAGTGCAGGAGCAGAGACGGGTATTGATGAGCGTTTGATAATGAGCCGCGTTATTAACATCTTCGGGTTGTTGCCCTCACGAGCTCCCGTAGATCTACTTCCTGTCCTGCCTGCTTCTTTTTTTCTTTTCTTTTTTTTAAATTTTTTATTCTTTCTTCGCCAATTCACTGGAAAGCAAATTTCACCAGAAAATAATCGAGTCCGACTTTGTGAGGACCGACTGCGGCGCAGAAGCTGCCCTTCTGACATTTTCGCTGAATCACTGCTCGGTTCTTGTGTCCGCCGGATCTGCAGTAAGTTGTTTTGTGTGTTTTCCTGAAGAAGCCAGATAAACAAACAAACAAAAACAAAATCGGATTCTCACGGCAGTGAAATCCAATTTTCCGCAAATGAGATCCTACTGATGGGAACACGTTACAGTTAAATAACATTAACTCTAACTGACGGCAACATGCGGCCACTTTGGCCGTTCCCTTCGTCCCGCTGCTGCGACGGCACCTGTTGCTCCTGGAAAAATAGTTTCCACGCATCCGAAAACATTTTTTTTTTTTTTTTTTAAAAGAGCTGGCGTGTCGCTGCAGGTACGATTTGAAAAGTCCAGTTTGAAGGATTTCGCAGGTGTTCAGACGTCCTTTTTTTTTATACTCTGTTTCCATGGCTGCGGTTATTGGCTCATTTGGTTCGTCTTAATGTTATTGGGTGATAAATCGGTTAAAATAAATTCACACCGATTCATTTACAAAAAGGATTGCCAGTAATGATCGTTTCGGTGCTTTTTCTAATTAGAAGAGCATAATTTGTTTGTTTTTTTTAAATTAATTTTAGAGCTCTGCAGGTGGCTGAACTCGACTTGTACCCGTTAAAGTCAGAGTACTGCCATTATTATGATACTGTGGGCTTTTTTTTCTTCTTTCTTTCTTTCTTTTTCTTTTTTAGATCCAGTCAGTCAGAAAATATTCCTGAGGTTCAGGTTTCGACTC
Organism: Brachyistius frenatus; assembly: GCF_029030835.1. Classification (NCBI taxonomy): domain Eukaryota; kingdom Metazoa; phylum Chordata; class Actinopteri; family Embiotocidae; genus Brachyistius; species Brachyistius frenatus. The sequence continues at coordinate 2,610,159 of NW_027210604.1, forward strand.
TGCGGATGTTTGTTGGACTTTTGTGTAATTTTGCATGTGGTGTTTCTTCTAAATTATGGCCTCAAGTACTCTTTAATCCGCTACCACATGTTTCTTTTAATTATGGCTCGAAGTAATCTTTAACGCGGTACGATATCGGCGTGATGCCGGAGATTGCGGTCGTAAACATTATTACGATAACGCGTATTGCCAAGTGTTCTCTCTTTTTGTTTGTTTTTGTTTTTTTCTTAAATAGCGCAGCACGTCCCCGAAGGTCAAACTTTTGACGACGCGTTTTTGTTTTTTTGTTGTTGTTTTTTTTTGACGCAAGTAAAATAAGTTTTTAGTTCATCCATCTCACTTCAGTTTGTTTTTATTGCAGCAAATTGGGGCCGATCGAGGAGACAGATTGACGTTTATAACAAGCGCGTCCTAAAGGCTGCATGCACCTGAAAAACAGGCCTGTAGAAATTTATCAGCACTTGGCGTCTGCGTGCTCGTACAGTTATTTCCTTGCAAAATTCCTCCCCCGCTTGCAAACTGTCTTTAACAGCTTAAAGGTTCTTGCGTTTTGCAGAGAGGAACATTCAAGAAAACAAACCCGATACGTGGAACAGACACGGGAGGCATTTCCAGTTTTTGGAGATCGGAAGTGATGCCGAGTCGTATTTAAAGTGCATTTCCTTCTCGCTGCAGCGACGAACGGACGCCGACATGCGACTGTTTGCTTTCGTCTCGGTGGATTCGCGTCCCTGTCGCACGCGGAGGAAACAGTAATCGGAGCACGCTGAAGCTTTGGGTGAAAAGAAAAACCGGTTGTTGAATGAGAGCCGCTTTCTCTTCACGGCTTTTAGTCCGTAAACGTTAAAATAAAATACAAATGAGCAACACGGAGAACATTTAGAAAAACTTTTCTTTCTTTTTTTTTTTTTTTACAGCGAGTCATCAGATATAAATGTTTATTAACGTTCAGTATTCGTCAACAGTTCGATCATTTACTACAATGATGTTTTACTGTAACTGTCATCCTTTAGTTTCTGCAGCTTCCTCGGCTGACGAACGACCACAGGTGAACTTACAGGTGTTAAAAACAAACACATTAAAGAAGTGCCTTAATGTGCTATAATCAGCACATCGGCGGGCGGGGTTAACGAGGTGTCGGGGACCCGGTAAAGGTCCTGGAAGGTGTAAAGTTTTCCTTCTTTGTTTAATATTATTTAAATTTGAACATTTTTGAACAAGACATTTAAAAAAAAAAAAAAAATGTAATGGTGATTTTTACACTTGTAAATTACAGACTAAAAATCAATGTGTTTTTATCAATTGCAGCTCCTTTTTAAAATGACAAAATCATAATGAAAATGTATCAAAAACATAAAACTTCTTACTTCATTCGCACTCGACTTAAAGCGCAAACACACACACACACACACACACACACACACACACACACACACACACACACACACACACACACACACACACACACACACACACACACACACTGGCGTGTCTCAAGTCGTCTAGCCGGAGTACCTTTTATCTGTCGAAGGGGCATCTGGACTCGGTGATAGCGGCACGTCCCTGCGTGGAGATGCGGGTGGAGACTGTTTACATGGAAGACGCGTCCAGTTAGTGGTGGATAACAAAACAATAAAAAAAAAAGATCTCCTGCATGGGATTCACCTTTTTAAAGCGTGTTCTGGAGTTTGTGAAATGGTTAAAGCAAGGACACCGGTTCTTTAGTGTTTGTTGCCTTTTGTAAAAGGGCCGAAACACGCTGCACAAAACTGGGCTTTTTTAGAAACTCTTTTATTTACAATTTTCCGATCGATACGCTGAGTCATCAATCAATACTTCATTATTTACACTGAGCCGGAGAGTTTAAAGTGTGTTTGAACGGCCGCTGAAAGTCGTCTAGTTTCCTGCCGGCGGTGAATAAATATTCTGTAACGCGTCAGCTTTACGCAAACTGCTAACCGCTCGCCATTTTTTTGTTGTTGTTGTTGTTGTTGTTGTTTTTTTTGTCAGAATAGCTGATTACCGGAAGCTGCGGTGACGTCGGTACTTCCGGTCCGAGATGAGATGGGCTTTTCAGAATAAAAGCACCGGTGGTTCTGCCCCGATTAAATTCTTTATTTAACAGTGCTTTATTTTAATTCATTCAACGGTATTTTAATTTAACTAACAGGTTGGAGACTTTTATTCTCTGGCACACGTCCTACTGATCTTCTTAAGTGTTTTTTCTTTCTGAAAGACGGACCGACGCGTGATGTGGATTTTTTTTTTTTTTTTTTTTTTCCCCCGCAAGTCTCAAGAAGTGTTACGATTTAAATGTTTAGTTTTGAGATGGTGTTGACTCGTGATCTCGCACCGTCGTATCTCTGTTTTGGTTGACTGAAGCCAACTTGTCTTGACGGCCTCCTTCCTGAAAATAACAAGCGAAACTGTTTGAGTCGGTACACGTGTGGCTTCGCCCGCTGCTTTTAAACGCGCCTTGTCGGTCCTTTCTGATTGTAACTGGATTCTTTGTGGTTTGGAGTTTAGTTTCACTCTTTCACTCCCGTTTGTGCCGTTGAATATCGGCCTCGTTGTTCCCTTTTTTTTTTTTAAACTAGGAAACAACCGGCGGGGAGGCTTTTATTGTGAAAGCCACAAGAGGAAATGCCATGCAGCTGTTCTTCAATATTAGCAAATATGGGCAAAAGAAGTAAAGCCGACAGCTCGTTACTTTTTGGTCTGCGAGACCGCGTCCAACACGTCATCGAGGTAAACGGCGTTTGCTGAAGACTGAATCGCCGACTTGTGAATTACTTGGAAGCATTAAATCAAATTTGGTCACGACTGCAGTTAAAATCCGCAGTCATGAACACGAGATTATTAGGCAGTAATGCTTTCGGCTCGCGGCGGGACGGGAAGCAGCTCAAACCGTGTTTTAAGCAGCTTTCAAAATAAAAGCGTCCGAGAATAGATTTTAGGATTCGTTCGGGACCGGTTTGCGTTGAGCGTCAAGGCTGATCCCAGGTCACCCACCTGTTACATGACCTCGACTTTGTGTGTGTGTGTGTGTGTGTGTGTGTGTGTGTGTGTGTGTGTGTGTGTGTGTGTGTGTATCTCTGTGGGTTGTTAATGCAGCTCAGCGTAACACAGGGAGACGCCTCGCTGCTCTATTCTGCTCCGCCTGAGCTCTTTACTCTGCAAGAGATGATGTCACCGCACTGATCATGTGTCGCCGGGGAGAGTATTCTGACGTGTGTGTGTGTGTGTGTGTGTGTGTGTGTGTGTGTGTGTGTGTGTGTGTGTGTGTGTGTGTGTGTGGCAGGGAGGCGGGCAGTCTGTCGTTTCCTCCATATTTGGTCGTTGCCGACAGACTTCCCTCCTCCGTCGTCACACCGCTCTGCATGTAACACCTTCAGTCTGCAGGCAGCAGACTGAAGACTGGTTTTTTTTTTTTTTTTTTTTTTTTTACTCTTTCTTTAGTCTTTAAATTCAGACTATTTTACGGGGTCTTTTTTTTTTTTATTTAAATTTTTTTTTTTTTAATCATACATATCCAGCCAGTCTTGTGGCTTTTTTGGTGGGAAAATGTTAGCGCACACTTGAATAAATGTCAGCATTTCTTTCCATCTTTCGCAGAACGGTTGAAGCACTTCTTGAAATTCACATGTATTTATTTATAGCGTCTTATCATGACTGAGAGCGGGGTTTTGCCTTTTCCACCGTGACGGCGAGGGGGGTGGGAGAAATCAAAATCCAACACTTCCCATCGAATAAATAACCTTTCTGATACAATCCGACCTCGGATGCGATGACACAATACACGTGGGAGACGTGATTTAGACAACGGCATCCGTCTTGTGCAGCGGGCTGATTTCCCAACTTTGTGTTTATCCAAGGCCGCAGCGCCGACGTGGCACAAGGTTTTAATTTTAGGCTTCGCCGGCGATCCCCTGTGGGATTTGGAGCAGGTACGGTCGCCCGTGGGAATCTGTCTCCGGTCTGCACCTGAGGTGTGCGCGCTGTCGAGGAAGGGGAAAAAAAAAAAAAAAGACATGGGAGCCGGTGAGATTAGAGATAATAGGCAATATCTGAGAGTTATGTTAACGCAAAGTTTCGCTGTGGAAAATGACTGCAGGTTGTTTCAACGTGTAGAAATGAGTATTTAGAAGCAGGGAAATGGGCCGAATGTTGAGCCTCCGAAGGGGAGCGAGGTTGAAGTGACGGCACTGCGGGGACGAACGGGAGAGAATGGGTGGTGAATGGGAGCTGCTGCTGCTGCTGGTGGTGGTGGTGGGGAGGGGGTGGTGCTGGCTAATGTTAATGGTGGCCTCCGGCGTCCCCGGCGGGCGGCAACAACTGTCTGCGAGGAGCAGCGGTGCAGAAAGACGCAGGAGGAGGAGCAGCGGAGGGAGGCGGTGAAATGAAAGGAGGGCGGAGAGGGTGATGATGCACTTAAGAGGAGTCGCCACTGTGTGTGTGTGTGTGTGTGTGTGTGTGTGTGTGTGTGTGTGTGTGTGTGTGTGTGCTGATGATTAGGGGAACAGTTAACAGATGAATGCAGTGTTTTCTCTGCCAGCTGGAGCTCCTCGCAGACATTTACGTCACCGCCTCATAACTGTCCGATTTGCAGTGTCAATCCGTCTATTGTAACAATTTTGAATTTTTTTATTTTTTTTTATTTCTGCCAACCGCGTGGATGAAACAGCAAAGAACATTTTTATAGGATTTTGGAGTTCCCAGCTTTTATTAATATCGTCGATGGATCTCGTGACTCCTTGTAGTTTAAAATAAATTTAAAAATAAATTTAAAAAAAAAAGTCGCTCGTGATGACGAAACCCACACGCGATGAGTTTAGGGTGCATCTGTAAATCTTAGCTACGGGGAAAAACCCGCTGGGGTTTTTCCACCCTCGCCCTCCAAACTGCATGAAAACTTCATCATTTTATTGTTATTGGATTTTTTTTTAGTTTGAATTTCTGACAAAGTTGTTGTTAAGGTTGTGCTGATGCGGGCCTTTTCGTTGTTGGCGTGTCGGACGGTATTTCAGATCCAGTTGTTTATTCAGGACCGCGGGGTCCAATGCGGTCGGTACATTTGTCAGTGACGATTTGACAACATGTGTGAGGGCAGCTAATTTGAGGTTTTTTGTTTTGTTTTTGAAAGATATATTGAATTGGAGAGCTGCACTGCTGTGATTTATGGTTTTGTTTCACCTCTTCGCGATGCGCTTTAAGGCTCCTTAAAGGGTGTTTTGTTTCATTTTTTTTTCCAGGGATACTTCTGATACTTCTGTCGGCCTTCGTTATGTTTATCTTCTGTGTAGTCATGCCTCTGCAACACACACACACACACACACACACACACACACACACACACACACACACACACACACACACCTGCTCCGTACTTGAGTTTTAGAGAATATAAGGCGGTTATCAGAGCTCGTGCACAGCTGAGCACATAACGCTTAGATAACACCGAGCCTTCACTCCTACCCGTCGAGTCAGACTAGTTCCCGAGCTGCCGTCACGCTCGCAGCTCGAACCCTTCGAAGGAAAGGTCGGGGGGCGGGGGGGGGGGGGACTTCGGGGAGTTTTGTGCGTCCGAAGCACCGTGAAGCCAAATTGGACCGATAACGTGTTTAAAGATGTATTTTGGCTCTTTTTCTAATTTACTTAAAAGTTGCGTATCTGTTTTTCTTTAAAGCTCTGAATATTGTTTAATAATTACGAGGCTCGTCTTAGAGGTGTCCCATATCATATCCTTCCAATAACATCTGTATAATTTTTAGTATGGCAAATACAAGTCATAAAAGTTTTGCCTTCAAATATCCGACCAAAACTGTTTGGTTTAGGGTGACAATTTAAAGGATAAAACTTATTTTGTTACAATCTTATGATTTTCAATTAATAATAGAATATTTGTTTTCAGTATTTTGCCCCTATGTTTCAAGAATTTGGTATTGCCCACTCCTGGCTGGTTTTCATATTAAAAGAACTTTGTAAATAGGTTGTAATATTTCCTTAGTATTTCCTTGATTGAAGCTAAACCAACGGCTCGGGGACTTTTTGGGGGCCAGTAGGAACTACTTAGTCCCAGGAACCAAAATCTGGAACCGGATTCCTGCCGATTTAATGAATTCCCGAAAAAAAAACATTGATTATAACTTTTGCGGTGGTAAATAACCACGTGCACTAAAAGTGTCTAAAATGTCTTGAATTAAAGCACTAAATAAGAAGAAAAAGTTCCAGGGATTGAAGCCGTATCGTCGTGGTCTTTTCTGAATGCACTGCTGACTGCGTGACGCCCCGACGGGCAGCAGCTCACAGTCTTGACAGACGTCTCGGCCCCGGGGAGGCTATCGTCTGACCTTAAACTATCATCTGATACGTGCTGAACACTGAGCGGCCCTGTGAGCGAGTGCCGCCTCCTTTCCTAAAGCGGAGGATAGGCGGCGTGCGGATCAGCTGTTCGACGTCGTTTCACCTCCGTGAACAACAGCTGATTGTCCGGTCGGTGGGCGATTTAAAATTTTAAAAAAACGGATCATTAGTTGGACGCGCTTTTAGCAACCGGTCGCGTTCGATGTTCGGCTCGTAGCTTCGCGGTCTGTGTCGGTCCCCAGTCGCCTGAAGTGGCTTCAAAGGATCTATAGCCAATACAGATTGTGTGACTTAAACTGCTTTGGCCACGACTTTGTGAGGCCAAGCTAAGTGCTAATTTCAGCATGCGAACATGCCGGTGCATCGCACGGCTCTCTAGTTGAGTTTAGAGATATTAGATAATTATCACTTATGAACACAGCTGGTTGTGATATGATTTTGGCCAGATGATGGGGGGGGGAAAAAAATGAAAGTTTGGACCAAAGTGTTGGACTAACCCACCGAGACCAGCTGTGGCATCCCCAGAGCCTCACTGCTACCACGGCTGATTTATATAAAAATGGATTGAGTGACGCGTAGTGGTGAGGTTGTAGATTTTAACCAAGCTGAACTCCCCTCGCTTTACCCTCCGCTTCCACACATTTAGGAGACTATAGGGTGGCTGTGAAAGGCCCTCTGTAAAGCCAGCATTTGGGTTTGTCCCTTCTGGGCTCCTGTAGAAACACGGCCGGCTCCGTGGAGGCTTCTTGTGTCGGTATAAAGCGCTCGTTCTAAGGCAAAGAAAACAAAAGTTCCCAGTTTCAGGCAATTTTCCCGACTAATAAAAACATGGATTATATTCCATTTCTGCTGATACATCCGCCCTAAATCCTTCACGCTAAACCCTTTTAAACGAATATAGGTTACGAAGAAAAAGGCTCACAGAATAGAGGAAAAAAAAAAGAAAGGGAAAAAAGCTCCTTATAAGCTATATATTAGCAGTATTTTGCTCCTTGCAGCTCCTCTCGGGCCTCTCGTTCGTCAGAGAACCGGTCAGAGTGCTCCGTCATGATGACGAGGCAGAAAGACTGAATTAATGCCGAGTCTTTCATCGTTTGTCCCACTTCCTGTGAGGGGGCATTGAGAAAATAAGCTTCAGAGGAAACCAGCACGGCGACATCGAGGAAGCTGCTGCATTTTTAACACCTTTTGTCGGAAGGAAAGAGCTCGACGGTCAAACTGTGCACGATGCGTGCCCTTTTAAAAAAGAAAAACACAGCGTCATGCGCTGCACGGAGCAGCGAGACGTTTTTCTTTTTAAGACTACTGTTGGTTCACAGTTTAGCGCGCTAATCAGTTAAGACCGGTTAAATGCTTGAGGAATTCATTCTGACGCTTTAATTTAGCGCGAAGTTGTTTCTCCCACAGCAGAAAGAGGCACAATGAAATTAATTCATGCATCTTTGCGTAGTATAAAGCAAACTTATATTTTTACGGCACAGGTCGAGTTGCTTCGGTAATAGCAACTATTAAAAAAATTTTTTTTTTTTTTTTTTTAGAAACCGCCTTTTTATTTGGTAACCAAATTTTTATAACTTGCCAATCTAACACATGTTCATTTCTAAAACGTTTAACTTTAGCTCCGTGAAATCGATAGCTCATACCCGAGGCGTCTGGCATTGGCGCGTCCTCGTGAGGCGTTTTGAGGATATATGTAAATTGCAGCTTTCATCTGAGGCATTTAAGAGTACATCCGTTATTTGCAGCTACAGGACACGACCTGGGTGACGCTCTCCCCCTCTAAACTGCATGGAAACCTGCATTGTAGACTTTTAGACTTTATTAATCCCACGGTGGGGAGATTTAGTCGTCACAGCAGCATACAAACACAAAAAGGCGCACACAATATGAAACGGTGTACGAATACAATAAAACAAGAAAGATTAAAAAAAATTATTATTTTAGGAAAAATGCAATGTTCTTTCTCTTAAAATGTACTTTTTTTTTTTCTTTTTTTTTTACAGTTGATATTGGAAAAAGTGTTGTTTGGGAGCCGGTGTCAAAAATGTGAAGATGAACCACTAACAAGCTAGTTGCTGTTTTTTTTTTGTTTTTTTTTCCATTACGGTGCCGTTTACGCCGTCTTGCCATTTTTTTGTTTTTGTTTTTTTTGTCATTTGGATTGTAATTAGTTGAAATCAATAAAGAGATATAAAGGATTTTTGGGGGTTTTCAGAGCGAGTCAGCTTGTTGTCAGTTAGGAGGCTCGTCGGGCTTTCTGTAAACAATCCCTCTTGTTTTTTTTGAAGGAGTTAATACTCCTGCAGACAGAGTGGGTGAAGTAAAAGTGTTGTGCCACACAGTAAATATGCTTCGATAGCTTCCTCAATTTTTCAAGTTCCCGATTTCTGTGAAGGCCAGAAACCAAAGATGTACTCGTGTGGGTCAAAGTACACCAGAGTTGAAACAAGCACAAGAGTTCAGAATAAAAGGAGGTGAAGGCCTGCCAATGCTGCAGGTTTTACTGATCGTTAAAAAAAAACAACGGGACATTTATCATCAGAAAAAATGTGAACTTGAAACAGGAGGCCGATTCTGGGTCGAATAGCTTCGGTGCTTTACTTTGAGAAATCCTCTCGTTTCCTCCGGTCATTAGTGATTTTTGGCCGAATGTCAGGATCGCGCAAATTTATTTCACAAACAAGTCGGTGTTTAAAAAAAAAAAAAAAAAAGTCGTGTTGAATGATCTTCGTTCTGTGTTGTCTAAACAGATGTTGAACAAACGTATTAGCGGTGCTGATGGACGCCGCACCCTCTCAGCCTTTTGTGGGCTCAGGTTACATAATTGTTGCTGGATTTTTTTATTTTTTCTTTAAAAAAAAATATTCTTCCTGGTACTTTATGTCTTTCACTATTAAACAGAACCGAAAGTTGCTGGAAAAAAAAGTTTTGCAAAAAAAAAAAAATCTTTCTTTCCTCACAGCGACTAATGTGGAAACGTCCCCTCGATGGTTCGTGACCGTGACAGCCCTGCAAATAAACAAACGAAGCAAAGGTCAAAACTGTAGTGCTCGAGTGAAATCAATGTTTACACCACTTCTCAACTGCGTGACTCAAAACCGAAAAGAAACGGGTTCAAGAAAGTTCAGAAGTCAAATCGCTCGCACATCGTCGCACCTCTGGGTTACCTTAAGGACATAAAGAGGCCAAAGTTTCGGCTTCCAGCGTCGCCGTTGGTACCTACAACTGACTCTGAATTGAAACCTGTACGAGATTAAAAGGTAATCCGCTGATTTTAAGTCTTTAAGTCAGGTCTTTTGGAGCGCTGCTGCGTAGTCTAGAAAAATTGTGGTACGCGCTCGTGTTTCCAGCCAGCATTTCCGTTAACGTTGGTTATGTACATAACCCCGGGTTCTACGAGTAGGCACAGCTACGGTGGCCCGGAGAGCTGCCACTGTTGGGTTTATCCCCGTCAGCGCGCTCGGTCAGGAAGCAGACTTTTAACGCTCCCTGCGATTACTGTCCGTGGCCACAGGGGTCGCTGTTACCTCTGCTTGGCAAATGTTGCTTTAAGGAGACCTTTTTTTTTTTTTTTTTTTAACTCGCTCCTCATCTCTGCTCGAGTTTGAATCAGCCGCCTCTATTATGACACGTCCAAATGTCTAACACCGAACAGTTGGCGCTCGAGTTGCATCGTGGGTAATTATCGGTGGCATTTCACGTTTTTAAGTTCCTTCGTTTTAACTGAGAATCGGCTTTCGTCACTGAAAACGGAAGCTAATTATCAAATTAGCGGAAATAACATTTCTAATTAGGATTAATAAGTAAAATCAATCCGGTTTTAACCCGTTTCTAAGTGCAGCTTTTTCTTTTCTTGCTCTTCACGGGGCAGTTTTTCAATCTTTCAAAGTTTTGCTTTTGATTGTACAGACAACGTTTCCACCTCTCACAGCTGTATTTCCACATTTCTGAGCTTTGAATGTTGAAGCTCAGCGTTGAAGTTGAACACGATAGCTTAATTTGATCACTTTAGATATTGTGGTATAACGGACAGCCTTTTTTTTTTTTTTTTTTAAACCAGATTTTTGACCTTTTATTGACAAAGAAAAAGGAATAAGCGTCCAAACAATTAAATTATAGTCGGTGGAATTTGTTGGAAGTTGTTTTATTTTATCTGTCAGCGAATGGGGAGGTAGCCGCAGGAAGAGGTGCAGGACATGCGACGAAGATTGTTGCAGGACATTTCGTAAGACATTTGTATCGTCTGTCGTCGAGTACGTTCGCTGTATGAACTCTAGATGTTTTATTCGAGTCTCTTGTCTCATCTTATATCTGCGCTCAGGTCTGTCGCTGCCGTCGGCGCTGTCGTTAGTCCACCGAAAGGATTTTGGTCTCGTGTCTCTGGTCCTCTCCGCGGTGATGACCCTTGACGAGATCGTCCCTTAAGGAGCTTACTGAGATTTGCTCTTCGGCGTGAACGGCTCCCCGTGAGCCGCTTTCAGCCGAAGACGGCAAAATCTGCGACTTTTAAGGAGACGAGCAACGCCGACTCGACGTTTTTCGACCCCGGTACGATCGGCGGCGGCGCAGTTGATTATTTTCGCGAGGAAACGGTTTCGGGACCTTTTTGAAACGGTTTCGGGACCTGTTTGAAACGCCGTTTATGCAATCGGGCTGCCGTCGTTAGCGACGAGTGAGAAAGATTAAACGAGTGGTAACGCAGATGTGGCTGAATAATACACACATCTGTATATCTTTGGTTGTCTTGAGTTTTGTTTTGTTTTTATGGAGGGTTGTCGAGGTAAATGCAGCTTTGTTGTTATAATCATTAGTTGTTAAATGCCTGTGATGGTTTGAAGTGCTCTGCCTGGATTTTTTTGTTTTGTTACGTGGTTATTTGTTGTAGTTTTTATATATATATATATATATATATATATATATATATATATATATATATATATATATATACACACATATTTGTTTTTATTATTGTTTTTTTGTTTTGTTAAAACAATGATTTGGACCTTGCTCTTGTTATTTGGACGTTTTTACTGTCTGGGGGAAAATTAACTGCTGATACAGTGGAAGTCAATGAGTCTCACAAAATAAACAATAAAACGCGTGCGAAGGTCAACTGCCAGTCAAATTATATATAAACATGAAAATAATTATTTTACCTTTTGTTTTGAAACTATCAATTAATCAAGTTAACAAAAAACAGACCTACTAGATTTTTATGGTTTTGTCAAATTACAAAGAAAAATGTGTATTATGTGATTTATTTTAATTTTTTAATTTCTCTTCGATACGAGTTACATTTTACGACAACTTAAAGATGTCACCCGATGCTCTGGAAATTAGATTTTTACTCAATGTTTTTTCTGACAGTTTGTAGACTACTTAATAATTGATAAATTGCTTTTTATCCTGCTTTGATAGACTCAGAGAATTGATCTCAATGATTGATTTCCACCCACCAAACTGATTACTTCCCCTCGACGAAGTCCGTTTCTGACATTTTCTTCACGAGTTTCTCGGCCCACGCTGATTGTTGGCCGACGTGTTGAATCAGTGGTGTTCTGTTGGTTTTGGTCTGTTGAAATGAACTCTTGTTTATTTACCTGGTGACAAACGCTGACGGGGCAGAAAAATGCGGGTGTTTTTAGTTTATCTGAAAACGAAATGTCACGGCAGTTGATCAAGCAAAGGGAGAAGAAGCCACAGAACGTCGGCATGGCGTTTACAGCCCGCCTGCCGCAGGTAGATAGGACTGCGTGACGGGAATGTTAATTAAAACGTGGAAAACCGGGCAAATTAAACTGAGAAAAACAAGTCGGTGTGTGATTTAAAACTTCTGGGTTTAATCGTGTGTCCTTCTGCGTCCTCGATGGCTCTCGATGACGGTCCGCGTCCACGTATGCGGCGCCGTTTGTAATGTCGACAATCCTTTATGTCCCCCACAGAGTCGACGGGCCCCGCCAAGGTGGTGAGAGCGGGGAACCCACCCAAACCCAGACGCGGAGGAAAGGTAAGATTTGGTGTTTTGAATATTCAGTGATGCTCCGTTTAAAATCAAATTATATCCCGCGGTTAAAAGGTTCTTGCATGGATCCTTTTTCTTTTCTTTTTTTTTTAAGGCAAATTACAGCAAAGAAAGTAACTTGTTACAGTTTCAGCCGTTGCTTAGATTTGTAAAGGTCGAAGTCTGGAAAAATAACAACTAGAAAGAAAAGAGCAACAAAAACTAAAGCAAAAGATTTACATAAGTTAAGTTGTACTTTAGGCAAAACTTTCCAGCTTGATTAAAAAAACAAAAAACTGGAAACTGTAGCTTAAAATATTGTCATGACAGAATAACATGACGTGGTTTTTTTAAACTGACTAGGACGGACCAAAGTGGGATTTTATCCACAGAGGAAATTACAACTTAACATTGCTGGACGCAAGAATCGTAGTAAATTGCTCGAAGAACAGCTCCCAATTTCCTGCGGATGTAGGCGTCGGTGACGTTAAATAACTCGCGATTGAACTGCACAGCAGCTGCTGGCGCAAACAACAAGGTCAGCGACGCCCGCGACCCGTCATCCACGTTGAAATAACCACCGCGGTAATTTGGAGGCTGACGAAGTGACTCGTCACAAACCTGGAGATTTCAAACCACAACGAAGTCAGTCGCATTTAAAAAAGTTATGCGTTTCTCAAAAACGACGTATTTATGGTTGCGTCGCTAAATTGGTAATTCCCAACAAACTAATTGAGATGTTCAGCTTTTTTTTTTTTTTTTCTCCTTCGTCTTTCTTCCTTTTACATATTTACATTTCATTGCTGCTAATTGAACAAAATACTTTTGATTTATAAACCGAGAAAACGCCTTCCGCTTCGCGCGGCCACGGACCAGTTCAGACGGCGTCGGTGCCGTCGTGGTACTCCCGGGTCGGTAACCGCGCCCCGACCGCAAACGTTTTACGGCCTCCTGGTGTGTAAAGTGCCGCCGCAACAAAAGGCAAATATTGACAAACCGCGTCCTACGTGTGGCGCAAGATAAAATAAAGCGGGTTAATGAGCCGGTAAGCTTTTTAGAAACTATGAGTCAAGCTCACTTTGCCCAATCGTTTCCCTGCGTTTAAACATATTAGGAAAGGTTTTGTTGTTTTTTTTCTCAAAAAACGACCAAATATTTTCCTTTATCACGCTGCATTTTCTGCAATGAAGCTGTAAAAGCCTCGGTTTTCACCCCACGTCTGATGTTATTTTTCTTTTTCTTTTTGCTCAGGTTGGAGATTTCGGCGACACCAACAGCTGGCCGACTCCGGGCGAGATTGCAACTAAAGACATGCAGGTCGGTGTTTGACTTGCCTGGTTGTTGTCACAGTCACTGGTAGATGTGTGGAGGATACACAGGTGGGGATGAGGGCCTTATTAAGTTGCCGCGGAGCATCTTTTTCGTGGCAGAAAACGCCATTAGGGAGGATTTTATTTTTACATTTGTGTCCATGCAGGAGGCCTTAGTGATGCCTCCGGACCCGGTGGGGAGCCGTTGCTTTGTTCAAAGAGCTGTTGTGGTGTGATGTCAGGGGAAAAAAAAAAAGGATTCGAGAGGATGTCTTTATTGTCCCTGGAGGGCGTTTTTGTTGTACAGTGAATACAAGTAAAAATAAAAATAAATACCGTATAACAAAATCAGGTGCCAAGTGATAGTCAGATCCTTGTTGAAAATTGACTATTATAGTATTCACTAACCAGTCAGAAGGAACCGGCCCAGCCGGCAACACTTTACTGTAGTGGATGTTTTCTCCAACAGATATTTTAGTGGTTGTGGCTGTAATTACACAGCAACTAAACGGCAGGTCCAGACAGAGCGGTCCGCTGCTGCTGGGGCCGGTCGGCCCGATTTTGTGTCCCCGGGCCCACATGTTTCTTTTCTTTCCTTTTTCTTTTTCTTTTAAAAGGTGTGGGTTAGTTCAGGCTCACCACCAAGCCGGGACCTCTTAGTGCCAAAACAAAGACGGCTGACCTCAAAGCAGACGTCAGGCAGAAAGTTTCTACTCTATAATTGTAATTTTATTTTCTTGAATTGTAAAAAAAAAGACCAACACTAATTTGTGAGAGTAATTCAGAAGTTTTAATGAATCTCATCTCGGACGTGAAGCGTTGGAATTTAAAAATAATCTTCTGTTGAATAGAGACTTTAAACAGAAATTTTAAAAACGACTATATTTATTTTGTAACACGTCGGTCATCATGTGTGTGGTTTTGACAACTATAACAACAGTTTCATGAATATGTATTTATTTTGAATACATTATCCAACCTGAGGATAATTGAAACACCCTGAAGAAACGCACATTCAAAATACAAAGCAGCTCCCCGACTCGCCGGATTAAAGCTCCCTTTCTTTCTCGTCTCCAAAAAAGTTGCAGCACGACAAACTAAATAATCGCGGCAGACTTTGGGCTTCTTAACCAGGGGATGCGTCCAATTTGCGTCCGTAGCACCGGCGGCGGTCGTTCAGCCCTCTGAGGCCCGTTCGCTATTCCCGAGCTCCCGACGATAGTGTGTCACCGGGCGAGCGACCTCAGCGACCTCTCCTATTTTAGAGAGAGAGAGAGAGACCCCAAGCGAGGAAATGTGGGTCACATCACCGGCGCCAGGAATAACCCGGCGGGTCCGATGGCAGGGGGAAAAAAAAAAAAACTAGAGTGGGAGGGAACGGAGTTGGGAGGCCTGGGAAAGGGTCTCCTTTTAGGGAACCCCTTCATCAAAGGAACCACCCCTGGATCTGTGCTGCTGCTATTCCTGGGGGAGGGAGGGCTGGGAGGGGTTACGCAAGACGTGAAGCCATAAATCAGCCACTGAATTCCACAGATTGTTCACGAAGGGAAATAAAATGGACACTGAAATCTGACGGAGGCGTTTCGATTGCAGCGTTTGCTTCGGCGCTGCAGTTAAAGTTCAACTTTGAGCTCTCGGACAAACGTTTTCTCAATGTTACGATTTAGTTTTATAAAACTATAAAAAGTAGATACCGAGACGGCAGAGAATTAGATTATTCGCGCTATAAAATCCTTAAATTTCTGTGAATTTTGTGCAGCTGAAAAGTCCATAATAGGTTGTTTTTGTTGTGATTAAGCCTCCCTATTAAAATGACCACCGGCCTACAGCTTACTTACAAATAATTATGCTGTTCTCTCTCTCTCTCTCTCTCTCTGTCTCTCTTTTTAACTTAACTACCCTTTTTATGTTATGACCAATCAAACCATTTCAAAACTTGACCGACCCTAAAGTGGGCGGAGCCATAAGTACGACCATAAGGGTTGCCACGAGCAAGAAAAAAAGAATAAAAATCCCCCTTTTCTCCGACGGTGTTCAGGAAAACCAGCGTACGACCGACTCTCGTCTTTCCTTTTGTCCCTTTTGTCATTCAGTTTCCTTCCTCCACCATCTAAAAGTCTGTCCGTGTCGATTTCCTGTGCCGGCTAGTCAGGCTTTTTATTTTTTTTTTGTCTTCCTAAAAATGTCGGTGACAGAAACTTCGTCGGTAACCTTCTCGTAATGGAAGAAGGACGAATCGGCGTCTTCGCGGTCTCGAGCTTCGGCGGCGTCGTTTTTGCCGCGTTTATTGATTCAGGAAACGCACTCGGCTGCTCAACGCAAGACTCGACGGGTTTATCATTTCGCACCCGTCCCGTCACGGCTCAGAATAATCCTCCTCTTGTTCCCCCGTCTGTGCCGGATCCAAAGCAATAAACCAAAGTCGTCTTGGTGTGATGACAAGGCATTTAGCCGTGTAGCCGCTGAGATCGCGTCGGACGTCCTTTTGTAAAAAAAAAAAAAAAAAAACAGAGGGAGCCGAGGAGGCAGCAGATGCTTCTTATTATCCGCAGCTTGTGAAACATTCGCTTGGCATTTCACTGTGTTTGACGGCAACGGGCAGAAGCATAACGCCGTCGTGTTGCTGGAGCGGAGGGAGGGAGGGAGGGAAGGGGGAGCGGGAGGGGGGGCTTTTTAAAGAGGCCAATATTTGTTTTTGGTTTTTTTTTCACTGCCCCACTGCAGAAAATGAGCAGATTATAACCGAGGGGGGCCTCGCCGAGTACTCGCTCAGGTGCCGGGACTCGACTTCACGGCCTCCGCGTTTTAGCTGCTTAGCAATAGAGTGTGTTGTACATTTCCTACACACAAGTGTGTGTGTGTGTGTGTGTGTGTGTGTGTGTGTGCACATCATGGTCCACCTCCATTGTCTTCTCTAAACTGCTCTTCCCTCCCTCTGTTCAGATCGAGGCAGTGACACGGACCGTGTCCTGCCCGCCGACTGTCAGGCAGGTCAGAGACTCGTGGAGATTCACTGTAAGTTCAACCTGCAGAACATAAAAACCATTAAAAAAAAAAAAAAAAAACTGCAGCCTGCTGACATTCAGTCACTCCTGTCTGATTACGAGACCAGAAACCAGTTCAAAGTTTTAACACGACACCAATAAAGAGATTTTGAACGTTACTTTTCCTTCTTAAGAGTCGAAACTGAAATATGAATTGACTTTTAGCAGGAAATTTAGATTTGAGAGTCCCTTATCGAACGTTCAGGCAGCTTTTAACTGATTTGAGTACGTCTCACTTCCTGGGAAAACTACTCGGGCGAGGAGGCGAACCGAGAATCTTTTTGGAGCTTTAAAAAAAAAAAAAAAAAGCAGTTTGAGATTCAGTTTCAGGTGTTTTTTTGTTTTGTTTTGTTTTTTTTCTCCCCTGCTGTGAGGTTGTACCTTTCCCACTTCCTTGTTCCTCATGAACACACCATACTCATCATCATTATTTGTCATCATCACCATCAAGCTGTTGAGTCACAAAACAGTCGTGGCATTGTTTTTGAGAGCGTTTATGTCGTAGGTCGAATAAAACCTCAGACGGTAAATATAGTAATTTTTTTTTTTTTTATAACCAAATACCTCAACTTTTGAGTCCAGCGTGATCAGATGTGTTTTGCGACGCGATCGATCGAAGGCTGCGTACACGGACCGGGTGTTTGTTTTTTGTTTTTTTCATACCTCAATACTTACTCAATACTCAACTCGTGCTTTGCATGACTCCGAATGGCGAAAACAACAAAACAAAAAACACATCAGGAGTGCCGAATTCTGCAGATATGCGTGTTGCTGATAGCTGAGGAGGGGCTGACCTCCTGTATGAATGAACTGCTGTGTCAGCTCTGCGAGCAAAGATAACCAGCGAAACTAATTCATGTGCGGCGCCGGTGGAGGAAAGCGCTCGTGTTGCTCTGCTGCCGTCAAATATAATGAGGCTTGAATAAAAGACAATATTATGGAAAAACCCTCAAAAACGCACACACGAAGTCGTCTTCGTTCCCATCGTTGTTTTTGTGGAGGTAGTAGTTGAAGTTTTAGATATTACCCTTAAACAGTTGACCTTTTAAGCCCTAGAGGCCCCCAATTGGGGGCAGGGCAGAAGACTTGGCAAAACTATTATTAAAATATGGACATAATTACTTATTTTTACACATCTGAACAAATCTCACAAGTGTTCCCTTTATTATTACAAATATTTTTTTATTTTTTTTTTTTTTATTGTGGTTGCAGAGATGTATTATTTTTATTATGGGTAGGCAATTTTCGAGCAGAGGCCTAAAAAATATATATAATTTTTTTTGTTGTAAAGGTTAATGAATATAAAAACGTTATACATTACATTGTTATAGTATTTGTTTCCTAAAAAAAAAAATATTCAAATATCTACATTTTTTTAAACTTTATTTACAAATTAAAAATGGTTTCTATGTAGCATTACAAACAAACTATGATATTAAATTACACACGCATACCTAACCTATAAAAAAAACAACACAATATCGTACACAGTGGTGCAGTAACTGCTGGACGAGGTTATGACATTTTACGATTCGATTTTGATATCGATAAAGAAACAGTCATTTGAAAGCGATGGCCGAACCGCAGCCGTCCCTCACTTGCTGTTGTTATGGCGACTCATCGCTCCCAAATTGCGGTAATTTTCGAAACAATCAGCCTTTGACCCCTTTGGACAAAAGTGACGTTAGAAATGAAAAGCTTCTTTTGTCCAGCTTAACTGACAACTGTTGTGAACAGTTTATCGCCGTCTTGCTATTTAAACCGACATCAACTCAACAAGTTCGCTGAATCGTTCTTGTTTACGAAAGAATCCTAATTATGCATTTGGTACGTGCGTAAATCAAACGCTTTTGACAGCAAGTAATCTTCAAGTCTTCCCCCTTTTGCTGCTGTGAAATCCAAAGTTCAACACGACGAGCCAGCTTGTTTAAATGCTTTTGTCGCTGTTGCTATGGTTACGTTGCCACGTTCTTGTATGGCAATCGCTGCAATGGGTTTCACCGTTTCTCCACCTCTCCGTCTAAACGTCTCTCTGGACACGTTTCCTTCCTCTTCAGGGCCCCAAACGGACGGTGGTCAAGAAGGAGTCGAAGGAGAAGAGGGAGAGCAACGAGGAGAGCAAGGAGAACCTGAAGGCCAAGTCAGACGACTCGGGAGAGGAGAAGAACGGCGACGACGACTCCCAGAAGAACGGGCCGAAGAAAAAAGGTAAACATCGATAGGAGATTTAAAATGTAAGGATTTTAAGTTCTGTTTTTCCAATTTCAATATGCAAATACGTTACTGGAACGTACAAAGAAGTTACTGGCAATGACAGATGCCAATACTCAAAATAAACAATGGTGCAATAGCAAGTAATAAAATTGTAAATGGTGAATAATAAATATAGTAAATAATTCATCAGTAAATACAGTAAATAATACAATAACAATATAGTAAATAACACTATTGTAAATATAGTAAATAATACAATAATAAGTAGAACAATAACGCTCCTATATGTGATGGTAATGTCAGATAACTTTCCTTATTGTAATAAAGAAGGAAATCTGCACAAGCAGCTTCGTCAGTGTCGGCACATGAAGTCGAATAAAAGGTCCCTTTTTAAATTTGTGCCCGCGAGAGACGAGCGAGTAGAAGTTTCTGAAGACCGGTTGCAGTTTTTGGCAGCAATTCAAGGTTTAAACGGTTCCAGCCAGGCAGCGAGTGTTTTCTGACCTTCACAACATGGCTACCCTCGGCGGACCCAGCAAAAGTTCGTCGCGGGGGGTCACTTCCTGCCTCTCTCTGAGTCGTCAGCCTCTTTTTTTTTTTTCCCCCGTCTTCCCCCCCCCCATAAAACAATACTGGCATACAAATGTTCTGGCAAGGATTTCACCGCTGGGCTGCTTGTGGGTTTTTAACCGCGGGGAACTGGAGTTGCAGCAGTCGAGACTCAAACCTGCAGACGTGCTGTGGAAGTGATGAGTTTCATGTCTCTTCTCTGACTAAAACACACATGAAGAGAACTTTTTTTCACAGCTCTGATCCCGGCATTGAAGCAAAACAACAACAACAACAACAACAAAAAAATGCCATTTATTGCAACGAGGCTTTGCTGGTCAGCCATTTTGCTGTTTGAAGAATCCCACGAACTTATTTCCCACATTTCTGTCGTCAAAAGATCAAATACGTCATATAAAGTACTATGTTGAGCTAGTAGTTTTAAATGTTTTACATGTTCTACATACTGCTGTCTCGGCTCAGTCGTGTTCTCCTTTTCTTTTCTCCCCCCCCCCCCCTCTTGCTTGGTTTTCTGCCTCCGTCCATCTCTTACCTACGCAAGGCCACGTCATTTAAAACTGCCTGTCGTTTCCTCTCCCCCGCTGCATGTGGTGTCTGTCACAAACTCATGAAAACCCCCACCTCCCTCCCTCCCCAACAGCCAGATGTCATTTTAAACTGCAGATCACGGACGCGGCCTGCTGGCCACTCGAGGTACTGCAGGCGGTGGACTTTGTGCTTATTCACCATGATAAGACTTAAAGCAGTAATGATGAAAAAAAAAAATTCATGAAGGAAGTTTCTCACGTTAAATGCTGTTAAAAAGACGCCGACCTGAAAACTGCAGATAAACTGACCTCATTTCTTGCTTCCAGAATAGTGATAAGAAAAGTTTGGTGAAATTAAAAAAAAATGGGGGGGGGGTTATTTATTCACAGCCAGTAAGAAAAAAAACAACATCTTTTTAAAAGCAGTAGCAGCTGATTTTTTTATTTTTTTTTTTAAACTTTTAAACTTCCCCTTCTTTACTTGTTTCCAAGTGTATGTGGAGAAAATGTTTTGACAACATCATATAGCTTTTCATTCATAAACTTGATATTTCAGGATGGAAGATTTATTTACAAATAAAAGCCAAGAAGCATTAAAAATGCTTAATGTTAGTCTTTTTTTTTTTTCTTCTTTGTCTAATGTCATTTGAAGTCTTTTATATTTTAGAGACTAAACGGCTAAACCTACTCGCCCTCCTTTTAACTGTGTCCCCCCCCCCCATCCCCTTTTTGTGTCGTTTCCAAAACAGGAAACAAGCAGAAGTGGGTTCCTCTGATGATCGAGGTGAAGTCCGAGGGTCCCAGGGAGCGCTCGGCGTCCAGGAACAACAGCAGACAGAACGAAAACCCCCGCCTGCCCCCCAACGCCAGGAACGACCTCAGAGGTCAGTCTGTGATGTCATCGAGCGCCGCCGAAGCGTCGGCGTCATCCGAAGAGCTCCAGCTGTTTTTTTTTTTTTTTGGTTGCATGATTTACATGACATACGCGTCACGGTCCGTGCCGCTGTGTCACGTACACGTCGGTCGTGTGGTTGAGACGGTCCACGTCGCGACTCGGCGGCAGGACGTGACGAGATCGGCGAGCCGCTTCTTCTGCTTCTGCTCTGACAGCTCGACTGTTTAAATGTGAACCGGGTAAATAACTCGTAACGTTCACAGAGGAAAAGGAAACGGCCGCTCGGAGGAGACGCCATCGGACGGCCGACGGGATTAGAAAAAAAAAAAACGCATCGGTTGGATTGTGAGTTTTGGTTGTATTTGTCCCGCGTGGTGTTTGCTGACCGTAACCTCGTCGGTCTCCCCGCAGACTGGCACAGTCAAAAGTACGAGCGGGAGTGGCGCGACGACCACGACGAGGTGTCCAGCGTGAAGAGCGAGGGGGCGCCGTTCCGCGGAGGGTTCAGAGGTCGCGGACGTGGACGGGGACGAGGACGGGGACGAGGCCGAGGCGGCGGGAGAGGTGAGTTGACGTGGACACGCACAGAAACGGATGTAATCTATTAAAAACGCGGTTTTACCACCAATCTGCTGTTTTCAGAAAATGTTTGAAAATACAACTTTCTTTTCTTGGCCTTTTTTTTTTTGATGACCACAAAAGTTGATGTGGTCATCAACTTTTTTTTAGAAACAGTTCTCGTACACAAAGGCTTGCGGTCGGCTTGTGAGTCTGTCACCACGGGAGCTTTTTTTTTTTTTTTTAGTTCCCAGTCGAACACTAAGTAATAACTGTTCTTTGTTACACTGACTAGACAAACAGCTCGTCAACATTGAAACCTCGGGACAAGACGACGGCGTACTTTGGGCTGACGGCTATAAACACACTCCCGTCATTTTACAGCCAAATATCAAGATTAAACCCCGGGGTTGTTTAATAATAAACTCGATGTGTCACTCAGACTTGGCCTGCAGACGTGCTGTAGAAGTGATGAGCTCGTCATGTCTCTTCTCTGACTTAAAACATCTGTGGAGAGAACTTTCACAACTCTGATCTCGGCACGGAAGTCGGTCCACCCTCGGTGAGTCCTTTCTGAATGGCGTGAACACGGTCGAATGTGTGAATGTGTGGCCGCTAGATATTTGATCGGATCAACCGGCTCAAAAAAAAAAAAAAAATTCTCCTATAAACGATCCTTCATAAAGGTTGCAGCAATCTTTAAGTTAAAAATCTTTATAAAAACCAAACTGGATCGGCGTTCGTGCTCATTTTAGAGGATCCTTACAAGTTTGAGCGTAGAAGAAGTCGCCTGTTTTAATAAAATCCTCGTGGACAAAGTCGAGCAAACTCGCCTGCATCTGAGCAACAAACTGCATCGTGTTTGAGAAAGCGGCACCCGGGCTGCAAGTGTTTTTTGTCTGGTTGTGCTCTCGGCCCGGGTGGTTGCTGGCGAGCCTGACGTTGGCCCCACGGAGGCTAACAGGGAAAACAAAACAAAAAAGTGCAATAATGAGGAATGAGGAACATCCGTCGGATCCAGCAGGAGAAGCGGGTTTCCCCCCGAAGGCCTGTTGGTTTTGGCAGGATCCTCCCTCCCCGCCGTTCGCTCCGTTTTCATCCACGTGGTCTTCCCTCCTCTCTCGCTCTTCTTTTCCCGCTTTTGGTTTTCGGCTTCCTCCTTTTTTTTTGTTTTTAACCTCCTCGGACTGACGCTGAGAAACTTTTGGTGACGTTTAAACTTTGTAAGAGGGAAGGGAAGAGTCCAGTTTCCACTTGAGGAAACGTTGTTGACTTTAGACAGCCCTGAAGTAACGGACAGAGTTAATGCTGAGCAGATGAACTTTGTCTTTGTGTGTTTACACAGCTCTCTCTCTCTGGTGTCTGTCTGTCTGCGATCCTTCCTCCTCTGGTACACTCGCACATTCGTCCCGATCTTCTTTCAGCAGCTCTTTTTTGATGATATTTTTACTCCGCTTTTTGTTTTTCTTATCGACGTCCTAAACGCGTCCTTAAGGTTGGTGGTTCGGTCCACATGCCAGAGTGCCCTTGGGCAAGACGCTGAACCCCAAGTCGTGCCTTTCATGGCAGCTCTGCCAGCATTAGTGTGTATTCACACTAATATATTCATATATGCGTGAATGGGAGGCACCGCTGTATAACTGAAGAACATTTACCATTTGAATAAGGTCAGGTACCGAATTTAGATATTTTTATGGCACAAAATCCCTTTAATACTCTCTGTTATTGAAAAATGCCTCGTCGTTCATTTCCAGGTTTTGATACCAAGGCTTGTTATCATTATTACTCGGTTTCTTCTCAACTATAACTTACAGCAGAACGCCTCATTTCGCTCTTTTTAAGATGATCTGTGGCCACTTCTCTGCTTCAGGTTTCTCTCTGCGCTTCAACACTAAACATTTGTACCGCAATGTTATTTTGTTTGTTCTTGTTGGAGCAAAGTGTCAAAGCCAAGTTATCAGTCAGAACAGCAGGGAGCTTTTTTTTAAAAAAAATTTTTTAGGGAATTAAATCTTCACACACTCACGAGACGTGTTTTTTTTTTTTTTTTTTTTTTTACTAAAAGAGAAATATTTTTTATTGCTAGGGTGGATAAGCAACAAGAGCAACCACAATGAGCTAAAACAAGAAATGAAAAATGTGAAAGAAACAGGAACATTTAAAAATAGTAAATAAATGTCAAGTAAAACGGAGACGTCTCAGAGTCTCGTTCTGTCACAGTTTTCCCTCCCCAATGTCACCTCACTACGTAAAGTGCCCCGGAGGTGACTTATGTTGGGATTTGGGGCTCCATAAATAACATTTAATTGAATAGAAAAAAAAAAACCTTTTAAAAGCTGTAAATGAGGTCCACATTCTTGAGTCCACAGGGAGGCGGTTCAGAGTCACCGTAAGCTTCAGTCCCAGACCGAGGAAACCGATTAAGAGAGTCGGCCGAACGCAGCCAACTGTTGGGAACATAAAGTGAAGAGAGGCACTTAAAAAAAAAAAAAAAAGTTTAAAAAAAAAATCAATTCTAAAGCAGGTGGAGAGTTTTTAGTCGACAACACGAGGATTAAAAAGTAAAAGAGACGAGGCGGATGAGAAGGCTGACGTGACGATAAACGTGTGAAATGTCTTTCACGTGAATGAATCTAAATCTCTCCCGGGAAGCCGGCCGTCTTTTCTTAACTCGCTGCCTCTCTTCCCGTCAAGGCCACTACGACTACCACTACGGCTACAAGTCCTACGACATGAAAGACGGACCCTACGGCCAGAAGTTCGGCAACTCGATGACCTACTACTACGACAACATGAGCAGCAACGACCTGTTCTCCGTGGACCAGGACCTGCTGAAGGACTACATCAAGAGGCAGATGTGAGTTGAGCTGCGATCGGCAGATTTAAAGTCGTGCCGGAGAAGTGATGAGCTCCTCATGTCTCTTCTCTGACTAAATATCAATGGAGAGAACTTTCACAACTCTGATCTCAGCATTGACGCAAAATGAGATAAAGTGGCGGGATAAGATGAATAGTGTCACGTGACGTCGCCCGAGTCCGAAAATGATTAGATGACGTCGCGACTTTCATGAAAACCGACTGAATTGCTTCGATGCCATTTGTTATTTAAAAAAAAAAAAAAAAAAAAAACGCCTCGTCATTCGTTACCAAATTTCAATTCCGAGATTTCTTCCAGACAAACGCGTTTTTGTATTTCGTCTGTAAAATAAATCTTTTCTTCTTTTCAGACCAGGCCACACACAGTTTATGCAGTGAGTCACCGTCACACAGCTGGTCTACTGATTAGCATATGAGGCGTTTGGGGAACGTTGTAAATTGCGCCGTCTGACGGTTAGCACGTCACACTGTCCACTCCTAAACTGCAGGAAAACGACCGATTCTTACCGTTCTAGAATTCCTAGGAGATGTTGACCACGTGTCGCCCCGCTTCTCTGCCCCTTCACAGCGAGTACTACTTCAGCCTGGACAACCTGGAGCGCGACTTTTTCCTGCGGAGGAAGATGGATCAGGAGGGCTTCCTGCCCATCGGACTCGTCGCCAGCTTCCACAGAGTGCAGGCCCTGACCACCGACGTCAACATCATCATGGAGGTAAAAACGCGCCCCGTTCGATTCCCACACCTCCACCCTCAGAAAAATGTGACCCGGGTGTCGCTCAAACTACCGGAGACTCGCTTGACTCTTCCGTCTGTCCCGACAGGCTCTGAAGGACAGCAAGGAGGTGGAGGTCATCGACATGAAGATCCGTCGGAAGGTGGACCCGGAGAAGTGGCCGCTGCCGGGCCTCTCCATGCTGAACCAAACCCACACCGACTTCTCCCAGCTCATCAACTGCCCCGAGTTTGTCCCGAGACAGCTGACGGAGGAGCCCCGCGGTGAGCGGGGTGGGGCGGGAATCTGTCATCTCATCTCCTTTCAAGATTTATGACTCGTATCGTGATTTATTTTTATTTTTTAATTTTTATTTTTTTTCTGGAATCGGCTGTTTTTTTTGGTTCCTGCATCATAATGTTGTGGTTTTAAATGATAATAATAAACTTTTTGTACAGCACCTTTCATACAACAAATGCAGCACAAAGTGTTTTACAGCAAGATAATTACATGCAGTGTTTCACATAAAAACAGATATAAAGGAACATTTAAAAATATAGAAAAGAAATGAAATAAAACGGATAAAATGCACAAGAAACAGATCAAAATGAATACAAGTAGACTTGATTCGGGTCGTTCTCTAGGATTCAATGGATGATGTGAAGTTGCGGGAAAATGTCCTAAAGAAACATCATTTGCAAGGAATTTGTGCTGGAAATGATCGGATCAGTGTCTGCCGCAGGATCTCCGAGAGCCTCCACGCCAGTGCATCAACACGGCAGGACCGAATCAGACACCTCCAACCTCAAGACGATGCCCAAGGGCCTCTCCGCCAGCCTCCCCGACCTGGACTCCGAGTCCTGGATCGAGGTGAAGAAGAGACCCCGACCTTCGCCGGCCAGACCCAAGGTCAGCACAGAGAAGGTGAAAGAAAAGAAAGAAAACAAAAACGAAAATTAAAAACACTGAAAAAGTTTGTAGCTCTGAAGTTCATCTGTGTTCACAACACTTCATCACATTTAAGTTTCAGTTTAATATATCAGTAAGTAGATCAGTTTGCCTTCTCCATTTTTAATTTTCCATATCGGCCTCCATTCCTACATCACTCAACTCTCTCCACACCCCCTCCTCCTCCTCCTCCTCATCCACTGATGAAGACCCCCTCATTGCAGCAGAAGGAAAAAGACGAGCTGGTTCGTTCCCCGGTGCCCCAGCCGGGCTGCTTGCCCTCCGCTGCTACCTCAGGAAATAAGGTGAGGAAGTGTGTTGATCAGGTAGTCGTGTGCCGATTAGGATTTCTTTGAATGAAGTTGGGACTTATTTCTTTGTTCTTTTTTTTTTAGAGCTGCAACTAAGGACTCTGTCCGTTAACTCAATTAATGGGATTCGATCTGGTAAACACAATGGGAAAAAAAAAAAAATACTCCCGAAGCCTCGAGTGACGTCTTCAAATTGATTCTTTTCTCCGACCAAAGATCTAAAAACTCTCCCGATTCCTCTACGTGTCGCGTTTACGGTGAAAAACCTTTCAGCGTGTAAAGCCAGAAGAAGAAAATACTGCTGAACGATTTAATTAACGAAATTCTTGAATTTTTTTTTTTTTTTTTTGCACTTCAGGAAACATGCAGGTGAATTAGTCTTAAATTAAACCTCCTATAGCTGTTATCGTATCAATTCTTTCATTTGGTCTCCCCATTAGAAATCATTTTAATGGCGGCGATCAAGGCGTCCCCGGTGATCAACGGCGTTGCATTCGGTTAACGCCGCCTCCATATTTGTTTTCGGCTCGGTTTTAGGAGGGAGCCGAGCAGGACGAGCCGGAGGAGCTGGACTTCATGTTCGACGAGGAGATGGAGCAGATGGACGGACGCCGCAACACCTTCACCGACTGGTCGGACGAGGACACGGACGGCGAGATCGACGACCACGACGTCAACAAGATCCTCATCGTGACGCAGACGCCGCCCTACCTGAGGAAGCACCCGGGCGGCGACCGCACGGGACACCACACGTCGCGCGCCAAGCTGACGTGCGAGCTGGTGAAGGTGATCAACGACGGGCTCTTCTACTACGAGCAGGACCTGTCGGACGACACGTACGAGCCCGAGTACGCCACCATCAAGGTGAGGACGACCCCCGCCCGCGCTCTCTGCGTCGTTTCCACGGTAACGCGGCGACCCGGGGGGGGGGGGTCGACGCTTCCAACGGCTTCCGGCCATCGCGTTGGGAGGCGTTTCTGTCCCCAAGACCAGGTGACGAGCGAACGCGCTTCTTTCCCCACCTGGAGCTGTTTCTGGATTTGGAAACCAAACACAGAACAGAAAGTTGGGTTTTGTTGCGGTTGTGTTTTTTTGTTGCCGCTGCGGCACATTGTTTGCATTGTTGGGACTCTTTGTGGGGACCTTCACGTGCTCCGCCGGCACACGTCCAGCGGCGTGTGGAACATGAGGGCGCTCGTTTATAAATAAACCCCCGCGGGCGAAGGCCTCGGCCTGACGTTCGAGGGGGGGGGTCGAGCTGCCGGGCCGCGAGCGAGAGAAAGACGAGAGATGGACGCCCGAGGATCCGAGGACACTCGGTGGAACGAGACGGCGAGTGTGAGTCGGCCGGAGGACGGTTCCTGCGTTGTTTGCGCTGTGATTTTTGGAGAAACGAAACGCTGTTGTCGTGTGTTGTTTTGTGGAAAATTCAGGGCGCGTGTTGATGATTGTAACCCGGCTGGTTGCCGCTCGAGTCAGAACAGAAAGAGACGTCGGGAATGAGGGTGAAAAGAGTGTTTTTGGCAGCAATGTTTTGCTGCTGCATCTCGGTCTCCAGGCTGCTCCAGATCAGGTCTGTCGAAGATCCAGGTGGTAACTTTCCCTGTAATGTAACAGGTTTATTTATTTATTTATTCGATGGAGATGTTTAATTTGATTTTAACTCCATCTGTGTTTAATGTGGCGACGACGCCGAGTTTCAGCGATCAGCTGTTTTGTTTGACACTTTACAAACAGCGGAGTACTTGTGTACAAATGAGTCTTTCTATTTATGCTCTTTCAAACTGGGCACAAAAAGAAACGCTCACTCAACTTTTGAGACATTTCACTATCCAGACTCTGTTTTCAAATGAAGTGCGAAGCCAGAGATCGTCGGGCTGCCTCCCCCTAAAGACTCTTCTCGTCGTTAGTTTCAAACCGTTGGCCAACCAGCAGCACGTTTACGATATTAATGTAACTTATTTAAAAAGCTTTTTTTTTTATTTTTTTGGGGGGGGGGGGGGCTCAGAAAATGTAGCAGTAATGAGTCTGAATGTGTCGGGAGAATATTTAGTTAATTCACCAACACAGTTTGTTGTATCTTCACCTGACGGTGTCTTGAGTTGAGGCTGCTGACGGATGATTGACAGCCGAGGCCGAGCGATGATGAACGTGTGTCTAGTATATACCTACCTACCTACCTACCTAGTGTTTTGGTGACTCTCCTCTACGGTCCGGAGCAACTCTGCAGCGCCATCGTCGTCATGCTGCGTGAACTGCGCCTTTACTGCCTTTTTTTTTTTTTTTATTGTTTTTTTTTTATTTATTTTTTATTATTATTATTATTATATTTTAACACATCGCACAACATTTGGAAATCTTTTCGACCGACACTCGGTCCCATCTGGACACTTTATCGACCCCCGATGTCGTCATGCATCCACAGCAAGAACTTTTTTTCTCACATCTCTGATCGTGTGCTGTTTGACATGGTTTTCTCTTCTTCTTCTTCCTTTTTCTTCTTCTTCTTCTTCCTCTTCTTTTTCTTCTTCTTCTTTTTCTTCCTCTTCTTCTTCCTCTTCTTCTTCTTCTTCTTCTTCTTTTTCTTCCTCTTTTTCTTCCTCTTCTTTTTCTTCTTTCTTCTTCTTCTTTCTTCTTCATCTTCCTCTTCTTTTTCTTCCTCTTCTTTTTCTTCTTCTTCTTCTTCTTCTTCTTCCTCTTCCTCCTGTGACAAATGAAAACTCGGGTGATCTTAAAACATTTCTTAATGTCCGGTCGACTACTTTGCGGCGCGGCGACCGACAGGTCGGTTCCTGTCGGGAGTCGCGTTCACACGCGATCTTCTCCTTTTTTTTTTACAGCAAGAGGTGGAGAACTTCAAGAAGGTCCACCTGATCAGCCGCGAACAGTTCGACTGCTTGACCCCTGAACCCCCCGTCGACCCCAACCAGGAAGTCCCCCCGGGTCCGCCACGACCGCAGCAGAGTAAGGACACGGGGGGGAAAAAAAAAACCACATCTTTGTGGAGAGTTACTTTTTAAAGCATCTGTAAATCTGCTGTTTGTTGTTGTTTTTTTGCTGCTTCGTCACAAATCTTTTCTCCTCAGTCCCCACAGACGCGCTGGCAAACAAACTCTTCGGTGCCCCCGAGCCCTCCTCGACCGCTCGCTCGCTCCCGACTACCGTGCCTGACTCGCCCAACTACCGCAGTGCCCGGACGCCCCGCACGCCTCGAACGCCTCACCGGAAGGACCAGACGATGACGCCGCGCTTCTACCCGGTGGTGAAGGAGGGTCGGCCCGTCGACGCCAAGGTGAGCCGGCTGCCGGAGGGGGAGGGTTGAATTTAAACTTATTGTAAAGTTTTATGACACAAAAGCCTTGATTTTGAAGTCGGTTATCCAGTTTTTAAACGTGTTGATTATTATTATTTTTTTTTTTAATTTTTCTTCCTTTCAGACGCCCAGAAAGAGGAAGACCCGACACAGCTCCAACCCGCCCATGGAGTGCCACGTCGGCTGGGTGATGGACTCCAGAGAGCATCGCTCCCGTACCGCCTCCGTCAGGTGAGACTCTCAAATCTCTTCGAGTCGCACTCGGAAGCTAATTTCACCTCTTTGACAAAAACAACGTGCAGCTTTATGTACCCGTCACAATAGAATATACAAACAGTAGAATACACACGTCATACATTAGAACCCTCTAGATGATCATCGTCTAATTCGTCTCGATAATGAATAACGGTGTGAGACGTGTTTTGATCATTTTTGTGAATCCTGGCTCCAAAGAATTCAGGATGGCGGTTTTCACGGTTGTTCCTTTTTTTTTAAAATTTATTTATTTATTTATTAAAAACACCTACAACTGCGTTTCTTAAACGTCCTCCACGTTGCTCGATTGGAGAAGAAGCCGCGTCAGCGAATCTTAAATTCAGTGAATGAAGCGTTAAATCTGTGGCTGAAGACGGAGAAGACTGGGGAGCAAAAGCAGCATTTAGGGTTTTACTTTGGTTAGTGTTAACATTTAGGTTAGGTTAGGTAGTTACTTTATTAATCCCCGAGGGGACATTTTTTCACTACAGCAGCATACAGAAGCAATAAGATAATAATAGAACAATAGCATTTCCATATCACGTCACGTTTAAAGGTCCTCTTAAACGGAAATATTAGCTCGTCTTTTGATCTGCGAATGTAAAATATGACTCTCGGGACTCGCCGAAGTCGTTCTAATATTTTGCCGCTCTGTTCTCCGTCTCCTCCTCCACCTTGTCGCCCTCTCAGCTCCAACGCCAGCCCGTCGGAGGGCACCCCCGCCTTGGGCAACATCGGCTGCACGCCTCAGTCCCTCCCCAAGTTCCAGCACCCGTCGCACGAGCTGCTCAAGGAGAACGGCTTCACGCAACACGTCTACCACAAATATCGCCGGCGCTGCCTAAACGGTACGAACGAGAGAATCCCGTTTCAACGCTGCTCGTCGGGATTTATTCGCAGCGACGTGATATTAGATGCTTTTATGTCCGTCTTGTATTTTGCAAGTCACCACTTCATATATCTCTCTCTCTCTCTCTCTCGCTCACTCGCTCACTCACTCTCCACCAATCACAGAGCGGAAGCGGCTGGGAATCGGCCAATCACAGGAGATGAACACGCTCTTCCGCTTCTGGTCGTTTTTCCTGCGCGATCACTTCAACAGAAAGATGTACGAGGAGTTCAGACAGCTGGTGGTCGAGGACGGGAAAGAAGGATACAGGTAGGAGGCCTTTTTCTGTAATTTAAAGCACAAATAAATGTATTTTTCCGAACTGTCAAATCAGCAGAAAATAAGCCTCGATACTCCTGTTATATCAGATATAACCTCTGTGTTGCAGACTAACAGGAATTTTAGGACATTTACTCGGTTGTTTTGTCCTTTTCTGGTTAATAAACTCACCTGTTGAGTCGTCTTTAATGAATGTTTTCAGTTGTTTTTTTTTAAAGTAATCTTAGTTATATTTGCTG
The DNA here is from genome assembly GCF_029030835.1 of Brachyistius frenatus. Taxonomy (NCBI): domain Eukaryota; kingdom Metazoa; phylum Chordata; class Actinopteri; family Embiotocidae; genus Brachyistius; species Brachyistius frenatus. The sequence continues at coordinate 2,641,465 of NW_027210604.1, forward strand.
ATTTATCGAAGTCATGTCTAAACCCGTTCCCGAATCTCTTTCTTTGTGTTGCAGGTACGGTTTGGAGTGCTTGTTCAGGTACTACAGCTACGGTCTGGAGAAGAAGTTCAGGCCGGACATCTTCAAGGACTTCCAGGAGGAGACCATGAAAGACTACGAGGCTGGTGAGCAAACAGGAAACAAACTGTTCTCAGATCAGAGGAGGCGACACGGATAACTTCTCCAGGAAGCGTTTTGATGTCCGGGGGGGGGTTGATTTCTGGGGAGAAAAAAAATATATATATATATATATTTAATAATCTTTCAGACACAAGCGATAACATTTTTCTGTCTTCCTGATCTCAGGTCAGCTTTATGGGCTGGAGAAGTTCTGGGCCTTCCTTAAATACTCCAAAGCCAAAACCATGGAGATCGACCCCAAGCTGCAGGAGTACCTGAGCAAGTTCAAACGTCTGGAAGATTTCAGAATTGACGTGAGTGGAATATTCTTTGGGGTTCGGAGGGCTTTGATCATGTGGGTAAGAAAAAAAACAACAGTATATCGTTGCCGCTGCTTCAACATCGCCCGTCAGCATTATTGGGGAAAGATTTGAGGTTTAATGACAAAATTAGGGACACTTTTTCAGGTATAAGGAGGTCAGAAGTGGCCTCACCTATTTCGAAATAAAGATTTATGTAGACAGAATGAATATCAAAATATATACAAAATGATCTCCAACATCGTACGCAGGCCAAATATAACCTTAATATTTATTTTGTTTGCGTTCGATAAAAGATTACGTAGACTGAAAGTACATATAACTTAACACAACTGCAATTGCCGAGATCGCGAGAGTTTTGCGGCTCAAAATTGGGTCTTAAAACTCAAACCCTTTGGAGAAAACTCTTGATTTGATCACCTTTTTTGTCGAGGTCACTTTGTTTCGAGCGCTTCTGAAGTCGTTCTCTCCGTTTGCAGCCGCCGATGGAGGAGGGAGGCCGCAGGAGACACTCGTCCAGCGGGGACGGTCGCCGCCGCCATCCCTCCCTGCCCTCCAGCCGGCCCCACAGCCAGGCCAGCTCGGGCCCCGCCCCCGTAGCCAAGGATGATGCCAAACCCACCAGCCAGAAAGCCCCCGCGCCCGCCGCCGATCCATCGCCAGACGCCAAGACACTGAAGTAACTCGGCGAACACACCGGCCCACATGGATCAACTCAACCACGTCTGCACGTCGCCGGTTCTCTCCGCGCCGCAGGAGGGGGAGGGGCATCCAGCTCTTCACTCAAGCATGAGAATTTTTTTTTTTTTTTTTTTTGGTGCCTACGACAACTTTGATTGATAAATGAGGACGATATATAATTAATACTACTCTGTTTATCGATTAATTTCAAGCTTTTGAGAACTTTTTGTCTTAATGAGGCTAAGAACGGAGGAAGTGTCAAACACTTTTTTTGTTCTTTACAAACTTTTGCCGGTCCACACGGTGGATGGTTTCAATTGAATGCCCTGGATATTTTTTTGTATTATTTTTTTTTTTAATTCATGTTGAGCCCCCCTCTCTGTCACTGGGACCCCCTTCGATCGTCACTGTCCTGCTGGCTGAAAGATATTTGATTCCTCGCCCAGATCTCAGATTAATGATTATTATTTCCGCACGCCGTGAGGCGGGATTGGAATATTTGGAAATAGTTTGAAGAAGACTTGAGCATCTGAAAAAGACCGCTGGAGGCCGCACCGCTCCCGACATCCAGCCGGACCAAAGCGGTTTGAACCGAGCGACTGACATCTCCATCCGCGGAGGTCCCCCCCCCCCCCCCCCCCCCCTCCATACCCCCCGCCCTCCCGAGTGCACTTAGTCGAGGGGCTGAAAATCAGAAATATTTGATTTACTTTATGGCTTGTCGTCGAGGGGAAAACATTAAAGAACCAAATGCTAAAAAAAAAAAAAAAAAGAAGAGAGCGAGAGAGAAAAAAAGAAGACTTGTATCAAAACCCCTCACTATGAACGAAATCATTGAAAGTTGCCTTATTTTAATGGTTTTACTGCTTCTAACTTGTGCCCGCCACCTTATCGTCGATTGTACAGCATCGAAATCACCTCGTATATCTCGCCGCCGTTTCCAGCAGAGGCCGCTTTGGTGGCGCGCTCTGTCTGCCGAGCTGTTCTCCATCCCCCTCACGCTTACACCACCACCCCACCACCTCACCCCCTCCCCCGTCATCTTTTCTGAACTGTCTTCCAAGTGTCATTCGTCTGTTACATGTCCTGTTATTCTTCCCCGTGTTTGCAAATCGTGGCTTTTGTGCTGAAACACGTCGACCTGGTTGGAAGTTTGTCGCCTCCCACACACACACACACACACAAAACTTTAAAAAAATAAATAAATAAAGAAACGCTTTCAGAGAGGGGTGGAGAGCCGGAAAAAAAGGGGGAAGGCTCCGAGATGACTGTGTGCTGCTCCGCCTCCCCCCGTCAGCCATCCGTTCGTCCATCCGTCGGACTTCCATCCATCCGTCAACCACCAGCGACGTTACAGGACTGGAATCATCAATCTGGATTACTTGAAGCAGCGTTTAGAAGAGGGGCCGCGGTGCTCTGGGTGGGGACGAGGCTCAGACTTTCGGCCTCTTTTACGTCACCTCAGCCGAACCCGCCGCTCGGGGCCTCGGTGCGCTCGCCAACCTCATCCTCCTCCTCCTCTTCCTCCTCCCGTTTCACCGATTCAAACATCCGTTACAGGCATCAACACGGAGAGGCGTAGTCGCACGCAGGTACAGATGTAGCAGCTTAAGACGGCTGAATACGAAATCCTACAGCTCTGTGTCCCGCCTCGCTGTGGGTTAAAAAAAAAAAAAAAAAAAAATCAAGGCTGGATTGTTTGTTCACACTCTGCTGAGTCGTCACTCTCCCGTCAGTGGATATCAAAACCTTTATCCAACTCCAGAACTGATGATATCAAAACAGAAGAGTGATATTTTTTTCTTTTCTTTTTCCTCCACTGATGTAAATGTGAATTTGACAGATGAAGAGAAATGATTACAGCTCCCGGCTACTTGTTTTATTGTTTATAGAACAGATTATATATTTGCCTTACACGTGTACGTACTCTAACTTTTTATTTTTTATTTTTAATGGTCTCATGATTATCTTTTAATGCTTTTTAATTTCAATTTTTTTTTTTTTTTTTTTGCAGTGTTTTCTAGTGTCTTTATGCTGGAGGTTGGAGGGTTTGTGCCAGGCCGTTAAAACATCCGTGGATCTCAGAAAACGGGAACATAGTTCACTACTCAAAAGGGAAAGTTGACATCAACGCGTCAGCAGGTCGTCAGTGTAAAAACAAAATCTGTAAGCTTATAGTCTTTCATGTTGAAATCACAGTTAATGAGCCTTTTTTTATATATATATATATATATATATTTAGTGAAGACATTTGCCACGATAAGAGCAACATTTCCAACAACATACCGTTAACGCTAATAATTAAAGTTTCCGTTGTCTCACAAAATAATATGTTTTCAAAGGCTAATGATTATTGGATTTTTTGGGGTTTGAATTGAATTTCATGAAGTCGTGAGGGGGGGGGGGGGATGATTTCGTCTTGATACACATGAAAGGAAATGACCCATTTTCCGTTGACGTGCTGCGATCATTGTTACGATTTTTTGTGTGTTGCAGTCACATCATTTGAAAATCGACCGCTTTTGAGGATTTAGTTTGGAAGACGCCTGACATTTTTAGATGAAACTGTATTGGACACATGTGCCTGTGTTTTTTTGGTTTTTTTTTTCTTTCTTTCTTTTTTTTTGTCTTGTTTTTTTGCCGTTACAATGATTCAGCCTGTTGGTCGATGTTCCACCGGAGGATGCCACGTTGTCCCGTCTTGTTTTTTTGTTTTTCCCCAGAACTGTTGGAAATATGAAAATGCAAAGCGAAGCTGTACTGTGCTTTCCTTTAATCTTTCGTTGGCTTATCTTCAGGGAGATTTGGATCCGTTTCAGAGGCGTACAGTTGAAGCATCCAGGTGTTTACTGGCGGTTTGAAGACAGAAAAATACTTCGGAAAAGAAAAACGTATTTCCAGACACCAGCGAAGCCGTTGGATGGGTTGAGCTGGTGTGAGGCTGCAAGAGGAGCCTTTTCCTCCCGGGACGGTCACACGATCCTCCCTCTAAACGTGATCATCGTCTGTCTCGGGACATTTGGAGGATTAAGGTGGTTTGGGAGTTTTTCAGTCTTCTCCATCAGCACAAAACTGCTGCTAGCTGTCCAAACAAACTCCAGGGGGCGCCGCCTACTTCCTACTCCGCTCGTCAAGTTTGACACGGAGTTGGACACTGGAGAGACGAAAGATGGACGCGGGAAGGAAGGGAGGAGCAGAAAACGGGAAAAGAAAGACGGGAAGAGCCCGACTGGGGTTTTGTGATGTTGCTCAGAGGAATATGGCTGGTTATGATGTCTGGAGACTGAAAAAAAATAAATAAAAAAAAAAAAGACAGAATTCCATTAAAGCCATATGAATATGAAAAAACTGTATATGAACCATTAAAATAGTTCAGTACATTACAATATCCTAGGCTTGTCATGAGGAAAAAAAGATGAAAACGAGGAAAAAGGAACAAAAAAATATATAAAATGGAAAAATGTAAAATACTTGAATGAAATCTTGTATTATAACATTTAAAATTCATAATATCTTGCTTTGTAGGCTGACGTGATTCGCTATTAGTGTTATTTGTAATTTGTAGTAATTATGCTTTTCCTTAATAAAGAAAAAAAACACAAAATGGACAAAAAAACCTCAAACAACAGCTGCCCCGTGACTCTTCTTATTGTCTACAAGATTTTTCTTGTGCTTTTTTTCTGTCCAAACAAAAACAGAAAAAATAAGCATTTATTTTGCAATTATTGTATTGTTAAACAGTCATCAGAATATTTTTAACTTTTTATACTTTTTATTTTTATATATTAAAATATTCTGATGAGACTGTTTAACAATATATAAATATATATATATATATTTATATATAAGAAATGCTTATATATATATATATATATAATCACAAGGATTTATTTATTTTTTTACAGTTATGAAAGTTTTTTGTTGCACAAAAAAAAGACTGATTTAACATTTGAAAGCTTGTTTTTAGCGCCATCGAAATAAGTGCAAATGTATTGTCTGTCTTTACCACAGAAGAACGATTCTCTTCTGTCCAAGTGGTAAGTGAACGCATCAGAGGAGTCGGGACTGGTGAGTTGGTACTGAGACAAAAGAAAATTGCGTATAATCCAAAATATGCTTTTAAGAATTTGTACTTAAATTCACGATTAATATCTATTTTCAATTGACTATGTTAAAGCTAACAAACCATGCATAGAAACATCACACTAAAATGTAGTCCAAAATGTCGTGGTATAACATGTGGTCCAAACTATCATAAAAATGTCATACTTTAATATGTCGTCCAAAATATGAAAGTCATAATTTAGTATGTTGTCGAAATTATGGGAAAGAAAAGTCATGCATGTCGTCCGAAATGTCCTAGTCATACTGTAGCATGTTGTCTAAAATATGGGGGGAAAAAGTCACTATAGCATGTTGTCCAAAATATGATTAAAAAGTCACTGTAGCATGTCTAAAATATGGGGAAAAAAAGGTTATACTATAGCATGTTGTCCAAAATATGATTAAAAAGTCATACTATATTTTAAATCAAATTAATCCAGTCAAAGTTTATCTCTAGCTATTACGGATTTTTAATGAATATTTTAAATTAGGAAATTTCTATGTCAAAATATGAAAAAGTGAACTTTGCTTTTGATTTTCTCAGTAACTGTAAGGTATAAACTCTTGATATAAAGTAGGGTCATAGTTAGGAGGGACTTTAACAGGAATCCACTCAATGTTTAACGCCACCTATTCAGAATTTTGTTTTATTCATGTTCAAATGACGGACAAAAACACTTTTTGACAATCAAAAAATAAATTTGCCTTTAAATTCCGATCCACTGTAGTATCTCGTCCAAAACATGAAAAAAGTCATGTACGAGGGTTTTTTTTTTCGGTCAAAAAATATTAAAATACTTAAGACTACAGTATGTCGTCTAAAATATGAAGAGAAAGTCATACCATACTATATCGTTCAAAACGTCATGCTATAATATGCCATTTTTTTTCATCCAAAAAAAATCACAAAAAAGTCATACACTTAAAAGTCATGACGTTTTTTTTCAGCCAAAAAAATTGTAAAATACTTAAGCTCATGGCTGCAAAACTTTTTGGATTGCTAAAGTTAGAGATAATGTGAAAGCTAAAAAACATGTTTAGATGGGTTTTTTTATATATTTAAATTGTTTTTTGTTTTTTTTAAGTATGTCGTCTAAAATATGAAGAGAAAGTCATACCATACTATATCGTTCAAAACGTCATGCCATTTTTTTCATCCAAAAAAAAATCACAAAAAAGTCATACACTTAAAGTCGTGACGTTTTTTTCTGGCCAAATTTTTTTTAAATACTTAAAGACTACTGTATGTCGTCTAAAATATGAAGAGAAAGTCATACCATAGTATATCGTTCAAAACATCATGCTATAATATGCCATTTTTTCATCCAAAAAAAAAATCACAAAAAAGTCATACAGATAGTATGAGGTTTTTTTTTCAGCCAATTTTTTTTTAAATGCTTAAGACTACTGTATGTCGTCTAAAATATGAAGAGAAAGTCATATAGTATGTCGTCCAAAACTTCATGCTATAGTATGTCATTTTTTTCACCCAAAGAAAATCACAAAAAAGTCAAACCATAGTATGACATTTTTTTTCGGACAAAATTTTTTAAAATGCTTAAGACTACAGTATGTTGTTGGAAAAATTACTGAGGCTTGGTTCGAAATCAAAACATATCGGACATTTATACATTATTTATGCAAATACATGCACCCAGGTGTCCAGCAGTGCTTCCAGATCTCCTCCTTGGGGCAGCTTTTATACAGTGTGACAAACATTTGAGTCACCCCCATTCCCTTTGTACCGTGATAGGTCACAAGTAGGTCACAAGATAAAGACACAGGGGAGTCCGTCAATTAGATGCGGAAAGTAAAACAAAAAGGAATCACTTGCAAATAAGAGAGAGAAAACAGGAGAGACTTTTCGGAGCCACAATGCAAAGAAGAGACAAATCTTTTTTTTCCATCATATCCCCCCCCCCAAAGTATAACATAACATGCACATAAAAAGGAAAAATATGAAGAAAGAAATTCAAACTTTTGATATTACTCAGGTTCATTAAAAAGTCTTCTTGTAATTTGTCGCAAAACTTTGAATGTTTAAACCATCAGATTTTAAAATGTTTGAGTAGTTTGTAAAGCCACGTGTTGTAAATGTTTGGTTTATTATAGATACCATCCCTCCTGTTGAGACATGGTTTATCCCATGGCTCAAAAGGGCCGCATATCTATATAAACTGTTTTGGGAGTATCAGCTTGGCTTAATCATGTGAATGTGTGTGTGTGTGTGTGTGTGTTTCTGCATGACCTGATCCCGGCGTGGTTGTGGTTAGTCATGCTGAACCCGTCTGCGACCGTCTCCGCTTCCTCCTTCTGAAATCTCCTTGATCTGCGTGTGCCTTCGTTTTCTTCTGTCAGCCGTGCCCTTGCTTCTTTTTGTTCTTTTTTTTTTTATTTACCCCACACTTGCTCTCTTCTCCGTCTTCTCTGTCAACTCTCTACATGCTGTCGCTGTTAGTTTTACCTTGAATCTGTGTTTCTTTGCCCATTTTAAAAAAAATATTTGATGTTATCCGCGCCTCTTGAGTGCATGCGTTTTACGTCTCCCTCTATCTCTTCGATCTTATTACAGCATAATCCCATTTTTGCTATCTGTGAGGCAACCAGTTTGTATGGAGTTCACCCGAGCAACTGGTCTTTATACAGTGTACCGTTAGGCTTCGGCCCGCCTTTACACTTGTACACTCACAGTATCTAATTATTTATTTTAATTTTCTTATAGTTCCCTGAAGGTCCGACCTATTTCTTGCTCGCGCGACTTTTAGTTTATCTAGTCTACTCAGACTCTTTAGTTTACCGAATCTACTCAGACTCTTTAGTTTACCTAGTCTACTCAGACAGACTCTTTAGTTTACCTAATCTACTCAGACTCTTTAGTTTACCTACACTACTCAGACTCTTTAGTTTACCTAATCTACTCAGACTCTTTAGTTTACCTAATCTACTCAGACAGACTCTTTAGTTTACCTAATCTACTCAGACTCTTTAGTTTACCTAGACTACTCAGACTCTTTAGTTTACCTAGTCTACTCAGACAGACTCTTTAGTTTACCTAATCTACTCAGACTCTTTAGTTTACCTAGACTACTCAGACACTTTAGTATGTCCCTGACCTTACTCTTTAGATCAAAACAACAACAACAACAAGAAGTTGTCTTACCCGGGTGTCCGATGTTTTGATGGTGAATCAGCCTTGTTCTAGGATCCCGTCACTCGTCCTCTCTCCAGTCGGTCCTGGTCTCACCAATGTCCAAACTGCTTCGATAAAGAAACGGCGGAGGTCTTTCCTCAGGAGTCGCAGACTCCCCCGTGCACGGTTTCAGGCTGTGTCCGGAGAGAGGAGGAGATGTTGGGATCCGACTCGAAGGACCAGTTACGTTAGAAAAATTACTCAGAGGCTGTGTTCAAAATCCAACACATCGGACATGTATTCTTGCAAGAAGGAGCAAATACATGCAACCTGAAAGAGAGGTGCCCAGCAGTGCTCCCAGATCTCCTCCTTAGGGCAGCTTTTATACAGTGTGACAAACATTTGAGAGTCACCCCCATTCCCTTTGTATCTGCTTTCATATGGTAATACCGACTTGGTTGCCACAAGATAAGGACACAGGGGAGTCGTCAATTAGATGCGGAAAGTAAAACAAAAAGGAATCACTTGCAAATAAGAGAGAGAAAAGACAAAAGACTTTCTGGAGCCACAATGCAATTACTCAGGTTCATAGTCGAGATTCTCCTGAACGGGAATCCAGTCAAAGCTTTTCGGCAGCTATTGCGGATTATTTTTAATGAATATTTTAAATTAGGAAATTTCGATGTCAAAATGCGAAAAAAAGTGAACTTTGCCTTCAATTTTCTCAGTAACTGTAAGGTATAAACTCTTGATATAAAGTAGGGTCGTAGTCAGGAGGGACTTTAACAGGAATTAATTTTTGGGTCTGTCCAAACACAAAAAAGAACAAATAAGCATTTACTTCTTTTCTTTCTTTTTTTTTTAAACATTTTATTGTTAAACAGTTTTATCAGAATATACTTAACTTTGCATTAATCACGGAAGGATTTTTTTTTTTTTTCAAGTTGAGGTTTTTTTGTTCTACAAAAAAAAAAAAAAAAGAAGACACATTTAACATTTGAAGACAAATGAGTGCAAATGTATTGTCTTTCTTTTGCCACAGAATACAGATTCTCTCCAGTCCAAGTGGTAAGTTAACGCATCAGAGCAGTGTGGGAGGGTGAGCTGGAAGTGCTGACACGAAACAAACTCGGTAGAATACAAAATATGCTTTTAAGAATTAGTACTTTTAATCAGGATTAATGTCTGTATTTGAAATTGACTACATTAAAGCTAACGTAGAAATGTAAAAACATATTCAGAGGTCGTATTTTTTATGCAAGCGTAAATCAGTTTGTGCAATCCTGGACATGATCAACATTTCCATGATGCAACAGTTTCAAATAACAGAAAGAGGATAATTTGAATGACCACTAGTTCCATTAAAACCAGAATCTGCTTATGCTTAAATGATTTTCATTTTCAACTCTCGTTGCTCTCTCTCATACCAATGGTGCACCATTTGGGGTTCACACCAAGTACAAATAGAGGGATTTATTTAAACTGCAGGATTTCCTCATACAGTTCAGTTTAACCTAGTAAGAACAGAGTAAAAACTTTGGTGCGAGTAAAAATGTAATCAGAATGACAAATCTGAGATTTTCTGGCTGGAGACAGAAAGCTGACTTTCTGCACTATGAAGTGCAGTCAGCTTATTTTTTGTTTTCACTCGTATCAACCACCAAACTCTTAAACCTATCACAGCAGGATTTTGTAGGCTAAAAAGACAGGCAACTTCCCAGGTCAGGGGAAGATGTAATCATGGGTGGCAACGTGATGAAAATAGCCACCCTGGCAGTCGACTTCATATCAGCGGTGAACACAGAGGCCATACTTCTAAAACTGAACAAAAGTTTAAGGTGCATTTCTACTTCATTAAAGTGAAGTTAGGGGCCATTTAGTGAGTCCGAGCAGGCTTTCACAGTCTGAAAGAGGTTGTTTTTTTTTAGATTAAATATCATCAAAATCTAATTGTCATTCATGATTGATTGTGAATTTTATCCCCCTCCCTTACATCACTCCCAAAAGTGGCAAGGTCTGAGGTTAAAAATCAGGGGTTGCCCTTCTTGGATGAGTCAGGGATGCTCTCGGACAGAGGGGTGAGGCTGGTGAGCAGGATGTGGCGCTCATACTGCTTGCTTTGCCTGAATTTGGTGTCTGTGCCGTGGAGCCTGTCCAGCACGCCGAAGACCCCGAAGCACTGGTTGAACCTGGAACCAGGAGAGACGTGTAAGTAATAATTACTCACAATTGAGAGGGAAAAATAACACTTAACTGGTTCCCAACATTTTCAGTCAGTCTAATCACGTGTTAAATTATGAGTTTATATTCCCAGTTGTATTTTGCACTTTGGTTTTGTGCATAAAGTATGTGTATTATTTAAAAAAGAATGTAAAACAGAATTTTTTCAGAAGATGTAGCCTGGGTATTTTATATTGTTTTTGTCTAATTGGTAAAGTTATAACTTTTATGATCAGGATTTTTATCTAGTGGCTTTAAGTGGTTCTTTGAGTTCAGGAAAAAAAAAAAAAAAAAAAGGTGAGAACTAAAATAGTTCCATCTCTGCATCTTATCATAAGAGACTACATCTGACTTTCTTTATTAGGTAGTAGTTAAAGAAAAAGAAAAGAAAAAAAATTCAATATAAATTTTGAGAAAAGCCACGTCAACAAAAAACTAAACAAAAAAAATAAAGGTCCCCAAATTGTGTTATAATTTTTTGGCAAAAGCTGCTGCCAAAACAAACAAAACAAAAACGCTGCAACAAAAAACAAGAATAAAAAAATTGTATTTGGAAAATGTAATTGAAACAAAAAGAATAATAATTGTGCAATTGCAATTTTACTAAAAAGAAAACACACAAAAATGACAAAGCATTTCCAATAGTTTTGAGAAGCTGCTATAAGAAACAAAAAACTAAAATATATATATATATATTATTTTTTTTTAAAGAAACAAAATTCACCAAATTGCTTTGAAAAGCCGCTGCAAAGAAAAGAAAAGAAAAGAAAAGAAAAAAAACATAAAAAGGAAGGTCTAGTTAAATACTCTTGGAAGAGTGGACTTACCTGAGGTGGTGGAAGTCATGGAACTCGGGGGAAGGCAGGAAGGGGAGGTGGTATCCACAGTGGGAGATGGTGGTGCTGACCAGAGCCAGGCTGTACCACAAGGAGGTGGTGGTCATGTGGGAGCCGAGGAGCACCGGCCCGATTGCCACCGGCAACATGTTGGAGAGCTAACGATAAAAAAAACAAACAAACAGTACGTTCAATCGCACACGAAAAAAAAAAAAAAAAAAATCCAGCAAATTTACAAACTAAAGAAGCTCTGCCACACTTGGTTTGCAAAGAGTTTTTTTTTTTTTTTTGTTAAAAGCAAATAATATACCATCACATAAGGAGAGAAATGTGTAATGATTTATGAGGCGAATGTATTGATAACAGGCAACTTCTGAATACATTTTACAACCAAAATACAAAACAGTATTTCTTTTTACAATTCTCTGTTCATTACTTTTCCATTTACATCTTTTAACCCAAGAAAGTTTTTTTTTTTATTGGTATTTAACAAATTTGCAAATGCAACATGTGATGGATCCATTTTTTGGTGTCTGTCCCAATGACACTTATCGACACTCAAAACAAGGCTCTGAATATTCTCACACTGACAGCACTGCAATGTTCAAATCTAGCGAGGTCAGCAATGTGACAGAGATAAAGACAGAAAATGAAATGAAAAGCAGGCAGGATCATTTACCATATGCTCCAGAGGATGAGCGTAGATGGCGACAACTCCAATGGGAGCGGTCCACTCGTGGTGCTGTTTGTGGAAATGCTTGTACAGGCCGGGTTGGTGGAAGAGCCTAAGAGAATAAAACAAAAATAAAAGAGTCAAAATCCAGTCAATGCATTAAACAAGTGCATCTGAAGTTTCAGTGAGGAGGACTTGTGGTTCAGAACGGCACTCGAATTAAGACAAAAACTGTCACTGAGCTCATGAGTCAGCTAAATCAGCACCATCTGTTTATATAAACTTTTTTTTCAATAAAGTGCCTTTATTCTGAAGAAATCAAATCGCACGACGTTTGCTAACCTCCAACTTCCCCCAAATATTGCAGATTGATTAAATTTGCGTGAATAGTATCAATCAAAATACTGCGATTTCTTAGAGGGACTGAAAAATGTAAGCAGCACACGTGTGGGGAAATAATATTATTAATAATATATTAAGGGGGAAAACAGGTGCGCAAACACCAGATGGCAGTAATGTGTAAAGGTTATAATTAACACTGGCTCCTGTCTTTTCCACAGAAGATAGTTTAATGTGTCACAGTACTAAAAGATGAATGAATCTCCCTCACCTGTGTGAATAATAAAACAGAATTTCCTCCACTATGGCGAAGATGGCCATCTCCATCAGGGCCCAGTGGAAGGTGGGCAGCTCCGGGTCACAGGGGTTTCCTCTCAAGCTCAGTAGGTGGTAAACAGCCACCACCATGGGCCCCGAGATGAACACCTGGTTGAAGAGGACAGACTTCACCGCGTGACGCAGCTTAACTGGATCCACCTGGAAGACGACAAGAGGAGTCAAAGAGAAGACCGGATGTAATGTGTTTTTTTTTTGGTGACAAATATATGTGAAATTTTTTTTTTTTTTTTAGCACGACCTCTTTTCTTCCGGGGGTCTTACAAGAAGCGCAATGAAAGAGCTAAACATCATCAAAAATGTTATGTGCATCCATGTACAACAAACACCCATGCACATAAACGTTTTGATCTATTTAGCTTTTCTTATCTACATTTTTTTTTTTTTTTTAAACATAACTGGACTTGAAAAATCTAATCTAACCTCATTATGACACGATAAGGGCAGTGGGGTGCACTTGTTCTTTGGGTTTAAATCAAAACAACGGCTAAACTCGGGTACAGTATAATGGCTTTACCTCGTGTCGCTGTGTGTTGACACGTGATTGACCGGGGACTCTGACAGGCGACATAAAATGATCTAATTTAAGATACATAGATAAACTCCACAAGCGGTGTTGCATAACTATTATTGCAACACAACAGCACATCCTGGCTTTGTTTACGACTAAAAGTTCAGACGGCTAATCTCGGTTACTTGGCTTTGGTATTTCTGCTGGGAGTAATAAAACAGAAATGCCACACCGAGTAAAGATAGAGCAGACGGTCGCAGATTGCCTCATCATTTAGGATATCAAGTTTTATCTCTGAAAATCGACATCACTGTATAAAGGTGATGAACTCAATAGAGCAGATGCAGAGAGGGGTGAAGCAATTTCTGAGGGCAAAACTCTAAAGAGTTAAGAGTTTTGCTTCATGTTTAAAGAGATAAACACCCTGAAATGATATTGAGAACAGATGAAAATGATATCTTTATTACACCCTGTGTGTAGGTAATCCCTAATGTGATTACTTTCTGAGTAACCTTCCGGCCCTGGTTATCAATAGAGTCAGTCTTTATCTCTCTGTTGTCCAACAACATCTCCTGATCAAACACAGTTAAAGGACTTTGATCAGACAGATGTGGACACATCAGCAACACTGAAGGGCTGCTCATTTACAGATGGGTTCAACAACATGCACACACCAATGAATAATCTTAATTATCATGATAACATTTATCTTAAAGTAAAAAAAAATTAAAAAAAATAAAATGAAGTTCAGCATGATAATATTTGCAAATCCTATTTATTTGGGCTCAAAAGTGGCACCTGTGGATCTTGTGGGCAAGAAAGTAAACAAAATCAAAACAAGAGAGAGACAAATAAGCGTTCGTAGTGTGTGCGTGGATCTTACCGGGTTATTCTTCTCCACCTGGATACGGTAGCGAGTGATGAAGGAGGGTTTACCAGTGGTGTCCACCAATAAGAGCAGAGCATTTGACACCCAAAATGACAGAAAGGGGGCCAACATAGTGCCTGTTGAGAAAAGGGCCCCGGTCAAAGATTCATCCCGTTAACCTGCGCCTGAGAAATAAATCTTCAGTCTGTAAACACATTATCAAAAGTCCTTAGATTACATCAAAGCCACTGTCATCACATTGTATCTGCACACAGTACACCTTGCTGTGTTTCATTTTGTATTGCGCCGTGTATGACTTGTTCTGTGCTCCATTACTTTGACATAATACAGAAAAACTCTGCTTTATCTTGTAATGCACATCATATCAGGGAGACACTTTATGTCCTACATAGATAATATCTGAATGAAAGGAACACCTGCCAATGCACAAAAACAGCTGATCAGTTCATAACACAACAACAATAAAACTCATTAAAGTGAGTGAGTTGATACCAGACTGAGCTAGACAGATGTTCTCAATGCTACACAAACACGGTATTCGGTGATCTTTTGTGCAGCCCAAGAACTCTCAAACCAAAGTCCTATTAGTCTCTCAGAAGATTAAATCATGTGTCCTCTAATTCCACAACACAGTCGCAGTGTTACTGTGAAACTTTCCTCTGGCCATCATCAGCCAAGTTCCAAATAGAAATAAATGAATGGTGGGAAATATATTTATAGATCAATGAAACCATTTATATTCAAGTGTTTCACAATACTAAGTATGTATTGATACAAAGAACGTCATTCAAGCTGCTCCCAATCAATTCAATTCAATTCTACGTTCACATCCAGCAGTGTAACAGCAAGCCCAGACGTTTCGCTCGAAAGAATATAGAGGAATCTAACAACAAACCATCAGCTGTCGGAACGTATTTGACGCTGTGAAGTCAAGCCCGATGTTACCTAACACATAAAAGAATGATCGCAGTCTCTTACACCAATCCAATATGACGCAAAAGCATGTGATACACCAATCACTCCACTAGAGGGTAGCTTGCCATTATCACGTGTTTGCCTCGCTGCGGCCTAAAAAAAAACATAAAACTTGGTTACGGTTAGGGAAAAAAAGACACGTGGTTGGGGTTATGCACCAAAATCTCCTGGACCTGAACATTGGCGCCCCGAGTGAAAGTCCACGACTTATGCCACCACGACCACACCTGCCGTCTTACGAGGGGGCGAGGTGATGCAAACTGTGACGAAGACACGCTACCCTCTAGTGGACTGACGGGTGTGCTACACGATGATCCTGGGCTGCTTGTTTACAGTGAGACGTAAAGCTCCATTAAACCCTGGTATGAGATCGGTACTTAGTACTGTCCAATACCCAAAATGCAGGTATTATTATAGGGACTGAAGAGGTTCACTGCATCCCAATAGAGATTGCCATAATTGTTCTTGGCTTGACAACAACTTTGTCGTGATATGTCAGAAACTGCCTGCCGTTTCTTGTAGTTTTCCTCGACAGGTCAATTTTCCTTGAACAAAATCAAAACTAAGCAGTTGTTATTTCTTACCCAAGTAGAACAAAGTGGCATTGTGACCCTCAAACGCCAGGTACAACTTGGTCCACAGGTTCTGCCAGAAATCTCCAGATGCTCCCCAGAATTTCTGAAGGTGCCTGGAGGAAGAGCCATTGTCAAGTTTCATGTTCACAAGACTGTTTTCAGACTGTATTCAAGACTGAATAAAGGTAAACAATTCTTCTGAAAAGCACCTGTGCAAACTTTTTTCCACACATCCTGAGGACCTAGTCGAACACACCCCGTCGTTATCTTGTTCAACTGCGTTTCCCTATGCTATCCTATCCTTCACTGTGCTCGTATGCTCTGTCTTGTCCAATGGCCTAGTCCTTCCCTGTCCAACCCACCACCCAGAAATCATCTACTGCCTTAGCAACTGTCCAGAAATATTGGAGAAACCACCTAGCAAAGACCTGAATTGTAAAACGTCCTGGTCAATATCCGGTCACACCCTAACAAACAAAATACACCCAGTACCGACACATCGATCCCCATTTAAGTCTTGTCCTGTTCCATCAAGTCCTGCCATGTCCCAACACGTCCTGTCAGATCACGTTTAGTCCTGTCATGTTCAGTGCCATCACACATAGTTACGTTACGTCTGGTCCTGTCATTTACGGTGACATCTAATCCCATCACGCCCTGTCCTGTCACATTATATAATTTTATGCCACGTCATGTCCTCGACTATGCATTTTTCTACATTGTCTTGCATGTGACAGCTTATAAGTACTGTCCTACTGGTCCAGTCCTATTCTGTCCTGTCTTTCCTGCCCTGAACCCATTTATCTGGTTCTCATTGTCCTTCCTTTATTGTCCTTTCTGCTCTGCAATGACATAATAGCCTCTGGCCACTCTTCAGGTTCCTGTCAAGCCAAGCTGCTGGTTTGTTGTCAAGAGATCCTACCATGTCAGTGAGTTGCCAAATGCAGCCAAGAATAAGATCCCAGATCCAATGACAAACGCAGCTTTCTTCACAGAGTCCCACAGTCCGCCAGGACCCTCCTGGGAAGAGAAAAAGCAACAAGTGTGTATAAACCCCTCTGTTACTCCCAAGATACAGTGTGATCTCATGACGTTGAGAACAGCATTTCCCACAGAAACCTCTTATGGTGCAAAAATGTCTCTAAAACAATAGCAAGGCTGTTACTGAAACCAGTGAGGGTGTCTCTCCAAGAGCATGAAGTTCACTGGGGCTTTGAAGGGGTTATGTTTTCACAAGTGTGAGGCATTTAGCAACATGGGTCTGGCGAGAGGTGAAATACCAGTATGGAGAAAAAGTGAGTCCGGGGAGCAAAATATAAATGAGGCAGCAGGAGAGACACGGTGCAGACACGCTCCTTTGTGAGCATCGTAAGCATATTACGGCCAGAAATGACATATTATTGGAAATATGAAACTAGGCTTTAACCCTTGATGATTATAACTACTGTAGTTCACTGCTAGAGGGTATTTTTAATCATCAAGTAAAATCAACTGGCTAAAGAGTCATCACATTTTTACTTCCTAAATATACAAAATAAAGATAATAGCAAAAAGCATCAAAGCTATATACCCGTCAGTCAGTAATTTTAGTCCACATGATCTGTATTGTGATTGCAGTGCTTGATATTTTTTTTTACCATAGATGACAGATGACGTGAGATAAAAGAGTTTTATCTGGAAAACTAAAAGTAAAATGTACCAGCGGTGTCAAAGAAATACAGTCCAAGTAACAGCAAAATGTGAGTGATGGGGAAAAAAGGATTTGTCCCTTCCTCTTGTTTGCACTGTGGCTCCAGAAAGTCTCTTGTCAAGGAGGATCCGAAAAGTTTCCTTTGTTTTTTGTCTTATTTGCAAGTGATTCTTTCAGCGTCTAGTTGACGACTCCCCTGTGTCCTTATCTTGGGACCTACAACCAAATCAGTATTACCAGACAAAAGCAGATACAAAGGGAATGGGGGTGACTGTCGACTGTTTATCAAAGCTGCCCTTAAGGAAAGCCCTGGAAAAGGAGGACTGCGGAGGAGAGGACTGCTGGAGGGGGGGGGGGAGCACTGCTGGACACCTCTCTCTGAGGGTGCATGTAGTTGCTCCTTCTTGCAAGAATAAAATGTCCGACGTGTTTGATTTTGAACCAAGCCTCTTGAGTAATTTTTCTAACAGTGAGGCAGCCACGCTGAGAGAAAACTGGATCAGTTCACTTTGCAGGAATTAAATCCAGGGATTGATGTCACATTCACCAGACCTTTTAAAATGCCAGCTTTTACCCCGGCTGCCCTCTGACCAGCCATGGCAAATGTGGGAACAATGTTACACAATGTCTCAGCCATCTGTTTTTGCATTTGTTTAGAGGAGGGCTCACGCCTCCCAGATGCAAATACAACGACGTATTCTCGAGCACCGATCCTCATCAGGACATTTTATTTACTTCGTTTATTACCCAGAAACTGATTCTCCAAGAATTTAAGTCTAGGACATGAAATCACATGTAAATACTCCCCAGTGTACTACACGCTTATTATATTTTTCTGCTCATATTACAACACAAAGAGTCACCTCTTCTCTGCTGATAAAAAAAAAAAAAACACTCCTTGACTTTTTATTTTTTTTATTTTTTTTTATCATCTACTATTTGTTGTTGTCTCTTAGCTCCCTGCAGGGCTTTTCCATAAAAGCAACTAACAAATGCAGCTCGTCAGGTTGAGCCTGTCGCAAAGAACAACACGGCAAACAGGACGGGTCTCGGCGGAGAGACAGATAAAAGAAGGCAGCCAGGTGGAAACCTTCTGGAGCAGACAAGTCAGGTCGGATCGACTTTATATAAAAAGTATTTCAAGCACAAATCACACATGTTACAATGTGCTATGACAAATATACAGAAAGATCAGACACTTCTGACACCAGAATAACGTCTTTGAAGGCAAAAAAAAATTCAGTCTTTGAAAAGATTTGTAAATAGACATTACTTTAAATTGAAGTCTAATGAGGATGTAGGACTGAAATGCCAGTAAATGTTTTCTTTTTTTGAGTCTTAAGAAAGGAATGCTGACAAACTTTATAAAAAAAAAAAAAAAACATCCTGCCCTGATCACATAAAATGTCACATTTAGTTGAAGATCTAAGAGACAAAAGCTTTAACTGTGTGCTTTGGCCAACAAAAACAATAAAGCTGTCGCATATTCAGACAGGAACACGGCACCAAAACAACTGGAATTTACAGGAGGATTTGTAGCTCCTTGAAGTAGCAGGAGGCAGGTTTTATTACACGCTTCACACCCGTGAGAGTATCTGCAGTTTAATTGTAAATATACCGTGCATATTACTGTACAGTAACCTACATTTTTAAAACATTATCCCTCCAAAAACAGAACACCAGAAGTGAAATGAATCACACCAGAAACCCCCCCCAAAAAAAACAGAAAACGTCAAATTAAATAGCAGATGAAAGGCCTGTGCCTGCGGTGTTGGCTGTGACTCATTGTGTTGTGCTGCTGTTAACTGCCTGCTTTTTATCACCCATCTGTTTTATTGAATGATGGCAGTGACAGCGAGTTCGGGTGTAAAAAGTGTTGTGTTCTTACCTGTCTGCCGCTGCCTGCTGTTCTCCCCTCAGCTCCCTTCCTGTCTGTAAACACAACAATACATGCAATGTAAACAGCTTGTTGTTGTTTTTCTTTATCTTCCAGGTAGAACATTAGAGTATGTTCATGACTAAAGTAAACATTCAAGGCGGGTTAACACTTTGCCTACTGTTGATGGTAAAACACTTTTTTTTTTTTTTTTTTTTTTTAATCTTCAGAAATGATACTTGACGCCAGGAGATTACAGATTAAATGTTTCTTCTAAAAAGGATCATCCAATCACAGCTGGCCTGCAAAAATAATAGTTTAAACACCGGATCTTTAGTTTTTATTATATCTATTACATTTTTTGTGATCAAGTTTAAGAAAACAACTAATGGGTTTGTCACAGACGTGTTTTCATAAATAGAAAAAAACACTATTTTACAACAAACACTTGAGTTAATTCAACTTTCTGTGTATTTTAATACATGAACGTCTCTAAGAGCCTTTTGTTTTTCCATGGTACAGTAATCACCTAAGTGCAGTGTAGCCTGGTGCAAAATGTACAGATGAAGGATTATTCATAATCCTATTATAATCCATTCTTGCACTTTTTCAGTCAAATTCTTGAGGATCAACCTGCCCTCTTTGTCTTTTCATGTCTAACAGTCCAAGACCACCGACTGTATTTGGTTTATTACCATAAAAAGAGGATGGAAAACAGACTATATTCACAATTGAGAAGCTGGAACAAGATTTATTTTCACCTTTCAGCATACAATGTTTTGCTTGAACATTAATTTGACTATCAAAATGATTGAAATTTCTTCTTTTTTTTGTGGAAATGTAAGAATTACATTACTGTAGTTACTTAACATTGCTGGACAATGATCTAATTGATAACTTCTTAGCTCTCGGTTACATTTCACCGAGTGTTTCATTTATTTATTGGCTATTGATTTTTGTTTAAATGAGAAACTTTTAGATCAGTGTTTGGGCTTCACTAACTTGATGCAGTCACCACTGTCGGACAATTAATTTAATTTACTAGATTACGTTTTGTTCATCCATCCATCATCCCTTATCGGCGCCTGATTATTCTTTAAGCCTATGTAATAAAGTCAATATATAAGTCAGTGCTTAATCATTATCGGATAACTAGCTGATTGACAAAAAAAAAAAAAAAAAAAAAAGCCAAGAATTTGCAAAAAAAACCCATAATTTCACAATGTGAAATATTGTTTATGAACTGAATTAATTCAAAAGACAGACGGGGAGGAAAAACTAATTAATAGCGAAAAGTAAAATTATTATTGAGTAGCCTACTAGAGAAATGGCGTGCGCCTCATAGGAATATTATTACAAAACAATTGCCTTATTGAAATTAAATACAACGTGAAGAAAACGTGACTACCTCTCTTTGGTTTTTGGTTCATTACTACCGTCATATACAGACAGCTGTTCCCAGCTGCATCTTCCCACTTAACTCAACCCGACTCCATCGATGCGTTAAGGGCCAAATAACCCACTGACTTACCGCTGGCTGCTGTTTTCACCGGCATGTTTGTCCGCAGTTTCTCCCCTTGTGTCGCTCCTGCTGCTTTGCATGAATTTAACACGGCAGTGTATTTACAACCGCTAAAGACTTCTCATTGGCTGACTTGTGGTCACATGACTGTAGCCGTACCCGGAAGCGCCATATTCTGCCTGTCTGTGCTTAACATGTTTTTTTTTTTTTTTTCACCCCCTGCAGTCCACATGATTTATCCAGGTGAAGGTTGAAACTTAGAGCAGGGGGGTGGGGGGAAGTACAGTTAGTCTCAAGAGTGCACTATCTACACATTTAAAACGACACTTTTATCTTTTTTTAGACAGTTACACAGTTAAGAAGATAATTATTATTATTATCTAAAGGAAATAATAAACACCAGTTGCGACTTCTCATTTCAGAGTTTCTTTGTTCTACATCACTGGAAACAGAATAACTTTTTTTGGGGGGGTTGGCCAAAACAATACGTTGTTTTGTTGTTGTTGTTGTTGTTGTTGTTTTTTTACATATAATTCCAAATAATTGATTTTAAAATTCAGAAAATAATCAGCAGATTCACCGCTAACACAGATAACTCAGTTTCCGTTGTTCTTACTGCATCTTTTTTTGGACACCTGCCTTTACTGTTTAGTTTCAGACGTGCAAATTATTGCACAGAAAGCGGGAAAAACACGACTTAAAACTACCCGTTGACCATTTCAGTGAGCTGCTGTCCAACAGCTTCTTCACCTGCTGCTTTGTTTAGGAGTGGAGATACTTCCTCAAAAGAAATAAAAAAAAAAAAAAAGGAGAATATTGATGGTTGCAGATCGCACAGGGACGCCTGAACTTTCCTCTGTAGTTTTCTTGCAATTGCGTCTCCTTGAGTTATCACTTGAACCTGACTGTAATAACCTTCATGCCACTCTGCTGCTGCAACATGTGGCTCCATTATCAGTCATTATTACTGTACAGGGGGTCAGTACAACATAAACATTATCTAAATTGTTTATATAGACGTTATATTTAACACATTTTATGACACGTGCTGCTCAAATTACATGAAATATGATTGCGTAATTGCATCCTTTGGATGTCTCATTTATATTATGAACGACAGACTGTCTTATGTCATACTTATTCAGTTTTACCTCAGCCGAGGAGGTTATGTTTTTGGTGTGGTTTATTGTGTTCGTGTGTCTGTTCATCAGCAGGATAACGGGGAAAAACTACCGACCCAATTTCCTCCGTTCATAATATAAATGAGACATCCAAAGGATGCAATTACGCAATCATATTTCATGTAATTTGAGCAGCACGTGTCATAAAATGTGTTAAATATAACGTCTATATAAACAATTTAGATCATGTTTATGTTGTACTGACCCCCTGTACAGAGTTTCCTTCAAAATGTCCCTTTGGGGATTAATAACTACCTAACCTAACATCATGGAAGAGCCTTGGTGCAACTCTGAACTCATTCTCAGATCATCCACAAGGGGGCGCTAGAAATGACAACTCTGTTAAGAGAGGAAGTGAGAGGAATTTACCACACATTCCAGTTTAATTATTATTATTATTATTTAATTCGTAAATAATAAGCGTACGCGTTGTGAAGTCAAAGCTTTTGATTTTAATTCACTGTTTAAAATTCAGTGGAAAAAGCTTTTTTTTTTTTTTTTTTTTTGCTTTTAGTCTGATTTCTATTTCATTCAACGTGATTTCATTCAAACTGCGTGTTTCCACACAAGACGCAAACCTGTCACAAAATTACAAAACAATACCAAATAGGACAGCTGCGAACAGGAGAGGGTTCACAGAGCCCGGAGGTTAGTCCTGCATAAAATGGTGGATTAATGTGCAGCTCAGCTCTGACCTCTGGTGGGAAACTGCTGCCACTGCATCATATTGCTGAGTTGTCAGCAAACATGTTATATTTGTAAGTGGCTCCTTCACAGACACAAGAGGGGGCTGAATAATGTACTTATTTAAATGTATCATGAATCTTTTTTTTTTTTGTGCAATTTGGATGCTTGTTGAGGACTAAAGTGATTTCATTCTCACTCAAAAATCTCTGAGAGGAGCACTTTGACTTTTAAATCATGAAATGCAAAGTCAATATATTCTTTTCCACAAGTCATTATAGTGTCATTCGCTAAAGTCACTTCTTGTTATTAATTTTCTGGCGGTCCATCTGAAAAAAAAAATAATCCCATCATTAACTAGATATCAAGTCTCAAAAAAGTGATATGTTGTTTGTTTGTTTTTTAGGAGGGGGGTTCAACTCTTCCCTTTCAAAATAAAAGCCCTGTAGCATTTCAGTTGACAGAAACTTTTTTTTTTATTATTATTTCTTACGTGTTGTGACTGAACTAACACTAGGTAATCCAGAACAGCCAATGAATTCAACAAATTTATCACTACACCCCTGGCAGTACTTATTCTGCGTTCAAATGGGGTCGTATTTACCGATATGAGCTCCGACCTCCCATTATTAGACTCTAGTAAGAATATACTTGTTGCCCTGATAACTTTGTTTGTTTTAATAAATTCAACAAATACGAATATATCTTTTTTTTTTTTTTTTTTTTTTAAATAAGGGTAAAATATTTGTAACATAATTTGTTGGTTTTTTTTACAGCAAATGAAATGGGGGGGGCTTTGGGCACCTTGCAGTGCCACCCCTGGTCAGAGGAGTCGGGCTGCATTAAATGTGACTACTGACAAGCTTTTTTTTTATTTATTTATTTTATAGTCAGAGTCAGCATCGATCTGCTCGGGAAACATTTCGCGTTTCAGCCCCCAAAACCACGTGTTTTGTGGACACACAAAAAAAAAAAAAAAAAAAAGAAGAAGAAGCGCGTAAAGGGTTAAAGATCATCTCGGCGAGCGGATTCAGATTCAGCAGGTTTGCTCTCTCTGCTCCGCGGGCAGCTCTGGTAGCTCAACTCGCTGTGGATTGTGGGAGTCGGGGGACACTGCCCAGGCTTGTTACCGGAGAACGACACATTTTTTTCCGCCGTGCTTCTCTCTTGTTTTTGTAAGTACTCCGCCGGGGGACGCGCGCCGCCGTTTTCTGCTCCAAGCGCGGTCGCTTCGGTTGGAGACGGTGTCCGCTCGCCGTTAGCGTTGCCATTTAGCGCTTTTTAAAAAATATATATATATATATATATATATTTTTTTTTTCTACGGCATGGAGGCCGAGAGCGGAGACCGTGCTGCTGGAGCTGTGACAGGCAGGAAGGGGAGGGAAGGAGGAGCGGGCAGCTGCCGCCGCTCTACCGGAGGGGGTTGTTTCCACCCGAAAGCTCGCTGACCTGAACAGAAATAATAATAATAATAATAATTATAATAATAATAAGAAGAAGAACAAAACAACAAAAAAAGAAAACCCGTCCTCGGGGGTCGTCCGGTCGGTTTTTAGTCGCTCATTCAGTCGACGGGAGCGCGGACACGATCAACGCCGACCGTGCGGAGACATCCGACGGATCTGTTGACATGCGGAAATCGCTGTGGCGCTTCAACCCACCTGCACCTGGCCGGAGCGGAGAAATGCCGCAGACGTTTGCGTAGAAAATTAAAATTGCGTTTTACTCTTGTGCCGGTCAGTGAAATGTTGCACCGGCCACGGTTAACGTTTTGCAGGAAGGAAAAAAAAAAATTAAATAAATAAACGTCGCCTTACGGTGGCGCTAATTGATCAACAGTAACGGACGGCTAATTGGTGTCTGCATCTGGCGCAGTGACATTGATTTCAAGTGCATTCGTGTTTAATGTCATTACATTATTTATAGGATCGATATTGCTGCTTTTATTACAGTTTAACACCGCAAAAAAAAAAAAAACACACGCGTGATGTTTACATGTATTTAATGACCATTCCCAGGATGTCAGGGCTACGTGGCATGTGTTATTAATAAAATATTTGTTTGCAGAAGTGATTTCACCCTGAGGGTGACCAAAACAAAGAGCCTGAGTACTTCGTGAATGGGAGTCCTGAGGAAAAGCAGACAATATTTTGGTGTCCTCAGTCACTTTGGGTTTGTCAACAAAAACAAACAACAACAACAACAACACTTTTGTTTTTCATAACGCCTCGTGGTGTCATTACTCGTTTATATCTGGTATTTTATGGCTTGTCACCAATCTTTGTTTCTATGTATTCTTAAGTCGGAAAAAACAAAAAACAAAAAGAAGAGCTTCATTCACAGAAACGGTGATTTACTGTACTTTGACGTTCGTGCTAAAAGCTTACAATCATTCCCTAAAGCACGACTCGGTCTGAGCGTGCAACTTAACTATTTAAGAGATCCATTAAGGTAAACGTTAAAGATGAACGTTTTATTTTGTCTGGTGTATACGAGTCTTTTTTTTTTTTGTCCCCATGCACCGGGTTATTGTAATATGTGCTGTCGATGTGTCCCCCCTCCCCTGCAGAGCCCGACACTGGTCGCAGTCTCAGCACCATGTCCAGCCGAGGGGGAAAGAAGAAGTCGACCAAGACGTCCCGGTCCACCAAGGCCGGCGTCATCTTCCCTGTGGGCCGCATGCTGCGCTACATCAAGAGGGGGCTGCCTAAATATCGCATCGGGGTGGGGGCTCCTGTCTACCTGGCTGCTGTCCTCGAGTATCTTACCGGTGAGATTTTTTTTTTTGGGTTTGAATACTTATCACAGTGGATTTTTGTTTTTGTTTGTTTGTTTGTGAGGAAATACAACTGATTGTTGAATGGCTTTTTCCTTGAGCGACGTTAATGCTTCTAACTTACTTTTGCGATATATTTAGACATGAAAAACTCTGCTAAAGCTGCGATAATTCGGATTCAAGATGACGAAGCTCCAAATGACGACTGTAAAATCGTATTTTAAATCTCTTAAGTCTCTGTTGCGCGAGGGCACTTTTTTTTTTTTTTTTTTTTTTTCAAATATCCCATTTTGACCCAAATATAATATTTACATAATCTTTATATCCAGTAACATCTTCGAATTCAGGCAGAAAGCAGCGCTCCCCCCCCCAAAAAAAACAAAACAAAACGGAGAGTGCTGTAAGTGAGCTTGCATCAGCTTGCGTTAGAGATATGACAGCTTGTGGATACTGATGAGGAAGCACTCCTAAGATGTGTATTCGGGGTTTTCACAGTCCAGAGATCACCGCACGTCCTGATGTTTGCTTGAAGGTAGACGGCTTAGATTTGGAGGCAGACTACACTTTTACGCTCTTTGGATCTAGTTGAGAAATAAAATCTTTTTTTTTTTTTATAGCATATAAGAGATTTCATAAAGTTCATGTAAGGATTTATAAACCGATTCTCTAAACTACTCCTGCTCTTTTAATATTTACAGTTTTTTTTTTGTTTGTTGTTGTTGTTTTTTTTAATTCATATAGCGGAGATCCTGGAGTTGGCAGGTAATGCAGCCCGGGACAATAAAAAGGGTCGCGTAACACCACGACATATCCTGCTGGCCATCGCCAACGATGAGGAGCTGAACCAGGTCAGCTGCTGCGCAAATTCCTGTCAACACGACACAGAAAGCCCTTCGATTAATCTCTCGCCTTCCAGGCGGCGCGGACACTCAAGTCGATTGTGTAATCTTTTCATTTGCCAGCTGCTGAAAGGCGTGACCATCGCAGCGGGCGGAGTCCTGCCCAACATCCATCCAGAGCTGCTGGCCAAGAAGAGAGGCGCGAAGGGCAAACTGGAGACGCCCGTCTCACCTCCCCCCGAGAAGAAGCCCAAGCCAGTGAAGAAATCGGCAGCTAAGAAAATGAGTGGGAAAAAGGGACGAGGGAAGGCTAAGGTTTGTCTCATGCACACTTTTTTTTTTTTTTTTATTTCATTCGGATTGAAGATTTCAGGATCGTCTACATGGGGTGTGATCTGTGAGCAAACCAGAGTTCGCATCAAAATCCAACTCGTCTGCGTTTCAGTTCGGCTTCGAGGCCGACGTTACTTTGAAAGGCGGTTTTTTTTTTTTTTTTTTTAAGACGAGAAATTTTGAATAACGCTCAGAAACGAGTGAAATTTCGATTTTAGGCAGAAGGCGTCGTCGTAAAACTGCAGCTGCAGCGGTCGTAGCTGACCTCGTGTGTCGCACGCCAACATTGCATTTTAACGTCCCCAACAGAAGCAGAGCGAGGTGAGCAAGGCGGCGTCGGCGGACAGCACTACAGAGGGATCTCCGGCCGACAGCTTCACCGTGCTCTCCACCAAGAGCCTCTTCCTGGGTCAAAAGGTCAGTTCGCCGTCGGCTTGGAGTATTACACTAAACGCCAGCCGTGTTTTTAACCAAACCAAATCGCACCTAATTCAGGAAGATAACAAACCACGAGCAGATTCCAGACCGCGACAGCTGCGGCAACCGCGTGGACTTTGTCGCGCCGAGATCGACGCTTGGTATTTGCTGATCGGAGGAGGCGAAGACGCAACATGTTGGTCTTTTTCAGTCACGTGCGATTCTGATCGGCGTCGGGGGGGTGGTGAAATGTGACACCTCGTTCTCGCGCAAACCCAAACAAGTCCCGACGAATCACGTCAGTGTTAAAGTGCCCCGGATAAACGGTTCTTCACGGCAAACAAACAAACAACAAAAGCAGTTTTGCTCTGCCACGGGTGCTCGAAGCACCCTAAAAGACAACAAACCGTTAATACCGCCGACGTGTTATTCAGGCTTTTTTTTAATTTTATTTATCTGCAGTTCCTTGTCATCGCTCGGCTCGATCCAAGAAGGGGAAATCAATCAAAGATCAGTCATCGCGTCTCTCATTAAAGCTCTTTATATGTTGTTTGATGAAAGTTCCCTCGCACTGAACGTTGTAAAAGGTCTGCAGACTTCGTACTAATTGTAAGCATCACTTGTAATAGTAGCAACCATGAGCGCGGCGTTGTGTGCGTCTCATCTCAGATCTGTTAGCTCCTTCGGCTTTGGTCCCGTTCAGCATTAAAACGGCTTCTTTTAATTGTATTTACTGAGCTGAAACTTGGAAGTAAATTTGCCCGAAAGCCCTATCGAAATGTTTCAGGATCATTATGTTCAGAAGCTCATAAAAAATTGATTTGAATAAATAAAAAATAAAAAAACAAAACATAAAAGGCATTGGGATGACAGTTTGAATGAATGAATGAATGACTCAAGAATGATGCAAGAGCTGTCACCGATTATAAAAGATGGTAATTGCTGATTTATAGTGATTTGGGCTCTCGTGCAGTTTGTGCTGCAGATCGTAATACACATTCTTTGTTCCAAATAAAACCGGAGCGGTGTTTGGAGTGGCAAACATTTCCGTGACAACATGGATGGGGTCTTTCTACAGAATATATTAGGCGGTTATTATTAGTGTAACATCACAGCACTTTATTACGCTGTTTGAATACAAAAGCAAAAAGTTCCCCGCGGAGAGTAAAATTACTTCCACGGTTCAACGTTTCAGCTCAGTTGCGATCTGACGGCTCGTGGCGCTGCACGCTTTGGCCTGCTATGCATATGTTGATACTAATGTTCATTAATGCTCATTGACTTGACATTTAGCTGTTAGTAAATTAAGAATTGACAATTGACTCAGCACGCGTGATTTAACTGCCATCCTTTACCACAGATGTTTGTTTTTAAAGCATAATGACTCTTGACTCTTTGTTTCGCGAGTCTTTCAGTGAGCTGTATCAGAGATCAAATGAGCACTGATTTACTTGCCTTCCTCTATAATGAATTGTTATAGTGATTGGGGAGGGTGGGGAAAACAAAGATCAAATGCTTACGCACAAAAAAAAAAAAAATTTGAATTTGTGGATTGCAAAAACTGATTTGAAATAGAACATAAAGCTCAGTAGGAGCTGCTGTCATTTACTCTCTTCATTTGGAAAATAGCTCGGTGCGCAATCACGCAGTTGACCACAGATTACAGCAGCTGTTGAAATCAGTGGATGATAATTAATCAAATGAATGCAGTTAACCTCCCGCTGATAAAGATAATGAACCCCTCGAACACAAAGGCTCGTCTTTTCCTGTTTTTATAGACTTAATTATTATAACTGCACTTTTTTTTTTTTTTTTTTTTTCCTCGAGCCTTTTCTTTGGGATGATCTTGGCCTTTATCATCAAATTTTGCTTTAACATGCTTGTTGGTGGAATATGGTGTTTGAATAACAGATGATCAATATTGGGTGCCAACTGGATGTCGCATTTTAAATTCTTTAGAGGGATACCTTGACATTTTGTTTTGTTTTTGAAAAAAAAAAGACAAAACAAGCTTAACTAAACACAAATTCAACTTGTACAATACGTATAAAGATACTCAGATTTTTCTCAGTAGCATCAACACAAAAAGGACACAGCAAGACATAGGATGTAGATTAAAGGATCTAAACAGTATTTTTCTACCTTCTACAGATTGTATTCATGATACTAGTTGGTTAGTTTCAGCTTGTGACCTATTTTCTGTTATGTCGTTTGTCAGAAATATTGTCCTAAATTTCCAGGCTGTTTGCCTTAATTTTTTTTTTTTTTTTAAAGGTCCCATATTGTCAAAATTCAGATATCTGCTTTTCTTCAATTATAAAGCACGTCGAAGTGCCGTAAAAACACTGTGAACGTGTCAATACGCTCAGTCCACAGAAAACTGCCCTCAGACTCTATTCAGCAACTACGCCGTTCGGACTATCAAAAGTTTGTGATGTCACAAACTCAAACTCGCCACATATGTCCGCCCTCTGCACGGCCCACTGCCCAACCTTTTTTTGGGTGCGAAAACGCCGAGCGGTCATTTTGTTATGGAGCGAGCGAGCTACGAGACCGAAGAAAACCTGTGATTGGCTTGAGCATGTGTCAGTCAGAAAAGGGTCAGCCAATCAGATGAGAGGGTCAGTGATATCAATACGCCTTCTAGACAAAGACACAAAACAACCTGTTCTTGGTAGAGCTCCAGAGAGGAGTTTAAGAGGGGGGGGGGTGTAAAACTATTAATGAGATGTTTTTTTTTTGGTACATAAAAATGTCTTCTAATAGATATCAAGGCAGCTAATAAAACACGAGAGAAGCGTAACATATGGGACCTTTAAATAATGTATCATTTCCTAACTAATGCACCTGGAGAATTGCTTGCCCCTTTTGAATTCTGTTAGTTGTTGAAAACGTACTCATGAAAGCATTTCATCATCGTATCTAGAGGTCTAATTTGGAGCTGACGAATGCTTCCAACCAGACACTTGGCTTTAATATATTGTTGCGGTGTTAATAAGTGTGTCAAAGTCTTTTTTTTTTTTCCACCACATCCTTACATAATGTCCTTTACACCAAGCGGCCTCCTGTATGAACTCTACACTGTAATTTATTATAATTGATTATTTCACTCCACACAAATACTTGTAGAATGACTCACTGTGTGCAATTTTGTAGTTAATTAAAAAGTCAAGGTATCCCTTTTAAGCCGCAGTGTGAATCTGGTTTTAATGGCTTTGCTTCCTCACTTCTTCCTCCTCGCTCTACCTCCTCAACGGCATGCCAACCCCCCTCCCTCCCTCCTCGCTCTCCCCTGCCTCCTCCTCCTCCTCCTCCTCCTCCCCCCCCTCCGCAGCTCAACCTTATCCACAGCGAGGTCAGTAACTTGGCTGGCTTTGACGTGGAGGGGGTCATCAACCCCACCAATGCTGAACTTGAACTCAAAGACGATCTAGGTGAGCTCCCCCAACCCTCTCTGGTCCCAGCAGGCTTTGAGATTTAAAAATCCTTGAATGTTCAGCACTTTAACAACTTGACTTCTAAATTAAATCCTCGGTGAGTCAAGAATGCCAATAAGGTTTCAGGCCGGTTGACTCGTTACAACGACTGTTCCTTCACACTGTGAGCAGCTTTGGTTCAGGTGTTGGACAGCGGAAGAGATGTTGATATTGAATTAAATTTTTAGTGTCTGTTTCAAAGAAAATCTGGAATTTAGTCATGTTTATTTGGATTATTGAAAAGCAACTAAAGATCTAATTAGATTTAAAAAAAAAAAAAAAAAAATCTAAAATATGAAAATCTAGCTGAAAGTCTGTTTCTTTTCCCTTTTTTTTTTTTACACATCACAACCAGTCCAAAGTTTAGACTTATTGTTTATCATTTTTGGACTCAGTTCTCAGTCTACATTTTCTCTTAACTTTCTGTTACTGGAGAGAGTTTCCGGGCCGTTGCAAGAGGACCCTCTTTACTTTCATCTGTGGCGATCAATGTCCTCATTTGGGATGCTCTTTGGAACATGAAATGAAAAGTGTGAAAGTCTAAACCTGCCTGCTCCTTTTGAAAAAGATCAAATTATACTCTTGGTGGCAGCGAGCTTTACTTTGAATGCTGCTCCACAACTTTGGATAGGCAAGTCGTATTTTTTGTGGCTTTGATACCGGCCCTCTAAACATCCCAGTGAGACATACAGCAAACATTTACAAAAAGTAAAAGCTCAGGAAAATCACTTTAACGACTAGCAGACCTCAAACGATAGACGTAGCCATTGTTAAGTATTGTTATTGACTTTTTGGTTTCATGCAGATGCTTCGAATGGCTGTAAAAATCTAAATTTTTGTATTCACTTGTATATAACTCTATATACCACCGCAGACGTGCTTACTGATGCTTCCTGGATGCTCTCGGGCAAATAAGAGAACTGCTCACAGTGTGAATAAATGATGAGATCCTTTGATTCCTTGTGGTCTCAAGCATCTGATCCTGTTCTTTGACATTAAAAATAAAGAGCAGAAAGGTGGAATTTCTCTGGCAAATCGATACGAAAATAAATCATAAATGAACTACATTCCCGAGGAGAGCTAAAGAATCTCCGCGGAGACTTTCAAGGATTTTTTACCAGCGCTCCTCAGAGCAGCGGTCCTGCTTGCTCTCCCCACCGTGTAGATGTGTTGAGGTTCATTCCAGGTTGTCCTCCTCTCACGTGGCTGCCGCACCGCCACACAGCCTAAACACGTCTGTAATTTAAGGTAAATGGATCCACATAAGTAGAGCATCGGTGTACAGAAGCGAAGCTGACATGAACCTCTGTTAGTCGCTCACCGCAGCCCGACCGTGAGGTCGTCCACCTGGCGTGCGATCATACAATTCAGGAATCAGGACGACACGGTCGGAGAGAAGATTTGTTTCTGCGAGAAAAATACAAATCTGAATATCTTGAGATGCACTCTTCATCTTGATGATATTAAAAAAAAACAAAAAACAGATTGAGGGTTATTTTCTGTACGTCTGTGTTTTCAGTAAATCTAGCCAACTGTGCAGTCCTGCTTCCTAATTACATACTGTAACGTTACCCACCTTTTCCTCAGTTGCCTCCTTGTTTCCTGTGATGTCCTCAGCCAATAAGGAGCGCTCACATATCTGCCTCTTCTCTTCCTGTTCTTCTCTTTCATCCCTTTTTTTTAATTTTTAATTTTTTTTTTATTATTTGTTTTAATTTTCCTTCTGATTCTTTGACTCATTTTGTTGCTCCCGGTCACTCACTGTGTTTTTACCACCATGTTGTTTGCCTGTCGTTTTGTTGTTGTCGTTGTTGTTGTCGTCGTCCGTAGTTGCAAGTTGTCCAAGCCGACATTTCCATCGTGGAGAGCGACGCTGTCGTTCACCCGACCAACTCCTCCCTCTATACAGGTGGTGAAGTAGGTAAAGGAACCACTGACACCGCAGAGACCACGACTGCCTGTCTGCTCTCCCCGCGCATATCCAGATGCTCGGCGCTGCAGTCTGTGGACAAACATCACAGCAGCAGCACATTAGAGGACTTTTTTTTTTTATTTTTTTTTTAAACCAGGGGTCACCGCTGAATTAATATTCAACCCAAAAAAAAACCTGCTGTTTGTACCGTAAAAGGCTCCACTGCAGCATTTATGTAATTCAGTTCGACATTTACAGAAAGGACTATACAGTGCGTTAAGTGAAAATGAACTTTCAGAGGCTTGAAATGTGCGAGCAGGGACCGTTATATTTATGCAAAGAGGTGTTTGTGGGGAAACTTCAGTTGCCAAGATGTGAAAGTCAGCTGCCAAAGAGTGGCGCATTCACACCGCTATGTTTTCAATAAACCTGACTCCAGAAGGAGAAAAAAAACCCGAAATGTGGACACCGTGGAAAGGGTCATTTGGATTTTGCAGCTTACCATTTAAAAAAAAAAAAAAAAAAAGAGATTCCTGAATTTTAATGCACCAAAAATTTCAATATCTTCAGAACAGGTTTAACAAAGTTACCTGGAACACATTTAAAATCATCAACATTACCTGAGGCAGAAAGATGCTGGAGGTTTATGTCTGGCAAAAAAACAAAAACGCATTTGAATTGTGAAACTTCCTGTAACCTGCTGTGCAGTTTTGTTGCGTTTGAGAAGCCTTCAACCACATCTGCAACTTTGTCATCCTGCTTTGTGAGGCTGTCTTTATACATTAATGTAGACTGCAGCGAACTGCAGGCGAACTTTCAAGTCTTTGCGAGTTTACTTTCCCATCCTATCGTACATAGGAATGAGCTGTAGCCAACCTACAAACATATAAAAAACAGCGTTACAGTCCTTTTAACTCGGGTAGT
The DNA here is from genome assembly GCF_029030835.1 of Brachyistius frenatus. Lineage (NCBI taxonomy): Eukaryota > Metazoa > Chordata > Actinopteri > Embiotocidae > Brachyistius > Brachyistius frenatus. The sequence goes on from NW_027210604.1 coordinate 2,674,846, forward strand.
TCATTAAAGTTTGTCGTGGTACTGAAGTCACTGAAGAAAACATGCACAGTGCTTCTGTACGTCCCCCTTGGTGGTCAAGTAGAAGATGCAGTGTTAACAGAGCAGAGTCCTGAAAGCCTCCTGCTGCTGCTGCTTGTCGTTGCTTTGCTCCACTTGACTGAAACGTGAGCAATCCGGGACTCGCTTCATTTCCTGTGACCTGCCACCCCTCGGCCATGCTGTCAGCTCAGCTGGTTAGAAAGAGAGTTCGCCAAAATGTCTGATCAATAAGCTTCAGATTTAAAAAAAAAAAAAAACCCACTGAAGGTTGATCAGAAGTTACTTTAATTAATAACTGTACAACAGGCTGATAAATGATTTGGGTTTTTTTTTTTGCTTGCTCGTATTGACTGTTAAATAATTTGAAGAGCTTATTTCACTAACTTTTCTTTAAAAGGCTGACATTAACTCTATTGTTTTTCCTCTTCTGCCTGTCTTTAATGACGTTGCAGCCAGAACGTTCAGTTCTCTGCGTCTGGTGAAGTTGAAATCGCATCCCTCTTCTCTGGTTTCCTTCGTGGTATCTCTCTGTAGCTCTGAGCAAATCTGAAACGTGAATCGATGTGAAACGACTTCCTCCACATCAAAACAAGACAGAAAACAGTTGGCCTGGGCCTCGTCATTTCGAGATGTTCAAAATTCAAACTGGAAGAAGTTTGAACTTTGACTGCTCCCTGAACTGTTTTACTTGAAATATAAAACAAACAAACAAAAAAACACTTTTATTTTGTGATTTTATAATATGCTGCTTCCACATTTAAATTTCAACTCTTTATTACCCGATTGAGAGTGACAGAAAATCTTTTCAGTCCACTGCATGTAAGCCAGTACGTGAGGACAGAGGGAAGTCATTAGGAACTGGGGCTTTACTTACATTAGTTTAACTGACTCAGAAAGTGAGTCATTTGGAAAAAATAGCAGCATTGAATCTTTGCACTTCATTTGTGAGACTTTTCCTGAACCCCACAAATAGAATAACAGGAACTCCGTAGGCTTAATTAACAGGCGTGAGCTCAGAGCTTCAGAGAGAGGCTTGGTGAAATGATTGACAGCATCGTTGTCTTTCTGTCCATCTCCGTGTCCGCCTGTCTGCCTGCATGACAACCAATCAGCTCTCGTCTTTCCCGCTGCCTGTCTGTCTGTCTGCCTGTCTGTCTGTCTGTCTGCAGTACTGAAGATGTATTCACCTCGGTCCTCTCTCCACTTACAGGCTCAGCTCTGGAAAAAAAGGGAGGGAAAGAGTTCGCTGATGCGGTGCAAGAGCTGAAGAAGAAAAACGGCCCTCTGGAGGTGGCCGGTGGTAAGTGCAGGTTTTCTGGATCTCGCTACAGAAATCCATTTTCTTTTTTTGTCGCGATGCTTTTGAAAAGTTCAAGTTTGGAGACTTTCATTATTAAACCGACCTCAGCTGAGTCTTTAAATTAGATGGTGCAAAAGTCAAACATGACATCGTTTACCAGCTCGTGTCCAGTTGCAGCTTTTAGTCAGTGCAGCAATGGGCCCAAACCTTTTTATTTGGAACACATGTTTTTAACATTAATCTCCGTGACTTCATACACGTGTTTAAATAATAGGAAATTGATTGGTTTGTATATCATTTTAGGAGTTAAACTCTAATTTTAAGACTGTGGTTGTTGACTGCTGTCAGTTGCACATAGTTGGCTGTGACCATGTGACAGGGCATATGTCCACTTGACAAAAAACATTGCGAGTGTTGAGCGTAAACCTCGGTTCATACCACAGAGAGAAACGCTGCAATCATCTCTTCCCCTGCGAAGGCTATTTTCCACCGGTTCCATCTGCGTTGGCTCCAACGAGGCTCGCCGGAGGTGATCGCTGCCATTAATGTCAATACTTCATATTTATTTTTTAAATCAAGGAAAAAAAAGGACAAAATCAGAAAGCAAAAAGACATACGAAGCCAATGTAGATGACATAACAAAACGGTGGACCCGTGGAAAGTACAAATTGTCATTTCAGTTTTCCGTCGGCGATGCCTCACCTTCGTCTTTTGTTTTGATTGGTTTTTTTTTTTTTTTTTGCATTCTGACTCACAAACTGAGCAAAAACTGCCGTTTCATCACTTTCCCCCACTGTCACAGATGAAGCCGTTGGAAAGTACACATTGATCCACTCAAGCACCACCCGGCTTTTATGACAGTGATGTCAGCGTGTCCTGTAAATCTCTCGTCTCACTCACCACACACACACACACACACACACACACACACACACACACACACACACACAACTGAGCCGGGCCGGGTCCTTCTGGCCTCTGCTTCCACATTAGGCAACGATTAGACCTTTGGACAAGAACACAGACTTCACACACTTCTAACACTTCACAACTAATTCACTCTTCTTTAAAAAGCTAAATGCTGAACGTCTTCGAGGAGCAGAGAATACTTTCTGTCGTGAAAATGATCAAAGGCATTCAGTACTGGCGCAATCAGATCTGTTCCTGGCAACTTCAGTCCAAACCTATCGGCATCAGTCTTCGGAGAGTCGTATTGTTTGAGCCCTAACAGATTATTTTATCTTTCAGTCCATTTGTCTCCCTTCCCTCAAGTCCTTTTCTTATTCTTTCTCCATCTGTCTCTCTCATTATCCATCACTCGCACTCACTCTTTCAAACACTCCCCACCTTCAGCCAAGTGAGCTCCGCGTCCTAATCCCGCTCCCTGTGTGGAGGATCATGAATAGATTACCAGGTGACTGAACACCAAGCCAGCAGAGCCTGTCAGGGATTGAGGAGATCTGGATCGGCCAAACGGTCATCCTGACCAGACCTGCTTCAGAGCAGCCGTCAAACAAGTTCTCCGGGATGTTTACAGTGTTTCTCAAACTTCTCGATTGTAAATAAAATTCAGGCAGGAAACCGTCAGATTTAATCATTATTTTAGAAAATGACATGCGAGTGTGTTTGACGGTTACAAGTGACGCTCTGGATGACACACACAGTCCCTGATGTCACAAACCGCCCCGGCAGAGTCTGATACTGTATTTGAATGAATGAATGGACACAACACGAACAAAATATATATACACACATACACATATACACATATATATATATATATGTCTATCACGAGGTTAAACTGTCAACAAAAGAGCAGAAGCTGAAAACCACATCAACATAAAATCCACATAGAAATGTTGCGCTGTCGTCCACATAGTTTGATTGACAGGTGATCTCGAGATGTTCACTGTTCCACCCACCCAAACCATAAAACAACCTGAACTCTGCAGGCAAGTCATGAAAACCACCACCACTACCATCATCATCATCATCATCATCATCATCCCCCTCCGACTTTTACCTCACAACCAGATCACAAACAGCAGAGCGACCGGCTCTCGCTGTGCTGTGTGAAGTCTCTCCATCTTCTCTGCGGGCCATCTGGAAATCCGCTCGTCCTTAAAGCTTTGACTGCAGTCCAGTCACACGTTCGCCGAGCGCTAGTAAACCCTGACTGGAGGCGTTCTCACTTCACAGAGTCGGGGTGCTTTGGCCGAGTCACACTTTCTACAGCTGCTGCGTTGATAGGAGGCTAAACTAAACGTTAACCTCGGGGGAGCCCGTCGCTGTCGGGGTTTGTTTTTTTTTCCTCCTCTTCCCCTGTTCTTTTTTTTTTTTTTTTTCTCCTCCCCGGCCGTCTGGAGAACCAATTTCTCCCGCTAACCTCCCTGTAAAATCCGGTTTAAGCTCTCGGAGATTTGCGTTATGCTTTTTTTCCACAAAGTTCTTCAAGCATGAAGCATCTCTGAACTCCAAACTCAACTTTGTGGGTTTTGACTTCTGACAAAACTGGTAAATGAGGCTGATTTTTGACTGCGGACGACAAACTTGACGTGACGCGAGAATTTCCAGCTGCGTGTCTGAAGTTTGCTCGACTTGCTCGCGACCGTGGTGACACAAACAATGAGTGCAAAGCACCGATCTGATCAAATAGTACAGGTGTCAGCCGGGTGGCCGCCGACGTTCTGCTTTTATTTCATTAGATTATCTTCCCGGTGCCGGCCGTCGTGCCAGCAACTACATTTCTTCAATGTTAACTTTTCAGGCGACAGATGAAGGTCGTTCATGTTGTTGTTGTTGTTGTTGAGGTTTCACCATTTTTTTTTTTTTAGTGTTAGCTTTCTGCATTTTAATGGCTGTTGTGATTTAAGTTATGGCTGAATGTACAACATGTCGATCGTGTTACGAATCAGCCGAGACTCATTAAAGGTTTGAGCCAAACCTTGACTAGTTCTGCCGTTTTGATCCACGAGGATTTGGTGCCTTTTTTTTTTTTTTTCTATCATTGTGCAATTCATATTTTTGGTCAAACAAAACAATTTACCTTTTTAGAAGTTTTCTTCCTGCTCACCTTCCTGTAAGAATTCTTCATCCTCTCTCCTCCTCTTCCTCCCCCAGCTGTGTTGACCTCCGGCTTTGGTCTGCCTGCTAAGTACGTCATCCACTGCAACAGTCCAGGGTGGGGCTCCGACAAGTGCGAGGAGATGCTGGAAAAGACGGTGAAGAACTGCCTGGCGGTGGCGGACGAGAAGAAACTCAAGTCTGTGGCCTTCCCCTCCATCGGTAGCGGACGGTGAGGAAAACACACCTGGGAAAGGAAGACACGTTTAGAAAAATGGAACAACACTTTTATGAAAACCCGTTTAAAAAACAAACAAAAAAATAGTTCACCTGAAAACTACATATTCCAGCTCACACGTCTTTATAGCATCATCAGCGGCATTTTTGCATTGTCACCAATGTCCATACGCTTCTGCCCATTTTACTCTACATTTTCTTTGTACGGTCATAATGGATTGAAGCAAGGATTGTTTCCTTATTTCCCATCTTGTTAGCTCGAGTAGCTCTTAGGGTTCGACCTAGTTGGAGACCACTGAATGAGGCGGCCAAAGTTCAGGTTAAACGGCTTGAAAGTGACGTGCAAAGGTTTAACACTCCTGAAAAACTTTTGAGAAATCATGGGCAAAGGTTTTGAGAAGTTTATATATATATATATAAAAACACAAGTTTTTAGAGTTGGTCTACTTCAAATTTGATCCAGGCTGAAAGCGGTGAAGAAGAAGTTAGTTCAAGAGGCTTTAAGTATTTAGGCTGCTGAACAAAATACAGCCAAGTCTTTTTAAAAAGTCCAAGTTGGACAAATTTCAAATTCAAGCTGTCCAGTAAGTAATTATGTTTGCGTGAATTTCTACCACGAACACGATGAATGAGTCTCAGTCAAAACGAGAGGTGTCTCCAGTGTGACCAGACTTCACTTAAGTGTGTGCGAACTGTCCCGTCAGGAATGGTTTCCCGAAGCAGACGGCGGCCCAGCTGATCCTTAAGGCCATCTCCAGCTACTTCGTGGCCACCATGTCTTCCACCATCAAGACCGTCTACTTTGTGCTGTTTGACAGCGAGAGCATCGGGATCTACGTGCAGGAAATGGCGAAGCTGGAGACGAGCTAAAAGTACGGAATATTCGCCTCACCGTCCCCGCGACCCCACCCTGTTGTTTTTCCTGCAAGGAAAAGAGGAAGGTGTTTACTCGTGATTTGTTGAATATGAAGAGAAGGAAAATCTTTCTAAAGGCCGGGAACTTGTTTTTGCATTATGTTTGGGATTTTTTTTTTTTTTTTTTTCCTACATCGTTCTTAATTTTCTTATTTACTTGTCACCTCTGGCGTTTAAATGTAAGAAGTGCACTGTTCATTCTGCGGTCTTTTAACACAAACAGTGCCACGCAAAACAGATGATTCAATTTTTAATTTTCAGAATATGAAAGATGTTATGAGACATAGCTACACCTCAATTACAAGGCTTCCAGAGAAGTCAGAGAAATACGGGTTAATGCATGTAAAGGCAGTAAACATTAAAAAAAAAAAAAACACAAAAAAAACCAGCTATTCTCCTTCTTTTGAACTCAACACTAGACACTTAATTGTATTTTTTTTTGGTATCAGTTCTGCGTTTTGGAACATCTCTGTTGTTATAGTTGTTATAATGAAAAGGTAAAGCATAAAGAAAAGTTCAGTTTGTTGTACTTGAGGAGACTCAGAACAGAATAATGGAAAGATTTTTTTTTTTTTTTTTAATTTTGTGTTATGTGTTGAAAATTCCTCTTTTTGCCTTTGTTTCCTCAGGCAAAGAAAAAAAAATGTTTTCTCCGTGTGCTGCAGACACCTTGAATCCCCCTGCCACCCTCCCCCATAAAAAAAAAAAAATACAAATTGGAAAGAAGTTAAGTATAATGCTAAATTATCCTGATAAAGGCAGGAAGAGTTTATACTGTAAAGTGAACACAGTTTAGTTACTTACAGTAAAAAAAAAAAAATACATACATTTATAACAGAATTGGAGATTGGAGGTTTTTGCAGGGCACCAATGGTTTATATCGTGTGTTCCTATAAGTGTTTATATAGATGGAGTATTTGTGAAATGTTAGAGAAAAATATTCTGACTGTAACATAGATTTTTATTTTCTATTTTAATTTGCACACTGATTCGAAACGGCACAGGATTTGGGAAGGGGGGAAAAAAAAATGTAAGAGGTAGTTTTTCTTTGTGTGTTTTTTGTCTTTGTTAAGCCATAAAACGCATTTTTGCTGGAACTAGAGGTTCTGTGCTGCTCACTTTTGGTTTGCTCTCTCATTGAGCCGCCACCAGATGGCTCCCTGTAATCAAGAATTGGGATTTTTCATCTCAGCCATTTTCTGTGCAGCAGCAGACCTCTTCACACAGACGCTGGTCGATTTGAGTTGGATTTAAATCGGGACTGATGGACGTATATGAGGAACCTCAGCTGCATTTAGACTTTTCAACAGCCTAACTTTCTTATGAGTAAAAAAAATAATAATAAATTGTAAAATGCTTTCTAAAGAATTGCTACAATTGATGATTCTACAAAAAAAAAAAAAAAAAAAAAGTCTGTACACACTCCGGTAATAAAATACCTTTAAAAAAACAAATCATGTTGTTCCTCTTTAAATCATGAGATCACTTTGTGTTTCATGCAGATCTGTAGGACGCTTCCAGGACCTTTGGGCCGAGTGTGACGTGGTCATTATAAGAGAAAACCATCATTGTCCCCGTTGGAAACAAGTGTGTGTGTGTGCGTGTGTCTTGAATGTAATAATAAATCCCTTCACTGTATTAAAGTGATAAACAATTTGAGGTGTTACAGAACAAATGGCAGAAAGATGACATGCTACATTGATTTGATTTGACCGAGAGCCACAGTCAAAGCCTCACGATCTCCGGCTCGGCAAGCGCGCGTGTCTCCGTGCTGTACTTACGAGGACCAAATGGAGTTTCAGTCTGAGGACATTCTGGGTATCTAATTTAAAAATGTCAAGGTCACAGCTTTAGGATTGGTCATAGATGAGCATGAATCAGACAAGCTTAAAGGAACCTAATGTCCTTTTTGCACTATTGTTTGGTATGAGCTTGTTTTTGCTTTTTCTTTCCCACAGATATCGGCATTTTGGTTTTTTGCCATTTTGCATACAGCCGTCCCTCGTGAAGCACAAAGATGCAAATTAGGCCGAAAAAAAACAAAACAAATGACTCAAAACAGTTAAACAGTAATCAAGAAAAACGCATCTAGACCAGTTTTGGTGAAACACAAATCCTGCAGCTGAGTGTTCACTGACAGACTTGAACTGGACATCTGTTCCTGCAGTGAACCAAATGTAACGACGCAATTTTCACGTTAAAGTGCACCATTGAGTGCACTTCCTCTTCAAGTTGTGAGAATACAGTTTCCTGTTTGTGAGATTCCTTTTTCTCGTTCATAAAACGGCAAAGAAAGTTGTGTTCCCTTTCATGTCAGTGACCTGACGAGGAAAAAGGAAAATGCCTGACATGAGTACTTATATTTTCCAGTGCAGGCTCGTGTGGACATTGCTATTAAAGCACTGTGCTGAAGAACAATTGTGAGGAACTGATTATTACCACCATAAGCTTTTGTAATATATACTTCATTACATTTAAGGGAGTAATAGTGTGTTTTTAATCTCCCATTTATTTGTTAACTGTGTTTTTTCAGACACTGATTTTATATTTTTGGCTTTTTAAGATGGTTTAATTTTACAAATTGTTCTCATTAGCAAATATTTTATGACAGAATCGAAGAAAATATTTCTAATGTTTGCATGGTTTTTCCTCCTTTCCTCTCACAATCCCTCAGAAAGATTTGACTCTAAGTTTGGACCCCTCTAGACAAAGTATAATATTCAACATTAAGCAACAACAATAACATGCTGAACGGTCACACGAAGGTGAATATTAACTTGCCAAGAGGCCATTTTCTAACAGACTTGATTGGCCGGTAGGCCGTGCTTTTATACGTTTTGATCCGTTATCTTAAACACAACCTGCTCCGGAGCAGGTTAGGTCTGCAGCATTGGTTACCATGGAGATGCAGCCCCCAGTAAAAAGTGAACTACCATTACAACCCTGAAAACGCAGAGTTAAACCTGAAGTTACAACGCTCACCGCAAATCCTGCTCCGCATTGCAGGCGTCTGGCAAATACGAGTCAAATGTTTACTCTTCGTTTAACTCTAGTTTGGTCTCCACCAACTCCCGGCTCGTTTTGTCGCTCCACTGAATGTAAATGTTGTCGCTTTTTCGGAGCTTTCTTAGCCGAAAACAAAATGACGTCGGCAGGAACTGCGAGCGTGAACCAAAAACAGCACAGACGTGGCTGTAAAATCAAAACGACAAAAGCTAAAAGCGACGAAGGACACAGGACTTTTCAACCTGAGAGACGCGTTCAAGTCTGTACGAAAGAAAAGAGATATTCCCAGATCTCAATAGATTACTTGTTCACAGAGATATAAAAACTGCTAAACGGTTACACTAAACGTGTGTTATACTCTTTGAAAAACGTGGAATAATATGTAAAAAAAAACAAAAAACATTTCGGGTTTGGTCCGCCGTGCAGGCAGCGGGGAGCCCGCCTGGTTATCGGACAGAGACCAGGCCTTGGTCCTGTCCCGGGGCTACATGCTGGTAGGGAACAGGGAAGACCACGGAGTCAGATGGGGGTCAGTTTCCCAGCCATCCAGGGAGGCCAGGACCTGAGACCTCCTCTGAGGGCGCCCATCTGACGCCTAATCCCCAGGAAATACAGGCAGGTTTCACCCCCTCTCAACCTCCCCCATCAACCCCTCCCATGTCTTTTCCTCCATCCCACCATCCATCCCTCCATCCCTCCCTGCTTCTACTAGCAGGCAGAAAAGCCCCCGTAAATTCAAAGCATCTGTACGGGCAAGGGCCAATCCGAGGGCCGCCTTTCCCAGAGCCCGCGCAGATGAAATTTTATTCTTTGCACGAAAAAGTTGCAGGGGGAGGGGGAGAGAAAACAGAAAATAAAGTAAAGCAAACAGTGTGGGAAGATCAAGGAGGAGAGGAGATGAGGGGTAAGGAGCTGGTCATCAGAGATCTGCCCTGCTTTTCATTGTGTTCATAAGAAGAAAGCAATATTATGTTCTTTATGGCCGTGAGTCCTGACCGGAGCCCGATAACAACAACAGTCTGCTTTCATCTGCTACAGTTTCAGACATTTCAGGCGTTGGCGTTGAGCTCGCTGTTGAACGCAAGAGATGGTCGGCGGTGGGGCAAAACCTGACGTTTTTCTTTTAAATTTGATCATTTTCTTTTTTAAAACTGCCATTAGGATCTCTATTCCAAGAATCAAAAATACTATTATTCAAGCTGTCAGTTAAAGTGCCGTTGAGATTTTTGGGAGATATGAGGCCGAAGGGGCATCGTAGCCGGCACGATGATGGAAAAATAACACAACACAGACAGCCGAAACAGGCCAAGAAAACTGTCATCCACTTCACAACACAGCACGGAGATTATCCAGTGACCGTCACCCCCCCCCCCCAAAAAAAAAAAAAAAATCCATAAAACAACACAAGCGGGGCGGCTTATTTCCAAAAATAACTTCATCAAGAAAAATCGTTTCTGAGGATTTTAGTTGTTTAGTTAGTTTCCCTCCTGATGCTGTGCCACCAACGTCTGCACAGTTTTAATTATTTCCAGCTGTGAGTCGCTGCTCTTTTCCCCAACACCAAGAGAAAATTCAAAAATCAAACGTTTTATTGGTATATTTAATTTTTCCGGCGTAAACACTGCGTAGAATCAGTATGTCGTGGGGAACGCAGCTCACGTCGGCGCCGTGACTTCCCGAAGATCCGAGGACCTCACTTTGGGAAACCTGTGTACGAGGCTACTTCTCATGTTTGAATAAGTTAATAAAAACCTCCTAAACCCTCTGCGGTGGAACTGGTTTTCAAGTCGAGCAGGAAATAAAGCCTCTGTGAAGTGTATTTGTGTGCGTGGTTGACGGTTTAACAGTAGCCTTTGGTTGTTTTTTGGTCAGAGCCGGCATTCATGTGGTCAAGGACAAAGGCGCAGTGAGAAATTCGATAATTTCCACGAACTGAAGAGATGGATTTACACATGAGCAAAGAAAGTATTGGATGTGACCTCATGTGACCCAGATTTATTTTTGAGAAACTGTGGAACCAAGAGGTTTAAAGTAGCTCTGATGCAACTGGATTGATTCACTTGAAGGTGATTTTTTGTTGTTGTTGTTGTTTTTTGTTAGAGTACGGCACCAGCCAGGTTTAATCGCATGAGGACGGGAGATGGTGTCAAAAATAGAAATGCAAACATTAATATCAGAAATAGTTTCTTTTCACTTCCTTTATGCCACTTCCTGCAAATATTCAGTCAAAACATATTCTAGTTCGAGCATAAAAAGTTCAGAATTTAGTTCAGATTTAAGTCAGATTTAAAGTTTTATAACTGTAATGTTTCACACGATAAATACTCGTGAGCCGAATCGTGCTACGAACGTTGGTGTATATTTATCACACTGAGTGACCCAGTGGAGAGAATTTATCGACCAAACGGCTAAAAATTTGAATATAATTGTAGCTTTTGGTGCATAACATGCGATTGCTTTTTCCTTTTCATTTTGTAACCCACTCCCTGGACAGTGTTGATATTGGCTGATTCTGTAAAACAAGGATCACGTTCAGTTATGAGTTTTTAACTTTCACTGCCAACTTCTTTAAAGGCCCAGAAATCCTTTTTTTTTTTTTTTTTTTCCCCCCAGATCAGCTTTTTACTTTAAGTGATTCTCTGCCAAAGTTCGAAACAATTTGGGTTATTTTACTTTAGAGATTTTTACATTTTGCTCTCCTCTCCTGGTTTTGAAGTGGGCAGGGTTCTGCTGGGAAAAGGCAGATGTTAGTAATATAGGAATCTGAAGCCGATGGCGGTTGTTGCCGTTCGCTCACGCCGCCAGGAAAATGCCGCTGTCGGTCAGGTCTGATCAAATCACACCCTCACGGTCCTGATGAAGTTGCTCGACTCTTAACAAACAGTAACTATCAAAACATATTGATGCAGTCTTTCAACATTTAAAAAGCCACTTTTGTCAAGCTAATGTTTAATTCCAGTTTAAACTGAGCTGTAACGTGTTGCACTGAATGTTTTTTTTTTAGTTTTTTTTTTGCTTATCTGGCGTTTTATCTAACATATCTTAAGAGTATCCAGAGAGACTGCACTATTGTATACACGCATATAGAATGCATTTATATCTGGTTTAACTGGGGTCATTGCATATCTAATTGCTAACATTAATTGCTGGCATTTAATTTTGTAGAGAAATACGTCAAATTATTAAAAATATTTTCAAAATATCTACAAAATCCAAATACAGTAAAAATGAAAATTGAGGGATTGATGATGGTAAACAATGGTTGAGGCCATATGAGAGATTACATACTTCCAGACAGGAAGGTCCATTAAACTTTACTTTTTAAATTGTCTACTTAATCTGCAAAAGGCAGCTAAAACGTGATTAAATTTAGATAATCAGTTTAATTAAAATGAAGACACTCGGTTAGAGTTAAAGAAGTTAATTTTACGTCTGTGACAGGGTTCACAATCTCATCTTCTGCATTAAAGTCGGATTCAAAGCACACCGTTGCTTTCTGCCTTGCTGCTTCGGACACACTACGTCCTGCATTAACACTGAACGTTGGCACTGGATGAGGTGTGGACGTAACTCTGAGAGATGCTTTTTACATCCCTCCACCTCTGTCACCACCTCCTTAGATTTTGGTTTTTTTTTTTTTTCGTTTTTTTTCTTGCCTCACCACTCAAAGAGCAGACCTGTGTCCTGCATGGATACTGAATGTTGGCACCGAAGGTAAAGTATGTCACGCTGAATCATCCACTGTGAATTCCTCGAAAGACCGGCCTGGCATTTCAACAGGTTACTAAAAAAAGGAAGCCGGGCTGCACTTCTATGGCCTACCATGAGCCTGTGTCCCTTAATCCCATGATCCACAACCATTAAACAAGGCTAAAGAAGGGATATCCAACGTCTACCAACCACTGAGAGGGAGTGCCACCCATCCCCGCTGTGTCACCATCAGTGCACAAGTCCTCACTGAGCAGAAGTGTCTCTCTGCCTGCAGCCTCAGTGTCAGCAGATAAATCAGTCTGGACGAGGAAGGCCGCTGCCTCTGACGCTCGCCTGACACCTCGAAAGGGTTAAGTCGGATCCCGGCCTGGCCACATCACACTGTTGGGCCATTTAGTGCAGGAAACCTGATAGTTTGGTTCCTTTTGATGGCCTGATTCCCAGGCTTAAGAGAATAAATTAAACGCAATCCCCGCCTAGGCCTCAGCTGCAGCGGCAGGGCATACTGATTTAGGATTTTCATCTGGGGAGCTTTTCCCTCCCTTCCTGCTCCCCTCGTCCACATCCCTGCCCCCTCCATCAATCTCCGCCTCACTGAGGAAAATGGTAAATATGGTTTAAAATATGGGCTTTTGTGCGGCAAGAATGAAGACTCAGTGCAGCTGTCAGTCACTGCGAGGAGTCAGGGAAGGAGAACAGGGGTATAACTACTGCTGTGGAGGGGGAGCAGAGGGGACAGGGATGGAGATTTGTCACCAAGTGGCTCAAGAGTCGGAGATCCAAAATATTCGGTCCTGATCCCCGTTGCCCCGTCGCAGTGTGAGGGGCTTTAGCAGAGCCGCCCGTCTTATGGCCGAGGGAGGACGACAAGCCTGTAAAATGTGTTTGGACTACTGATCTGTGAGTCAGTGTCGCCTGGGACTCGGACTGGCAGAGCTGTGCCGAGGGGTTTAAGGGATGATGAAACAAGAGCGCATCCCTGTTGTTAAGTGAAGGCTGCATAATGCCGCAATTGTAGCCCCACAACAAGACTGAAACAGGCCGAGGAAGAAGACGAGTTTGATGAATTTTGAATGATTAATACCTTCATATTTTACTTTTCAGTTTAGTTGTAGTGTTAGTTTATTACAAATATTTACAACAGGCGCCGCGTACTAAATACATTCATTTCAAAAAGAGGAAAGTTGCTTTGTACCAGATTTAGCTACCGGCTAATTTCCATCTGCAGTCCCTCGGCAGGTGAGAGGGAATAATACAACACAGAGCTAAAAGCTTCTATCTGTACTGCAAATGGACTAAAGGCCCACTAATACCATGCAGCCGTACGCAGACACACACAACAGAAGATTCAGAAGATCGCGAGGAGGTGCAAGAAGGTCGGGGGAAAAAAATCGTCAAGACTTTCATCTTGTTTGACAATAAGCAGAACGCAACTGTGCTTTGTTGACAGAATGGCGAATGCAATTCACGGCCGAAGTCCCCAAGAACCAAATACAGAGGAAAAGCTACTGAAACAAAATGTTAGAAAATCTGGGAATAAACCAATACAGAAAGCAAACAGGAAATCGCAACACAAACACACAAGCCTTATGCAAATACATTAAAAAAAAATAAGCAAAGTTGAGCCACAGCGACCTTTGACAGCATATTTTAAAATTAATATACTGTAACTTAATGTAAATTCATATTATACACAACTAAATATCCATTTGTTTGACAGAGACTCATAAAACTTGTAAATAAAAAAGGATACAAAAAATAAAAATTTAAAAAAAAGCAGAAGCTCTTCAGCCTCCGCTTCAGAAAAATGCTGACCAGCATGTGAAGTCACAAATCAGTAGAGTTTGTTCAAAACAGAAAATAAAGCACTTGAGCATCACGAAGCAGCATAATCAAAACTAAATGCACAGGCCTGACACTATCACCGGCTGACTGACGGGAACACTAATCCTCCTCAACGTCATTTTGCTTTTCAATACAAAAAAAAGTTCAAAACAGCTGTAATCAGATAAAATGTTGTATTGTGACACAGAGGCTCTCAAAAGATCCGATCAGTCTAAAATGGATTAAAAGAGAGTTGGAACGATTTCCAGAAGGCAAGATTGGTCCTAAAATCTGTGTTTGGCCGCGCTGATCAACCGCTGCTACGTTACGTCTCGTCAGTAACCACACCAGGATGTTATTCTGGCTGACGGAGCGAATCTTTGCCCGGATCTGGAGGCCTTTTCTTTGTGAGGCCGACAAGAAGGGTGTATCAAAAACGCTTGCATCACGTGGCTTTCAGGAGGGAAATTTACTGTGAAGTCCAAGCCAGACATGTTCGATTATGAATTTAAATGAGTCATCGCAATTTAATATCAATCTGTGGACGGAGACACAAGGCTGGTCTTTCTGTCTCTCTCTTTCACCCCATCTGTCAGCAGCAGACAAACATGGGCCGTGTGATACATGAGCAGCGGTGGGTGGCCGCTGTGATGTCTTCATCCACATTTTGGTGAGCAGTCAAACCGGAACAGAATTTCATTATAGTGGAATAAAGCGAAACCATTTTCGTCCACTGAGGACGCTGAGCCTTTGGGTTTTCAGGGAAAAGAATGCTGACCTTGTAAATCCACTTTTAGTATTTTGTCTGTTCTCCATGGGCACAGTTTTATAACATTAAGTTAATGAAATGCTTTGAAAATATGCTGATTTATAAAAAAAAAGAAAAATACATAGAAAATGCGACGACAGCTGTGGCCAGGGGTATTATGTTTTCGGGTTGTCCGTCCATCCGTGCAGTTGCTTTTGAACGCGATTTCTCAGTAAAACCTCGAGGGAATTTCTTCAAATATGGCACACGCGTTCACTTGGGCTTAAAGATGATCTGATTGGAGTTTCAAGGTCAAAGGTCACAGCGACTTCGCAAAGCACGTTTGTGGCCGTAACTCAACAATTCATCAAATACTTTTCACAAAATTTCACACAAATGTCTTACAGGATGAAATAATAAAAATGACGACAGTTTATATCCTAAAGGTCAACTTCACTGTGAAAATGTTCTGCGTAAACACTTTTCTGTCTATTATTCCACACCACAGCTCAGAAACAGAAGGGGAGACGGTGACCATATTTCACGTTTAGTCTGATACTAAATTGATGGGCAACAATCTTGTGTGTCCACCTTGAAACTGTGCTGATTGTATAGATCCTCTTGTGGTGTTGGCTTGAAGATGTATGGCCTCCACGTTTACATTTTTCTTAGCTTCTCTGCAGCAACATCTATATTTAAAGCATTGGCCGGGCTCCAAATGGCATACTTACGTAAAAACATTCACTATTTTAAGAGCATATGCGCGTTCACTCTATCGAGTATGGAAACATGCAGTGCACTTTAACTGCCCAGACGGTGCACGAAACGCATGAAACGTTGGAGACTTTACACACAAGTGTACTCGCATGTAAGAGTATTATTTGTGAGTGCGCTAAGGGAAGTATGCCATTTGGAAGACAGATATTTTCTTCCGTCATGGCTTCAACTTTATGTTGTATCAGAACCAGCTTTATTGGCCAAATTTTAAAGTCCTCACTACGGATATTAAATACGGGTCTGAACAAACATGGATTAAAAACTGCAACCATGAGGCGGTGGTTCTAATATCTTTTGATACTGCAAAAAGTATAATTAATTCATTAACATCAGGAATATCATCCAGCTCTAAAGTGTCAAATTAGATGACAACAGTGTCCAACTGAGTGCCTGACGTCGCCATTCTTTAGCCACTTCATAAACCAGCTAACATTGCTGCTGAATTTCAGGTGTTTACATGAAGGGCACCAGACAAACAAGACTGTAAATGTCTCCTGGGAACAGGACAACAGGGTCACCGAACGCATCACTGGTCAGTTGTAAATTGCTTTTATTGGTCTTTGCCAGGGTCTTTGGGGTTACTCTGAGGTTATCCAACACTCAAACATCTCCACACACATATTCACACACAAGATATATGCTCACGAGATCTTTGTCACTTCTTACGCGCACACAAAGACACACACACACACACACACACACACACATTCGCAGGCTCTATCTCTTTGTCTGCTGGGTTAATCTGTGGGCCAGATCAAAGGGTCAGGCCCAGGAGATAAACTCCGGCCCCGGAGGTTCCAGCCCTCTTCTCTCTGGATATCTGCAAATCATTAAGCTCAAGGTGATTCACTGCAGCTCACTGAGTAGCCCCAGAGGATTCTGGGCCAGATAGAGGAGGATTTGTCCGAGCCATTGCTGCCGACCCCGCTGCCACTCACGCTGACGTTGCTGCGCCTCTCAGCTTTGCGCCTCTGCATGCTCTGAACGAGACACGAGAGCCACTCAAGACACCTCGAGAGATAAAAGATCCTTCACCCCTGACAGGATGGGATCTTGCTGAAAACACGCCACGCAAATTAAATTCTCCCCTGGCTTTGTATGAGGGATCTCCAAGGAGGAATCCTTTTGAAAGGGCCAAACATTCAAGCCGCTTGAATGTCTGGAGGCTTTATTGGGCAGAAAATTTTCAATAGGAAGCAAAGAGCTGTGCTTGTTCCTGCTTGATTTGGAATACGCTTCTAACAATGTAGACATGGGTGGATGAATGGGTACGTGTCATCGCCGCTGACATAGTAAATGAAGGGTATCAAAGCACGGAGGTTTGGCATGAAGGGAGGGCCCGAATGAAGAGAATGAAGAGAAGAAAGAGGCAAAAGGAGAAGCGTAGTAGAGATAACATTCAAGAAAGGCAGCAGTAGACGCTGGAGAAAAACAGAGCGAGAAGAAAAAGGTAGCAGCAGCTGGGCGGCCTTTCAACAATCAAGCCACAAAAAAAATGTAAAGTTTCCATCATTATTTTTTTAATTTCCACGGTAACCCCTCAGTTCCCCTCTTCGTCACTGGGACACCTGTGCGGGGCAGTAAGGTAGTCGGCCCTCCGGCTAAATGGGCTCCCAACTGTCTTCAGAGCAGCGAGAGGGCTGTGACACCTTCAGAGACAGACAGGTGACGCTGGGTGGGGGGTGGGAGGCGGTGGGTGGAAGGTGGAGGGTGAAGGGGGGGGCGGAAGAGAAGGTGAAGGGTGGAGGTAAGATGAGGGTTCACCTCAGGGCGAGCTTTGGCGCCGTGGCTCAGGTTCATCTCTGCGTTTGTTCCAGTGCTGCTTTATCTGTGTCTTGGTGTGCATGTGTGTGTGTATGTATATGAGTGTGTATACGTGTGTGTATACGTGTGTGTATATGTGTGTGTATATACCTGTCTCTCTGTATTCATATACATGTGGAAGCCTGCACACTTTCAACACAGAGAGGTGAGTGTGTGTGTTCTCCGACCGTGTTGCTCACTCCTGGTATTTAGCAGGGTGTGTAGCAGGGTGGGAACACAACATGAAACACTGACAACAATGACTGTTTCAAAACGTCTTCGGTGAAATCATGTTGACATCGACGCGTCTAAAGATAGCTTACTTTGACACGTTAACGATAACCGTGCCAAACACAGAAAACCACCAACCCCTATTAACTATTAATACTTTATTATCAATACTTAAGACTAAAAAAAAGCTGTTCAATTACACATTTTTATTAGGTTTTCCCTTTTTTTTTTTTTTTTTAGCCTTTAAATGTAAATAGACAAATGGGTGGCCACCAAATTAAACAGACTACTTCACGTGGGCTTAAATTATAACTGGATTTTAATGTGCTAATGACAAATTTACTAAAACACACTATATAAACAGTGTTTTCATATTAAATTTCATACTCATAGGAGAGGGATTTAAAAAAAAAAATTTATTCAGTCCTCTTCCCATGCCTTGAAATCATTTTTATGACAGAAGACGGGCAATAATAAAGGTTTACCTCTTCCAAGTAAATATTGTCAGAAAGCTGGAGACCATTTGCAGATTACATCTATCAGCATTTGGTTGGTGTTAGGCTGGTGTTAATTTCAAACACTGGGCGTGACCTTAAATCCACTCAGGCTGGTCTCAGCCACGCAGCCCCACCGACGCCACTATCCTCAGCCAGCTGATTTCCTGAATCTCCTGAGGCCAGGAGTAAGACGGCAACAGATGGAGACACGGAGATAAATGCGAACCATAGTATGGGAACTTTGCAGTTGCATCATCCATGTCTCTGGCAACAATGCCGACAGCCTATGATCCAATAATGAAATGGCTTCAGTTACAATTAATATGCTGATCTATTTAACACAAAGACAACTAGATGGGCGCTAGGTAACCACAGACTGTTGCTGAGGCCAATAGTCCACGCTGCTACGATATACAAATCCGCAATCGCAAACCACTGGATACATTAAATAACAACAATCTTAAATGAGTTTAGGACCATACAAAGCAGTGGTATTTATGGTCCGTGTTTATATAGGGTTTCTTCTCTGCATGGTAGAGTTTTAACCTGCATTTGTGGATGCAGCAACACAGACAATGGATTTTAGGAAGCGTTCCTGAGCCCATGCAGTGATTTTACTGCAGAATTGTGGCTGTTTTTAATGCAGCGCCAACTGAGGACCCGAAGATCACAACCATCCAATACTGTTTTTTTTGGCCTTGTCCCTTGCATACGGGGATTTCACCGGATTCTCTGAATCTTTTAGTGATTTCATGTATCGTAGACGATGAAATCCCCATTTTTTTATTTATTTTTTAAATTGAGGAACATTGCTCCTAAATTGCTGCACTCACATAGTCTTTCAGTGAACCTGCCCATTGTCAATGCTGAGAGACTCTCAGGGCTGTTCTTTTTTATCCCTAGGCATGTTACAGATCTGTTGCCGATTAACCTCATTAGTTGCGAGATGTTACGCCAGTTCGAGATGTTACGCCAGTTTTTTTTTTTTTTTAATCATTACACCACTTTTTTTCTAGTCCTGTGTTGCCCTTGTCCCAATTATTTTGAAACATGTTGCTGCCATCAAACTTAAAATTAGTATTTTTTTTTTATTTTTTATAAAACAATTACATTTCTAAGTTTCAACACTTGATATGATGTCTTTGTTCTATTTTTAAGTAAATATGGGTTTACATGATTTGCAAATCATTGTATTCTGGTTTTATCTACATTTTACCTGACGTACCAAATATTTTGGAGTCGGTGATGTAAATGAAATAACTTAAGGTAATATTAACTTTAAATTCAAATGGATAAGTTGTCAAGTCTTTCTACTCGCATATCAGTTTCGGCTGTCATGAAGCCAATTCAATTTGTTTTGTTCTCTCAAGGGTACATTGTCGCTAAGTATTAATCATGTCTTGTACAGGAAGATCAGTACTGTATAATTTATTGGGCGATTACATTGCATCTTTGAGACATGAAAACATGTATTATTCCTCAGGGTGAAATGTAAAAGCAGTGGTTGTATTTATACTAATTTGTCTAAGTGATTTCCCTGACGTGTAACCAGTTATTTTGTGGTTTGTGTGGCAGGTAACGCCGTGAATAACAGCATATTTCCAGGGTAGTGAATGCTGCAGGGTTAAAAATCCAATCAGGGTACGCACTCTGAAAGGTGAAACTATCCCACCAGTGTTAAATTGTCTAATATATTGACCTCATTACATTACTTCATGGATTAACCATCTTCATGGGTAAACAACACCCGCTTTGTAAGCAAACAACAACTGCTTGTGATCAAACAGCAGGTGACGTGTGCTCTGTGTTTATGGCCTTCAATGCATGAGAGCTACTTGAAAAAAGATTATTGGCATTGAAGTAGTGTCAGATTTATCTACATATGGAGCGAATGAGATCTGTAATGAGCTTCATGTGGATCCAAAGCTGTTAAATCTGGCACTTACATATTAATATGCTGAGTCTACTGGCAGCAACAAGACAGCGGCACATGCACTGATGGAAAATGCAATTAAGTGCAGACATGCTAGCTCACAAGATCATCCCTCAATATGAGGTGCACGTTAATGTATTTTTTCAAGCTGTCATTTCTGTCATGAGTACTTTCGCATATATTAAACAGGCAAAAAAGTGTTTTTTTTGTGGTTTTTTTGTTTTTTTTTTAGAAAGAAGGTTGATTTTTCTGAGCTTTCACACAATGAATAAAGGCAATCACATTATGCAATTTTGGTTCTTCAATCACATGTTTTCACTGTGGAGTATTTTCATTTCAGATGCTGCACTTGAAGGCCAAATGCGTGAATAGTTTAGATACAATATATTTACCGGAGGAGAATATCAAATTCATATCAACAAGAGATGCTGAAATATCCTGATTTCGACTGAATCCTGACATTCCCATCAGCTCCTCCGTGACTGGTCAGTGTCTACATCCTCCAAACACCATGAAGTTAGTGATGTTAAAAAAAAAAACAGCACCTCAAAAAGTCACCTCAGACAGACGCGCACCACACGGAGGTAAGAAAACACCCCTGAAGACAGATTACGTCTGAGAAAAACTTCCCAGGTAGATGGACAGGTGGAGTCGACCTGGTGGTCTTCAGCTGGGATGGGGGGGCAGAATCAAAAAGACTTTGGCCTGGGTGTGGAAATTAGATGCGTGTGTGTGTGTGTGTGTGTGTGTGTGTGTGTGTGTGTGTGTGTGTGTGTGTGTGTGTGTGTGTGTGTGTGTGTGTGTGTGTGTGTGTGTGTGTGTGTGTGTTTTTTTACACAAGAGTCGAGAGTCTGTCTGTGTCGTGTTTATATGCTTGCTCAGGCCACACATGTTCGTCTTTGTCTGTGTGTTTTGGGTGTCAGGGTCTTGACATTTAAAGCCTCTTTCTTTTGTACCTTCAGGACCGGAGGCCTTAACCCATCACACACACGCACACGCACACACACACACACACACACACACACACACACACACACACACACACACACACACACACACACACACAGCAGCAGCCCTGGGTGTCATCTATTACCCCTCTGAGTTCAAAGTCCAGAAGAACAATGAGGCACAATTAGGAGCTTACAGAGGGGATCTGAGCCTTTCGCTGCCGGGTTAACAGATATTGACAGAGGAGCGCACGCAAAATCTTCGTGTGTGTTTATTTCTTTCTTTCTATGAATGTCTGTCTTTTTGTCTCCTTTCTGATCTTTGCCAAAAGAAGAAACGACGTTTGAAAAAGGAAATAATGACTGAGGGAAGAGTTCCTCAGACTTAATGGAAGTGAAGTGGCAAGGATCAGGAGTCCTCACTAATTCCCATTAACATGATTACTTTTAGGAAAACCTGGTGGTCTACGAGGAAATGGGTTCATTTCATTATTGAGAGTGTATATTTGTTGAAGGATGTGTTAGATAAAAGCAATTAGCCGGGCTTAAGAAACAGAAATGAAACGCAAGTCTTTCCAGTGCAAAAGGTTTTTTCATTTTTAAAGTTTTAGATGTTATTCAAGTTTTTGTCTACTGAACAAAAACAAAAAAAAACAGATCGTAACTTGTTAGAGCTCGGTCTTGGAAAAAAAATTAAGTTACTTCATTTAATTAGGTTGTATTGACCTGAACAGAAAACAAGTGCTGTGATAGGCAGCTGACGTGCAACACAAGACTAGCGTACAAGAAACCGAGAGCGCCGCTAAACAGACACAAAGTCAGATTATCAACAAACAAGAGACAAAAACAATAAACAACTACGAAAAAAAAATATTTAGATTGAATTTTTGCAGTAGTATTTTTTATGTATATGGGCAATTCTGCCCTGATAAATACTAATACTTGGGGTTCTTTATTCCCAGACCCCAACACTTTAGAACTACTAAAATATTAAATTTACAAGTTGATTAAAAAAAGAAATGCTGCAAATTCTCACATTTTAGAAGGTGAAACCAATTCATATTCGTTCATTTTTCATTAAGAAATGAATCGCACCAATTTCAACACTATTAATCTCTGTCAATTAACAAATCAACTAATTACTTATCCATTTCAGTAGTAACCACTTTTTTATATGAATAATTCTGTGTAATTGTACACACACACACACACACACACACACACACACACACACACACACACACACACACACACACACACACACACACACACACACACACTCCACCCATTAAGCATATTGTCCATGGTGTCCCCTCTTGTCTGCGTCCCACTCATTGTGTGTGTCCACTGTAACTGGAGACCAGTCTAGACTGGCTGGCTACTAGCTCTAATCCTCAGAAACATGCAGCTGAATCAATCTGAAACCGGAGAGCCGCCGTCGCCCCCGTTTGCAGCCCAACAACACAAACACTCATTATTAGGACAAACATACAAATAACAGACATTTACCAACAGACAGGAGCTCGTATTACTGCATCAAGACCCCATGTACAACTAATATCGGTGGTGGTAGGTAGCACGGCGAGTTGCAGTTCTGTTTGATAAATGAACACAGCAGTAGTAATAGTGATTAGCGATCGAATTCTCAGCTGCAATTAATGAGTTCAGCGTCCAAATAGAAATGTCTCTGAATCCAAAACCAGCGCAGAGGAACATGTCATCAGGACATTTTTATGAAAATTGTGTAGCCGCGACAGATGTAACGGTGCCATGTCGGGCAGATGGTACCGAGTCAGGAACACTATAACAATTGATTTTGCCACTTCAAAAGCAGCAACCAATTTGCACGCAGTCATGAAACACAATCATTGCAGTGGAAATCTAATTCAGCGAAGTCTAAAGAAGTTGATGAGCAGAAACACATGGTGAGGAGGCCACAGATGACCAGAGAGAATGTCAGCGATGTCTAGACCTCATGGAGCATTTATTCTTTTTTCTTTTCTCCCACAAGCCAGAAAGACCTCAGATCATCTTCACGTCCACGCCGTGGCTCAGTCGACAACATGACACTGAGGGATGACGGGAGGAGAGAGGGGCAGGAATGGAGCAGATGGTATGACGGTCAGACATGGTAAAAGGACTTTTCCTCATGTGTCATTTGTCTTGTTTTTTTTTATCTCTAGGACTTGAGTTTCTGTGCAAAGATGAATCTGAGGAAGATCATTACTCTGTAACCAAAACCTTGGAGCCACATCTACTCAAGGCTACTGTAAGACAAGACAGATTTCTTTTCGAGAAAGCAAGTAGACCGGGAAGATTAAAAAGTGAGGATTAGGAAATCAAAATGAGACGACGTGCCTTTTGATTTTTTTTTTTAAGTGTGCCGTGCATTGGGTGGGGGGGGGGGGGTGTGGATGTGCCAACTGCGCCGGGTGAGTCAGCTAACATAAGGTTTAAACCTATGCTAACTTGAATGGGGAGTTGTTGTAAAACTAAAAGTTTTCTCACAGTAAATAAAATATTCCAATGACCAGTTGGACGTTTAAACCCAGAAACCTCAATTCAGTTCTGGTGAAGGTTTCAAAGTTTACAGAAGCATTCAATATGTCACACTGAATTAAAGGGAAATCCAGAGAATCCTCCATTTTATGTGACGAGACAAAAATAATCTGAGTGATGTAGTTTCACCTCGGGGCATAGACAACGCTGACGTTAAACAGAACAGGTGTATCCTCAGGATCCTCGAAGCACCCAGAACCGTCTGCGTACAGACGGACGCAAGACATTTCCAACGGCACATGCCTGTTGTAAGGACTCTAACACATCAGTAGGGGGTGATGATGCTCCCCGATTACAATTCCCCATTAAAACAAAGAAAAACACCGATGCACACCTGCACACTCACTGGACTGTTCCATGTTACGTTCTCCGAAATGTTAGGAAGTCTTGCCTCTGAAGCCTTTGAAGAACCCAACTTGGAAGGACGCATCCTTGAAAGTGAGAAATATCCAATGCTTGGGATCCCGAAAAAGTGTCAAATTTTGTGCCAATACTTGAAGACAAAGTGGAGAAGACCCCAACATTTCCAGTGTCCTATCAGGACAATGACATCATCTATCTGTGCCTTCCAAAACCTCTCTCGCTCTTCCATTTACAAGTTGGTAGACACCGGGAGGAAAACATCGTGGTTTGGGGTTAAAATTACTAGTTCGCTAAGGTTAGGGGGGCTTTATTGTCATGGTTACAATCATAACCACATGGTTATTTTGGTGGCCCATCCATCCACGCCTTCTGACTCTATCATTATGTCACCTTACTTCCTCTGTTGTTCCCACGGACGAGAGTTATAATTATAACGCCCACTAAATGGTACTTTAACATGAACATATGTCGTTTTGAGGCATAGCTGAATCCGCTGATTCTGTTGTATTTCATGGGAAGAGACTCTCAAATTCTGAATGATAAATCTACATAATTGTCATAATTTCCGCCAGGACAATTGACGCTTGTTGCTAAAATGTGAGAAGGCTAAATTTCTCTATCTCTGCGTGAAATCAAAGTTCGAAACCTTTCATTAAATTTCAAACTGTAAGTGTGCTCTGTTTTTCGAATGTGAACCGCATACTGGAACCGTAAGATGACGGAAATAGCAAGAGTCCGTTGTGATTGTTGGATGGACAGAGAGTTGAGCCCTGGTTCTCTGCAATGATGGATAACAACGTCTGAGAAATGTTTTTTCCGTGTAGGGCTGTGATGCCTGAGACTCAGCATTTCTGTTCTCCTCTGGTCAAGATTTCCATCTCAAATGTGACTTTAATTCTTTACTCATTGAGTTATGTCACAACTTGGCAATGAAAATCAAACAAATGCTAGTTTTAGTGCTTTTCTTTGTCCACGGGGCCAAAGAGCACCACATTAAACTCTCCCTGCAGCTCACACACTGCTGAAACAGAGAAAACTGCAACACGCTACCCCCAGTTTGACTTCCCTCCTCACAAAGAACAGATCATGGCCTCAGAGGATTGAGTTGTGTTTACACTATGACACCCTCCCATTTCCCCCTCTCGTGTCAGCCAGCCATGCCTTCGTGTTTTAGCTGAGGACAGCTTGTTTTTCACTGTATATCCTCCGCCAGCAGCGTGGCTCCGTCTCTCTCTATGCGAGGGGAGATGAAAGCGCCGGGGTCAGACGTGTATATTTGACTGAGGGGGCAACCACTCAGCGCTGGTCAAGATAAACCAACAACTGCCTTCCTTCGTCCAGCCCTCCGTCCCTCCATTCATCCTATTCTCATTTCCTAAAACACTCCAGTCGCGTCTCCGTATCTCAAGTCAGGTCAGTTCAGTTCAGTCTAATGAGGATAATGGACGCACCTGAATTTTAGAGCCTCGAAATACAACAATGAATAAAAGCTATAGAAAATGACAGGAGCTTTAAAAAGACTTCAACTTGCCGTTTTGACCAATGAAATGACATAATCAACCTACTGAAAAATGATGGTGATTGTATTTATTGCAAGAGAATATGAACACTAACAATCAATAGTCAAGGTCAATGAAACAAAGGCCTTGTGGGTGAGAAATGGATTTTAAAGTGTGTTAACCAGGTGTCAGAAATCAGCTGCTGATGGTGGAAGGTTCCAGATCATCTGCAGGTCAAACAGCAACGGCTGCAGAGGAAAATCGTCTCACAGCTGCTGCAGTAACAGATTCTGTGACAACACGGTTTGTCTGTCTCGCAACATAACTAAGAGCTCATAAATCTCACGGCAAGAGGAAGTGGGCAAACGCGCGCACACGCACGCACACGCGCACACACACACACACACACGCACACACACACACACACACACACACACACACACACACACACACACACACACACACACACACACACACCATGCACAGCTCCCTCTGTCCAGACTACAGTTCAAACAATCTCTGTCTAGTGGCACACACACATTTATAGTGTATACATGCATGTAATCAGTAGGAAATGTTTACAGTATGCACACAGACATATGATACACACACACACACACACACACACACACACACACACACACACACACACACACACACACACACACACACACACACACACACACACACACACACACACACACACACACACACACACACACACTCATCTGCTGAAGATTATGGGAATAGACACACTCACAATGTACAGCAAAGGTCTGGGTCAAGTGCTGTATCTGAAACAAACACTTGAGCTGAGAAGAAGAGGCCGATAAGAGCTGAATGAAGCTCTGTCAGACTATATCTATACTTTTGTGTGTGTGTGTGTGTGTGTGTGTGTGTGTGTGTGTGTGTGTGTGTGTGTGTGTGTGTGTGTGTGTGTGTGTGTGTGTGTGAGAGCGGGGTTATATTTACACCTACAGGTGGGTGTATGTGTTATTGAGCAGATAACCTGATATCTCTGCAGCACAGCGGTGCCACAACACAACACAGACCACAGCATGTTTCATAAATGTTGAATGTTCCTGGCGTGGCCCTACTCAATATGATTTTGAAATGACAGCATTTTAGAAATAAGACATAAACGCTGGTTCTGATCAAGCTACGAAACGCGGACTACTTACTCACGTTCGCACAGAACAGGAGCAGTCTCGTACAATGCCATTTTAGAAAGCAGCAACAATCCCAAGAAAATACTTTAGCTTTTCCGCTTATTGATGCAAATTTAAATTTCTTCTGGTAAAATTTCCTGACACTAACTCTTGCTATTCGCGCAGTTACCATTAAGGTCCTTCTGTAAGGAACCCCTGTGCACAAAACAAAGCATAGCTGACGGTACACACAGCCAAATAGTGACAGAGATGCTGTGCAAGGTGCTCGCCTGTCATCGGGAACAACTTTGGGTTCAGTCTCTTGCCTTAAGGACACTTTGGCATACAGGCCAGAGAAGACAGGGATTGAACCACCGACCCTGCTACTAGTAGACAACCCGCTGTACTTTCTAACCATTGGCAAGCTGAGGCTGAACATGTTTGGTTTTGCAGGTGTTTCGTCTTTAGCCCAAATAAATGACAAAATGATGACAAGCGGGACAAGATGTCAATTTATGACGATTCATCCTCTGCGAACAATTAATGTCTGCACAAAAACACCATGGTAACGCAAAGGGGTTGCAAAACTTCTCATCTGCAGTTTTTCCAGTTTAGAGAATCATGGTGACGGACCAACCTACCAACAGACAAACAGACTAACAATGCTCTCTCTCTCTCTCTCTCTCTAAGGCCACGCCCCTTTATGTGGATAAAACACATTTCCAGATTTTGCTTTGTATAACATAATGAGACCTAAACATACCACAAGTAATCAGAGATCAGAGAAAGACCAACGGGAAGGAAGAGTGTGAGGGACCAAAGAGGATCCGAAAATCAGGGTCCCTCCCTAATCATTCACCGGACCCATCTCGCTGGGAAATTGCACTGTTTATAATTAATGCTCAATTAAATTTGACATGGTCGCCCCAAATCCTCTGTAAGGTAACAGATTAGTCTGCACAGCTGGTCCACATTGGCTGTGCTGAGGCGGGCTCTAGAGTTACCATGTTAAGGTACATTCCCTTCCTCAATGATAGCATTTATGAGATTTGTTTCATCCCTCTCGGCCCCCTGACGGACCCACAGAGAGAAAGAGAGAG
This sequence comes from Brachyistius frenatus, assembly GCF_029030835.1. Lineage (NCBI taxonomy): Eukaryota > Metazoa > Chordata > Actinopteri > Embiotocidae > Brachyistius > Brachyistius frenatus. The sequence continues at coordinate 2,702,546 of NW_027210604.1, forward strand.
GAGTGGGGAACTTTAAAGACATATGTGGTAACTTCACCATTTGATTACGCCGGCGTAATCACTGACACTTTGTTAGCACACACACACACACACACACACACACACACACACACACACACACACAGACACACACCGGGGACAACATCTGCAGTGTGTATTAACTTCTTATTAACAACACATGTTATCTTAGGAGAGAAACTGATGTCTGATGACTCATTTTATGCCACAACATAGAAGACTGTCCTCCTCCAAAAAAAAAAATGAAATAATTCCGACTGTTATGTTATAAAGTTAAGCGACTTCTAGCGGCCGTACAAATAATGACAATCTGTCGAAGTGACGCAGTTCAGGTGATGTCTATATAATGTGAGTGTTTCAATGTTTGGAAGGAAACTTGGGTGCAGGAGACCAGAGTTCGCTTCCCATTTCCGGCCACAAGTCGAGACCGTTTAAAAAAAAAAAAAAAAAAAAAAAAATTAAATTGTGTTTACTGTTGCCATGACGATAAAGGTCGCATAACTTTAAGGAAGTAGCAACTTTAATGCACAACACGGTCCAAGTCATAATTTTATGTGTCTAAACCAAACCACGGGCACTGATTTAAGAAACACTCCAGTGGGCCGAAATTTGAGGGAAGGAACAAACGAAATATATGGTCATATGGGTCGCAGGTCTTGTTCAGTTAGTTCATCCTTAAGTTGAAGTGAACATTCGTGCCAAATTTGAAGAAATACCCACAAGGCGAGATATTGCATTCATGATAATGTGAAGGACAGGTGGTCACAGTGACTTTGACATTTGACCACCAAAATCTCGTCAGTTCATCTTTGGGACCAAGTGAATATTTGTGCCAAATTTGAAGAAGTTCCCATTCGGCACTCCTGAGATATTACATTCATAAGAGCGTAGCGGGCATGAGATCACAGTGGCTTCGCAACACCAAAATTTGATCAATTCATCCTCGGGACCAAGTCAACGTTTGTGCCGAATATGAAGAGAGTCCCCATGAGGCGTGTCTAAGGTATTGCGTTCACGAACATGGGACGTAGGGACATCCCGAAACGTAATGCCTCCGCCCACGGCTGTCGTCGGCGCTCGGGCATAAAAATGTGTTACAATCGTTAGCACTTCAATACCAACGTATTTACTGTCTAAAAGGACTTTAAATCCAAATTTTCTACTGTACAACTCTTTCTTGGAAGTTTACCAACCAAAACACTAAAACCATTCATTACAACGTATGAACCTTTTTCTCAGTAACATGCCATAACCTAAAATGGAGTTTAGAAAATCTTCAGCCAGCAGACACAATAAAGTTGGTTCAAAGATTATTAAATAAATGCCGCGTATGTGTTGTCAACGTTTGACCTAAAAAATGTCCCTCCCCGTCTTTTTCTTCCCCTCATCTGTCACTCATTCTTGATCGACCTGCGTTCACCCGCTCTCGGCGACATTCCAGCGTGCGGTTTTATATGCGTACCGGTGTGTTTGTCGAGGGGGTCTCGGGTGTTGTTGACTCTTAGTGAATAGTTACCTCCCGGCGGTGTGTTGCGACAAGTACTGCGTCGGCCTGAGCCCAAAGCTGCGCTCTTATCAGACAGGAGGCCGTCGTGACAAACACCCTCTGTGTTCGATTCGAGGGGGAATCTGTGGCGATCATTACCGACCATTTGCTCACTTATCACTACGTTTGTGTCAGCGGCGCGGTTACATGCGCCCGTTATTGATCAGTTTAATGGCCTACATGTCAAGAGAGGAGGCCTATAATCATTAATCACACATGAAAAAAATGGGTTTCTATTTGGAGGTTCATCGCATGAAGAATGAAGACCTTTTGTTGATATCTGGTGTGTGTGTGTGTGTGTGTGTGTGTGTGTGTGTGTGTGTGTGTGTGTGTGTGTGTGTGTGTGTGTGTGTGTGTGTGTGTGTGTGTGTGTGTGTGTGTGTGTGTGTGTGCGCGCGTCTCCCTGTTGGCAGATGACGTTGATGTTTTCTCTCGTCACCACGCAGCGTGGAACCTGCTCTCGTGTTTGGTCGGTGATGATGTTTAGTGCGTTTGCTTGTCATGAAAGATACAACAAACCCTGCATTTTCTAAACCAACAATCCCACACTCTTCCTGCAGAGAGGACCGAGGCTCAGCTCGACTCGCCCGCACCTTAACAACCCGCTAAAGGCGGCAGCGTGTATCAGTCGGTCGCACGGGAATCTTTAAAAAGCAAGATTTGAATTCAAATATATTGTTATTGTTGGATATCTATTCAGATTAAAGTTAGTACTTTATATTCTCCTGATAATTGATTGACATGTTACACATTTTTCAAGAACAGATATGTTAAGATAGAAACATAATTACACCTGAACTAGGTTTTGAATCAATTAAAAGAAAAACTGCATAAATAAATATATTTGAAAAATTGTATTGACATCTTCTTTTTTGAAGAGGAAGCGTGATTAAAAACTTTTTAAAATCCTACACAAGTAAAAGTATTAGCAGCAAAATGTGGGTATATTAGGCTATTAAAGGTGAAGTACTGGTTTGATCCTTCTGACTGATATATTTTTTGAATATGACATTAGAATATTAATAGTAAAGTATTATCAGATTGTCAGCAGCATGTTACTGTTGTAGCTGCTGCAGGTGGAGCTAGTTTGAACTACTTAATATACAGTTTTATATCCAGGGACAGCAGATAAATCTGAGGCATTGTTAGATGATTACTGAGACATGAAGGGAAAAAAAAAGTTCTGTTTTACAAATCTGGTTTTGATTTCTGGACTTTCCTCTAATCTTTGATTTCTTTGCTGAGATATTGAACCATTTAAACATTTATTAAAATGAAACCATGTGAGACATTTAGAGGGGGGGGGGAATCACTATTTGATGGAGCTGTTAACAACTCAGAGACATTCGTGAACTGTTGTTAATTCTCTCTCAAACCTGACTGACCTCGGTAATACAATCCAACACGTTACACAATTTATTATCGATCAATAAGAAAAATGTAAGTGAAAAAAAAATCTGTCTGTTAAACCTTAAATCAGTTAGTTTTTATTATTAGATTGTGATAATACTACCAACAGCTAACCCACCCACAGCGTGTTGACAAATCTCAGAGGGTTGTGTTCACATTGTCTCAATATTTTGCCCGCGTATCATGGCTTTTACGGGAAGGTTGGCGGTGAAAGTCAGGTCAGAGGAGGCCGTCTGTCAGCCGGACTGCAGCTTTTCCGCCCGTATCCTCCCCGAGGTGTTAAAATGAACCTGACATGGGTGACATGTCGGCGTGACATGCGTGGCGTCGGGGGGAGACACCGCTCCGGGGCGTCCGGACGCTGCAGCGTCTGAAAACCTAAAAGACAGCATCTCGAGTTATGCGTCATTGTTCAGGAGTGACAGAGGGGAAATCACAATGAGCGTGAGAAAATGTGTGCGTGTGTGCTCACGCTGTGCAATAATGTAAAAGATATTAGCATTTTATTTTTATTTTATTTTTATTTAATTTTATATTATTTAATTTTATTTAATTTTATTTAATTTTATTTAATTTTATTTTATTTTATTTTATTTTATTTTATTTTATTTTATTTTATTTTATTTTATTTTATGTTTATTTACGGCCCCGAGGCTACTGTGTCAGACTTAAAGATATGATCTGTGTTTAATGGACTGTGAGCGAATCCTTTCACTGTCTGAGAGATAATATCACTGTGAGTTATGTCTTCTCGTGTCATCTCAGAACGGACGCTCAAAATTTACACTCACAATGGGATCGTGTGGCAATTAACATAAAATAAATGTTTTGACATCTTTTAATCATAAGCTTTTTATATTTTATTTTGTTGTATAAAGTTCACAAGGTTTACCATTTTAGCTATGCTACGTTAGCAAATGAGCACTAAAACACATACAGCAAAGCTGAGTCTTGTGAAAATTGTCATTACTTTTGCTGGCACTTGATCAATAATTTAAAACATTGACCTGATGGTGGAGCTAAATATCGGTTATTGATGTCGAGGAAGGCATGTTGTGTATACGTGCAGATCTTTCGGTGTCGACCAAATTGGTGAACTGAGTGACCAAAGATAGACGTTGCCTTCCCCAGAGTTACACCAACAGGATGAATAAAAAAAATTTTTAAAAAATTTAAAAAAGAAGAGAAACTGCATTTACACAGTTGTGTGCTTGGAAAATGGTTGATATATGACGCAACATACTGTGTATGTACTTTATTCAGTCAAATTCTTTCATTTCTACCTAAAAGGAAGTTGAATATAGTATAGTTGAGTAAACTTTGACTTGCGCTGATATATTGAATTCTGATTTGTAACAGTTTATAGCAACACTTCCATCTAAATTAAAACTAATAAAAGCTACAGGAGGAAACTTTACAATCTGGCGGCTCCAAACAGCAGCTTTAGGAAACTGAACATTTTGGACCAGCACCCAAAAATCCTTTTTTTTACGTAATTGGTGAACTGTTTATGATTATGAAGTTTATGACCGCTTGCCAACCACTATTACAAGAAGGAAAATTCTACCTAACACTTTGTTTGACTGATTTCAGCGGATGTCATGATTAAGGTCACTTGTTGTAGTATGTGTGAGGCAGCGAGGTCAGCGAGGTCGATGCGTCACTTTCTGTGAATGAAGAATAACCGAAGGCTTTTCACTTGGACACATTTTATTTTTTTATTTTTTTAAAGTGTGTAAATCGGGTGAAGACTTGCAAATACTCAATATTTTTTTTCCAAAAATAGAGGTGTGAACAAAACAAACTATAATTAACAAGCGTATCTCCCCAACTTCTCTGAAATCGACGTTCCTGAAAACAGCCTGCCATGGTCGCAGTGACACATCGTGGGTCGAGGACGAGCTGACAGACGTTGTGTAACAACACGGCTTCCCCGCTGCTGTCACCGTCTGAGAGGATGGATTTGTGAGTTTGTGTGTTTTCCAAAGTCTTAGTGAGGGCGGGAATGTTGTCCTTATCTGATCTGCATGTTAACATGGAGGAAGCAATCCGCTGTCAGCGGCTGCTTGTGTAAACCCGGCGGGGCGCTCCGGACGAGAGCAAGTTGTCAGCTCGTGTGCGGGGCGGTTCTGAAAAGTATTTGCAATTCACATTAAAAGGTTAAAGAGACGGACTTCACCTCCACGTCAGGCATCAAGACAACGTGTTAGTTTCTGTGTGGAAAGCCTTCTTTTTCCAATGCGTTTTATAGCGTGATGACAAAAGATGCGGAATCGGCATGAATGGAGGTGAAGACACTGATAGGACCCTAATTGTGATTCGTCCAATAGTGAATTATTTGTCTTTTTCATGATTTATTAATTATAAATAATTTTGATTACTAATTTTGGGGGTTTAGCTTCTCAAACAATCTTGGTCAAATATATATATATATATATATATGTAGGCTGTATATTGTATGTATATTTTTAATCTTTTATGATAGTTAACTGAATATTTGGGGGTTTTGGACAAACATTACGTGACAACTAAACGTGTCATTTTGAGCTCTGAGTTTAATCAACTCCTTTACTTGACTTATTGATGAATTGAGAGAATAATAGACAGATAAATATATAATGAAAATATCTGTAGTTGCAGCCCTTGACTGAAAGTCAAAAGTAAGACCAACGTGTTTGAGCCTGAGCAGAGAATTGTGGGTAAATGAAGACCTCTTGATGTTGCTAAACTCAGTTATCTGTGGATTTTAAGAACATCTTTTGATTCTTTGTTTCACTTCATTTAAAGTTATGATTTCATCAGGGTTTCTGGAAAGCACCCGTAAATTACAGTTTTGCGTAAATTTGTGTCTTAAACTTAATTGAACGTGTAAACAAGATCAAATGATGCTCAGTTTGTGGGAAACAAGAGATCAGAGCTTTAACTCTTCAGAGGTACCGCACTGATTCAACTTTATCCCCGTTTAGAGATCCTTCAGGTGGCATTTGCTCCACAAATAGTTAAAATATGCGCTCTGATCCTGAGTAAATGTGGTCTGAAACAGCGCAGTAAGCACCTACAGGTCTGTGCATGAGTCCAGAGCTGTGTGAGAAAGTGCTCTTTGTGTTTCTGCTGAGTGCCAGGCTGCCCATCACATGTCATCGCCGAGAAAACGAAAAGACCAGCTATTGAAATGCACTATAGTCAAGTACAAGTGATGTGATGCAATGATTAATCAAACAGTGGGGTTATTATTTAGTCAGTAATTAAACTGAAAGTGATCCTCTCCATTAATTATTTGCTATAGCTGCCCCAATTAACCTCATTAAATCACTTGTAATGACTAGAAAGAGGACATTACAATGAAATGCAACTATAAATGTTCAAAATACAACGCAATACAGGCTCATTTCCAACTTGTGACGATTGCAAAGATGAAAAAGTACTGAAGACGATGTCATACTTCCAACAAACCAACACAACAAACAGCTATATCCATCATCCAAATAATGAATTATGCACTTATTACTTACTTATTACAATCATAAATTCACATGCCAATTGCAGGCTGGTTAACCTTTTCCACATTCAAATATTGAATTAATAGCTTTTGGCTGATTTTTAAAGCCCACATGAACTTAAGCATTTGTTTCATTTTGTTTTCTCCACATTTCTGCATGATTGATGCTTCATCTGTTCACCATAAGTTTATTATCACGTGCTTCACAGGTGTACACGAATCGATGCAACGTAAACAAAACAAAAAAACAAAAATCCAAAATAAAAACTCGAAGCAAAATTCAACAGCGAGAGGAATAGCTACTTCTGGATTTTCCTCCACGACACAAGCGAGGTCGTGCCATCAAGAGAAGGAGGAGGAGGGTGTGAAGGCCTCCTCCCTCCTCATCCCTCGTTAGTTAGGAATTTGTTTACCCTCCGTCTCAAGCCGTGACCTGTAATGGACCACGAAGCCCTCTGGTCAACACAGGATTACCCAAGAGCCTCTCCTCAGGGCAGGGAACACACACACACACGTACACACACACACACACACACACACACACACACACACACACACACACACACACACACACACACGCACACACGCACGCACGCACACACACACAGGCTTCACACTGGGTGATAGGCCGTCTAAGTCCCACTGATAACAACCATTACTAATGGAAATTAACCCATTAGATCCTTGTTAATACCCAGTGACTTGGAGATAGTTTGGGTGAATGAATCTGGGAGGATTTGGTCGACGTGGTCTATCTCTGTTTTCAGGTCTTTGTCCAAATGGAGGAGATATGAAGCCCTGTTCAAACAACAGTAGGTTTCCTCATAGTTCACCGGCAGTGATGTCGTTTTAGGGAATTTAGTTGATGAGTGCTTTCAAATTTATGACATGCCAAGGCTTTAGAGAAAGAAGCGCTTTTGACTTTGAAAATAAAGTGAGGCAGCAGGTCCTTAAACAGTTTCAAAACCAGGTGAAGAAGTGGATGAATTCAGACTTGAACGGGGATAAGGGCTGATTATAAATTAGCAGAAACGAGCTCCTGACTTTTGCAGCCACAGAGGTTAGACATCTCTGAATGAGAGAATTACCAAGAATTAAGTGTGTAGCAGGCAGCCACTTGGCAACTCCTAATGCTGATTTCCATTTTTATCACCGCTTAGCCGTCAGAATAGAAAAACACTGACCGCACTGCTGAACACCAGGAGCCAGACTAGCTGAGTATCTAACCTAAGTACCTAAAGCTTAAGTGGTGATCTTTAAATTTTGTGGCTGTGTGCAGGGTCTCTCCACCTCGTGCTCCATTAGAGGACTTTGTGTTAATCCTGCAGGGATTCTGCCATCCCCTCGCCGCCCCGGGCCTCTGTGTGGGAGATAGGACGGCCCGGGGATGGTATGAAGGCTTGGAGGGAAGCCCAAACACTGCTAAAATAACTCACTGGACTTTTATTTTTTGTTATTTTTCTTTCTTTCTTTCTCTCTCTCTCTCTCCCTATTTCTGCATCCCTCCTGTGAGCAAAGACAACACACACATACCTGTTTGATGAATGGGAGTTTCTGCCCGGTTTGCTCTGCAGTGAAAACGCCTTGGAGTGACTCATTCTGCATACAGACACCAAAAAAAAAAAAAAAAAAAGAAGACAAAAAAAAACAAGAAACAGAAAAGCATGTTAATGTAGAAACGGGGAGGGTTTGTGTTCACTGCTAGAAATACATCAGAAGTGTTTGCTGTTGGTTTAAAACACGACTCTCTTTTATGGCCGAGCTGCTGTCATTTCAGGGCTTTTTCATGATATCAGCAAAGAAAAAAGAAAAGTGTTTCTACGAACCTATTTTTGGACAAACGAGCGTTGTTAGCAGAGAAATAACTTCGTGTTGGATTCCTCCTCCTCCTCCTCCTCCTCCTCCTCCTCCTCCTCTTCTCCACTCAAGTGTGCGCGCTCCTCCGCGGTCATAACTTTGACAGCTAACAGTCCACCTCTGGATAAGTGCCGTTTGTTTAATTGCACCCTACAGTAACAATACAACAATACAGTTCGGGGGCCCAAATTATGAGCTGTAAACGTTGAATTAATTCAAACACGTTACGTTAAAAACCAAACCAATTCAACAAAGGCTGCCTTCGTCCTGCTGAAACTTACTGGATTTACGAGATCGACCAGCACTCGACCTTTCTGTAAAGGAGCATTGCCAAAATGTTACCACGACCACAAGGCAATGTTGATAGAAAACTGCCTGGACGACGTGTAAAACGTCATATAGAAGGAGAGTCGATGATCTAATTTAAACATAAAACACTTTAGTTAATAATAATCATTTTTAAAAATTAAAAAAAAAAAAAAAAAAAATCATTACCACGAGGTTTCAGCAAAGTGTTTCATCAAAATAAAATATATATATATTTGCTCTGCAGAATTGTCCCTTTTGTAGTGCTATACTGTCGTGTACATTTATATACCAAACGGATAGTTTATTTTGTGCCAAAAGCACCATATTTTATAGGCCGATCATTTGTTTTGTGACTAAAATTCAAATCTGGAAAGGGACTCAGGTAAATGGAGCGAAAAGTGAAATGGCTTTCTCGAAAATGTCAAATGCAGAGTAGAAAACAGCGCGACACTGAAATACTCAATTCTCCTTTATTAATAAAAAAAAAAAAAAAATTTTTTTTTTAAAAACAAGCCCTGTATTTAGACACCGCTTTTGATAAGCGGCTGCACCTGAGTGTTGTATTTGCAGTGTTGCGTGGGAACATGTTCTGCGCACGGTAGTTATGGAGGTGGAGGTAAAATAGTCCGGTTTCAACTTAGTGACCCGAGCGAGAGAGCAACTTCACATTTGAAGAGGAGGAGGAGGTGGAGGAGGAGGAGGAGGAGGAGCAGGTGTAAAAAAAAAAAAAACCTTCGGAAGACAGCAGCCTTGTGACGGTGGAGGAAGTGATGAATTATGGGACTTTTCGCATCAAGACGGGTGGTACGGTTGCACAAAGTCAACTTGTACGAAGGGAGTTTCCCTTTAAAACGCCGATCATTGGAAAAACAAGCTGGATCTAGAACAGAGAGTAAACAAATGCACATGAATGGGGTGACCTGCGCGTCTGTTTGGCAGGGCGAGGAGTGGCGTGCGTAAAGAGAAGAGAAATATGCAGTCGGACGGTTTTCTACCTGTGGACGAAGTTCACCGTTATTGCACACCGCGCGCTTAAAGCAAGTTTAGGTTGTTTGTTTGTTTGTTTTTTTTAAATGATCCAGGATTTGGCGAAGAGACGGATACAGAGTTAAAGTTAACAAATATGAAAGTAGAGGCGGCGCAGGGTCAATGACAACACAGCCGCACTTGCGCGCGTACGTCATCTTGTATCAGAAGGTTTTTTTTTTTTGTTTGTTTGTTTGTTTGTTTGCAAGGCACGTGAAACGACACAACCGGCTCCTGCACAGTGGCCTCGCCGCGGAGCCATTTACAACACTTAAAAGTCACAATAAACATTCCTGCGTACACTTTCCTGAATTGAAACCCGGTGCTGAAGAGAACGCAAAATTTTTTCTTCCCCCCCCCAACAAAAAGCCTACAGTATCCGCGAGAAGCCGCGGGCGGGCGGGTGGGTTGCTCGGTCGTGTTTATCAAAGGACTCGGCTGTTGTCAAAAAGACAGATAGTCGCTCTTTGTCAACACGATTTTGCGTAATGAGCCTCGGTATTTATTTGGTTGCTGCCATGGCTACGGTTGGAGAGCCCTGACGTGTCAGCGCGCCAACCACGCCATTCTCTCTCTCTCTCTCTCTCTCTGTCTCTCTCTCATGACACACGCGGCCGTCTCACCGGGACCGCGCGAGAAGCCAGGCGTGAAACGGCGCTGGAGCAACAAGCTCTGCGTCACGCTTCGAAGTCCTTTTCATCGGGAGATTATCGACGGGAGGAGGAGGAGGAGGAGGAGGAGGAGGAGGAGAAGATTGCTCTGAATTTTTTTTAATTTTTTTTTTTTTACCTCGGGTTGTTTATTTATTTTTATGAAATTTTAAATATGAAATAAATGAAAAAGACTTTCAGCTTTAGTATGAATGTAAGAATTTCAAAAAAAATATATGTGCCTTTACACAGGCGGGACACCGGCATGAGTTCATTCAAGACTTGAGATCAAATAGATTTAGTGGCTTTAGACGGTTTAGCCGTGTTCACCGATCTGATATGTGGTGCGGATTCTTTCTGACCGTTGCAGCTGCTGCCAAATCCCGGTTGTAAGCAGTCCAACAAATAAGTTGACACCGCAAAAGATGTAAATCATTAAAGCAATTCCCAACCCCTTCCGCCGCATGCGTTCGGCATGGTTATAGGAGTAGGGTCAAAAGGTCAAAGCTGCAGCGGCCCCGGCCCGAGTCCGCGGTGTAACATCGGCGTGCAGGCAGGTATATTCTGACTTCGGACCGGGCGCGATGTTTCATCACCGCGCCGGGAAGCAGAGATCTTTGTTTGACCAGAAAACCCTGGTCTGAAGCGCAGAGCACGCTTTGATGTGAGCCTAATATGGCTTGTAAAAAGGGGGATCCTGCACTTTGAAGTGTTGCCTGACGCTGTCCAGACACAGTGTGTGTGTGTGTGTGTGTGTGCGTGTGTGTAGCACTCGGGCCGTAGTAGGTCTGTGTCTGTCAACCCAGAGTTATAAAAAAAAAAAAAAAAGTGATGTAAACATTGAGAGGCCTGGAGAAAGAGAGGTCTGGCAAGCAGAATATGCGAGTCTTATAGAGCAGGATATTATTGTCTCCAGAGAATCTTCTTATATTTTCTTTTTACGTAACTTTTACATTTATAAAGTATTTCCTTTTCTTAAATCATTGCTCGAGTTTCCGCCCAAATTTAGGATAAAAAAAAATTTTCAGAAAAGAAAAGTCCAAATTAAATGACCAAATGTCTCTAATCTCTACATTGCAGAAGAAGAGGCCGCACTGTGATGATGTCATTAAAGAAACCCTACAGAAAAAGAATGAAGGAAACATGATGGGGGAAAAAAAAAAAAGATCATTTATGTTTACTTTATGTATTAATCTGTGGAGTGTGACACATCTGATGTTTTCTTTTTTTTAGTGAAGTAGAAGAAATTTTTTTTTTTATTTCCTGCATTTTCACTTGTACACAAACTGAAAATAAACCGAGCCAAAGGTGGATTAATATGTTCTCAACAATTTCTAGATATATTTCTACATATTTGTCGACATAGTTGCTGTCATCTGCATCTCTAATGGGAAATGGATTTTTTTGTTGTTGTTGTTTGCGCACGGTATATTTTCAACATAAACATTCAAATAAAAAAATTTGAAAAAAGTCTACAGCTGTCTTTATGTGATTGTTTAAAAAAAAGGACGTCTTCACGCTCAACTCGCTCGCTATTCTTTTTATTTTTACAGACTGACTGGTTGTTCCAGCGCATACATCCTTTCACTGTGCAATCAGCTCAAGCGAAGATAAAGAGCTGTTACGACGCGCATAAAAACCCCCAAAGGCCTTCGGCTGACAACGTTAAAAAAAAAAAAAAAAAAAAAAGGGAGTTACTCGGGCCTCTCCTCCGCGTCTTTTCAGCCACGTTACAGCGCGCGTAAAAGAGATGAGTGCTGTACATTATGGTGTAAGGTGACAAATTACTCATAACGGTTTAGAAATTAAAGAAATGATTAAATACTTTCAGCTTGCGAGAGAAGGGGGAAGAGTATAAGAGCACGAGCTTTAGCCGGCAGGACGCTGGAGCTGGTGCTGCCTAAAGGAGCCGGCGGGGGGGGAGGGAGGGAGGGGTGGGGGTGCTGGAGTGTATAGATCACAGTGTTAGTAAGGAGGAGGTCAGGGCCAGTGCATCTAACTCTTCTACTGATTGTTATGAAGGGCCATGTGTCAGCATCCATCTGACCACTTTATAACTCTTGGCTGTTCCCTGCGCCTCTCCTGCAAAAGGTCCTAATGCATTCTCTTTGACCTCGCCGGTGTAAATCAAATATCTGGCCTCAGATCTTGTGGAAGCTGCACGGTGATCTGTGTGTGTGTGTGTGTGTGTGCGTGTGTGTGTGTGTGAGAGTGTGTGTGTGTGTGTGTGTGTGTGTTTGAGACTGCTCGGTAGAGGCTACGTAGACCTGACAGAGTGGAAGAGAGCCAGGAAAAGAAAGGAAGGAGAGCCAAAATGTATTCATATAACTAAGAGGTTGTTTTTGTTGTTGTTGTCGTTGTTGTTGTTGTTGTTGTTTTTCTGCCCTCAATCGATCACACGAGATTCAACCAAAAAGTCCTCCAACCTTAAAGAATCGCGTACGTCGCACCGGCAGCAGAAGATATGCCACGGATAAACTTGTTAGAAATCACTGCCGATTCATAAGCCTTTGACGATTTGACGGACTAAAGGTCCGGCACGAAAAAAAAAAAAAAAAAAAAAAACGTGGTTTGGTGTGGGATTGATCACCGTTTGGATTAAAACAAGTACTTAAGTTTAGAGGAAGTCTTACGAGGGTCAAGGGTATGGAAAGGTCATTATCTAAAGAAACATTGACGACTATGGCTTTGAAATGGCAACAGAACAGCTGTGCTGTAGCCTGTTGACCCGTCCGCTGGTCCCCATCTCGTCCCTCTTTGTCGCAACAACACTATCCTGTCAAAGTTCACAAACTACACGAGCACAGCGTACTGACATGTAAGTCTATCTGTGAGTGTGCCAAGCGTCATTTGAAACGCAGCTAACCACGTCGCCCGACTTCCATCCTTTCCTCCCGTCGTAATTCAAATATGGCCACTAGAGGGTGCTGTCTTTTGAACGTAAATACACGTTGATTGGTGCTGCCTCATCGCTTTTTTTTTCTTTTTTTTTCATAATTGTTAACTATAGATCATAATACGTTTCTCGCCCAATGACCTACGGGCTCCTTTTTTACGCTTGATGTTGCAAACTTTTAAAAAAAAAAACACCAAAAAAAACGGTGCTACTAGTGGTCAGTTTGAGGTGGCAGCTCATTGGAAGCTGCGAAACTATGAGTACAAATTGTGGGTTATTGTCTAATGAAAGTTGGCCAACTGATCCAGTTTCCGTCCAAACCTGACATCTGCGTCTGTGTGATGGACTTTTAATGTGGCGGAACAGTAAATTTAATGTGACGCTTTTTCATTTTTTTTTTTTTTTTTGGTAATCAATCAACACTAAACACATTCACAAATGTACCGTAAAGCCACATGAACGTATGCCGCTCAGAGAAATTGGCCATAATCTCTTAAGAGTTCGGTCCAAGTGAAAAAGAAAAAAACAGAGCTGCTACCTGACGTTTGGCCATGAAAACCACAGATGGTTTTATCCTTAAAAGCGATCAGCATTTTGTAAGAAAAGGTCATGACAGGCACGTAGTGGAAGTAAGAGAAAGCAATTACATCCCTTGTAGGAAACAAGCTGTTCAAGGACTTGCTGTATTTTTTTTGTATCGTGTTTTCTAAATAATGACTTTCCCCATTAATGATTTCATGTGATAAAAAAAAAAAAAAACTGAATTCTAGAAACTCAAAAATCTTGGTGAACTGCTGCTCTGCGAGTTTGGGTGTGTCTTATAATAACTCAGTAGATTTACACACTCCTGGACAATCTGGTCGCGCACGCAAAGCCCTGCGGCTGAAACATACAATCACACGCAGGATATAGCTGCGGATCCATGACGACGACGACAACAACAACAACAACAACACCGATATCAAATCAGATAAAGTTATCAATAATGATAATAATAATAATAATAATAATAATAATAATAAGCAACCTTTCCCCCCGTGGATAGTTTACCATGTCATTATGTGTATGATTGCCAGAAACTCTGTTCTCAACATTCCCAGCATTCCCGTGTAGCTCTTGACCCCTGACAGCCTTAAATTATTAACATTCCCATATGGGCTTAAACCCCCTGATCGCCGCTCGCAGCTACATTTTTCATGTGTTTTTCATATTTCCACGAGGATTGACACAGGATATAAATATCTTATTTCTGATCAGATCCCGTGTGCGTCTGTGTTTTTTTTTTTTTTTTTTTTTTTGGTGTATGTTTTCCTGTTTAGCTGTCCCGAACGCGTCACAATCATCTAGTAAATTTTTACTTTTTACTGAAAAGTGCAGCCAAAAACAAAAACAAAAAAAAAACCTCCTTTATTCTCAGTGAGCAGGTGAAACCGACAGGGGGCAGTAGTAGTTTGCCTCTCTCTGCTGTGAAAAAAAAACAAAAAACAGTGACTCAACTCTGCTGCTGCTGCTTTTGTATGCAGCACCTCTGACAGCACACAGGGCCAACTGCACAATAGGTTATGAATGAGCTCCCATTCATCACAATTAATCAGTGGGCCAAACCCATTAACTGTCAGGCGGAGGACGAGTTTGTCTTCGTAAGAATGACGGACTGCTCGAGACAAGACAGTCGAGGAAAAAAAAAGTGGGTTTGAAACAGAGCCGGGGTCCGATAGTTTCCAAGTCCAGAATTAAAAGTCGGCATTGATTGCAGTTTCTTCACAGAACATTTTGAGGGTAAAATAGTTTAGTTTTTTTTTTTAGAAATTACAGCAAAACCTGGTTTGTGACTTGATTGATTTGAAATTAAACACCGCCTCCACTTCAGGACTCAGCTCGACTATTTAGGCTTTTCGGTATATTTCTGAGCTACTTTTGTTCTGCTTGATTAGTTTCATTTTGGGGTACTTAAGACTTTTGTGCTTCACAAAATATTAGAAGTACAGTAATAGCCTACTGCTATTCTCTTTTAATTGACAGATTTAAGTTGCCCTCTTAAAACATGAAGAATTGTGAAAAAATCAAACCATTTAACAGGATAAAAAGTAGTTCAAATTAGCTCATCTAAACCAGCTATCACATAAAAAAAAATTAAAAAAAAAATGCTTCTAACATCTTAATGAATCAGTAATCTGATTGATATAGTTTTCCAAGAGGGTTCATCCTGTACAATGAGTTCATTTTCGAAATAAAACTACTGTTGCTGAAAGTAAAAACATGCAGCGCATTATCATTTTCTTTTTCATTTCTAAAGAAGTATCCGGACAATGTGGTCCATATTTGTAACTTTAATTTAAGGACTTACTTCTTCTACTGCTGCCTAATCCCATCCAAAATTGATATATTTGTATAAACTGCACATGAGCATATTTACTTTCGGTCTGAGCAGAACGCGAACCAAATATTTCCATATTTGCGTGCAGTTACCCACATGTTCCGTAAAAAGGTGCGGTAAAGGTTATTTTCACATCGTTTTTGCCAGCTTCACTCTTTTCAAACAAATACAGATTAAAACGTGCGACGCAGTCTAGCACAGTCGTCGATAGGCTGCTCATAACGGTTCAAAAAGGGGAAGTCAAATGTAAATATTTCAGTCAAGTTCGAAAGGACGTCAGTAACATGTCTGAGTGACCAAAGTTCAAACCCTCCAAAGTCCTCCTTAAGCAAAAGTAAATCTTTTCTTTTCTTTCTTTTTTTTTTTTCTTTTCTTTTCCTCCTCCTCACTTTTTTTTTTTTTTTTTTTTCCACCCGTCCACAACAAAACACCACATAATGATTTTGGGTATCTGGTAGATCAAGCCGGCTTTTGCCAGCAGCTGTGTGGTGGTTGCGGGGTTGCCAAACCAAACAGAGGGGGGCTCCCGAAGTCACCTCTGCCCAAACATACACCTAATCCTCCCAGCACCGGCCGGATCGCAACTCTCTGCAACTGCACAAGACAGTTTAAAAATAGAGGGAGGGAGAGGGAGGAGGAGGGGGGAGGAGGGGGGGGACAAAGGTCAAAATCTACAGAGGGATTTAAGGCCTTATCATTATCACGGAACAGCAGAGCCGAGCTGCAGCCCTGAGAAAGTGCCTCTGTGTCTACCAGAGCTGGAGGCAGGACAGGAGGCCTCACCAGACGGAGACGCACGGTAGGCGTGGGCGTACGTGCTCACAGATTCAAGAGTTTTTAAAGCCGCAAGGTGAGAGTTGTGTTTTAAAGGGTCCCACTTTTTTTTTTTTTTTTTTTTTTTTTTCTCGCCATATAATTACAGGTATTTTTTTTGTTGTTGTTGTTTTTACATTGTATATTTCGAAGAGGCGCCGCTTTGTTTATTTAACTGATCATAATCTACAGAACAAGGCGTACCTTTAACCTAGTGAAGAACATTTATGACCCAGCAGATAACTTTGAATTTAATTTACAGGAAAAGCAGCCGTAAAATTCTTGTTGTTACACGTGACCTATTTCACAACCATCCAAAAAAAAAAAGAAGATATGATTTCTTTATATTTCACATGTAAATTTTGTTGATATATTTCTGTGTTAGCAAATCAGACATCATGTGAAATTATCACACGTTCAGTGTAGCACAGTACATGGGCCTAAACAATGACTATTTGTGTATGACACAACAAGCTGCCTGCTTGAACTTCTAAGAAAATAAATTGCAGGACAGGAGAAAAATCTCTGATGAAAATGACTGAAATGAAAGCGTTTGATGGGGCAGAAAAATGTTGTTAAACATGACATATTCTCTACTTTTAAAGGTACATGCACTGAATCGACGTGCAATTTGTCATGCAATGTAGTTAGGTGTCTTCTACTAACACAAACTGTACTTCTAGCTATTATAATGTGACTGAAAGCACAAAATGGAAATGTTTTTTTGGGGTTTCAAATGTATTATTATTATATTAAATTATAGAAAGGCCTCAGAAACAGCATATATCATCACAGGACATTGAAATTATTTCAGAATAATTCAAATAGTTTTAAAGCAGGCTAACTCGCTGCGTCTTTGTTCATACAAACACTCTGGAAGACACTAAATAACCCGATTTAATTATTAAAAGTTTAAATTAAAGTTATAAATGTAAAACATGTGATAGCAGCTTTTACAGGAGCTCAAAGTCACAGGTGGATATTTAGCAACACACAAAAATGTTCAACCTCAGTTACAAAGCAGGAGGTGACGTTCACACTCTCAAGTTCTCGTGTGTGTGTGTGTGTGTGTGTGTGTGTGTGTGTGTGTGTGTGTGTGTGTGTGTGTGTGTGTGTGTGTGTGTGTGTGTGTGTGTGCGTGTGTGTGTTTGTGTGTTATCAGCGTTACTCGGTATGAAGAGCACTTGAGGCCTGATGAAAAGCACTTCCACAGACCATTGACGACTGGAGAGTCGGATCCCAGCAGTCGTATCAGGTATAATCTGTCAGAGGTGGTTCAAACACTGGCTCTGGACTCAGAGGAGGGACACAGAGCTGCTGGTGGACGGGCGTGTTGGAGGAATAATACATTTGTTTATACGGGTTGTTGTTGTTTTTCAGAGGCTGAGGTTTTTTGGGGGTATGGCAGAGTAAAATATTTTGGAAATGTATTTGTAATTCTCTGCTTGTGAGTTTTTGTGTTTAACTCCGACATGGACGATCAGGAAACTTGTTAAAAACCAGAAGAGCAGGTTGACTGAGGATTGGGTGAGGTGTCACCAGTCTGGGGGGGGTTGGGGGGGTTCAAGCTGTGGCTCTTAACCCAAAAGAGGAGACATCCGGCTCCCGGTGGACAGACAACGCTGAAGAAAGATCCGTTTTTGAATGTGAGGGAGCAAAAATATTAAGAAAAAGTCTAAATAAAAACTGCTTTGATAAAGACACTAAAGGTGTGTTTCACTGCGTGTAAATAGTGTTAAATGATGATAATGTGATTTATCATGTTCTACATTTTACTGTACATTTAGATTTAAAAAAAAATTGTAGTACATGACAGTCCAATACGTGTATTATTTACCTTTTGACAGATTTAAACACATGAAAAACCAGTTCAAGTGTACATCGGAAAACCAAGAAGAAATTGAATTGTGGATACGCCGACGTAAACCGGGACACAAAAATTGTTTTAAAGTTTTGCTGTTTTCCTTCTTGACGACAGTGAAATCCCGTCCTGCACCGTTACATCGAAGCTGCTGCGTAACGTTACTCCAACAACTGGAGGACTTTGATTAAAATTGTCTGGTTTTGTAGCCGACTGACCACAGTGATATTAAATCCAAACCTACTGACGTGCTGTCAATTTTTTTTTTTCTTTTTTTTTTAATAAAATGTGTGGTGGACCAGTGATAATTCTGCACAGCTTCAGCCACACCATGAGCAGTTAGCAGCTGGTTTATTATCACCTTGTTGTAGCTTAGTGTGTATACATACACTGTATACAAAGTTATTACAGACATGAAAGCACTTAAGCCCTCTGAAGGAAAAAGGGTGTTCAGAGGCTTGATAAAAAAATTCTCCGTTATTTCAAGGGGAGTTGAGGGCTTTATTGTTAGCTTTTGGCCACAAAGCTGGAGTCAGAGATGCTTTAAAAGAAAAACTCCAAAGCTGACCTTTAGGCCTCAATCAGAAACAGACCGTTTGGTAAAAAATCAAGGAGGCAAGAAGGAGGGGAGAAGAATTTACCGCCCTTTCAGAGGAGGAAAAAAAAAAAAAAAAAACCTGGACTTGGCTCTGGATGTGGAAAGAAAAGGATATGATGAGGTTTGTTCAGTGAGTAAAATATGCAGCAGAAAACAGTCAGATGAGCTGCAGGTTCGATTATTTCCAGGTTGAATAATTGATCAATTAATTCCAAAGTATTTAAGGTGAGGAAGAATTGGTTTAAGGAAACTTTCAACGATACAAAATATATATATATATATATATATCTGTATTCATTCCAGTTGTCCGTGTTGTTTAATTAAGTGTAGTTTTGATTTGAACATCCTCGTCCGCTTTAGACTTAAAAATACAGATGATGCTTCACTTGCAATAATAAATATCGGTCACGGAGCCTGTTAACTTTTGACAGCGCAGTTGTTTGGAGCCACTACTGAAGGCTGAACATTATTTGTGAAACACATGAGAGAAAGCCTCGTAAGTGTCTCCATCCATTATAATGTCGCAACATGTTCATTTTCCCACTTTGCAAAAAAAAAAAAAAAAAACAGCCACAAGCGACGCTGAACAACTTCAACCTCACGGGTTCATTTGCTCGAAATAAAAACGTGGTTTAAAAATAAACGAGTCAAACGCGCAGACAAATGAAATCAGACTTTAATTGAACCTCGCCGACATTTTACATCCCGATTTGTTCATATTCTGCAAAAGCCGGGAGGATTAAAACGAAGCTTCTATCAAAGAGAATCTTTCACCAAACGCACTTTATATTGCATCTCACTGTTAAAATAAACGTAGGCTGATGTTCATTCAGCGGATAAAAAAAAAGGGGGGATCAAAGCCGAAATGGAGCTTAACAATGGGGCAAAAAGAGAAAATTAAACATGATAAAAATTTACACGTTCAGGCTCAATTAGACACCGTTTACCATTTAAAGCGGTATATTTCGATGACTCTATTTCAATTTGTTACTTAGGGTTAATTTTTCAAATTTAAAAAGGAACATAGTTTGGTGACCATGAACAGAAACAGTCGGGTTAAAAAAAAAAAAACAACAACAACAAAAAAAAACACCTAAAATATAAAGAATTGATAGGGGCAATGGAAAGATACGGTTTTTGCTGTTGTTGTTGTTGTTGTTTTTTTAAACACAAGCAATAGAAAAAGAAACATTGTTAGGAGAAATATTTTCAAACCGTAAAAGAAGCTGGAGAATCGGAATATATGTATAGGTTGGCTATATTTCAAAAACCACAAAGAAATATTCAACATGAAAAACAGGCTAAATAGAAGATGAATTGGTGTTCTGAAAAAAGTGAGTGTGATTTGTTTGTTTTTGTTGTTGTTTTTTATGGGGGCTGCATCGCTTTCGATTCTTCCCCTGAGGAAGGGGACTTTACTCGCATTGTTCCACACTTGAACCTCTTAGAGATGAAAGATTCCTGATGTCACTTAAAACTACTGCTGCTCAGTCTCCAGATATAAGAAAAATACAACAATAAGAAATAACTTAGAAGAAAAAAAAATAATAATAATAATCTGACTGTCCATGTCCCTACCTCAACGAAAGAACCGGAAACAGAGAAATGATGAGAGGATGGAGAAAATAAATATAGATTGTGTCTCTAAATTCTGAAATAGGCTATTACACACACACAACAGCAACTCCCTCCTTCGGAAGAAGCTGCACAGAAATAGACGACTCTATATCAAAACACACACACACACACCAGCAGGCGACTTTTTGGTCTAAAAATATTTGCAGAAAATCGCAGAAAACCGGCGCAATAAGGACAATAAGGTCCCAGAATGCACCGCGAAGCTGCGTTTTGGTTCTCACAGACAGAAAAGGAGAGAGAACGAGAACGAGACTACGGTGGGAAAACACATGAGGCCCGAAGAACAGAGGAGATAAAAAAAAAAAAAAGGTGAAAAATATCAGAAGTGATCGTCTAACAGAAGCCAGAGGAGCCTGAAAAATGTCACCTGATCTGATGGACACAGATCGATTTCCTGCCTTCCAGCTGAGGACGCCTCATAGACATGAATCATCCCTTCTCACTGTGTGTGTGTGTGTGTGCGTGCGTGCGTGTGAGAGCGTGTGTGCGTGCGCGTGTCTTAGTGGTTTAATATTTTGATTATTGTGTTTTGACATCTGAATTTACTCAGAGTAACTGATCCTCTGGATTTGCAAGATGTTTGTTTCAAGTCTAAATTATGGATGAGGATGATTAGAAACATTAAAAATCTGTTGATGCTTCAAATAAATCAAAACGAAGGAGCTCGAGATCAAATATGACGTGGTGCTGATGTCATCTCAGTTTCAACTCTTATTATTCTTTTTTGCTTTTGAGCAACTTCAAAACATCTCTTAAATGTGTGTTTTGTAAAATTAAGATTGCGTTATTTAGTCGTTTTATTTTCACATATTTAGCTTTCTTTTAAAAAAAAAAATAGAATACAGTAAATCATGGGGAAACGTTTTGAGACAGATTCTTACAAATATAATTAAATGTAATTTAATTTGTACTGTTTTTTAAACACCAACATCTGCTTGATTGTTTAGTATGTTATTATCGCACTATAATGAGTTAATATATTGTCTTTACTCTGTACTCTTTGGGTCTATGTCTATTTATCTATTTATAGCATCTATAAATAAATTAGTCTGACAACAACACAACTCACATCTGACCCGGCAAGACTCTTAACTTGAAGAAGAAGGAAAAAGAAAAACACTATAGCATGCGCATACAACCTTTTTTTAAAAAAAAAAAAAAAATAGTTTGAGCTTTTATAGATATGCAGACAACATGTGATATGACTGCAGGGAAAAGTGATTTTTAATAAAAGATGATGTGTTGTTAAAACACTTCTGTGAACCAGACGGTTTCACAAAACACTTCCAGAGTAGGCACGAACAAAAAAACAACAACAACCAACAACAAACAAATAAAAAGAGGAATTTAAATGATGTAATATGAACGTTAAAGTCGATGCTGAAGCCTCCACGCAGCCAGAGCACGGTTACCTCCAAACAGGCAGACAGAGTGCTTTATAATAGAGTCCTTACCGTCTTATAAAACCTGGCAGGCTGCTCGCTGGGCCTGCAGAACCATAAACCACACACACGCACACACACACACACACACACGCACACACACACACACACGCACACACACACACACGCACACGCACACTGCCTGTCTTCTATAGGGAGGTGTTTGTGCAGCAGATGTGGGGTCAGCGCTGCAGGGCCTCACTGTAAGGCCTCAACTGAGCCGAGCTGATCTTTTACAGCATGAAAGCTTCACCCTCGATCCTTTTATACTGTTTAATTAGTTGTCAATTAAAGTCATAATTGTACATTAATTCAATCCAAGCGTTAATGAGATTTCTGAAAAATCTTAAAAGATTAGCAGAGAGCGTTTGTCCAGACGGATAAAGGGGCCAACAGATACGTGTGAAGAGCTTTACATGTGGAGGGGAAAACGTGTTTTTGGAAGTGTTTTTGTGAATTTGAACTCGATTGCCTTTTTTTTTTTAATGTGAGAGTATAAAAATAAAAAAATCCTTCACAGCTTCAAAATACCAGCACATTAAAAAACCTCATATTTTGTCTTTTGTCAGGACCTGCCCAAAATCCTTTTGGGAATGCATGAGGGATTATTGAATTTTCCTGAATTTTGAGCTTCGGAAGCCCAAGTCTAAAAATGTGTCTTAAAATGCTTAAATTGGACATAAAAACATTGAATAATAATAATAATAATAATAATCAATGCAGGACATGAGGGGAGGAGGGGGGGAAACCAGTAGTGGCTGAGGGGCCCAAATGATGCCACTTGGTTCCCTTATCTCTTGGGCGGCCCCTGACTTTCCTCCCATTTCAGCCATGCATGGGAAGCCTCACTGCATGCAAAGTGTTGGATTGTATTGTCTCTCTAAAGTTGACATGTTTCTGAAACAAGTTTCCATTCCTTCCCGCCGGCCCGTGTGTCTGACTCTGGTGGTGCGTTTAAGATTACAGCTGCTGCAGAACTGGGGAAAAGGGAGGAAGAGGAGGAGGAGGAGTTGGGGGGGGGGAGGGGGAGGCGGGGGAGGGGGTAGCCAGCTAATGCAGCCAATTAAGGTCTAATCCAGTGATGAAGCATTGTCTCAGGAAGATAACGCAGCTGCTAAGTGGCGCTGCTAATGACAAGGGAGAGGTTATCCGCCGCTGGGTAATCCTGAACAGCCTCTCTTCGTGGAACAGAGAGTGAAAACAAAGTGCGATAGTGAGGCAACAGAGGAGGAGGAGGAGGAGGAGGAGGAGGAGGTCGGAGGAAGAAAAAAAAAAAAAAACATGGATACTGTTATAACAGGAAGTGTCAGATTTGACAAAATTGGACTGTTTTTGGACAAGGGAACTTGAAAAGGCACCCCAAAAAAAACCCTGTCTTCTGAAGCCCATCGTATCCTATAAAACAGTAAACTACACACACACAAAAAAAGGATCTACTTTTTCTATAAATAACGACAACTTACTACTTTCACAAAAAAAAATCAAATGTGCCACTTCACCTGTCAAATATTGTTTTCGCTCCTATTTTGCAACTACGTTGAAATACTTTTGGCGAAGAGAGACGACAAATTAAATTTGAAGTTTGACTTATTTTAAAGTTTAAAAAGTAAACAACATATATATATATATTTACACATCAAATAGTGTATTTTAATCTTTGTATGAGAGGTAAGAAATCCCTTGAGATCATATTAGCAGCATAAACAAACCGCTTGCACGCTAAAAACAATAGAGAGAATTTCTACATTCACATCAAACTCACTCAACGTTTTGTTCTCTAAGTACACAACATCTACAGGTTTTCTGCCTTTCAGTTGAAATTAGAAAACACGATTTCACACGGAGAGAAAATGACTTCATCCTAAACGTGTCATACGATTCACACGCACACGCACGCGCACACACACACACACACACACTTCCTCCTGAACGTAACACTGACGCTTCGGACAAACGTTGTTAATTCTGCAGATCACAACATAATGGTGTTTAGATGCAGCAACCGGATCAGCTGCAGGTTTCCCCTCCTCTGCATCTCAACACTGAGGCCGCCGTGACGCGTAAAAGCGCGAATGGAGGACCGAAAGCTGCGCCGGCGGAGCCTCTCGGCCAACTTAAAAAACAAATTTCAGCCTCAGAAATCACACGAGGAGGTGTTTCTCTTTGTTTGGTAGACTTTAATTACCTAACAGGGACGACTTCTTATTGACCGTGTAGCTCCACGTATGCGGTACATCGAATGTAAACAAAAGGCCCCCCCCCCCGCTTGTCATTTAAATTAAGAATACAAATCAATAGACGTTTTTTGTTTTTGTTTTTTTTAAAAGTGTCCTTTTCTAGGTTGTAGTCCGACCAAATGCAGTTACCTACAGACAGATTTCCCACTTTAAACTTGATTAAATTATTTACGTCATACATGTCTGATTTCTCGTCCCCCCCCCCGCAGCTGAAACAAAGACTCACAGGAGGTGTTGATGGAAAAGATGGATGTGATCATGCTGAGAGGGAAATTAATTATTCAGGAGGAGGATCAATATCTCGATTCGGTTTGTGCTCCAGTTTTAGTTTATTTTTTTGCACGTAGACAAAAAGACACTTGACCCTTTTTGAAAAACAGTAGCCTTTGTACTTGTGTGGATTTCAAGCCACAAAGGCATGCTGGGAAATGAAATACATGCACTGCAAAAAGCAGTTCAGAAATGATATTTGAACGATGTCTTCTAACATTTTTAATGATCCTGAAGAGACGAAATTCATCATTCATGAAATTACAATTAATCAATATATATATATATATTTTTTTTTACCCACTACAACACTTTTCTAAACCGGTCTCATTACACTTAGATTCCTGTTTTCAGCCCGTTGTTGTTCATTGTTTTGGATCGTTGTATTCTTCCTGTTTTCAGCTGCCTGACTGCGTTACTTGCAAACATAAAAAAAATAATAATAAAAAAAAAAAAGCCCTTAACCTCGCCGTCTCATTTAATTCATACATTTCTTGATATTCCAATCGAGAATTTGAACTTGCACAAAAGAAAACTCCCCTGAAGAACTGGGTGGAATCTCCCTTTAAAACGCGTAACACAAGCTCGGTAATCATCCCTCGAAGTGCTTACAGGCACAGCACTGTACAATCAAGTGAAATTTGTAGGAACGGAAAGCCCTGGCAGGGCCCGGGCTCCTGAGATCATGTCTGTTTTATTGGGGGATAAATGTTCCCATTGACATCGAGGACGGGGGGGGGGGGGGAGAGAGAGAGAGAGAGGTGGGGTAGGGTGGGGTAGGGTGGAGGGGGTAAACGGAGCGTGGCCCGCCCGGCTCTAATTGGCTTGCATTAGCATCATCATTGCTAAACGCCCGCCCCTCCCACTCTGGCACCGTCTCCTGCGATTTGATTGGCTGCTTCTGCATTCCTGCGCAATTTACAAGCTACCTCAGGGATGGTTTTTTTTTTTCTCTCTCCCCTCTTTTGCTCCACAAGTTTTTTTTTTTTTTTCTCTGCCAGGGCCTAACAAGCTCATTCAGTGTGTGTGTGTGTGTGTGTGTGTGTGTGTTTGTGCGTAAAATCCAACAGTGTGCCAATACTAAGGGGCTGAGAGCAGTGGAAGATTTGATTGAAACCCAGAAATAGAGAGGTCTTCATCTTTATATCTAACACAGAGCTGGAAAACTGGCTCTAAGAATCCGATCAGACTGACAAAAAGATAAATGACAAATATTAAAAGGTTTTTCGTCCTATAAACTCCGGACATTGCCCAGAGAATCATTGTTGAGTTGCGCTTTAAAAAAAAAAAAAAAAAAGTAGCACACAACGGGAGATTGTCCTACTGGAGATACTCTGTCTGCCATCATCACGTTATTTTAGAAAAACATTGTGTGTACAAACCAGGAAGAACAACTTACATCAGTGCAGTAAGGACTGCCATTTTAATTCATCCAACACACACACACACACACACACGCACACACACACACACGCACACACACACACACACACACCTCTGCAGGTGAGCAGGGGCGGTATAAAATCCACCAGCAGACAAAGGTGGACAGAAACTGTCAATCAAATTCGAAGTGAGTACCTCCACAGACAAACACACATATTGATGCACATACTCACCTTCCTCCATCCCCCCCACCCCCCCACACACCTACATTAAAAACAAAACAAAAAAAAACAAAAAAGAGCAAGAAGCCGTAATGGGTCATCTTTTTCTCGACCTGCCATCTTTAATCCCTGACCTGGGATTTATGCAGTTAGGGAGGAGGGAGGGTGTCTCCAGGGTGAAGGCCTCCCCGGGGTACTCTCACCACAAGAGCACAGGCCTAATTGGCCCCTCTGAAGCTACAGTTAGTGCTCTCAGTTGGGCTGCATAGGGGGTCTGCTAAAACATCACTAAAGGTGGACCGCTCTTTTTGATTCTATCTGAACTTATTAGAGTCTTATGTGGATCAATTTCAAAATCTTTCTTTGCGTTTTTAAAAAAAAATTTTTATTCTTTATTACAAAGAAGATTGAAAAACACCTCATGATGGCCTTTACGAGGAGGCCTAAATACGACACGGCTCCGCCCGACTATCGCTCACAGTTTCAGGCTTCATTGTGATCACGGTCTGGAAGCCACATTCGCACCGGGGTTTGCTCTTGCCGCTCTGAAGGGCGGACCGGTCAGCGGACAACGCAGAAGTAGTGAGACGTCGTGGCGGACGCTGCCGTCAAATGAAACTTGCCGAGCTCGTGGTTTCAAGTCGTTGAAGTCGTGAGGGAAAATGATGAGGCCTCGGAAACGTTATTTAATTTAACATCCAACGAAAACCGAACATCCGTGGCCTGGGGGGGGGGGGGGGGGTGGTATCTCATCACGCAGTGAATATGGGTATGGAAATACCAGGCTGGCTTAAATATGCTAATACTTTAGTTACAAAGTACTCTGAAATGTCCTGTGACAGAGAATTTGAACCTGAACTTCATCGGCAGCAAACACGTGAACAAATCTCCATATCAAACCCAGACTTCCAAAAGATGTTTACATCAACGTAAATTCAGCTAAAACAACCTGATTAAAGCGTCGCAAACGCTGGATTATTGCTTTAATTACAATTAAATCCAATTATTAGTACAAATGAACACGTTGCTTGTTCAAGATGATGTCTGCAGCAGGATTTGAAGCAACACCCGTTATAATGTCGTAATGGGTCCAGATTCATGCATCTCGTCTGGTGCAAAGCCCGAGATGCGTCAAAATAAAAGCCTCAGCGGAAACAATGGCAACGCGTCTGAGAGAAAGTCGGTTCTCTGCGAAGCGAGAGCTTATTGTGTTTGGGGTCTGTGTCTTATTTGGTTGCACTTCACGAGAACTGGCAGAATAAAGACGTTTTGCTGTGTTGTGTTAAGCAGTGCTAAAACAAACACAGTTGAGCAAAATACATTAGTGTGTGACCCAGAATCAAAATGCTTGGTTTTGGCAGCGTGACTGGAAACAATTAACAGCAACAGAAAAATCAAAACCTTCGGAAATGATATCCACATGAGGGGCAAACAACAGACACCAGTTCCATCGAGAAAGTTATTTTAACTTTCAAATTAAACTGAAAAATGGACTATTTACCACATGAAGAAATACTTTTGAAGTCAGGGTTAAATTATGAGACGATGTAAACAGCTCGGAGTCGGAAAACAAAATGATCTTTTTCTCTTTCTGCATATTTTTCAGTCTCTTTTCGTCATAATTGAGCATGATGTGGTTCAGGCTTGATTTTGACAGTCGTCCGTGCGCATCACAGGTGAAAGCCTCATCACACTATCTTCTCCCACCACGACGTCCACCGTCGGTTTGCGAACTGCACAAACACAAACACTAACAACCGATGCCGTTCTGTCGGTGGCATTGAAATCCAGGAGTCGCTTAGAAATACAAATAAAATAAAAACTAAATTCGGTTTTGAAGTGTCAGCCCATCAGTACATGTGTCGTGGTAGCTGCAGGTAATTTCGGTCCTTTTGTTTCATCACCCGACGACATCACTGATACGGCAAAACTCACGTAAAACCCTTTTCTTTCTACAATATTTGTGCATGACGGCTGTGCCAGGGTTAAGGTGGGGATAGATTGCGGCTACATTTACTGCATGACTCACACTAACCGCGAAACTTTCCACCGGGCTATATAAATCAAGAGTGGCACAATCATCAAATATGGACATTATTCCTGTGAACACCGAGCTGCACTGAGGGGGGGGTGGTGATGGTGGTGGTAGGGGGGGAGGGGTAATAAGAAAGAGAGGAGAGGACGACGTGGTGGTTGAGATAAAAGTCAGGTGAGGAGGAGGGAAGGGAGAGTAAATGGTGAGTCAATGAGATTATACGGGGGAGGAAGGATGGGAGATGGAAGTCTGTAATTGGTTGGCGGGAGAGGATTAACCCGTCTGCCTCCAGCCTCTCCCTTTAAGAATATGCAGTACCATTTGTATGTGGGTTACCACGGCAACCGCCTTCAACCCCCCCCACCCTCCCCTACGGTACCTCCCCTCCTGCCCGTCGTCCCCATCAGAGGTCAGCATTTATCGACTTCTCGTTATCGCCTCGGATCTCGGACTCTGCTGCCTCCGACTTATTCTCTTCCCTGTAATGTAAACCATCCATGAAGCACGACGCCAAGTTTCCCAGCGAGGGGGTTCGCGCCGCGTCGTCTTCCTGTCCAGGTAAGCGGAACAGCAGCAACCGTACGCTTCATTAGCCTCCGCGTTTCCTGACTCCTTCGCCCGCAAACAGTATAATTAAAAGACAGGGGAAGGGCATCCCCTTCTTTTCATCTTTGGCTTTAAATATGATTGATGCTTTGAGACTTCATACCACACACACTGTACACGTTTCACAACACACACACACAAACACACACTCCTAACCTCAGATGTAGCCGTAAGGCAAGCAGAAACTAGTTTGTATGAGAAACCACAGCCAACACAGAAACACAAACACTCCTGTGAAAAGACAAGAGAGGTTGGTTTTTTTTCCCCGTGAGGTTCCCACCATGCCGCTGTATGACAACACACAATAGGACAGGAAATAACACCCAGACTACACACGCCTTCATCCTGAATTCTGTCTGAACAAACGCCTGAATGAGAATAGTAAGATTAATGGATGGATGGTTTGCACAACGACGACAATAGTGTCTGACAATAGTGCTGCCAAGTAGAAAGACTCATTTATAAATATTGTAATTGAGTAATTGCAGACCCCAACAACTAGTGTAATATAATGGATTAAATTGTAATTTGCTCCTTTCCAAAATGACAAGTGTACACAGTTTTTTTTTAATTTTTTTTATAGGAAGTCAACATTGTTTGACGGTTTTGCTGTTTAATCTTGCAAAAGTTCTTAAAATATAATTACGAACAATGTTATGATGGTCTGATTAACTTGATGGATGACCTGGTTTATAGAGTTGTTTTCATTTTGCACACTGTGAGATTCTGCACCCTAAAGTTTCATGTTCAGTTCTGCCTGTTGTAAAGTCACAAAAACTCATCCAAAGAGATCGTAAAACACTGTCAGTTTAATAAATGTTTCTTGGAATTGTTTCGCCTTGCAATTACGTTAAAAGGCCTTCTGAAATCTGTCTCTATAAGATTCTCAATTCTTTCCCACATCATGTCCTATAAACCTGTACAGGACTACAGGTAAATACATTAGCTCCTCTGTTGCGCTAATGGGAGCAGCCGAAGCTACACGGTGGCGATTGACAGCAACCCACCCATGAACTTCATGACTGATGTTGGATCAACTGAAGAGGCTGCTGATGATCCATGAAAGTCGGGCTTACAAGGATGAGTCTTAGTCATAACTGATAGTACAGTGAGAGTCTCTCTTTCTCTGCTGCAGAGCGACTTGTTTTACCGACCCTGGAAGGAAGATGTCAAATCAGCAAATATCAATTTTGACGAATGCAATTAAATTAAAGCTACAGTGTGTGTGATGAGAAAGGGATACTCTGTGCTTTGCTGAGACACCAACATGTGCTGCCGGGTGAAATGATGATACGATTATGTTAACTAAATCCTACAATTTCATAGTTGAAATGTTGGTGTGGTCAGTTTTATTCAAACTGGTATTTCATAAAGTAATTTTATGTCCCTGTTGACAATCAATGACCTGTTTTCTCTCTTATCTTCCTCGTTGTATGTGTATTTATGATTGGATATGTATATGAAGTCACTTTATTCTTTGCAGTAGGTACTTTACTGTACGTTTTTTTTATGCATTACTGCATTTGTTTAATGTCTTTAGTGTCTTTTTTTGCACTTTTGTTTCCTTTTGCCGATCAAATTAAGTCATAAATTCTCATATTGTGGAACATAATTTCATCCCACAAGTACATGTGCAGAAACTCATACAGAAGCAGACAAAATTAGTGAAGTAAAAAAGATCTTCTAGTTGGTGTAGGTTGTTTTTTTTGGGGTGCTAATTTGTGCTTTCTTTCTCCATTTCAGTCTTCACTGTGTTTTACAGGCAGGAAATCTACACAAACACACATGTAAATAAAGTTCTACAACAAAGACTGAAATCAAATAAAAGAAAAGATGCTTGTGGCTGATGCTCAACGAAGCTGCCACACATGGTTACCGCCTGAGCCGAGACACACAGCAGAGCCACATACCTCATCACAGACCCGAGGATTATAGTTTTTAAACAACATCTATCCTTCCTTCTCCTCCTCCATTTTTCTCTCTGTGTCTTCAGGAGAGCGAGATAGACAAGCCAATACACATCCAGAGCGTAAACCATTATCTGGATCTTTGTCTGTCTCCTGTGTGTGCTGACAGATATTACAAATTACCAAGTTTGTGTATTATTTTGCTTGGCTGTTTATGGTTTGGATTTTGCTGCGTGTAACCAGATGCGGTTCACATCACCGAGGGGCAGACTTGTGTTTTCACGTTTTCATTCATGAGTGGTTGCCTGGAAGGAGACGTGTTGTTGTGTGTGGTGTTGCAGACAATCCACTAACCAGACCAAACAACTAAAGTCGGCCAAACAGTCAGCCGGTCACTACGAAAAGCGCTACAGATAAACAGCTCAGGGGAGTGCCTGAGTGGGAGATATACTTCAGATTTAACCGCTTAACAAACGGCATGTTTCCGACGTATCAGCCAATACGAACTGAAAAAAAAAAAAAAAAAAAAGCTTAAACATACAAAACGGTATTTCAAATACTGGTGGGGATTTGAACGGTCACAAAAAAAGGCTAAATATGGCAGGCTGAATTTTGGTTGATGAGTTTAAATTTTTCTCCACTGTATAAAAAAATAAATAAAAAGTTTTTGTTTGACAAGGAACATGCAGGTTCTCCTATTTAAATCTTCTAGTGTAAATCTGCTACAAGAAAAGCTGCAGCTTTGCCTTTTTTGTTTTTCCGTATTTCACCTCTATTTTATTTAATTTATGTAATGTCTTATGTTTGATTTTATTTGTTCATCTTATTTATTTTTGAATTACATTTAAACATGTTTTTAAGTTCCTTTCTATCTGTTTTATGTGAAGCACTGCATGTAATTATCTTGCTGCAAAGTACTTTGAGCAGCATTTCTTGTATGACGTGCTATACAAATAAAGTTTGTTATTATTATTATTATTTTTATGAAGTGGAAACAAATGTGTTGATCTACAATCTATATCTTTATTTGTAGTTTTGTTATTGGTTTTACTCACCAAGTTAATTGCTGAGGTCTAATTAGTCTAAATGGACATAAAAATACGATCAGTCAGATGACACATTTGTGCCGGTAACAAAAATAGGTAATTTATCAAATTGGCAACCAAAAGTCCAAACCAATCAACCACTCATCTGAAGCAAAGAGGAACAAAGCACAAGTCCAACAAGCAGTCAATCACCCCAACAGACAACAAACCAGCAAACCGAACCATCAATCAGACCATCAAATTGTCAACTAGCTATCAGACCAACCAAACAGCCGTCTACGGATGACGCGACCACACTAGGCAGCCACACCTTCGGGTTTGGCAGCGAGACGGAATTAACCGTGTTTGTCATTACAGTGCCACGGTGTACAATCAAATGATTGACGACATGCAGACCTTTGAGAGATTATGTCTTTGTTTGTCCCAGAAAAAGGCCGCCCGTGCAGTCTCAAGCCGAGCCCAAACAGACAGTGTACAGTGTTGACCTACCTGCTGGAAAAACCTTTGACCTACCGCCCAAATCATACCTGTGGCATACAGGTTTAAGTCTCCTTTTGTTCACCAAGTAGTACAGGTACAGGAATCTGTCACAATTGCAGGAATTTAAACAATTTACACGTTGCTATAAAGCCACGATGCACAAAATAGATCGAATAGGCTGTGAATCTAATGAAAGAGGTAAGAAATGAATGGAGAGCTTGAGGATAACCACCATTGGGCTGCATCTATATACTGTATGTAAAAGTTGTTTTAAGTGCAATACCACCGAGGGCCACTAGGGACCGCCTCCAACAAATTTCTGGCTCCAATAGACTCCCATTCAAAATCTGTCAACTCTCATAAAAAACAAAGTCAGTAAATTTTCATTATGGTGTGATTAGCCAAATGCCTTCCATCTGATCAGTGCTCTTGTGGTCCTTTTGAAAATAATCCCACAATTAATTAGATATTAGGCCTCAAAGACAGGTATGTTTGAGGGCATGTCTGGTTTGATTGACATGCCTGGTGTACAGTCAGTTTTCATGTTTAGCCCAAGGTAAGATCTTAGACTTGAAATATCTCGTTTTGTCCGACCAACAGTCTAAAACCCAGATATTCAGTTTACTATCACAGGCTACACGTTACATCTGTAGCAGTATTTTGACCGTTACTGTTTGTACCAGGTATTTTCTTGGCTGTAAAAACTCTTCACATTATAAAGGCAGTTTTGGCCAGACGTTATTATTGTTGGATGCCCAATTTGAACCAAAAATCGAATTGTATAATAAATAATAATAATAATAATCTAATAAATCTCAAACGTTAAAAATACATTTGTCAATGTCAAGATGTTAGTCACGTCAATAAAAAAATGTCCTTTAATCAAAAACTTCAATAAATGTTGTCATTTGTATCATCATTAGCAAATATGACACAAAGTCTCTTGGGTTTTTGATAATATCAATTTTATTTTAACTTGTAGGTGAGCAGAAAACATAAATGTCTTAAACATTTAAAGCAAGTTGATGTGATATGCAAACCAAAATAGACTGTATGAACTTGATATGTTTTAGGATTTCAGATTGGCAACATTTTGTGACAGAAAGAGGTAAATGGTCAGCAGCATTTTGAGGTAATTTTTTTTTTTATACAAAATCCATCACATTACCTTGAACTAACGTGTTTGTAACAGAGCAGAATCAAACCTCCAGACCTGCCACTGTCTGTGTTTAGTTAACGTTTGGAGCTGTGCAGCACAGCAAAGGTTTAAAGGAGGAGATTATCTGCACTGTCACACCTCTGTAAAACAAACTAAAACATTGTTTGAGTTGCCAAAAATGGTGCAATGAAGGCCAGACAATCACATCAAAAAAACCTTCCGTTACCACAGAATCGCCCTACAGGTGATGAATCACTCATCTCTCAGTCGTTTCTGTTGATCCACACTCTGCCAGATCATAATCAATTCATCACAGCCATCTAATGAGAGCGCGTTCTGCTTGAGGAGTCTCGGCAAAGCCAGGCGTGACCACCAGGCTCAGACAGAGAAAATAAACACCTCCTGTGTGATCTCTCATGCCTGGTTAACTTCACTGACAACACGCTGTATTTCACACAATCCCTAAATAGTTCTGTCTCATCATAGCAGATGTGGAATCCAGTGAAGCGTGAGGTGCCATCTTTTGATGACAGTGCTGATGATGCGTTGCTCTCCTGCCTCGTCAGTAGGTTAAGGTGATTTTTTTTTTTTTTTTGAGCACCGCTGCTGTTTTGATAAATGGTTATTTGTCTCTTTGGTTAGGTTCGGTGTCATGTTTTACGAGAGCGAAGAGCTGTGTGGGGTCTGATCATGAAAAGGCGTGGACGAGCAGGTCTTAATGCTTCCCCCGTGATGACACATCTAAGTACACATTCAGCCCGAATATACTTGCACGATGTCAGAATACATACGGAAATGGATCCATTATGTGACTTTATGTTGAGAATTTTTCATACTTCAAATGAAACATATATTTGTTGTTACTGTGTCACAAAGAACTAATGGTCAACTCTTTTAGGATTTATGCACCAGTTTTCTTGTCTTAATTCTTTTGAGAGTTTTCAATGATGATGACTCTAGAAATAAATCCCTTTGTGTTTGGGTTATGTGATCAGTTACTACTTCTGTTATCACTATTAATACTTGAATCAAGGCTGTGTAAATTACTTATGTATGCCTCAGTGGGTAGAGCTTTATTTTATTGAAATACAAACGATACAGATACACCAAATGCAAATTAAAACAACTTCAAACAGCATGTCAGTAATACTTGCTGACCTCTCCCTCGATTCCGCCTGGAGGCCCTGCCCTGTTTGATGTTCTGGATGAGAGGTAGTGTTTGTTAATGCTGCCACCACAGGCAGAGACCCGGCAGCTCTGCACTGCCGCAGGTTGGATCATGTCTGACTAACTGGGTGGGAAGCATCACTCAAGAAATACAAGCAGGGAGAAGGAAAACCGGAGGGAAAAGACAATGTACTCTTTTCTGTAAGTCTGTGGTGCTTTTGTTGGATTGATCGAGCAATGTTTGTACTACTGTTACCAACAATCCTGGCGCAAGCTGGGAAGTTTCAACTTTAAACTCAAGGTTCAACAAAGTTAGGAAAACACTGACCGAAAATATTATTTCATAAAATGCATTTAATGGTCTAGTGGCAATTATTGTCTGAAGATAAACAAAGAGCCCACGCCAAACTTTATCAAATATTTTAAAGTATCCACACATGACTAATAAGGGCCTGAATATATTTGCTGTGGACACCATAGACTCCAAGTAGTTCTGTTTATTCTTCTCTCCGGAGTTTATGTGCACAAATGTGCAAAAGATTGGTGTCTGCAAGAAGACGTATTCCCAAACTCTGGGAAATTTCCTTCCACAAATTACTGCACATTTCATTGTCTTTACGTAGTTTTAAAGATAATTTGTAGCATTACAGGTAGCGACGAAAGTCCTACAAATTTAGTGTCCATCCAGGTTTTCTGGTGCGTGTGCCCGTGTTGGTGCCCTTTTAGCGTATAGCATACTCAGATTGCACAATAAGGCTTCGGACATGACATTAAGTCACCGATGCAGTTTGAACGCACAACCGTGGGTCTCCTTCGAACCTAAAACAAATAGTGTTTATTTGCCTTCAGAGGATCTCAGCCAATAAACGTACTGGACAATAATTTATTTATTTATTTATTTATTTTTTTTAATCATATAACTGATATTATGAATCTCTTACAAAACCGCCTTAAACCATTAACATCTAACAAGACGTTTACCCAACCAAACTCAGAGGCTCAGAAGAAGAAAAATCCTTCACTGTAATATATCAGGATATCACTCTGGACCCAAAATGAGAGGGGAAAGCAATATAACTAAAATACTACATTGGCAAGGTGATTATAGATTTTTAAATTTCACATCATCCGGCCATAATTACGGCTCCTATGTCGAAGACAGTTGAGTGCAGTTTGTGTGATCACATGTAAAGCATGATGGAGAACTTCACCCGTCGTGGCCTTGTTTGCCTCCCTCGCCCTTTACAATGCAGCTAATCCACAGATCCACTAGAGATCCCTTTATGCATTCTCCATGAGTGGAGGTCTGCAGCTCTGAGCGCTGGCAGCCTAACTGCCCCCCCTGAGACCAACATAAACAAGGGCGCCTGAGCCTGTCAATTACCCCCCAAGAGTCAGGAAACCCAAGCACATCGGACGCTGCAAACATACACATGCAAGCACCCATTCTTGCATGTTGGCAGAGGAGCAGTGGCATCATGGATATGCATGACACATGCACAGACACAATCACACACACCAGACAGCTGTGATTTCCCCAGGTAGCCGCTCTAAGCCTGCAGAGGGAGGATTTGTCCGAGGCCTCGTTTAACACAGATGTCAAAATGAGAGCGGAGCAGCACGGTGGGTGGGGGATGAAGTTGATTTTTTTGACAGAGATGTTCGTCTCGTGCTGCTTTGATTGACAAGGAGACAAGCTCTCAGTTTAACCCGCCACGTCTGACGGAGCGTCTCCTGAATGATCAAGTGGCAACACAACTCAATTTAAGCAGCTGTTTGCGTTCGAGAGGTTTTGAGGGGTCAAAGGGGGTTTTGCATTTGAATTTGCCACAATTTTTGGGGTGTTGGTAATTCAGCAGACCGGAGGGCATGCTGGGAATTTTTTTTTTTTTTTTTTTTTTTGCCATGCTAGCCTAGCAATGTGGGTCAAAGGATGACCATGTTGGTCCGTCAACCACTTTGGTTTAGACTGAAATATTTCAGGAACTATGGAATGGATTGCCATTAAAAATGTTGAGTCCTATTCTGGTGACTTTGTCAATCCCTTGACTTTGAATCTAGTGCTGCCAGCAGGTCAAATTTCTCACTTATCTGGCAAAATAAATCCATATCTTCCAAAGAATTCACAGAAAATTTGGTATATTCATATCTCTGACAGAATCAAAACATAAAATTATATTCCAGCCTCAAAATATTTACCACTTCTGGCTTTTGGTTTGTCAGTCAATGAAGTGTTTAGTAAGAGCATAAAGCATCTGAAGTGTCCATGATGAAGAAAAATCTTCTTGATTATTGAGGACAATGTTCTTGAAACACTTGAGTTTTAAGATTTCACAGGCTGATAAGAGGTTTTTAATGCACCTGCCCAGGTGGAAGTCGGTTAACTTAACCAAAGGATGTTTATTTAGCATTCAAAGCAGCAAAAAGTGGGTTTTTATATACCTGAAAGTTTCTTCAAACAAATATGTGGTTTCTTAATGTTCGGCAGCATTTAGACCGAAACAGTTCATTACTCAAATTATGAAATAAAAAAACATATGCAAAAGATTTGTCTTTGTGACTTCATTAAATAGGAAGACGCTGCCTGGGGGAAACTTTTTGACCTGTTACCTACCGGGCCCGAAGCACTGCTATGAGGAACTCCACCTTAATGAACTCCTCGGACTGTCGGGAGCACTGTGGGACGCATGAGAAATACCAAAAAGGAAAGCAAACTTAGAGATGTAATCTCCTCTCCTGAACCTGTCTGCCGCTTTTCCGTTGCACTTGCAAACAAACGGTATGTGGAAAAGAAAAACTGAACCCCTCGGGAGGGGAAGACAACCCAGACAATGATTGGCAGCAGCTTAACAAAGCACCTGCTTGACAGAGATGGATAGATAAAACACACACACACACACACACACACACACAAACAAACAGCAGAACCTGTCCTGTTCTGTGCCTCCACAAATGAGGCAGAAAGAGAAAAGGTCTTTAACTCACTGCTGCCCATCCAAATTGGTGTGAAAGGAGAGAAGGCGAGAAAGCAGCATAACAGCGTAACAAAATGAGTGTGGGACATTATGCAGAGGCAAACAGCGAGCACTGCTGGAAGAGGAGGAGGAGAAGATGTGGTGACATCAGACTTAAAGCCCAGAGATGGGGCTTGTTAGCAGGAAGCTCTATTAGGTTCGCCTCCTGCCCTCTTCTCCATTCTCCTTTGTCCTCCTCACCTCTCCCAGCAGACCTAAATTGGCCTCCAGAACTCCACCTGACTCCCCTCCCAACCTGCATCGCTCATGTATATGCATCTCAAATCCCCTCTAGACACGGGCAGATAGGCAGGCCAGGCATAGCGCTGGGTTCACCTAACAAAAGCAATTTGTTACGACGGACCGTTTGGGTCAAGTACCCTGCGTGTTCCCCCTCAATTGTTTTAATCAGGCCAAGGTAGCGGGAAAGAAAGGGCTCCGAGGCACCTAAAGGCACCTTTCCTGCTGGCCATTATCCTCTGGTGGGTGAATCGTGGATGTGGCTGTTAAGAGAAACAGACGTGACAGCCCATCTGTTAGACAAGTCAATTAAAGCGGACGGGAACTTTTTTAAGGGTGAAGGATGCATATAGACATATATGTTTCCAGGGAAATCAAAGGACGAGTTTGACACCAGATACGTGAATGCCAAGCGGCGAAAAAGACTTGTTAAACGGAGACTTTGACATTTGTTATTGGAGTTGTTGGGAGTTCTCTGGACCAGACAAATTATCACACAGCAGAGTAAAGTTTTCACAGTTGTCCTCTGATTCCTTTAAAGGTCCATTGCAAGTTTTTTTTTTTTTTTACTATTTACATTATGTTTGACTATTGCATTTCTGGCAAATTGTCACATACATTAATGCAGCAATGAGCTGATCGTACACATGAATGGGGACATAAAAACGATGCAGACATCCTTGAAGATGAAGCCTCATGCTTTTTATCCATTACAGCTAAAGTTAAGCTGGATTTCCTGAAATGTCTTCTCATGAGGTCGCCCTGTATTTCGAATTGTCCGGTTCTCCTCCGAGACTAAAATCGATCTCATGCAAGGACATTTCTGTAGTCTAATCTTAAATCTCTTATCTTCTGTAAGGATTGCTGGCAAAGGACTTCCAAATCGGATGCAACAGACTTTTTTAACTGGACTTTTCAAAAGTTTCAGTCTGATGAGTGTCACAGTTATAATCAATTATGTGTGTAGTCAGTACCCCTAATCACTGCGACATGAGGCTCGCTGTTCAGTTCCGTTTGTGGGAAAGTTTCATTCATCAAAAGGTAAAGAGAGGTAGCTTATAGTGCTGCGAACTCGTATGATCAGTACATACGAGGAAAATTGGTGAATTAGTCATTGTTTGAAAAGCCGACTACTCTTTTTCTTCCACCTTGTTTTCGTCTTTTCACTTTTTATTTTTATTGCATGTTTTCCTTTTACATCAGCTTAGCATAGTCATGCAAAAATATCTCTGTATCCCATATGCTTTCAAATAGAGGTAAAAAGGAGCATCACAGATTCCTGCAACATATCAATCACATCTGTCGGGAAATTGCTTTTGTTTTTTTCTCCATCAATATTAAAAGGTGAATGGAAAAAAAGACAAGAAATTAAATGCTATAGATTCTCTTAAACCATTCATACATTATGTGCTACAAGATGAAACCAGGTCATACGAGTGGTTCTTGCATGCAGTGAGCACGAGACAGCAACCTGCTTCCTTACGGCGGCATCGCAGTCTATGAGAAACTGACAGTGCTTTTACTGAGCGCAAGAAAAAATTGTCAGCTTTGTCAGAAAAGTTAAGACATCATACATCTAAAAACAAGCATTCTATTAGTTTAAAACTTTTCCATCGGAATAAATTAATCAGACTCTAATGATGTTTAAATTCTCATTGTTTATAAGGTATGATGACAGGAAGGGCCACATTGTAAAAGCATGATTCATGAGACTGGAGACTTGTCGGTATTGTTCTTTTCAAATGACAAATGCAGTGACAAAATAAAAACAATCCTTACAAGTCCTGTAATTTTCCAGACTCACCACATGCCTGGTTTGTATTTCATATATGTCCTCGAGGTTTGAGTTCCTGACCTGAATAGAGTGCTGATTAAAAGCCAAACTGGAAACGCCAGACGTAAATGACATTTACAAATGTTAGAGAGGGAAATGATGGGAATTTTATTTCATTGTCATTTGCTCGGCTCTCATCCCGAATCAAGTCAAGAGAAAAATAAATAACAGCTGCGGAGACAAAAGGAAATACACAGATAGATTCCACTGATCGAATACGGAAGGTCGCTGTCTCATGACTGCCGCGCCCGAGATTAACCTCTTCAAATGTTTTACATGTTTTGATAACTGACGATCCACTGACGTTGATTCCACTTTGTGTAAGCTGCGACAAGTTGATATTGTTTAATATCTCTCTGGCCTCAGGTGGTTTTAATTGAAATATGACCTACTGACAACTTACATTTGTAAATCAAACAATGGTATTTGGACAACCACAGTGGTTTGACAGCAACAAAAGATCAATCATCATCGTGGCATTCACCTCACCCTTTAGTTTTCTGCAACATTTCTACAACAAAAATGTAAAAGAAACCAAGTACATTTCAACTTCTAATAATTAGTGGTCTCTTTATCCGTGTCCGAACAATTTTTATAAAATTTTTTTTTAAAAAAAAGGTAAATAAAAGTTAAACACATCACAAAAGTACCTAAGTTGCTGCCAAGTGGTAACCAACAGTGACGTCCCCCATTGGTTTGTGAACTGCTGTTGTGAGGCCAAAAGTTTGGATTTTGCCCCCCGCCATCTGGCTAGTTCGGAGCTGATACCCCCTCCCCAAAAAATACAGCTTTTTTTTAAGCATATAACTAATGATTGAATGAAGCCAGACCCTTTTTGGAGCCAACCCCTTGTGGCCCCCGGTGGTATTGCAGTTTAAGGCGTTCCACATTAGACTCCAACCATTGGTTAAGACTCAAACAGAGCACATTTGTCAACGTGATGGCGAGAAGGAGGAGGTATCTATAACAAAAAAAAACACAAACTGCCATTCAGTGCAAAGTCTAACATAACAATGAGTTCAGTGTCCTAAAAACCAGCAAGTCAAAACAAACACCTGGAAACGTAGAGCACGAACCACACGGGACGTCATGAGCCGGCCTTTCCAACATACTTGGCGCAAGTTGCTAACGTGTTACGGTGCACTGACAGATGTACAGTATGACTCACAAAGGGCGATTTCAGCCATGCACGTCTGAGCTGAACAAGGCTCACGGAACTAGAGCAAACCAATTTATGTAAGAGCGTGGGTGGATTTGGGTAGTGGCTACGGACTGTACCAACTCTGCACCCACACCTGAGTGTATTTCATTTAACTGCGACAGCGATCTCATCCATCATTCATCCGTTTAGCCTCCGACTTTTCCTCTGGCATTTACATTTGTGGTATTTTAAAGAACTATCTTTTAAATATTAGATGGATTGCCATGAGATTTTGGTACAATCATGTAGGTTTGATCTCCCAATTTGTCAACTATAGGGGACCAGAAGGTGAATAGGTTTATATGCAAATCCTTGCAAAACAACATGTCCGTCAGCCTTTTTTAGTGATAATTAGCAAATGTGCCAAGATGTGCTAGCATTTAAGATCAAAGCAATGCTGGGTTTACCAATACTATAGAGTACTAGTCCAGATTAGGCCTTTTTTTAAAAAAAAATTTCATACCTTCAGTTGTTGTGTATAGTTTTTCATATTTTTTTTTTCCTTTTCATTTTGTTATTGCTTAATTTGTTTTAATTTGATCTAATAGTGTTTTAATTCTGTTTGAAGTTGTTCAGCGCTTTGGTCAACGTAGAGTGTTTAAGTGTGCTTTTTAAATATACTGAGTTAATTTGACTTTTACTTCTGTTAAATACTGAGAAGGGTTTTGAGGTACTGGAATCATTCGTGCGTGTCATTCATCGTCCACTTATGTTGCTTCAGAGTCATGACACACAAATGCACAGGAATGTTGTAGAAAGAAAGGGGTTGCTGCATTTTTAAAATGCAAAGATTGCAAAGAAACTTGTCCACATTGATGTATACGGCCTAAAAACACGTGATGACTAGCACTCAAGATAGAGAAGGTGAGATAGATAGCAAACATTTTCAGGTGCTCAGTTGCGAAATGAAAATCTTGTGCTCGTGACAAATTTGTCAAATTATGAGGTCTACTATTGGTTATAATGCAAAAGACGCTGGTTTTATTGCTTTAGGTTGATAAAGTTTAGTATTGCTCTGTTAATCTTTTTGATATCAGACTGAATTCATAAGTATCTCTAAGTTTCTCAGTATATTGAAGTCTCGGTTTATCGATAACCACTTCATAACTTATTAGAATGAACAGAGGAAAAGAACTTTAAAAAAAACAAAAACAATTTGCATACGCGAGGCTTAAAAATAAACTCAACATACTTTTTTTACATCATTGACATTTTATCTGATATGTCGAGCTCGACCTGCCCGTTTCCTTATGTAGGTTACAAACAGCAGCTGAAAACTGCTTTGAGCTACACGACACATGCCTACAGCTGCTGGAAGCACAGCTGTGTAAGAGCAGCACGGTGTTATGTAAAATTGAGGATGATATTCGAGAAGGGTTATTACCAGAATCTGTCTGTCTGACAAAGTGCAGATGGCGTCTCTGTGAAGAGGTTACAGGCTACTGTCCACGTAGGAGGCATAAGCAGGTTAAACCTGCAGACAAACCTGCAGGGCAGAGGACACCAGGATATTGCTCTGCATTGATTAAAAGTCTTAAGAGATAATTTTACAGGTTTAATCTCTCAATATCAGAAGAAATTACACATTCTGAGGAAATGATATGCGCTTTGGGAAAAGTTTGAAACAGTCTCATTATTCTACACACAAAAAAAAACACAGCGAAGAGATGTCAGTTGTTGGTAAAAAAAAAGAAAAAACAACAACCATAAAATAACACGGAAAATCTTACAATTAAATAAAGTTTTCTTGACACTAGTCGAAAAGATTATTCGTAAGTGTCTCAAATCTGAGATACCGGAGTCTCTTTGAACTCATTGAACACCGAGATGGTCGGAGAGGATGATGATGCAACGCTGATCAAAACTAAGGCTGAATAAATGCTGCAAATGTTTGATTACCTTTATGTTTAAAGAAACTGTCAAAAATATAAAGCGATATGTAGTTAAAGTATCATTTCGCTGAAGTGCACCGACTAGTTTTCTTTAATGAACATTTAATAACCCTTCCTAAAAGGTGACTTCATGCTGCAGCTTGAACAATCCTGTCCTACCTTTTCTCTAAGTGCTACCTCATTGGTTTAAACCCGTGTGATACTTCCCACCCAAACATAACGCCACGCTACTCCCATATTACTTCATGCACTTTGCTCATTTGTCTAATTTACATAACCCGCAGGGGGAGCGCGACAGACGTCCGGAAACCGTTGAACTTCAATGCAGTATCACTTTGCTTTCCGCTTCTTACAAAAGAAACTTAATTTCCAGCTACAATTAAAATCCACAGCTGCCGACGGGCAAAAGATTATTTGCCGTTTCCTTTAATGGCAGTGTCTTGGTGAGTCACCTGGGAGTGTAGTAATTGCCGTTGCTTCATCAAAAATACAGTTCAAAGTCACGAGCACGTGTGTGTTCTTGCACATTTCCATTCGACTGTGTGAAAACTGACAGAGCAAAAAGTAAAAATGCAAAACTCCTGTATTGAATATATATATTTGTGCATATGTACTATCGGCATGTGGGTTAGGTTAGGTTAGGTAGTTACTTTATTAATCCCCGAGGGGAATTTTTTTTTTTGCTACAGCAGCATACAGAAGCAATAAGATAATAATAGAACAATAGAAAAGCAATAATGTCTATATATATATATCCACGAGTGTTTTGACCGTTGTATCCAGAGCGTAACCGATTATCAAGAGTTTCCCACTGACTGCACTGTGATCTGAACTTGTCCTTCCCACCTCTTTGCATGTTACTGCAACTTACACACGTGTGCACGCTTGTACATCTGCTCAGCTTCCATGCGTGTGTTTTTGCGCATGCTACTGTGACAGCGGTGATTGGCAGGTCACCCTGCAGGCCATTCTGTCATGCTGGGAAAAGAAACACAGACAGCGGGAGAGACAGTGAGAAGGACTCGAGGGAAAATCTGCACGGCGATAATTAGACCGTCCTTCACCTCCTCCACTTAACCTCAACACGATGTAGATCGAAATCTTTCCTGTCACTCTACAGGAAGCATTTTCTGTAAGGTAATGATGGTTAAGTACTAAATTATCTCTCGGGACTGACCCACGGTTTGAAAGGTATACTGGCCAGTCTGAAACTGGACTTACCTACTTTCTTCCCTACGCTGTAAAATCTTATACTGGTAACGTGTACAAACTCTGAACCCGTGTTTTAATCATTTTAAGCGAAAGTTACAATTTCGAAGATCCTCGCTTTGTTCTTTGTGGTATTCCTGTGGTAATGAGCTGCAATTGCAGCTGAGTTTTCAGACTTCACATCCCAGATATCTAAACTGTGTGACGTCAGTTGGTTGGCAGTTGCAGAGCAACTTTTTTTACGTAAGCTCCGCCCGCCCGCTCTGGCAGAACAGCCACTGCCGGTTGAAGGAAAATGCGTCACTAACCGTGCGCAAGTTGGGCTATTACCCGAGAATGTCGCCTAACAAAACGCCCGGCTTGTTTAGTGGGCGGTCGGGATACCGCATGTCACACGGAAAAAATGTCAAGCATATCGTGTCCCATTTTTACCTGCCTAGTTTGACATACATGTATCGCACGACATTTCCCTTGACGTCAACCAGTCGGAGGACAGTGTTCTCCGATGTGCATTTTTAAATGTCGGCGAGGATAAGGACCAAGGCACAATAATAAAAGACATTGCGGAGGCACTTCAACAACCTGGTAGAAGCTGTGGTTAACAATTTCTTGACTCTCATCAGAGACAACACAGGAACTCGGACACAAACGCGAACAATGACTGGTCCAGCTCGTACCTGCTTTGATTGCCTAATTTGACCTAGTTACCAACGTGAAGGACAAATACATCATGTAGTGGGAGACCGGCATGACTGAACCATGTGGTGAGGCTGTTTTCCAGATCAAGAAATAAGTTTGAACCTCACACAACATGGACAAGAAATCCATCCATTGATTACGATTTTTGGCAACTTAAGATTCATCTTGGACCTTGAAAAACCAAAGTCATTTAAGTTTTCAAAAGCAGCACGGACACTAAAATTTAAGATGTTTCACAGCACGAATTAAAAGTCCAC
This sequence comes from Brachyistius frenatus, assembly GCF_029030835.1. Taxonomy (NCBI): domain Eukaryota; kingdom Metazoa; phylum Chordata; class Actinopteri; family Embiotocidae; genus Brachyistius; species Brachyistius frenatus. The sequence goes on from NW_027210604.1 coordinate 2,747,343, forward strand.
ATAAGTCTTAGATATTTGAGCGGCAAACGTGTTAAAACCGTTCAAGTCACAGGCGTATTTGCAACAGTTTTGACTCTGGAAGCATTTCAACATAAGTTAAACGGCGCAGCGCCGTAGTCGAGCACGCCCATCTCAATGGTGCCAGATCTTTGTGCGAAGCTTTCCCAACCCAGTCACTCCTCATTACCCTCTTTTGACTTGTCCGGGCTATTATCGTCCCTCATTACATCCTTGCAGAGTGTACTTTACCGAAGGGATACAGATTCATGAAACATTCACCTACATGTACGCCTTCTTTCCTGATGGAAACACGATGAGGGTGTAAAATATCAGTATGAATCTTTCGGAGTGGAAATGATGCGGGCAGTTTTGAGGCGAAGTTTTTTTTTTTTTTTTTTTTAAGCTTAGTTATGACTTGTCAAGGGTGAGAAAACAAGATGGTGGCTGATTGAGGCAAACCACAAGCAAGATTTTCTATGATGACTAGAGGTCTATTTAAAAAAAGAGTGATGAAAAGATTCAACCTCAGGCTATCTGCTATGTTGGCAAATTGGAATTTTCTACACTTCATATCAAGTTCAGTTTCATCACTGTTTTTCTACAACTAGCCAGAAATTGTGGAGGCTTATTGGAGATAATTTAGCCTGATTTTACGGCATAAGACTTTATCCAGAAACTAAAATGCTTTGGCACCATTATACAGCCAATATTTTGTTATATCAATTTCCCTAGATTGATTCAGAAAGCCCGATTTAATCTCTTCCTGATTTACCTCTGGGTCTTAGCCCAGATTTGGGGAAACCCTGCTGTATTGGAATGTAAATGTACTAACTATTAAGGTAATCTTTCCAATATTGAGTTGCAGCCTACTCAGAGGTCGCGTCCAAATCTTCTTAGGGCTTCAAAATCCTTTTGTAAACTTTATTTTGCGTCTCCTTCCCTTCATGCTGAAGGTGGATTTAACAGGTGAAATCAATAGGAAATAAGGGCTTTCACCTGGATTCAGGGGGTCTTTTGATTTCATGAGAACCGCATGTTGTTTTTGTGCTCTCTGTGTAGATACAACAAATAAGCATTGTGCGAGGAGGAGCGGAGCTTTCTGCTCGGCGCAGAGTGTGAACAGCGCACCTTGTTTTGACTAGCGCCGTGAGAGAATCGCTGCTCTGCCAGTGAGGCAGTTCCAGTGTGTTGATGGAGGCAGGTTAAGAGTGTCAGTCTTGCATCGCACTGATGCCGTGCCTTAACTGTTATTACTACAGCTATTCAAATACTCCTCTGACACTTCGACACTCCAATTGTGTCGGGACAAGAGGGAGAAAGGTAGAGAGTGTGTGTGTGTGTGTGTGTGTGTGTGTGTGTGTGTGTGTGTGTGTGTGTGTGTGTGTGTGTGTGTGTGTGTGTGTGTGTGTGTGTGTGTGTGTGTGTGTGTGTGTGTGTGTATTCTAGGTCTAGTTCTTTGTGTGCACTTGCCTCTTTACCCGAGTGAGTCAAAAGGCTCCGAACTTCGACTAAACAGTTTGGGAAGTTTTTACTGCCCCGTGTTGGGTTGTTGTTGTTGTTGTTGTTCCTTTGGACTCCAGATGAGCTGTGTCGATACAAACAAAGAGTCAACAGGATTCGTTTGATGTTGCCGTTACTTGAAATGAAAATCTAATGTCGGTAAAAACAAAGCCACGGTGACTGACCTGTTGAACATGTCCAGCTGGGAGAATCGGAATAAGAAACATCACGTTCATTTCTTGTGACTTATTGCTGATCTTTGCTAAATCCACTCGAGAAACAGCTTACTGTCTATAAGCCTGAAAGCGTGTAAGAACACCAGCAGCCTTATGAAGCGGTAATACCAACACGTCCTCATACCAAAGCGACACAATAGGTGGACTTCCACTGACTCCCAAAATGAAATAAGGTGTTTTAAGCGCCCTTTATAGGACCGACACATTTTCACACGGCCGCAGCTAACCGTGGCCACTACAGGACAAATAACAGCAGGACAGAGTGAAAACCAAAATATTATATTAAAGTTGAACATTTGCTGACAACAGCACCGTCTATGTTCTTAAACAAATCACAGGATTCTGGTGCGTTAAGTTTGATTCTCGACTGTGCATGCGCAAAGGGATAAACCCAACAACAACAGCTGTAAAGGCCGATGTAGCTACACCCAAACTCACTGAATCTGGGGTTACGTACGTAACAGCATTCTTTTCCACTTCTAATATGAAGGAGAGAAGAGACTGAGTGCCGTGACGGGCGTGGACAGAAACGGTGCCGGCACAGCCAGGCCGAAGGCCAAATTCTGTTCCACCCGTGCTGGACTTTAGTTCTCCATCAGCCGTGTCCAGAGGCTGCTGAGGAACGGTAACTATGTGGAGCGTGTCGGCACTGGAGCGCCGACGAATAACGACACGGTGCTGCAGTATCGGACCGCTGAGGTCCAGGAGCTGGCTGGAAACGCTGCCCGCTTACAACAGGAAAACAAGGACCAAACCCCGTCACCTGCAGCTGGCCGGCCATCCGCAATGAGGAGGAGCTTAACACCAAAGATCCGGGATGCAAGAAGAAGGGTTCGAGACGTGGCGTGGGAATGAAAGAGGTGCCACTCTCCTGTTTATACGCTGTTATTGTAAGGTAAAAAAAAGAAACATCATATGGTTTCAAAGAAACAAAACATTTTTTTTTTCTAAAGGGTTTTTGGGGGGTAAATTAGCATAAGTCCCTATTTTTCTTAAATCCCATTTTAATTTTCCACGCTGTCTCCAATTAGACGCATTTAATAATTTGAGGTGATACCATGGCAGACGTTTGACACCAGTAATTATAATAATAATCATGCTACCTTTATTTTGAAAAGCTCTGTGACATGATGAGGGGGTATTACAGTGAAAGACCGGCATCATTGCTATATATTTTTTTTTTAAGTATGCAGATTTTACAGAACATCATTATCTTAATGACACTGCATGACAAAAATGAATCCCAATAATTTGGGCTAAACACGAATCATTCTTTAATCTGTTCAAATCTAAATAAAGAACCCTAATCACGCCGTAGTTTCATCCTGTGATTGATCTAAAAATCCATCATCTAATTACAAACTAAAAAGCAGCTCAGTGTTGGTACAGTTGCATTTAGGGAAACAGTGTTAATATATCATCTCGGGCACTTCTAAGGGTGGGCCATATTTACTGTACTGCCATAATACCCTATCATCAATTCCCTTTGTAGTGGCGGATTGTGGAGGCTCACGGAGATTACAGCGGGCCGTTTCAGTGAGGCACATTTACAGGTGTAAGCTCAGACTTTTGTCTGTGAAGCCTGTGTGAAGGCTACTAAGACAGTGAAGCTGTGTGTTCTCTGGCGCTGCTGCTTTAGACGCACAGCCGGGACCTCAAGCTGAGCAGTGAAGAAACCAAAATGACCCGGTTATCTCCCCCAGAGGGGGTTAGGAGGATTCGACGGGGGGGGGGGCGCGGGCGGACACAGACGTGAACTCTCTCTTCCGCAACACTCCTGTGTCACCGTGCTGCAGCAAATTGGCAGCGCAGTTTTCTTGTGGCAAAATTCAAAAGATGGCAGCATCTTCGGGGCCTGGAAGCAAATCTCAGCACATGGGCGCGTAAACAGAGGTCAAATCTCAAGCAGCGGAGAGACAGGATTACATCTGCACTGCACCAAATCCTGCCGAATCCCCACTTTAACCCGCACGTCCCCTCTTCCCCTGTATCTGCTTCCACCTCGCTCACATGTGATGACCAGGGTGGCTCCTAACGGACTAAATGAGGGCCACTTAGGTGTCGGCATTAGGATTAGATAGCAGTCTGACAGGGTGAGGACTTACAGTAAGTCCAAATAAGTCCTTGCTCTCTCGCTGTCTCTCTCGCTCGGTCTTTCCATCCCTTTGTTTGTTTTTTTTATTTTTATTTTTTTTTAATGATTTTTCCAGTCTTTCCTACCATCTCTGTCTGTCTCGGTTTTCTTTTTATGCATTCTTCCATGAATTCTTTGTTTCCCTCTCCTTCTGTCCTCTCTCCAGTCACGGCTTACAAAGGGCTCATCTGGGGGTCTGTGTGCTATGACCACAGTGGCCACGTCTGAATAATTCAGGTGGGACTTTACCTTACAATGCTGTCAAAACAACGGTATCGCTGTCACACCTGTATTTCCCCCCCCCCCACCCCCCAGATTTACTCCACGCTCATTCTGTCAAAACACTCCCGAATTTGTTAATAAATCAGAAGCAGAACAGAAAGCTAAGAAAGTTTGTCTTGCATACGGGCAAAAAAAACAAAACAGATTCACCATAAACACAATCATAAAAATAAACGTGCAATAAATGCATTTTTACAGTCAAAGGATTTTGTATTATTCATCCAGTTTGGGATTTTCTTTGCTGAGTAATACAACAAAAATGTTCTTTCAGTTTCAGAATGAACCGGTTTGTTGTTTTTCAGATTTAATTCTTGTTGTACAGCCGTCTTTATAATTTCAGTTTTTATTAATGTGGCACAGCGTTACCAGTTGGCAGCAAAACGTTGACATTTCTCTTTAATCGCATGCAATTTTCTCTTAAGGAGAGAAAAGCAATCTAAGCAAGATGAAGTCACATATTCACAGTTCACAAAAGCCTGCGAAGAGTAACATCAAAAGAAAGCGAGAAGTCACAGGGAAAGGCAGAGCTAATGATACGGGCATATAATCAGCTTTAATTATACGTGTGGTGAAAAGTAACTGTCTCGCGGCAATCATCGCCTACAGTCCAAAAACTGCCAGTGTTGGCACGGGGAAATCAAAGAATAACCTTCACATAAAGTTCAGGATCGACGAGCAGGTTTTAAGTTATGATTCCTCCATGGCGCATAAATACAGCGTGATTGAAAAGAGCCAGATCACATAATTTCTTTGACACAGGCAATTTGAGGAGTCATGTGGGACGGAAGACTTCTCTCTTAATTTTTCTAAAGCCGTGAAGAAAACAAAGCCGTTATTCTCCTGCTCGCACAACGTCAACCCTCCAAACTGCTCTAAACTTCCAAGGCGATTAAGCTTTCTCCTTTTTACAAACCCAGACCTGTCACACACACTGCTTGTTGGCTCTTTTGGTTGTCTATAAGTGCAGGTTTACACACAGTACACGTCTCTCCCAGGTATGCTGTTTGTTTAAACCGAATGGCTCAACAGAAATCCATTAAATCTGATGACTGGATTTAATGACAAATTTACTTTCAAATTCCCTTCAGTCACGCAGATATGTTTCACATGACACCGTCATACCAAGTCAATAGTTATTATTCGTGACGCCTGGAGAACTGATGCCGAGTCACGTATCTGATGTCACAAAGTAGGGACTAAATATGAACCAATCACAGGTGGAAGAAGTGTGCCGATACTTGAAGTCATGTTTTCAAATCTTTAGCATTTCTCTACATTACAACTGAATAAGAGGATTTCTTTGGCCACCTGGGGGCAGCTGATAACACGCCTTTGAAACATTATCGCACCGAGAGTGATGTGTGTTGGCAAACGGTTGTCTATTTACACGTTTAGCAGATCCCAGGCAACCCCAGCATTAATTTATAATGGACTGTCTTTCTGTCCATTGTTCACTGTCCTTTCAGCTCATTACACACTGTCACTTGATCCGATGTTGATACAAAAACATTCAATTCATTTGCTCAACACATGTCACACTGTTAGGTGGCGAAACTGTGTGAAGTAGGTTACATAAAAAAATCAGAACATCGCCATTATCATGATGGTTTTTTTTTTTTCTTCAAAAGATGAAAGATTATACCGATATAATCGTAAATAATACAATATGGCACACGCCTAATGTACAATACTTTACAAATAAGATGTTTAGACTACATTAGGATGGAAGCAGTTGTTTTTAATATTGCTGCCTTCATAAGCTGTTGGTTATTTTGTTATTATTTCCTCATAATGTATTCATACAATGATCTTAATTTGCAGTGTAACTAACAGCCAGATAAATGCAGTAAATATAATACTATACTGTATTTCCCTCTAAAATGTAGAACGCAGTGGAAATTAATCAAAATTGTGCAGAGTAATTGTACTGTTATTTGACACCACTGCTCATGTGCCCAACAAAATGCACACACACTACTACTATATACAGATCAAATTATACATTGATTCCTGAACACAAACATGCCTCACTCCGTTTCTCATTGGACTGCAAACCTTTCCATGTCCATATACGTTGTACATTCTGTCGCTGTCCATCTGAAATAACACATATATAAATATGAATGCTCTCTGATAAAAGGCCCAAACATACACATACACTAAATGGCACGAAGAAATGTCATGTGCCTTCTTCCACTTCTAAGTTGGGTGGAATTTTCTGATCCTGTCGCAGTTTTGTGGGGTGCAAAGAACAGCTTTGATGTCACCGTATATCTTCCTGATCTCCCTGGCTCCACTCTGGCCTCCGCTACCGTCAGGTTTTACTCAAAGCACCACCAAACGTCTAATTTAGGGTCCGGCTTATGGAAATTGGACTTAATATACTGCTAGCCCCTTTTTCTTCCAGAGTACCTCAACAGACTCTCTGCGCTCGGAGAATATAACTCTCCGATAAAGGTGTTTGACCGATACCAGGACTGTGTGTCGAAAACATGTGTCGTGACATCTGGCTCCAAAACACGAGGATGCATTTGAAAGTGTCACAGTGTAAGGATGAAGGGATGTTTCCAGGAGGCTGTTCACTTTCAGCACTGCCGCCGAGACCAACTTCACAGAGCTGGGAGCTTAACTTTAGCATACGTCCGGCAAATAGACACGTTCTTTAAAAAAACAAAAATAATTTTAAAAAAAACAACGACGACAAATGTTCCTTTGAAGGGGTTGTAACAGCAAAAATTTTTTTATTGCGCTGCCTCCGAAAGCGAATGAAGGAGGGCGGGTTCGTTTAAAAAAAAAATATTGTTTTAAATATATTTAATACAATAAACTTACTGTACATATTGAAGTGAGCTACATTCTCTGCAATGTGAACACAGACAAAGGTGAGTGGCAGGTTTCCAATCTAACAAAACACCTTTTGTAAATCTTTAATCCCCAATTTAGTATCGAGAGACAATATAAACACTTGATAAATTCTTTATAACACACTGTCATGCAGTTGTCAGAAGATATGAGGCCATTGTTTAGTGTTTAGAGTATCATAATGGATAACCTTTCATGAGTGGTTTATAACTAAATGTACTGGAGGTGCACGTATGTTGAGTCATTTAATGGCCGTCATTTGACACCCACTGAACATGTCGTTCAGATAGAAGTAGCAGAGGACAGTATCAGTAATATGCTGACCTAATTATTCAGATTCAATTGCAGCTTTTCCTGCGAGTTAATGTGCATGGAGCGTCGCTGAGGTATAAGACGGTGGTGCACATCGGCATATCAAGTGGCCACTGTGTAGTTGTGTGTTTTTACCTGCAACTACGGCATGCTAGACTGAGTCATGAAGTACTCATGAATTATTGGAGATGCTTTGTAGGGCATTATCACATAGGACAGATAAAGAAATATCCTCATATTTGTTATGTCAAACTGTCATAAACTGCTTATAAATGCTGTTCATATGATTTTTTTTTTTTAACTCAAGGTTGAGAGTGACAGTTAGCAACAGCAGGTGCTAAAGCGTGTAATGTACTAATATGTAATTTAGCATCGTCGAGATGTGAACACGTAGCCTTACGTAAACAGAAGCAGGTCATCGGACAAATGTCCTTTGATGGAAGATGAAGTACAAAGGACTCTACACTTTGGACGCATGAGGTTTTTCCACTAACCCGTACCACATCGTTTTTTTCTCTAACCCTGGATTTCCACATAATTGTTTTCCTAAACACCATGACACAGACACTATCGTGACACGCTTCCCTCTAGTGTATTACACGTTTTGCCATGATACCGGGTTGCGTCATAACGTTCCCTGCAATTTGTGTGCTTCGATTTAAAAAGGACCATAACTGCAGTTTTGCATGTTTTAGCCTATTTTCTACAAATCTCCCTTTACAAGCCACACTGCTGTGTTAAATATAAATTAGATTAATTGATAAATTATTATTTTACCATCCCTGCTGTCCGTCATTCATTTTTATACGACAGGATAAATATGTTTTAATAGACCCTTAATACTTTAAGTTACCATCACATTGAGCAAAGTTTGTATTTTTTTTTTCTTTTTGCAAATTTGCAAAATCTTTATTCAGTCATTTAAAACTACTCTGACTAAACAATAATGCAGACGTCATTTTTTTTGTCTGGTACAGCTGGGGGGAAAGAATGTTCAGACTTCTAAAGCATGTATAAGTTGTAGGTGATTAACTGCAACTGTCATTTATATGAATAGACACTTGATCAGCATGTTACATCAGCAGATCCACTAAGCAACGAGGTCTGGCACTGATCCACCACCCTCAGTGGGTATGCTTTACATTCTTGCATAACTCTGTACAGTTCATTTTGTACAATAAACTACAATTTATGGTTCATTATTAAGCTATAAACAGTATTTTAATTCACACCCTTTCTAGTGTGCGTGTATGTTCAGCTCCACACGAGTAGGGCGATGTCTTGTATACTCAGAAAACTGGTACAGGCAAATGCTTTGGTTTGCATTCAATCACCGTAGCAAAGCATACGCACCAGGCCAACTGTCTCTCTCGTCCCCTCTCTGCATTTGAATAAAAAATACACCTTGAAGCTTTAAGAACAAGAGACGAAGGAGAAGAAAAGAAAACAAAAAAAACAAACTGAAATGTAAGCACGTCTCTCCTTGATATCCCTGCCAATTTATTCCGCCTGTCTGTCAGCGCTGCCATCCATCTGTAACATGAAGACAATGATGACGCTGTCTCTCATTTGGCAGCTGTGGCCTCTTGTCAGGAGTCAACCAGTTCCTTTGCATGCAACGCGGATGTCCCGGCCCACCTCAAAGCAGGCCAGTTTTCATATTAAGCAGGTAGAGCTCGTTGGAGACAATCAGTAGAGGAGGTGTACATTTAGCACGGTGAGCATGAACTAATCAGACTGTGCTTCTGAATAATGCTGACATCCGCATGTGACGATGCAAACAGACAAGCCCCAAGTGAGAGGTAAGACAGGTTGGCAGTAATGACGTGCGGATTTCTTTTAAATGCCCCAAAACCACTGAAAATGCCAAAAGCAAGGCACACCTCCTGAGACAAAAAATAAATAAATAATAAAATGGCATCAGGGCGACACATCCTGTGTGGCTTAAAAAAAACAACAGCAAGTGTTTGGAAAGCTGACAAAAGAGCAGCAATCCATTACTCCAAATGTTTAATACGCCCAGAGGACGAAAAAGTACACACCTACAGCAGCAATGTCGAGAACAATTACCACATCCGCTAGTGCTTCAGTCATTTAGACCATAATAAAAAAAGGATATTTTCTCAGGTTACATATGCCATCAGAAGGTGTGACCTTTTGTTAACCCTTATTTAACCCTGCTTAAATGCTTTATACTTTTAAATGCTTTTTAAGTCCCTTGTCTTCTGTTGTTCTGTGCTGCTATTTTATCTATTATGTAGCTCACACCAGTAAAACCACAATCGCGCTCTGCTGACCGCTGAGCAGCTGGGCGCTCAGGCTGCATTCAAGGGCACCTTCACACTGTTTACAAAGGGAGAAGAGAGATTAACACTTTCCCTTCTCCTGCCATGATTGCCCCAGCCAAGATGGGGATTCACACCGCGAGCTTCCAATCATAAACCAACTTCTCAAACCTTTCTGGTCCTCCAAGCATACTGACATAACACCTCTTCTCATGTGCCCAGCTAAAGATTCTCCCCGAGACTTGTGGATGTACGACTTTCCCTCTGACACTTGACGGTGGAAGCAGTGATGGATGGACCCTGAGCAACTGACAAAATGAAGGAAAACCCTTTATAATGTTATTGTGGAGACACTTTCATCAACCTGAGGAGGTGTTTGACTGGACGCAGATGAAAGCAGACACCAGGAGGGATAACTGGACTCTCCCCCAGTGTGTATTTCAGATTACACACACACTACAAACACACTCACAGACACACACACACAAACAAATATAAGAGCAAATATTTCCAATCACGCGTATGTCCGTGCACATACACACTGAGGCAGTTAGACACATAAATCTTGTGCACTGACATCATAATCTTCTCAACTAAAACGGGAAGTCTTCAAAAGAAGATGACGTTGATGGACTGTCAGAGGTATCTACTTTGACTTCAGCTCATGACAGAACCTGCGTGAGATCTTGAGAACAAAGATTTGTGGAAACTTTGCATTGGGTGGGTGTGCCGTCGATTTACAAGGTTGAAAATGCAAAAACTTGCAAGGCACTATACATTTTCCAACATTAGCCCAAGTGCTCAGGTAACCCTCAATGTGTTTCAAGCTGTTCGAGGGCGGATCATAATGGTTCAAGGCTGCTCCTGTTGCAAAGAAATGGTGCGAATCATTGTGACATGCATGGAGTAGGGGGGAAGCAGTAACCTCTATAAGTATTCAGAGGTTCTTTGCTTGATCAACATCAGCACCTGAGTTACACACATCTTTGTGACCACAGGTCCAGCCATGTCAGCAATTTTTCCATGGAAATCTGCAAGGAAATTCCCGGGATTGGGGAGCAGGAATTTGTCCCGCAGGGTCAGACACTGAGGCCTTGACCAAAACATTGCCAAAAGATATTTATAAGAAGTCTACAATTTTAAGTGTGTTAACATCCTCTCCTTCTTTTTAAAAAAGAGGCATGACCTGAAATCCCACCTTTGGACACTGTGCCAAAAATGCCAAAGCAAACAGAAGAAATGATTTTGTTTTTTTGGTTTGGATAAAGTTAACTGCTCTGCACCGAAAATGGATCCCGACCCCATCCAACACGACTGGGATGAAATGGAGCTTCAACTCTGAGCCCAACATCAGTAGCCAAGTTCACAAATGCTCTTGTGGCTCAGGAAGAGCAAATCCCTGCAGCCAGCTTCCAAAATCTTGTGGCCTTCCGAGAAGAGAGGAGGTTGTTATAGCAGCACATTAATGCCCGTGGATTTTGAAGGAGATGTTCCGCAATCAGATATGGGTGTAAAGTTCAAATGTCTATATACTTTTGGTCACATCGTGTAGATAGACAGACCTCTGACAAGGTCACAGATGAAAGGGCGGGCCGGTAACGCAAAAGAGATAGAAAAAAAAGAAAAGACTGATTTATTGACAAGAATGTGGAGATGTGATGTATCTGGCCATTGAGGGAGCATTCCACCCACTAAAAGACATGATGAAGAGACGGGGAGAGAGAAACAAAAAGAGAACAGATGTGGTAAAACAAGATCATGAGAGACAGTCAGACAGGAAAAAAATCAGAGGACACAACAAGAAAATATATCAAAGTAGGAGAAAAAAAAAATGGGATAGAAGAACAGCAAGTTTGAGGTGATAAAAAAAAAAAAAATTAAAAGTTACAAAAAGAAAAGGGATAAAAGCCTGGGAAGAGGGAGATGAAAAGGGATTAGAGAAGGAAATAAGGGCAGAAAAAGCTGCTACAGTGAAAAAAAAAAAAAAAAAAAAGATCACAAAGGAGACAGAAGTGAGACAAAATAGTACTGACACGGACGAGGGCGGTAGAGATAAAGAAAGAGAGAGAAGGGAGGGAGGGAAAGAACGGAGAAACAGCATTTCTAAGGCAGCCAGGAGGAGAGTGCCAGCTGTGTTTATCTGACCCTTGACCTCAAGGCCACTCCAATCTCTACAAGACCTCAGTCTGACTTGCAGGCGTACACAGACGCACTCATGTATCTCACCACAGCACGGCTGCAAACAGCGGATTACTGGAGCACTACTTTACCTGATTAAAACAGAGCAAAGGTTAGACCCACTGAGCAGGCAGGGAACACAGAAGTTTGAGGGGAAGAACACACCTGGAGGAAAACTAAATTATCTTTCGACAGGGTAACAGCACAGGCAGGCTGTCTTTTTTCTTTTCTTTTTTTTAATCCATGAATTTACACCTGACTCCCTTCATTTTGAGGTGTTTTGCTATCCGTCTACTCTATCTTGCCAAATCCACACATCATCACGTGACAGTTTTGGAAATCATGGCAGCTGTTCAGGAAAATAAGTCATCCTTGAATTTGTATCGGAATAAATCGGAAGTGAAAAGCAAAATGTATTGATGCACAGCAATCATGTTTTAGGAAAGTTTGTCTAAAAACTACAGCGACTGGTTGTTATAGGAAATCACTGAGCTTTTATAAAAATGAACAGGTCCAATGTTATGTTGCACTTCCCTAAAGTTGGAAAAGATTTCCTCCAAGAAATGGTCCAATTCAGAGCAGCAGATGTTGAAATATTGTGAGTTTTCTTCAAAATCACTAGAGCCTACATTTCCCATAATGCAACCAATTGAAAACTCAAACAGATTATTTTCTCAGCCTCGATAAAGGTCCTCCTGAGACAAAGGAGATACGACAGAGAATTTTGTTTCCAGCTCGACTAACAATCAGGCTGAGTAACCTGACTTGCGTATGAAAAATTGGTTGAGGGCTACCTTCATTTTTTCTGATTATATAAAAAGCTTGCATCATTTTAGTTTGTTAACTAGTTTAGTTTGTTAAAGAACTATATTATATGAATTATGACCAAAATTTCATCCGTAAATCAAACACTACAACTGTATGCGAATAAATCTTTAATTTGTATGATCAAATGATTTGCAGATTCTGCCTTTGATGACATTATGGATTAAATTAAGGGATATGTTGTTCGTATTCACTCTCATCCGTCTTTTCATTTTGTACACTCCTTCAACTGTATTTTTAAGATTTAAGACTCAAACAAGTGGGAAGTGGAAGAAACCCCCCCCCCCCCCAAAAAAAACTTTTTGTGTCAGGAGAGGAGAACTGCTCTTTAATCCTTCAGCTCTGGCCTCTGGCAATCTGCTCCTCTCACGGGCTAGACGCACACAAACACACACTTACACACAATGTGTAGGCCAGATCAAAGCCTGACAGCCTCCGCAGACCCCCACTACAGCCTGAAATTTGTCTCCGGGCCTCCAAGTCGGCCCCTTTTTCTCATTTTTTATCGTTTGGCCTCATCCTTTGCTTTTTCCCTTACTTCTTGCCCTCCTGGCCGATACTGTATCCCCTCCACCCCCCCATCAGCTCTATATCTGTCTTTCTGTCCCCATGACATTTGGTTGGTTGGTTGGCAGGGTTGGTAGAGTTGGTTGATTGGGATGGTAGTAGTTGGTTGGTAGAGTTGGTTGATGGGGTTGGTAATTGGTTGGTAGAGTTGGTTGATTGGGTTAGTTGATGGGTTTGGTAGAGTTGTTTGATTGGGTTGGTTGGTTCGTGAAGGTTTGTTTTGCAAGCGTTTTCATGAGCCAAACTACAACGCTGGAAGTAAAGTCCGGTGATCATCAAAGATGTTCGGATACATCATCAAGGCACCATAAGTTTCTGCACCAAATTTCAGCGCAACCTACTCAACGGTTGTCGAGACATTTCACTACAATCCCAAAATGTTAACCTCATTATGACACCAAAGGAAACACCACAGAATCACAAAAATCAAGATGAATTATCTTCAAGGTTTTCTGAGATATTTTAATCCGGATCAAAGCGATAGATGGATCAACTAGCTGAACAATATTACCACCTCTGGAGCCACAACACTCATGAGACGAAAATCAGCTTCACAAGTAAAAACTGACATTTGCAGTGAGTCATGTCTTCCACATTCCCATTGTTAACTGCCTCAAACAGAAAGATTAAATTCAGATGACTCCATATTTGAAATACAAATAACTTCCGCATATTTCATATGGGCCTGCTCCATTTAATGCAGATTTTTAATGTACCCAGAAGCTGACCTGGTATTTGGTCATTGTTTCTCAGGTGCACAGTTTGTCTCTGGTTTGTATGAGAACCATGTTCCCAAAGGACGAGAGAAGGATAATAATAATAAAAATAATAATAAGGATGATAAAATATGAGTAAAAGCTTCAAAAGCACAGAAATGAAAAACACTAAAATGGAATGCAATGAGGATACGTGGCTGAATTATGCAGATTTCACCTCAGGTTACGAGTAGGCAACAAGTTTCCATGTTAACGACGACAATGATCGAGGCTGAAAAGAAAAGAGCAGCACCTCTCATCAACATAGATTCTATGAGGAAAATAAAAAAAAATTAAAAAAAAACACCACCGCATCGCCCACACAGTCAGGAATGAAAGAAAAAGAAGGGACCTGTGGGATTACAGCATTAAACTCAACCCCACTCACCACAGATGGGAACACTGACTAAACATTTGGAGTCTACAGGCATCTCTTCTCATCGTTTAATCACAGCAATACTTAAAATATTAATGTGGCATTTGAGGATTAGTTTTAGTATATTACAGTGGCGACTGTTGATTTCTATGATCGATAGAGTGCTTTGGGTTTTAGCACACCCGCTCGAGGAATGAGTCACAGCATTATACTTCTCAGACTGAAACAAACAGAGATTACAGGGTTTACCTACTGCCACACAGGTAGACACTCTGTCAAACGCACAAGGACACACACACACACACACACACACACACACACACACACACACACACACACACACACACACACACACACACATATACACATACACATAAGCAGACAGAAGCTAAAGCCTTAAGATACACACAATTAAACACATGAAAACGGATCCAGTGCTGTTGCAATCACTTTGAACTGACTTTTGGCATAAAACAAAAAACAAAGTAAACAGGTAAAAACAAATTCTGTTTCCCTGTTTGAGGGTCAATTAAAAGAGCTTTTGTGTCACTTCCAAAGACGCCTTAGTGGAAATTTTTGCATTGTCTCTTGTTCTCAAGAAAATGTTTTGCAACTATGTGGTTTTTGTCTTGCAGTTTAAAAAAAAAGTGGTGCGTATTTCAAAAGGTGCATTTCCAAAGAATTGGTTCGAGGGTATGTTTACAACGATGTACCATAAACAAACATGAATGTCATATTTTTCCATAAAATGGTTTAGTGTCATAATGGAAAAGACGTGGACTTAGCAGATCTTTGAACTTAAACAAAAAAATAATAATAATAATTTTTTTTGCCCACTGTCATTTTTTACGGAGTTGGACGAGAGCTTGCAACCCATATTTTCAATTCCATTAAGGAGACTTATATTTTGATGTAATTACATTTTTCCAACATAATAATACTTGCAAGTAGACTTTCAATTTTATATTTGGCTGATTTTTATATCCATAACTCCTTTCAGAATTCAGCCTCTCAATTTAAGGGATATGAACAGCCACAAAAATGTTTTACTATTGTCTCAATAGTCAGAATTTGTTTTTACTTGCATAGTTTATGGTGCTGTTTACATAAAACTTTGAGCAAGAGGCTGTCCGTCAGTGAGAGAACAAGGAGATATTTCTATTTTAATCTTTAATGAGAAAAACATTTTAGCAGAGAAACGTATCAACCAAGCAAAGCAGTTTGAGAATTCTTTCAAGTTATTGAAACAGTAGAGCCTGGCAGCATTACAACGCACAGTTAAATCACTCTTTCATTGTTGAGTAAGTTATTTCTTCATTTAAGGGCGGCATCCCCCGTGTTCCTCCTACTATTGCACAGGTGGGATCACGCTGCCTTCCCTTCAGGTGCGCCTGTTCTGAGGTTCTGATGTGGAATCACTGGTATGATTACTGAAATAGGTTAAAGAGCCATCAATAATAAACTGTTTCACCTTTTCTTGCTTTCTGTGGAAAAACTGAAAATAAAATGAAAATATAAAGAGGCACATTATTGCAAAACTGTATGGAGTTTCTCAGATGTCAAAGCTCTCAAACAAAATTGACTGTATGAATAAAATACATCTAAATTCAATCTAAATTAAATGGTTATTTTTATTGGACTTGAATGTAAATAAATTACATTTAATTTAGCATGTGCTGAATTTTACTTAATTGAAAAAAAATAATTTTTTTTAAATCTTTTAAAGTTGAATGTGTACATTCATGAAGCTCTTGATGAAGTTTTACTGCGTAGTAACAATACTAAATATATATCTACATGTCAATGTAGGCTAACACTTTTCCCAACTTGTATCCTATTTGTTTGTCAAACAAAACACATTATTGCATTCAACGCCGCGCATTTAATAACTTTACAATGCGAATTTACAATTCAACTGTTTCCCAGTCGAGCTTAAAGGTTCGGTGTTTATAATGGAAAAAGCTGCTTGATCAAAATTGCATCCAACGTTTCACATGATAGTTTGTATGTTATCACACCGCATCGGCAAGCCCCATCTCCTTGGCCTCCTTCAGCCACGGACCTTTTATCTGACACATGGCTAAGTCCATACTTAAGTCACTGAATGTTTGTAGAAGCTTTAGCAACAGCAAATAATTACACTTTTTTTGTCAAACTGCATCCATTAAGTTTGCGTGACACTGAATACTGCCGGCTACAGTATGTCAATAGCCAGTCGTACTAAATGTGCTTGTTTGAATGATGGGGTTCAAATTACAACTCAGACTAAGATATAGACAGGTACAAAGAAAAAAAACACACGCACACACACACACACACACACACACGCACACGCACACGCACACACACACACACACAAACATACACACCCTTACATACACACACCCCTAACCCTAAACCCAATTCCACAGCCCTCCACTGCTCCAGAAAAACGAATTAGTCACACATATTTGCATTTGTACGCAAACCCGCCCGGCTACAAACACAGCAAGACCTCAAGGTCGTACACGTATGTGCAAACACACACGCGCATGCATGACATTAACACACTCGCAAAACACGTGTGTGCACGACGACACACATAGAAACACGTGAGGATGTTTAAATGAACACACCCGAAGACAAACAGGCCAACATGAGCGCAGTCCTCCGCAACTCCAACACACACACACACACACACACACACACACACACACACACTACACTACACTGGTGGTCCTGCTTGGAGAGGAGCTAAAGCTCCTACTCCTTTGTCTCCCGTGGGAGGCCCAGACAAAAGCAACAACCTGACAGGTAAACAAGCCGTCATGTTTGGGCAGCCACCTACCTGAGAAAGGCTCTCACCCTTCTCAGCCTCACCCAACACACCCTCCTCCCACTGTCACCAGCTCCAGTCTGCGGCTTTCCTTACCCAACCTTCCCACCCGTGGCTCCTCTTCATGTCTGTCTGAGCTTTAAACCCTCGTCCATCCAGCATTTAACTCCGCTCATTGATCCAACTCCACAAATCTGAACAGAAACACCGAGCTCTGTTCTGAAATTGCACGGGTGCAGCAATTGGGGAGGATCCTGAAGTGACATAAACATATTTGAGGACCACAGCTCCAGAGCAACAACGGATTTATATTTGTCAACGTAACACTCGTCAACATAATTGTGCATGAATATGCTAAAGATATTATGCT
Organism: Brachyistius frenatus; assembly: GCF_029030835.1. Taxonomy (NCBI): domain Eukaryota; kingdom Metazoa; phylum Chordata; class Actinopteri; family Embiotocidae; genus Brachyistius; species Brachyistius frenatus. Next base: position 2,764,840 of record NW_027210604.1, read on the forward strand.
TGCGATATTAGCGAGCAAAAAACAAAAGGTGTCATGTTTCGTTCATGCCGAGTCATCCTACGGTGGTAGAACGTGGTGTCGGTCGACGTGACTGCATATGAAGCTTTAGTTGTCGCCTTTGTGACCTTCGCACAGTTACAATATGGAAATTACCAGTCGGTGCTTTATAAATTCTGATGGATGTAGTACGGTACATTATAACTTCCAGAAAAGATACTCAAAACTAAACATCTAAAGGTAAATGTTCATAATGCATCAGCTTACTGTCGTACGATATGTTTGAGTCGGCTAAAGACAATTCAGTTTGTGTCACAGCAGTTAAAATGTACACACGACTCCAAATTATTTACTCCTAAAATTAGTAAGTGAACTGAAATAAACTTTTTATCCATGCTAGTAGTATGGATGGCGAGGTCAGTTATCTCTCCACCAATAAAATAACATCTATACATTTGGCTTTCACCTGATAGGTGAACAATTTTTTTTTTATAAGTTTCTAATTTATTTTTATTGTCTTTTTTTTTTTTTTTACTATATTTACTACACTACTATATATAAATTACTCCTTTTTTTTTACTCCTTTTTTTTATCTGCTTTATAGTAGCGATGCGTACATATGGATGAACGTGTGATTCATTTATCAGAAGCTGCATGGCAAATTTCACGTACAACTGTGTGCAATGACAATAAAGTCAATCTATTCTAACTTGGGATCTACTTGATAGATTACTATGAAATGTTGTACAGAGATCCACAGTTCCCACATGATGAATCCAAATTACTTTGGTGGGGACTTAATGTTTCCTTTAGCACGACCAGTGGTTTGACATCCGCGGTTCGCAATGGATGCATTTGAGTGCGAGAGGTTTTCCGTGCGAACTCGCGATTTCACGGCTTTCCATCAGTCCAACACTTTGGTTTACTGCATGTACCAATTTGGTTTTTAAGTTTGAGATTAAGGGTGGAACTGAAACGGCTCCAGCGTTATGTTCATTGTGCCGATCAGGGCCGGGATATCTACCCTTACAAGCCACAACAAAACAGATAAGACTCGTTTCACAAGACAGAGCTAGAGCAAAAGACGTTAACCATTTCTCTGGCCGGGCTGACTTGCGGCAGCTAGTGTTTGTGAACTTTCATTCGTCACTGAGTAACAGAAGTCAATAAATGTCATGGATGACGAATATCTCTCTTAAAATCAGGGTATTTGTTGCATCTAAGGCGGTAATGCACCGTAGTGCACCTCCAGACCACATAGCATGATGTTGAATGCAGTTTCAGAGGTTTTCCTATCCAAGAATAACATTGTCACTGCAACGCCGAACATGTAGAACTGATTGCCAAAAGACTCTGTCTAAAAGTAACAGCATCAAATTTCCATATTAGTCAAGGTTTTCATTACTTGTATTGCAGTGGGTTTCAAAATTCTGCAGAAACACTGCGTGGTTGTCAGTTTTGGCATTAAAACTCTGTGCGCATCATCCTCATCAACAAATAGTGATCGAACCAAAGTTACCAGAGTAGAAGGCCAATGACATCCGGTTTAATGTGTGTATAAAATGCAATCTTAAAACACACTCAAGCAGCAAATCCCTTCCAAACAATTCAAACCATTTGGGAATAAAGTCTTTCAGCGTAAGACGGGAGTCGAGGAATTCTCTCCAGCGATACAGCAGGTGTGGGTGGCTTTTGTTAGTGTTTTCCCTCCAACTAAACATTAGGAACTAGTTTGTTCATTCTGCTCAGCAGATGTCGGCTGGGGGGGAGATTAAAACCATAGGGACAGAAGAGGAGGAGGGAGATGAGACGAAAGGAAAGAAAAGAAAAAAACAAAACAAAACTGAATGAGGAGGGCAAAAAAAAAAGCTTAAATAACTATAGTGCTGAACATATGTGATTTAAAAAGGATCTCGAGTGCCTTTCAATTCAGTCAAAGCTAGGCGACTTTATTTAAAGCGAGACGAGATTGATATTAGGAAGAATTGATACGCAACAAGACATGCCTTTGCTCAATTCAATACACACGGGGTTTTTGCTGTTACATATTTACATAGAAGGATATGAATAGGAGTCCAAGTTGGATAATGTCAGCAAACTTTAGACAGATATTGCAGAATAACTGCTGAATTACTCTTCTCGTCTCCGAGTTATGCTACAGTTTACTTACCATTATACTGTCATAGTAACCTGAACTGATGGGTGATGTTCAGCAAAGGTTTCACAGGTTTGTGTATTTCATTACTCATGCAAAGTTCAATAAAATTCAGACAACACGTTAAGCTAAACAACTAAGCACCCTTTTCTGTTTCCTACCAACAGCCACAGCTGGTTCCTTTTAACCATCACCACCATCATTTCCCTCGACAAAGTGCAACTGTAACCGTCACGACAAAAGTCCCCTAACCTTAACAAAGTGGTAACTAACATCTTTGTTTAATCTAAGCAACCTCATCAATATTAAACCACAGCATTGTCACTTTATAAAACTTCAAAAACTTATTTTCAAGTGATTTGTAGCAGTTTAAAGGACAAATAATATACTTTAGAGGCACTAAATGAGAAAATGTCAATGTATAAGTGTGTCTTTAAAAAGGATTATGGACAGATGACCTAATTTGTTGTTATTTATTGTCCTAATGATTTGAAAGGTCTAAGTGAATGTACTGAGGAGCCAGACCCATTTAAGGGTTACGAGTAAAATATTTTAGGATCCAATGGTATTATTTAAATACTTAAGTAATATGTTCGGCTTTTTGTGTTCAGGCGCTCATCTTTTCATGACTTTTCTGGGATTAATTCATATTGCAGTTCTCACACTGTAAAAATTAAAAGAGTCACAAGGGAGTAAAACAGCATAAACTGTATTCATTTTTCAACTCTGCATTATTATGGCAAGTCATAGTTTCTTCTTTTATGGAAAACTACATCATCAGATAAAACTGACAGAGGGAGGGCAATAAAGACGGCAGAGTTGAGCACCGTGTTACACAAGAAGTCGTGTTGCGTGTGCTGCTGTGGGAAAACAGTCTTTACTGACTGAAGATAAGCAGAGTCCCAGCAGTTCATCGTCCTCCTCTTTCTTCTTCTTCTCCTCCTCCTCCTCCCTAACTCCTCTTTAACCTGGCCTGCTGGGTCAGGCTACTGTCTGTATATGCGTTTATATGTGCATGTGTATATATACGCGTGTTTATGTGTACCTGTGTCTGGCTCAGTACACAGCATGGGAAAGAATGAAGACAAGAAAACAGAGAGAAGGAGGAAACAGGCCTCTCTTCCTGTAGCAGTGAGGACTAAAAATGTATCGAAGCTTCGAATAGAAAAATAATTTGTGCCTAAAACCAAATCCTACAAAAATGATAAATAATTGGAATCGTGATGCTGTGTACACTTACTGTATATAAAAAAAAAATACTGGTTTTGGTGCTGCTTCGTAGTCCTAAATCTTTATGAATGGTCAATTTTATCCCTCTCCTTCAAGATGCTGCGCTCATATTTAAAACACTTTACAAAGAGAGCAGCCTAACTGTTATCCCTTTAACAGAGCTGAGGCTCAGTGTTTGAGCTCTTGATTGATGAACTTGAAAGAAAGCATGTTGCTGCTTTAAGTCCTCAGAAGAAGCCTTCAGAAGGAGCTCCCGCCTCTGTGCACTTTTGCTGGCCTTGTTAATGACTGTGTTTTGGTGAGTTTTATCAGCAGGCAGAACGTGAGAAGGAGCTAAAGTGCTTCTTGCTAAAGACTCTCATGTACAGCTTTAGAGCAGCAGATACCGTTTTTATCTGACAATCAAGATAAAACTGCCAGGGTGAGTTCATTGCTGCAGCTTTTTCCCACTCTCCATTCCCATATCTGGATCATGTAGAGTTCCCAGAGAAGGGCAGTAAATTGTCCGGCGGGGCGACTTTGTCCTCTCCCTCCTGAATACCTTTCACTGAGAAAGAGAGACAAGAGAGGAGGCATGTTGAGTTTCACCTATGTGTCTTTTTTGAAAAACGCATACATCACTTATTTTTTATTTTTTTTAAAGGGGAGCATGGGAGGCTGAGGAGGAGCAGCATGTGTGCATGTAAATATCTGCTTGAAAGCGTTCAGTCCGCGACTCTCCAAGCTCCCAACAACTTCCGAGATGACAATGAATTGAAAGCGCAGATCTTTGCGAGAAACAAAATATGTCGTTGACCTTTTGTTGATGGGCAAACACCGCTGAGGCATCAGAGCAAACATGTAGGAGGCTCATTCAACCTCAGTGGTTTTTCTTGATCAATAAGTGACACTTATTTATGACAGAGAAGCTCAAACGTCGCCAAGAACATGTCACCACCACTGGCTAATGTACAGGATGCTGTTCTGATGTATTAGGATCTGAGAAAGAAATGAAATCCACAGGTGGGTTTCTGAAGCCATGCTGTGGTCAGTTCGGGGTTTGTTGTCAGCTCTCTGAACGCTGAGGTGTAAGTCAGCGAGCTGTGTTCATGACTTGCAGACCTGTTCTAGCAGTGCAGCAGTAGTTCTTTGCAATTTAATGACTTTAAAGACAAAAACTCAGGGAACTAAATAAAAGTAAATTCTTTTGACCTGACAGCCGTGTTGCTGCAGGTTTTTCCATCATCATAATTCAAGTACAAATGCAACAAACCTGTAAAAAGAATGTGGGAAATCTAACAAAAGGCAGATTGAGCTTTTAAGCACAAATATTTTGTCTACGATCAGAACAGTAACATTCCTCAGGCTGTCATCAATAATCCCATGCTTTAGAAATATCTCGATAGCCAGGAAATGATGCTTATTGAGTTGAAAAGACGCCAGGAGATCACTCCACCCAGCTGAGATCTACCGTGTCTTGTATATTTTACAGTGACGATGATGATGATATTAAAGAACAGGTTTTCACCGTGAATGACTTTGGAATGACAAAATTGGGAGCAGCTCGTTTGTGTAGCATTATGAGGAATGTGGTAACACAAAAGAAGGAATTTTATCAAATTTCTCTCGATGTATTTCATTTGAACAAAACTGTTGTGACCACCCGACTTGTTCACATCTGGAGAGGAAGGTTTAGGTTTAGCATCAAGATTAGTGAACAGGTTTGCAACATCAGACAACTAGCAAACGGTCTTCAAAGAGAATATGTTCCCGACCTGACCTGGGAGCACCACGGGATCGGCCAGGGGATAAAAAGACAGCTGGGCGACTTTTCTTAGCCTCCTGCAGAAAACAGAAAGACCTCTGAGGGGGCGGTTTCACTGTGGAGTCCAAAACAGATGAAGGTATTAATGTAGCTTATTGCAGTCTAGTTCTCCGAGGTAACATAAACTGCAATGCCAAAGACTTGTGTAAAGGTTTGCAGTTAGGATTGTACTTATGTGTGCTTTCGTTTTTGTTGCTGCGCTAGCTGGCGTGTCTTTTTCTACTCGGCACAGCTCGACTAACCTGTCTGCAGTTACAGACACCTGTTGCACGGGTACCAGAGTAACTCCGCTCAGATGTCGAAATCAGAGTGAGAGAAATCACCTCTCGACTGCGGCGGTGCATACGTGTGTGCGAGTCCGTGTGCTTTGAGGGCACGCAGCTGTACGAGTGCGTGCGTATGCGTGTGTCAGTCTGTGCACATGCACAAGGGGAGTGTGTTTATAACTGTTTACACTCTCCAGGTTCAACCCTTTGCCTGGTTGTTACCCTGAGCAGGCAGGCTGGTACACCGGCAGGCAGGGAGGCCGTGGCAGCTTCTTAATCATCTCTCCCCCTCTTTTTGTTTCTCTTTTGACAGTCCTTCGCTCTTGTGTGACGGCCCACGCCGCCGCCCCGGCCTGCTCACCTTTTCAGGGCTCCTGAAGCGAGACTACTAATGCACTTGCTGCTCTCCTCGCCGCCTCACCGGCCCACCCTGAGCTCCAAACTCCCGTGACAGCGCAGGACGCTCACTTTGTCTCCCGTGTTTGTCCCAAAATTGTTTCAATATGTATTTTTGGGAACGGTAATGTTTGCATAATAAATCTTTGTGTCAGGGGAATACAAAGAGAGCTATAGGTCAAAACCTGGGCGGGTCACTCACTCTCTCTCGCTCTCTCTCTCTCTCTCTCTCTCTCAGCCAGGTTGTTTTTCCAGCCTGCTGTCAGTAGGTTTATACGGACATGTATCAGACCCCGTACAGAGGCTGGAGCTGCCTTCTTCTACGTAACCTTTGGCAGTTCTCACGCCCCGAGTTCCACATGCAGGTACAGCAAGGTGCTGAGTATCTGCAGAGATACACAACGTGAAACAGAGACTGTACACGTACTGTCAACATTTTGTTGCCGTACACTTTTCTGACAAGACCCCGGCCTGTGAACATTTGTGGTTTCCGTGTTCCAGAAAAAAAAAAAAATCCAATTATCAAGCTATGTGCCGAGTAACTTTCAGGTTCTTGGTCCCTATGCCAAATAACTTGACCAAATTTCATTATGTCTAAACAGATATCTTATCACGGGTATCCTGTGAATGCGCCAAAAAGATATTTACAGATATTGTGCACAGCCATAGTGAATTTGAGGCAACGAACAAAGAGGACAGGGGAAGCAAGGCACCTCAAATGATGGAAAGTTGAATGCGGTTACTTTTTCGTAGCTCAAAAAAAATTAGGAAGTGTAGCAGCAGCGATTGGCACAGGCCAAATAAAAAGAGATTTTGGCCCGAGAACGAGTTAATGAACCTGGCAGTGTCCTTCAAAAGGTCAGTGTGACCTCCACCACCAATAAAAACAAACGAATTATGGTGAAATAGGTTCAAATAAACGTTAATGAGTTTATTCTGTTGTAAAGAAACAACATTTTATGATCCATATTTGAATCTGGTTTCGGATTAAAAAAAAATCCCACAAGGTGAAAGGCCAAAACTTGTCAACAAGAATTAATGCCAAGTCCTCCAAGCTAAGCCACAAAATAGGTTGTCAATGCCTTCTAAAAAAAAACAACTGCCAAATGAATATTTTCTGATATGGTGCATCTTGTAGAGACAAAAAAAAAAACTGAGCAGTAATATGCTGGTGTATCGTATTACGAAGATATTTCTTTCAGAGATTGGTAGAGATCAAAAACAGAGGTACAAGAGAGTGAATATTGGACTTAGGTTTACAAGTGGAAAAAAAAAAACCACGACTCCAAATCAGTCATAATGTTAGTCCATAACTGCTTAATGTGTAGATATGAATCAATTTGCTAATAGTAAGTTCAACATGACAACTTCAAAGCTGATGACATGTCAGTGTTGTGATTAACTTGTTTCTGCTGCAGCCAAAGGATCAAGCAAATTAGCTATGTGGTTAATTTATAATAAAGATAGACAGGTGTGAAGAAAGTGCTTAATTTTTTTTTTTTTTAAATCATCTAAATATGAAGAACCAACAAGCCCAGTTCAGACACTTTACTGTAAAACCGAACAGCCCTCCTGTAACCAGAGCAGCTACGTGACCTCAAGGATTTTATCATCGCTCGCTGGTGACAGAAGCCGACTGAGAAGGGGAGACGGGAAGAAAGAGGCGGACGGTTTCCCTCGATGAGCCAGAGAGCTGCATTGAAAACGGGGAAGCAGGCGAAGGGAGAGCAGGGTGATCTTAGTGGGACGGCGCGGGGCAACGCACTCCCAAACACAGCAGAGTGCTATAAGCCTCCGCCATAAATCTCAAAGCTCGTCCACAGCCAAGCTTGTTCCAGCGCCGTGTGCCGCTCCAGAGACCAGAATCCAGATGTTGGAGGGAGACTGTAAATAAAACAATCTATCAAAACTGGGAAGGAAAAAAAAAAAAAAAAAAAAGAGAGAAAAAAGAAAAAAAAAGGAAGATTGTTTTTTTTTTTTCTTTCATGCAACTGATATTGGAAAGCACAAATTTTCGGCCCGTTTTAAATGATTATCACCATAAGCAGGATGTACAGACGCATCATGTCCAATAGAAACTCCCTCAGTGAGGGAAATCAGTACTTTAATCCCATTTGGGACAACACAGATATTATAACACCGTTCGTTCATTGTAGCTCAAGGTGTCTCTGAATACAAAACAGGCCTGTTTCTCTGGATTAGCTTTTATCATTTATAGATGAAGGTGGATTGAAGGGATAAACAGATATGGAAACCTCATTGTGGAATAAATATGAGGCTTAAAATCTTATCGGGCAGAACGCGATGATGTTTTATTGTTTAAAACCTCTGCCTCTGGACATGAACTCCTCCTGGTGAGGGACTGAATCCCGGAAGACCGATGCGTATCCCGTGTCCCCGCGGAGCCTTTCTCAGATTTCAGTTGGCTTGATAACACATGGGAACAAAGAGAGCGGAGCACTCAGACTCCAACTAAACATTTTCATATTAAAGATTTCCCTGCCGTACCACAAAGGGACAATAGTATGTAGGTATTTACACCTACTGCATGTTTGTGTTTGTTTTCCATAACTGAACAAAACTGAAAACCAACCGAGACCAAATTTCATTTCAATTGACAAACACAATTTTGGTGTCCGGGTTTGATCACTTGAAGGATATCAGATGACAGGACGTGTGTGTAGGGGGGGTGGGGGGGATGACACTGTAAAACAGCTGCACAACTGATATCTTACACAATTTTGGGATTTCTGGGAGTTGGGGTCTACAGACTCTTCAAACAGTTACCTGTTGCAGCCATTTGGAGCCGCCACCGTGCACAATAACCTGATGCAGTTTTGGTTCTCAATTCAAGAACGAGAACATTTGGTTCTTCATTTTTAGATCTTAGGCAGTTCCAGCTGATAGTTTACTCATTTTTTTTTTTTTTTTTTAATCTGTGATGAGACTTTTTCTTGAATCAAAATCAGAAAAGAAAGAAATCTTCAAGAGATATTGAAATCAGAAATTAAATATGACCCTTTTTTTTTTTTTTTAACTTAAAAGTTAAAGAAAAGGATAAAAAGACATTTTTAGACCAGTCAACGTGTGTTGCTGACAGAAGGTCGCTGGAGCAGCCAGTTTTGGTGGTCGGCCATTTAAACACTGTACCAAAAGGAAACACGACTTTAGCCAGGCATTAGGTTCACGCTCAGATGAAAAACTGGAAGCTGGACGTCCGATTCTCATCAGCACTAAGCCGAAGAGGGCTGCCGAGTTTGGACAAAGTGGAAAAAAGGGATGATGCCTCCTCTTGAAATGATGATCTATGCACAAGACCTGTTTACGTTGGTAATCTCCGAGCCCTGCGTAATCAAAACATCACTAATTTCACTGCCGATTGGAAACTGTGACATCTGCGTTTTCGACACACTTCAAGGGGGACTGCTTCAAAGAAGAAACAAAAAAAAAAAAAAAAAATTACAAAAAAATACAAAAAGAGGCAACTGGGAAGCATCCATTCCTCATAATAGCCCCAGTGATGAGAGGATGACTTCATCCTTGTCCGCTCACATGTTTTGAAGTGAATGGATATCCATAGTAGTGGAAACTGTATGCGGTAAATATCCCCGCATCGCTTGCTGGCCGTGTGTCTGACGGGCTGTTGTGTATCAGTTGTGAGTATCTGGGCAGGCTGGTTGGGTGTTCGGCTTGTTGACGTGCAGGCAGACTCTGCGGCTCTGCTCCGAGTTAGAGGAGCGGCTGCGACGGTTACAAAAGGCTTTCCATCCTGTCGAGCTGCCCAGCGTCAAGCCCGCAAAAACCCCTCCTGATTGATTCCACAGAGTCTGAACGACCCGCGGTTCACAAGCCCTTCTCTGCTCTTCATTCAGTGGGGAAGCAGGGCTTCCACGTTAAAGGCACCGGTCCCTGCTCTATTCTGATTGTCCTGGATGGGGAGGTTGTTGAGACTCACCGGTGGAGGGGCCACGGTGAAGAGAAAACAAAAATGAAAGGCCTCCTTTTTTTGGGGGGGGGGGAGGGAGGGTTTCCAGAATTATTTATTTATTTATTTTATTGTTTTTTTTTCTTTAGAGATGGGGGGAGGGGTAACGGTGAAAGAAAACTGGTACAGAAAACGCATGAGACTCTGCAAATGTGTGACGCTTCTGTATGTGTTTAATGTATCACAAACACACACACACACACACACACACACACACACACACACACACACACACACACACACACACACACACACACACACACACACACCTACATCCAACCCCTCCAAACTCAAACCGACTCTCGGTGGGGCGTGAGCTTGTTTTCCACCTTTCAAGCTTGTATCAGCCCTTCTGTTATTCAGGAATAACTATTTACGCTGCACAGGTGACCATCAGACAGGTCCTGGCCACAGACACACACCTCCTCCACCCCTTCACACACACACACACACACACACACACACGCACGCACACACGCACGCACGCACACACGCACACTAAATGGGCTAAATAATCCCTCCACCTATTTGCACAGGAGAGAAGAGGCCGCGGCCTCACCTTCAGGGTACTACTTAACTCCTCGAGTCACTCGTTGAGTAATCACAGCATTCTCCTGCCTGCCTAGCGCCTAATTACACCGTGTGCATGTATGCATGCGTGCGTGTGTGTGTGTGTGTGTGTGTGTGTGTGTGTGTGTGTGTGTGTGTGTGTGTGTGTGTGTGTGTGTGTGTGTGTGTGTGTGTGTGTGTGTGTCCGCATGAGTGTGAAAGAGTCATTATTTAGCAATGCAGGCCTCACAGGTTGACAATTACGCAGGCTGATATTGACTTATTACTATTTTTTGGGATACAGTTGCATGCCAAACAGGCTGGGGTCAGTGTTGAGGCCCAACAGGAGCCGCAAGCAGAAAAACATTCCCCAATCGTATCAGGCACCAAGTGGAGACTTTGAGTTGCAATAACGTTAAAATAATTGGTTAAATTAAACTGTAAACGTTAACTTCGAGGTGCATTAAAAGGTTTCACGCTGTTTATTCATTTCTTTTGGCGTAATCGGGACGAATGAATCTCGATTTTGACACGAACATCAAACAAGAGCTGCTCGTGACTGTGAATGGAAGAACTTCCTGCCAGTAAAAAAATTGCCCAAAGTTGTCTGGATTTTCTGCACAGATGCCGGCCTGAGGATTACATCACTCCATCTCCCCAGAACAAATATTGACCGTTTTGATACAGGAGTGACCTGCGTGTGCTCATAAAAAAAAAAAAAAAAAAAAGAAAAGAAAAGAAAGAAAGAGAAGGAAAACAGCTGACGTGAGAGGAGGCGAGAGATGCTTCGGTGTCTCCAACAGGCACCATGGGAAGGAGGTCTGTCCGTGTCCTGGAGTGAGGCCCGCAGCTCCCATTTAATCCCTCCAGGATCCCACTCTCAGAGCCGGGCTTTGCTTTGTGCGCAGCTCTTGGCCGAGTTAAAAAGGAAAGTGTAAGGGTGGGACAAATTTCACACTTTCTCCCGTGTCTCTGGCCAAAAGAAGGAGCTTGTAAAGCGAGCATGTGAAGCTGGAAATATTCTTTGCCACACGGACGCTGCGGTGGTTCCGTGTCGGGGCTGGCTGTGCGTGGGCTGCACGTCTTGGCTGTGGACGTTTGAAATCTGGCCCGAGCGCGCGTTTTGTCTCAAAGATCAACTAGGATGATGCGGGAAGGACTTGCACTGGGTTTCCAGATGTAATTTAAATGATATTTTCTTGTTTTCATTTCATTTCCACTTTAATCTTTAATATTTACACTTTAATATCTGTCCTGGCCTTTTGTCTGCCCACTATTTTACTCTGACATTTTAGGCCTTTTGTTCATTAAATCTGACCAAATCATGAGTTTATTTGCTCTAAGATTCTTTTGTTGTCATTGTTTTTATTCTTTATCTCCCTCTTGCTGCTGCTGCTGCTGCTCAGACACACAAAGGCCTGAGTGTTTTCATCCAGACGTATCTTCCGTGGAAAAACATTTCGCTCTTTATTTTTAAGTTTTGTCTCTTTCTTTCTTTGTAAGGGCACAAACGCCGTTTAGCAGCTCGGCCATATTCCGGCATTGAAGCCACAAAACAAATAAAATACGGCACAATTAAAATGTTTTGATTATCAGGGCAAAAGTAAATATTAGTAAATGTGCAATTAATTGTTAAAAAATCATCTGTTAACAAGGGCTTTGGTTAAAGTGGCCAGACAATTGAATGTTTGCTGATTGGGATAATTATCATGAAGACAAACACTTTTGGTGCCCGCAGACAAACAAAAGACACCTTGCTGTAAATCTACAGAAACGTACGGCTACTGATTGTTTGCATAAAATGTTGTGATTTTTCACGTTTGACAGGCAAAGTAACCAACAGAATATAAAATGCAAATGTGTAACAGAAAACTGGTTTCTGTGTAATTAGTTAAGTTTCAATAATGATCAGTTTTTGATGTGAAATAGATAAATAAATCTAGGAGTATAAGCAAAAATATCAGACACTAGATTTCTTCTGTGTCACTCACAAGACCTTCCGGGCAAAAATAAAAATTTTTCAAGCAGTCTGAAAGTTCAGGACAACTAGTGTGAGTTTACAGAAAATCAGTGAGTGGATTGTACAAAACAAAGCGCATCATAAAAACTCTTAATTCTCAACTTTTCACATTAAAACAGCTTTTCTTCACAGATCACATGCAAATGATAAATTAGCCCATTATTATTATCATCACTAATATTATGAAGTGTAGTAGGCCATTCCTTCATTTTACTCCCGCTGCCTGTAAAAAATAAGGATGAAAATATAATTTCTGTTTGAGATCAGAAAATGAGAGTGGGGATACATTTTGGGATGAAGAAAATTAGTGATAAATGTTAAAAGGAAGAGGAAGAGGAGGAGGGTGACGCCAGGTGAGGAAGACGATAAAGCTATAGTTTAAAATCGAATGAGGATTTTTTTTTTTTTTTTTTTAAAGGGATGATGTAGATGAAGAGTCACTGGGATGAAGATGAGGCTGAAGGTGCAGGAGGATGAAGAGGGTGACAGCGGCGGGGAGGTGGGAGGTGGTGGTGGTGGTGGCGGCGGCAGCGGGAGGTTGCGGTGTCGTGACGTCAACGCGAGGCGTGCAGCGGAGCACTGGCGATGAAAACCAAGGCAGCGCCGCAGAGACAAGCACAGCACTGATTACCGCGGACGCAGCGTTTACGCGCAACCGACGCCAAAGTGGATTTACTGAACACCTGCATGGGGAAGCCGTGACGCTTTATTTATTTATTTTTTTTCTGTCGTCTGCTGGGAACAAACTGGTGAGTAAAACACGCACCTTGTCCCGTCGAGTCGGTGTATTTTAGCTCTGGGAATCGGCCAGAAGGTCGACTGGCATCTCGGTCTCGGCCGTTTCACGTTTCAGATGTTGGAAACATGAGTCATACATGATCCCGAGTTCAGAGTGATAAAGAATAGTAAACGTTGATGAGTTCTGGCTACGTTAAGCAGCGCATGTTGTCGGCTAGTTGAGGGTCAGCGAGGCTGTAGTGACCGTAACGAGGCCGGAGACTGAGTAGATGGAGCTTTACGCATGCACGGCAACAACTCTGGAACTAAACAGCGACAGCGCCTGTAAAAAGTATTAGTTAACCGTTAAAACAGATTCCGTGCTTTTCAGAGTGTTAAAGCATCAGTATCAGCCAGATGTAGCACTACAAACTATTTGTTTTTGTGTTTTATCTCTAATGTGCTCCAGCGAAAATCTGGGACTGACGTTTTAAATGAAAATAAAGTGCAGGCGTGTGCGCGCACTGAAGCACGAAGAGACAGAGAGGTGCCGAGTGAAGATGTACTAATTAACTTCAGTCGATTTACATCGACCTTTCATCTGATTATGATATTAAAACGATTTGCTTAAATAACATTAAATGTGTGGGCCTTCTTTTTTTTTTAAATAATGTGGAGGAAAAAAATTCTCCTGATGTGACTTTCTTGTTTTTCAGGCAACTGGAATGGAACTGAATCTGTCGAAGACTCCGAGTTCTTGTGGGGATCCAGGTACGACTTTTAAATTGTCTCTGAAAGCATTCAAGTTTGTCATTGTTTGAAATGATAATTGTTTGTTTGTAACAAAACTGTGAAGCATGTTTGTAAAGCAGAATAAGGCTGTAATCTTGGTTCGGATCAAAGTCAGAACTCGTTATTGGGGAGGTTTTTTGTTGGGTTTTTTTTGGTCCTGTCCGCGTTCAGACATCTGCTATTAGTTTTTGGTTTTTTTAGACGCAATATGTGGGGAATCTTGCGCAGGGACGTAACTACACGCTGATGTGCGGAATTATCAGATAATGACTTGCAAATAGTGGAGTGCGGAAATCAAATGAAAGCAGACTGAAACATTTTCCATAATGCAGCCGAGTTTCACTGACACAGTATGCTTTGTTTTGTTTTTTGTTGCCGGTTTCTGATGATGACAAGTTATGCATTTAAAAAAGGAAAAACATCGAGCCAGATGGCCAACAAACAAACAAAAAAAAAAAGAACTATATTCTATTTAGAATGAAAACTGTCACTTATTATGTTTGTCTCACAATGCCAAAGTTTTAATACAAAATATAATAAAACGTTTTTCTGGATTTAATGAAAGACCAAAAGGCAGACTTGTGCGTAAAATGGAGACCTGCAAACTTTGAGGGGTTTTAGCCATTTAAATGCCAGACATGCACGTGAGACTGAGACTAATTATGTGCAGCCCATTTTAATCCAATTTTCTTTCAGGAAATAATCATTTATAAGAAACAAACAACCTTGAGCTTAGATTTTAAATACATTTAAACAGCCGACATACGGTTCAGATTGGTTTACAAAGTTTTGCTGTCGTTTGTAGTATTATTTGAAGGCAAAACCTTTTCTTTTTTTTTCCTGCTTTACATTGTAAGTTCACATATTACGGACCAATCCCAACTCAATTCAAGTTTGTTTGTTTTTTTATATATAATAATAAAGCAAACGGATGCTGGGCTGAGTGGTGCAGAACTGGCTTTAGTTCAACAAGGAATGATTTTCAAGGAAATCCTACATATTTTGACTTTTAATTCGATTTTTCTTTTTTCCCTGGGATGGTCATTAAAGGTCGTTTTATTTACACCTTGCACTCCCTCTGTAAAGGTTGTTTGTTGGCTGTCAGACTCCAGGCACAGCGGGCCTTGGACCAAGCAGGGAAACCATCACCAAGGCAATAATCAGCATTGTCCTTCTCCGGTTACTCACCGTGTCCAGTTACATCTCCGCTGCCGTCCCTGCCTTTGAATCTGCACGCCAGCTTTAATTTTCTATATGCTTTGTTTTTCGGCCCCATGGTCAGCTTTACTGTGCTCGCTTGCCTATAGAGAGAAAAATATATATATATATATATATATATATATATACGGAGACTGTATTTTTCGTGTGTGTTTTTGGTGCGTGATTAATGGCGTTCGCCGAGTTTATTTTCACTTCTTGGAGGAAAAATATGAGTGTTTGCATTGCCACTGGCCTTTAACCTGTCCTGCCGGATGGAAAGGCTTTTTAACTCATCCATCACACGCAAGTGCCCTCCAGAGCAGAGGAGGAGCAGGACGCGGGCAGGGATGGAGGCTGAGGAGGGCTGGGTATTTAGATTACCCCCATCTATCAGCCTGTGTTATGGAGAGAGGGAGGTCGAATTCACAAGAGCTCCACCGTGGCAAATATCCATCTACTGCAAATCCCATAATATTCCAATGTGGAGCTCAAGGGTCACTGAGTTTATTCTGTTTTTATTGTGATGTTGTGTGCCTCTCGCAAACAAGATTGCACGAACTTGGCTACGAGAGTTTTAATAATGACGAGTTTTGCAATAATGTCTCTTGTTTTTCCCCAAATCTTTTCTTCAATTTTTTTTTTTAAAATCCCCGTATGTTGACCCACCAGAGCCACAAGCGCTTTTCAATACTACCCCCACTAACTAATAGACCTACGGTTTATTCAGCCTTCACAGCCTGCATAGTAAATACCACCTGCTGATGACCAGGTCCTCGAGGTCACCCATCATTTATCTACTATGCGGGTTTCCACTCATGTTTGGCCGACCTGCTGCAGTTCAATTTGTCTTGTTTTTCTGGGCCAAATGCCTCAAAAGATATTTTACGCACTTAGTTGCAGCTATAAAGCGAGCAAAGCAGGTAGGGGATAGTGGTTTTAATTCACCACGATGCCGCATGCTGGAGCTGGATAATGAAATCATTCTTCTTTCAAATTTCCAAATCACTGGATTGGTCAATTTTATTGTATTTCCTCTGAACTTAAATGTATTCCATATGTACCCAGATTAGTGTGAAAATACAGGCCTGAGCCCCGCTTTTAAAACTTTTCTCTGTGCAAAGCCACTGAACAAATATCGATGGGGGGAAAAAAAAAAAAGGCAAGTGATTGTTAAGAGCTTGCACAATTTTCTTTTGAAAAGGGCCTTCGGGGGAGTTTTCCGGTCGGACGGGGATCTCATGTCAGAAGTCACTGTCACACAATGGCCGAAAACGCCCGAGACTGGCGCCGGTGACAGTCCGAGTCTCAGACGGTGAGGCCCGAGCTGCATGGTGCACATTTCCCTGACATATGTAGATCATAATCCGGGCCACAACAAACCGGCAGGTCAGTCGGTCTCCTGTTGCGGAGAAGACTAAAAAGTAGGCTACTATTACTAGTCTGTAATCCACCTGGAAAAATAAATTAGTAAATTGACCTCATTCAGGCCTATGTTTTTGAGGCGTAATTGAAAAAGAAACGTCTTTCCCTGATTTGTAATTTAGTCACTTAGAGCTGTTTTTACTCAGGAGATTAATAAGGCGGATGAGTTGTGAACGTTTTTCCTGTTTTATTTGAGCAGAAAAGTTCATTTAAATAAAAAAAAAAACGGCCCCTGATTTCGGCGACGGGTCATTTCTTAATTTGAGAATAAGAAATACAGGTTTAAAACTCTGCAGGTTTACTAAAATGATTCAAGCCAGTCATAGAAGAGCTCACGCGGTTCTGACGGTTAGGCTCAATACGTTGAAGTCTCCAAAAAAAAAAAAAAAAAAAAAATGGCTGCGCATAAAACTGAATCCCTGACTCGACTTCCCTCAATGCACCACATCTACCTCAACTGACATTAAGGTGACAGTGGTACGGGCGCTGCTGCGTTTCACAAAATCGGCTAGATCTCTACTTCAGCTGTTGGCGGCCTCGCTGCACATTTCTGCTACGTGTTTCACTCCGGTGCAGCACGCAGCGAGATCGGCAAGTCAACATCTGGACGGAGCTCTCTGTAGCTCTGCACACAGAATGTTCAGAGGATTACAGCTCACTTAACTGCGCTGTGAGGCATTGCAAGCACTGTGCATGCGTGTCCGGGATGACAGATTAAAATCCCTCCTGAAAACACCGCCTTCTGAAAGTACATCATCTTATTTGATCTCACTTTGCAGGCTACCGTTACCTCATTTTAAAGTGAAGCGATACCACAGGAGTTCAATTTGGGTTTAAATTTGGATTCCAAATTGCTCGAATACTTTCAGTTTCAACGTCAAATTTGTTTTTTGTTGTTGTTGTTGTTGTTGTTGTTTTAAACTGATACAAAACAGCCTTTTCTGTGATGATTCTGCATCGACAACAGGCCTCTGCTGGCTGGAGTTGGTGCGTCAGAGCCCCAAAAAAAACACACCAAAAAAAAAAAAACGGACTGAGGTCAAATGTGTCACCAACAGGAGCCTTATTCAGGTGTGATATTAGCGTTCCGTTTGAGCAAAGAGCAGCGCAGGCAGATTTGCTGCCGTCAGATCATTATTCTCTCGTTTTGTAGAAACGACATAATGCTACTCGTCGTGCTAAGCAAAGGATCTGATGCTCCATTCATGAGTCTGAATCGTCCCTTTGTTGAAAATGAATCAATGAGCCGACAGAGCAACTCTTGCACTTTACGCTGCTTTTCATTCAATCACACAATAAACTGAAATCCTCCTGCATCTTTCATGCGGAGGAAACGGTATCTGGGCAGGCCCGCGTTAGATGGCAAATGTTTATTCAGCTCGGTACATATCCGAGATATACATTGTGTGTGCGTGTGTGTGTGTGTGTGTGTGTGTGTGTGTGTGTGTGTGTGTGTGTGTGTGTGTGTGTGCGTGTGTGTGCGTGTGTGTGTGTGTACAAGCGCACCCAGCTGCGTTGCGCTGGATAAATTCCCAAACATGCCTGCACGAATAAAAGGCCCATTTTACTCCAATAGAGCAAAGCATTGCATCGCGCGCTACTTACATCTAAAAAAAATATATATATTAAAAAAAAAAAATTAAAAAAAAAATTGAACACTGCAAGAAATATCCAGCGTAACCAGCTATTCAGTCCGAAAGTGAGCCTTAAAACTCTATTAACAAGTGTGCAAACGTCCACTGGGGGGTGAATACACTCGTAGGGAACAGTACATTTTCTCAAATAGGCATTCACTCCATTTGCAGTTATTTCCTGAGGACTATCGGACATAAAGAAAACGTCCACTTAATTAAAAAAAAAGTTTTGTTTTTTTTTTTTTTCACTGACGTCAGAGCACATCTTGTCCGGGCGGGTGTCTTCTTGCAGCGGGCAGGTTCAGTGGGAGGGACTCCGTTCCGTTTTGGGGAGGTTGCGCGCAGCAGATGGGTGGATCTCGTGTGGGTTGGAGTGCGGTAGCTCCGCTCTCTGTCACAGCGGGTAGAAGCCTTTCCCTGCAGCGGATAGAAGGGAGAACGCTCTGGGCTCGTCACAGCTGCAGAGGAGGGGAACGGGGCCGTGAGATTCTCTTTTTTTTTTTTTTTTTTTTGATCGTCTCCAAGTCGTGGAAGAACAAACCCTCTCGTGGAAATTTCTCCCTGCGTGGTCGTGGTGTGCGTCTTGACAGCGAGTGGATTTTTTTTTTTTTTTTTTTTGTAGCGTAGCTGCTGAGGAAAGCTTTTGTGCACCCCCCCAGGATTCACCGCAGGTTTCCTTTTTTTTTTTTTTTTTTTTTTTTTGTATTTACGCATCCTTCTCTTCAAGGTGGGATGAATTTGGACAGAATCGCAGAGGCAGTGAGAGCGCCGCCGCCCCGCGATGTGGCCCCCGCGTTTCATTTACAGAGAACTTCAAACAGCAGTCGAGAAACTTTAGAGAACTCAAGCACCGAGTCTTCTGACACGGAGTTGGCAGGTACACGAAGTCGGAGTGCTTTTAGCAACTCGATTCCTTCTTCTTGAGTGCAATAACAGTTTATTTTTTTACGTCGCCGTGAGCACGTTTACGGCGGGCTGTCAAGCGAGGCATCCCCGGCAGTTTTACGCAGCAAAAGGGAGACGGAATATTTGAACTTGTAATGTTCCAGGCGTTTGCTCGATTTGATTTCGTACGCGACGGTGGATAAATTACACCAAAACACAATTGCGGCCAAAAAAAAAAATATATATATATTTGGTCGTTTTCTGTTTTCTAGTTTAATGCGCAAGAAATGCAGAGCAAGGAGAAAAGTCGAGTTTTGGTACACCCCGCTTTTTTTGTTTATTGCGCAGGCTGAACCAAACGCTTGGCAGGAACCCGAGGTCTGTCAGGGAAAAATGTGCACAACAGCCTGGCCTGCAATCAGTGAATGCATTAAAACGAACTATAAATATTGGGCCCGTCCACCAGTCCAAACTAAAAGCCAGAAGGTCTGTGTTAACAATTCCTGGAGGCGCTTTTTGTTCTAGAACTTTTTTTATATATATATTTTTTGAAAAAAACAAAAACAAAGGCCTATTCATCTCCGTGTAAATCCACATGAGGAATACGTGAGCAAATATGAGTGAAGGTCATTTATTTCTCAGTGTGTATGTTGACATTATTTAGGGGGTTTACGTTAAAAAAAAATTATGTTGAGACTAAAGTGTATTCTTACTTCTTTTTTTTTTTTTTTTTGGCAAATATTCAAGATACTCTTCCCTTTTTGTGACTGACCTTTGCACGTCGGGGCCCCTTCAATTTAACGAGGCAATCTTGTTAGGACACGGATACACGATAGCAGTTGGGAGATAAGGAGAGGGCAGAACTCGTCGTAAAGAAAGTAATATTGAACTCTGCGTGTAAACAAAGGCAGATCCAATCGTGTATGAAAGAATCGACGCAAAACTACGTGACAGGGTTGTAAATATTTGGCTTTAATGTGTCACTTCGCCCTCTGAGGCTCGATTACGCGACTGCATTTGTAGATCGTTTAAAGCTGTATTCGCCTTATTTCTTGCCGGCAGTCCTTTTTCTTTTGTTATAGTTGACAAAAGGTGTTGTTTTGTGCGCGTTGCCGGGTTTCATTCCGGTCTGAAATATTTAACTGTTAAAGCGTCAATGCAAAAAAAAAAAAAAAACAACAACAACAACAAAAAAAAGTCCCTTATTTGCATGCTATTCAAAGCACCCGCGTAATAGGTGCAAACGTACAGTTATTTCACCCTGAACCCTGTTGTCCGCAGAAAAGGAGAGGAGCGCTGAACACAGGAGCGATGACGGGAACGCGGACGACCCCAAGAAGAAGAAACAGCGGCGGCAGCGGACTCACTTCACCAGCCAGCAGCTGCAGGAGCTGGAGGCCACTTTCCAGAGGAACCGCTACCCGGACATGAGCACCAGGGAGGAGATCGCCGTGTGGACCAACCTGACCGAGGCCAGAGTCCGGGTAAGAGGCCGACAGGCAGGCCAGCCGTGCGTGCAAGTGCGTGCAAGTGCGCGTTCAAAAAAAAAAAACGACTAAAGAAAAAGATACTTCATCACAAATAGAGCATAGAGTTATTAAGTAACTGCCTAAAGTAAGTCATTTCAAAACGCGTGACCCAAATCAATAACGGGACGTTCAGTTATAATTACCCCCCCCCCCCCAATTGTAACGATATCGACTAAATACAAAGTCATTATGCCATTTTTTAATTTTTTTTAATATACAAAAAACGTGAGGCTCGAGGTTTAGAATAACATTGTGTAGGTGTGCTAAATGCATGGCCTACAACGTGTGCACCACTAACATTTTGATGACAAAAAGTGACCATATTTGAAGAAAACTTGGTAGAAAAATCTCCCTCACTGGAGGTTTTCGGAGACTCAATTTCCCCACCATTTATAACATACTGCAAGGTCAAGCTGATATCGGTTGTTATACCCGACAACATTACGGCCCGTGTTTTAAATACCGTTCCTCATTTCCCCGGAACGACCTGCGCTCCAACCGAAGTGAAAATCCGGCCTTTTTAACGCAGTTTGTGTCAAATCCTCCATCTTAGAAACTCTAAACGTCTCAAGAAGTCATAAACTAGATCCGAGATATAATTCAGACACTTTTCAGAACATGCGTTGACAAAAACAAAAAAAAAAAAAAAACTGGGAGCTTTTCAAAAGCGTTAACAGATATTACGCTGCAGTCACCCCTGACTGACAGCTACGGTGCATCCAAAAAAGTAAACTCTCCCTATTCGTGCACCTCGTGACAGTCGTATTTATTTTAATATAATTGATATTAAAAAAATTAAGCAGAGATGCAAGATGTCTAATTTGGCTTTGTTGGAAATGGAACATCCTTTTTTTTAAATTATTATTATTATTTTTTTTAATCTGCGCTGCCAATAGAGCCAATGGATGTCCTTTGATGACATCATCACCATCATCTGGACCCTTATTTCTCTCCACGGAAGAGACTCGTGTCGCCAAATCTGTAACCCGTTTAATGAATAGGAGCAGATTATTATATTTATTCAGGCCACGGAAGATGTCTTAGCGTCCAGGAGGATACGTTTAATAACGTAGGGGACAAAAACCTTGAATTAATCCCACTGAATAGATTTTTAAATCAGAGGAGATTTTTTTTGATTTAACGTCTATTTAAAGTAGCAAATAGTTTCTTTCTTTTTTTTTTTTAAACTTTTCTATGAGTGCAGAATATTCTGACTTCGATGGAAGCTGTTATTACAAACAAGCATTCAAAACAAAAACAAAAAAAAACACTCGTAAGAAACGCGTGTTAAACACCAAACAATTGCAGTTGGTTTTCATTTACACCAACTGGCGCCTGACAGCCCGTCCTTGCAAAAAAAACAAAAAAAAAAATCCACCGTCTCCAATTGCATAAAAAAATGCACTACAGCTATTTAAACCGCTGGGGGGGGGAAAAAAAAAAAAAAAGGGAAAAAGTCCCAGAACAAGTTTAGAGAGCCGGCTTTTCATTTCTGGGGCCAAAGGAAGGGTGCGTTTCAAACAGTGCAGCCTTTTATTTTGGCGGAATAAAAAAGAAAACATTGTAAAGCGCGTGGCGTGACACGGGAGCAGCGTGACTGATTCAAGACTGAGCATTTCATGAAATGTGACATTTCGAAGTGTTTTGGAGTCACCCTTTTAGGCCATTCGTGTTTAATTAAACTTGTCATATAAATTACATGAAGATTTGTGAGGGCCGGTATTTAGAATTTGATCATTGTTTGATTGGGTGTTTGTTTTTTTTAACGAGGTTTTTTTTTTTGCCTCGTTAACATGAAATTAAAACCCTAAGTAGGCTACTTTTTCTTTTTGTTGTTGTTGTTGTTGTTGTTGTTGTTGTTGCTGCTGCTCGGTGCAGGAACCTCCAGCCTCACACTGAAATGCAGCCCGGTGTGTTTCCTCCACTGCTCTCGGTCTACATCGCTCATGTCTCTGTGGACAATTTGTCGGCAGCACTCTGTTCCCCCGCGCCACTATAAATAGACTCCACGGGTCCGTCTGATGATACAACTTGTAAACTGTTTCTTTTATGAATTAAAAATGACTTGCAGAGTGCCGACGGACGGATGGTTTTGTCAGGTTTCGGTGAGGATATCCAGAAGCCCGTTTTCGGATTCATTCGTTTTGAATCCCTGTGTTGTTTAATTACATTTTAACCAGCCTAACCCATGAATTAATACAAACTCATTCTGCGGGCGTTCATTTTTTTTTTTTTTTTTTACTTGCAGGCGAAAGAAATTTCATGTGGACGAAGGGAATTAACGACAATTCCCCTTATTGGCTCAAAACAAATATGTTTCGATTGTTTTCTTTGATTTGTGCAGGCTAACTTAGAATCAACGTTTGAAAAAAAAAATTAAAAAAAATTAATTCAATTATGAAAAAAAAAATCGAATTGAATTGCAGGAATGAAACTAGATTTTCAGTGTACCAAATTCAAAATAAATTTGAAAGAGGCTACGGTGTTCCATTGAACTCGTGAAAGGCCGATACCTATATAAAGATTGGCACCACAAGTTTGTAATTTAGTTTAGTTTCCGATCTTAAGCACTGACCAGGGCTCATTAAATATAGGCTACTTCCTTCTCATGTAATTAGATATTAAAAAAAAAAAAAACCTTTAATAAAAAACAAACAATTGAACAAAACATAAACACTTTTGAACCATCCTGTCACCGTTTCATCTTCCACAGTTAACTTCAAGCTTTTGTTTTCAGTCACGCTAATTTTGTGCAAATTACAGGGTCGTTTTACTGGATCGTTTTGAAGCGGAGCGGCAGAAGCTGCTCTTTTCATTTGAATCGAGTCTTCGATGCAGCAAACCGGGCGGATTGTTGGAATTTAAATACGACAGACCCTCAGACCGAGTCTGATTTCTTCACTAGGGGAACAGATAAGAGCTAAACAGCGGCAATACAAATCCCCATGTGGTCATGTACTACATTTTAATTAAAAAAAAAAATTAAAAAAAATTAAAAAAAATTAAAAATTTACAGGCTATTTGAAAGACCCTAATAGATTTGTGAATATAGATTTAACATTGATTTAAAAAAAAGAAAAAGAAAAAAAGGATAGATTTATTGAGCCCAACTGAAAGGACTACAAACGGGGGGGGAAATGATGCGTGTTTGCCTACTTAACTGATCAAAATTTAAAAAAAAAAAATGCAGCTTCAGCATCATTGTATGAGTGGAGTTTTTAGTTCATTTAAAACTGCAGCTTAAAAGTTTAGATTTTGTTGTAGGGCCTGTAAATGTGGCTCTAAAATGTTTATCTCGAAATTAAATATTAAAAGTAGTTTCACCACTCATGTTAATTTGGAGTAACATGCAATTATCATTCATTAAAATTTTCTTAATTTTTTTTTTTTTTTTTAATCAATTTATCCATTTATTTGCAAATATAACAACATAATTTCGTATCTCTTAAAGTGTGTCCAACGGCCTAAATGACAACACACACACTGGAGGCAGCAACACAAGTTTGTGCACAGAAAGTATAGATCAACAGTTTTATTATATTAAAAAAAAATAATATAGAAAATAGTACATTGTTGTTTTGAATGGGAGGTTGTATTTCACAACTTGATCTGACACATCTGAGATACTTCCTGGGTTCATGATTGTGATACTGGTTTACCATTTGGAGATTTTGGGCTTTGGTGGACGACAAAAACAAAATGTGGAACTTCAAGCGTTTTTTTTGGGACTATTATTAGGGGGCCCGTTTCCTCACTAAGCCCTCATGTCACACTGCTCCAACTATGCTGTTGCTGATGTCCACAGCTCTGTGTGTGTGTGTGTGTGTGTGTGTGTGTGTGTGTGTGTGTGTGTGTGTGTGTGTGTGTGTGTGTGTGTGTGTGTGTGTGTGTGTGTGTGTGTGTGTGTGTGTGTGTGTGTGTGTGTGTGTGTCTCCTTGCAGGTGTGGTTCAAAAACCGCCGGGCCAAGTGGAGGAAGCGGGAGCGGAACCAGCAGATGGACCTGTGCAAGAACAGCTACCTGCCGCAGTTCAGCGGCCTCATGCAGCCCTACGACGACATGTACCCGGCTTACACCTACAACAACTGGACCAACAAGGGCCTGACCCCGGCGCCGCTGTCCACCAAGAACTTCACCTTCTTCAATTCCATGAGTCCCCTCACATCGCAGTCCATGTTCTCAGCACCCAACTCCATCTCCTCCATGACCATGGCCTCCGGGATGGGCCACTCCGCCGTGCCGGGCATGCCCACCCCGGGTCTCAACAACATTAGCAACCTGAACGGCATCGGGACGTCCGGCATCAACTCAGCCATGTCATCGTCCGCGTGTCCGTACGGGCCCCCCGGCTCTCCGTACAGCGTTTACCGGGACACTTGCAACTCCAGCCTGGCCACTCTCAGACTCAAATCCAAACAGCATCCAACGTTCGGATACAGTGGGCTGCAGAGCCCCGGGTCGAGCCTGAACGCCTGTCAATACAACAGCTGACGGGCCAAAAGCGGGACCCGAATACTACAAATATAAATATGTGATAAAAGGACACGGTGTCAGAGCTTATGGGCTACCTGCGGATGGGGGAAAAAAAAATTAAAAAAATTAAAAAAAAAATCAAAGACAACTAAAATGGATTAGTTGCAATCATTTTTCGGAAAAAAAAAAAAAAAAAAAAAGGAAATATGGATAATGCGGGTTACATGTGTTTACCAATGAACTTGCACAGCAATTTAAAATGTCCAGGTTTTTTGGATTTTTTTTTTTTTTTTTTTTTTTTTTTTAATGATGAAGACGTGTCACATTGCTGCATTGTACATATCTAAATGTAAATATATACAGGCCTAACATATGAAACAGACGATGGGATGTTCTCTTGTTTTTTTTTTTTGGTGTTTTTTTTTTTGCGCTTGCTTGCTTTTGAAGACTGACTGAGGGGGGAGGTGTGGGGAGTAGGGGGTGGGGGTGGGGGCAGAGGGGGTCTCGACCAAAACAAGGATTTGAAACACAAAATAAAAGGTGTCAAGCTGAATGAATCCAGACTCGATGAGGAAAAACAAAAAAAATAAGAACACTAGCCTATATACTGTACATATTTTATACTGCTTTCTGTGTGCTTTCTATTTACAGCATATGCAGGGTGCCGCCGGCCCGTTTGAAATGTTTTGCATTTTGTTGGATGAAATAGAAAAGAAGAAGAAGAAGAAGAAGAAAAAAAAAAAAAAAAAACCCGCATGCTTAACTCGAGTGCAACGTGTTTTGTACAATGCTGTAAGACTTTGCAGAAGTAAGTGCATTAGCCTAAACTGTATACAAAAAGGTGATTCAAAGTCCTCATGTGTTTATGGTAACATGTTTGTTTGAATAAACTGCAGGAAAAGAGAGGTTTATTTCAAGTACATGTTTTAGGGGAGTCATTGTTTAACGAGACGAGCCACAGGGGGGCAAATACCCCCCCCCCCCCAACCACCACCAAAAAAAAGAAAGAAAAAAAAGAAAAGAGGAGCAAAATAAATAACTGCAGCGCACTGATCCACTCAGTTTAACAGGATTTTTTTTTTTTTTTTTTTCTCAGAATAATGAAGATGTTTAAGGATTATTGGGACTAACCAGTAGTTACCTGGGCTTTAACCAAGCTATTTCATTCCCCCCCTTTATTCAGTTTGAAGTTTATTCCCTTTACAAATCACTCTCGTTTTTACTTTATTGCACGTCAAATTCCATTTTGTCTGGAGAGAAAAATAAATGCAGAGTCAATACACATCTTCATTATAAGCGTCACTGTCTAAAATCTTCCTTAAAATTATGGGCTGTTATTTTTCGGTCCGTGTGATAATCACCATAACTGACAGCTCGGTGCGTAAATAAACGCATCCCTGATTTATTTTTTTTCCTAAAATATATAGATATAGATCCAGGGTTGTTTTTTTTTTTTTTTTTTACTTAACTTTGCTCATATCACCCTCACGGCATGACATGAGATGAAATTCGGGCTCTTTCTGACTGACACACACACACACACACACACACACACACACACACACACACACACACACACACACACACACACACACACACACACACACACACACACACACACACACACACAGAGTTTAAAGTCCCCCTCCACACAAAACGCTTGTTTTTAGTGTTATTTCTCTCAGATGTTGGAGCTTCACTGTGTGTCTACAAAGCTGATTGCAAATTCAAGGTTTGTCCGATCTCAACTAAAAAGCCGAGCTGACAGTTTTACCTGCCGAGCCAATCCCGGCGCAAAAAGCAACTCACACCAGCGGAAATATGAGGTCTGGATTGCACATTTATTCACTTTCAGCAATCTGGGAGACGTCTCAAATCTACCTGGGAAACTTTTTAAAAAGTAAAAACATTTGCATATTCATATTTTGGAGTGTTCA
The DNA here is from genome assembly GCF_029030835.1 of Brachyistius frenatus. Taxonomy (NCBI): domain Eukaryota; kingdom Metazoa; phylum Chordata; class Actinopteri; family Embiotocidae; genus Brachyistius; species Brachyistius frenatus. The sequence goes on from NW_027210604.1 coordinate 2,791,830, forward strand.
ATGGGGGAGGAGGCATAGTTGCATTTTTGGCAAATTCCTAAACCAGGCAATAGACCTGAGACTTATTATTCAAAGAAGATTTTTTATTTTTTTTATTTCTTTGCCTGGAGGGCATCTTTAAGCAGCAATTTGATGCTTGTCAGCCCGGGGTGATAACATCCAACCTGCATATTTCACACTAATTACAGGAAGATAAAAGCAGCTTATGTGCAAGGTGAAGCCGTTTATTTCCCAAAGTGTTTATCTGAGCTGCAGAAAAGGCACCTCAGAAACCACATCATACCTCTCTCGTTTGGCGACAATCCCGCAAACGTCTGACAAAGTGCACACAAAATGAATTCAGTCAATACCGTATCTTGTTTTCTCACACCTGCAGAAATCTCCATATCTATATTACTCACCATTAGACTGATATTAGTGCGCTATGCAGAAATGACTGTGTGCTTAGACTGATAGTGCTCTGTGCATGGAGGATGTTAGGATTACAGTTAACTCTTTATTGAACCATCAAACGTAAAACAGTTTTTTTTTTAATGACTAATAAAACAGCCTAATGCGGAAAAGAAGAACATTTGTAAAACATTGTTAAACCTACAGCGTCACAAGTCAACAAACTCTAATGTAAACCAGTATCTGAAGGTCTTATAGTGAGTTTTAACATCCTAATACTGTTAAAACACGGTGTGCTTCACTTTTAACTCCTCCTTTTTTGGGTTTTGTTTCCAATAATCCTTCACTTTATAAAGGCTTTGGATAAAAGTAAGTTTATATTGACATTAGGTTGTCCCTTTTTTTTTAATTAGTTTTTTTTTTTATCTTACAACATTCCTATAGAAACATTTGATTATAACCTGGAGCATGTTTCTGATACTCAAAAGTGAGTTTATCTTGACTTTACTGGTGGCGTTGGTTATTTTTCTCAAAGTTTATGTTAAACTAAGGGGCCATTTTGGGAAATCTCGCTTATAATGACCATAAAAGTTAGTGTGTCTCGCTCAAAACCAAGTTCACCTTGGCATTCATGCACTTTTGCTATGAAGTATGTTTTTGGTCATTCATATCCTTCCCATCATATTCTACGGTATACATGTGACGAGTCTGACATTTAAGTTAAGTTAGATATACCGCATTTATTTTGGTGACTTTATTTCCCTCAGACAGACATATCGCGCATATAATTCCCTTTAATTTATTGGCCTCAAACATAACTCGGTGTCACAGCTTTACTGGAGCGATTTTGTCGTTGAGGTTTCACCATTCACAACAAGTCACAACAGTAACACTGAGCAGCGCGCGCCGCTTCAAATTCTTTCCCTGGGCGCGCCCGCGTGCACGGCGGGGCAGAGCGTTTACTCAGCGCGGTCATGCGCACCGCCTGTAATTGCAGCTATCCGCTTTGATTTGAAAATGTTTGACGGGGAGGACAAAGCGCACTCGAGGCTCACCGTGATTGGCAACAAAAACAAAGCGCGGGAGCTGTCGTAAATGTTGCCCGTAATAACTGGCTCCAGTCATCAATGAAGCCGCGCGGCGACGTGAACGCGCCTCAGCCCGGAGGGCAAAGTTCAACCCGCTGCTCGGGAGCAGGTAAATATTTGAACTGGAGTTTCTCTGGTCAGGAAATCCCCACCGCTCCTAAATTACTAGAGATACAGCAGAGGAATAGAATAGAATAGAATAGAATAGAATAGAATAGAATAGAATAGAATAGAATAGAATAGAATAGAATAGAATAGAATAGCTATACAGGTGGTTGAGTTGTTAGGTTAACTAAACGTACAGTGGGTGCCAATATATCTACATCCACACGCCTACAGGTAGCGGGGAGGCCGGAAACATGGCACCAAACTGAACGTTTAACCAAAACTTAACATGTAATGTAATTTGGGGAAAACGGGAAATTTCCCCAACTGGGAATGTTCCACTTCCTCGTTTAGGGTGTTCACATACGGACAACGAGGGGCATTATGGCCACCGCATAAAATGTGCTCCATTTCTGCTCTCACAAAGCAGAAAAGTGACAAACAACGTCGTCATCATTGACACAAACCAACGCAACATTTTGTCTTGAGATCAACAGGGGCCCCCCACTGTATAGTTTTCACCCCGGGGCCCCATAAGAGTTTAATGCAGCCGTGGTGGAAGTTTAGTGTCAGGAAAAAGAGTCGGCGGGTATTTGCAGATAGACTTTGTGGTTGCATAAAACGAGGCAGGATCGTTCTCCTTTTTTTTTTTTTATCATTAAGAAAAGAATGATGTCTTCATTAAGGCGGCATATATTATCCATAATTACATGCTTAACACAAGTGTCTGACAGGCCGACTTTACGCCACCATGACCTAATAACAGCCTGAAACCTTTACTCGAAGGCGTAGAGGGAACGTCAACTACATTCCTGTGACTGACACCCTCAACCCCGCCCATCTACTACACCCCAATTAAGAAAACAAACTTTAGTAAACTGAGGCCTTTCCTCAGCTATGACTGCAATGCTGCTCAGCTTCTGTCTGTTTCCTGCTGCTGCTGCTGCCGCAAAGTCTCTGCAGCAGCTTCACATGATCCTGAAACCTGCACTGCAGCTGCTGCACCACATAAACACACCAAGTCCCAGTTTGGATCCAAACTTGTAGTTTATCCAGAAGCAAGACTCTATAATATAACACTGACCCTCTCATCAAACAACAGCGGTAAGGATCCATTAGAGCCAACATGGTAGCACCTGCAGTCATTTCAATGTGACGTAGGCAACCGCTACATCCCAAATAACAAAACCAAAGTCCACACGAATCTTGTACTTAAATTGACTGCTGATTATTTTCCTCAGAACAACAAAGGTTTTTGAGGATCCTTTTTTTTTTTAAGTCTTCTGGAAAACCATCAGTTTCCATTCTGTTTTTGTTTGGTATAAACATTTCATCACAAATGGCCAAAGCATGAATGAAACGGGTTTTTCCACAATGAGCATCTCGTCCGCCCCCGTTATCACCGAGTTGTTGACGATAATGAGCATTCAATCAATCAATGAATGAAAGCAGATACCCTCAGTGACAGATCAACCCCTTAACAAGAACTATTTCAAGAGTGTTTGACATGGAAGTTGACGCCGCACAACAATTAATGCACCGTTATGATTGGTTGGAAAGCAGGACGCATGAATTCAGTCCAAAAAAGCACAAGTGAATGATCAAAAAGTTTAAAAAAAAAAATAAAAATAACAAATGCTGGTATGGTCCTTCATAGCGTCACAATGCTGTCCTTTTACAGTTACATGAAGGCTTTTCACATTTCAAACTGCGAGAACAAAAAGCACCTTCATAGCAAAATAAACCAACGGGCTGAATCCTGAACTGCTGCTCACATCTTACGGCTTTTGGATTACTGTTGCCAGGAAATCACAAATCGCAAACAGTAACTCAAGATGCTACGTGTTTTTGTTTTTGCTCGTTTTTGTTTTTTCGTTCGCAGCTCCTTTTTCACTTTTCTCCAGGAGTCTCCAAAAGCTCACATCGTTTATATTTTTCTGTCCACTGTTGTGTGTCGTCGTTGAGCGAGCTAACCGCGTCTCAGCCAAACTGTCAAAGATAATCAACTCCTGGCAGCTGCCACTGTCACTGCCATTATCGCTGGCTTAAATATTTAAACACAGGCCGCATGCAAGTCACAAGTTTCTGGATCCATTTTTTTCCGTAACGAAACTAGACATGATGCTCTGTGGGGAATTTTGAGTGCTCTCCAAAGGGGAATTTAAGAAATCTGACCCACTTGTTTTTTTTTTTTTTTTCCTGCTCACACTAATCAGAAAACTTAGGATGTAGTTAATATCTGAGCTCGAATTGTGTACATTTAGACATCATTTTGCACAGTAAATCTAGTGTAACACACCGTACGGCGTGTTTATGGCTGCATGTGGACAGCATACAATGATATTTCATGATTTATTTATTTTTTTAAACCTTCTAAATATGTCATTTTGACAATTAATTTTTAAGGGTTTATTAATGCCAAAAGAGGGACTTAAAAAAAACAACAACACATAACTAGCCCCCTTGTGATGAACTGGCGTGCCGACTGAGCCAAGTCTCGTCACTCAACATTAATTAGTGTCCTCAGTAATGCTCATTTAGCTTGACCGAGGCAAATGTCTGCAGCCTGGTTGTAGCAACAGCTTCATGTCTGCGGTTTCGGAATGAGATGTTCATCAAGCAAAAAATGTTCAGGTGTCCACATACTTTACATAATGTGTACGATATTGATATCACGGTAGGAGACAAAGCCGGCACTTGCTCGTGATAACATGAATCAGCACATAAATTCACTTATAGGAACTCTGCGTTGTAATTAATGGGTAACATTTTTTCCCGTCAGGCTCACTGAGTAAAACACAAATAATTTCTATGTTGTAAATAGTCGATATTGTGACAGTCATGTTTCCCAGCCGACACTTTATAGTCAGTGCAGAAGAAATCAGTCCCCTTACCTTCGTTTGTAGCTGGACTTCCCGTTTGCACATCACTTCATCATCTGCAGGGGGGTGGGCTTCATGTGCATGATCCGTGTCTGCTGCCCCCTAAAGTATTATGCTCATACTTCAGTATTCCTGTGAACACAAAATATTTTAATATGAGTTGAGCGGCTCCCATTAAAATACTGAGCAATTTACAGTAAGCTTACTTAAACTTTAAAAGTAAATCTTTAGTATCATAAGACTTCTGTTCTTTTGCGAAACCCTAAGGAAGCATTTTTAAATTCAGGACGGCAGTTTAAAAAGAGGTACCACTTTCAGGCAACATGCACATCACAGCAGGGGATAAGTTAACTATAAACTATATGACACAAAAGGGCAAAACAGTCTCACCCTCAGGCCAACAACTTCAATTTGACAGAAACCAGCTCGGTGTTGTAAAGATAAGTTTCCACAAACTGCTTGTGTACAGGTATCAGCATTATTCTCACTTCATATGACATGATCAGCACAAGGTCTGCGTGTATCACCCTTGCCATTTTACTACAACAACACGCTTGACAAAATAAATAGAAAACCACCACATGACAAACCAGAAACATGCTAATTTTAAAATGACTGCTTTAGCAACTGTTTCTATAAAAGAAAAACATTTCTAGGTTGTGGGTTGAGGAAAGTTATGTTTTAGTGCTGACAGGCAGTTATGGAGGTTTGCCCTCCATTTCATGGTGTTTAAAAGTCTCTTATTTCATACTATTTTGGTGTTTTATTTGCAGTCTTTCTTATCTACCAGAACATGTTTGTGGTTTTGAGTTCCAAAAATCATCTCAATATAGTTTTACATCTCTTAAAAAGGTCCCATATTTCATACTATTCTGGTGTTTTAGTCCAGATGTCTGGAGGAAAATATTTTGGGGGTTTTAAGTACCAAAATCATCTCAAAATAGTTTTACATCTCCTCTCTGTTTTTTGTCTATACCACTGCATTGACATTAGAGACCCTCTTCTGAATGGGTGACTGTTTTCTGGGTGAAACAGACCCAGGCCAACCTCAGCTCTTGTAGCTTGATAGCTTAATGACTGAATAGTAGGCACAGAGAAGTTGGCTTTAAGGACTTTTGCCAAAAAGCTTTTTCTTTCTTTTTTCTTTTTTGAACAGAATCCATCCCTTTTCCCAAAAGCCCTGAAGGTAAACTTCTCCCAAAACCAACAGAATGAGTTTGTGACATCACAAACTTACAGAACACCAAACAGCACCATTGATAATAAAGTCTGTGTGCATTTCCATTCATGGCCGGAGCTTTTTGATACTTTCCCAGTATTCATACAGCACCCAAATATACGTTAGTATCAAAAGAGAAGTGAAAACCTGCATTTATTCAATATGGCACCTTTAAACTTGCTGTGCTTGCATTTGCATTTGTGTTTGCAGCTCTTAGCATTAATGGCAAAAAGTCAAGGCTACACAAAACATGAAATAAAGCATCTGTATCACCATTTCTATCTGATAATAAGCAAACTTCAAAGACAATATCGAGGCGTTTTCTTACCTTTGTGGCAACAACTTTTGTGGTCTTCTGCCAAATGTTTGCCACAAGGATCTCCTACCCAGTCATACTTCCTGGTTGTACCATGTTTGAAGAACCAGTGTGGGGGGCGGGAGGGGGTGCATATGTTTGTCTTTAATTCAAGTTGTGTCTTTGGCCCTGCAGGTTAAAGAGCTGTTTGACAAGGTAATTTCTTAGATATTTGTGAATATAACTGTTTAAATTGTGTAGAATCTATGTGGCCAAAATTAGTGTGTTTGTTTTCATGGTGGACTCCCCTACTAATGGTGTGGTTCACTCCAATTCCATACTGTGAGGTACCTGGAGTTATATAAGGGATGGTTGTGTGAGTTGTTAGAGGACTCTGTATGTCCACTTACAAGCATTAAAAAAATGGGTGCATCCAGAAATCAGCAGACTTGGTTTTTTTTAATTTTTTTTTTTTTTAATTAAATCTTGTTCACTAGTTCAAGAATAGTTAATAAGGGTGAAAATTCAAGGACACATTTGGAGCATTTGTTTGATGTTAAAAACATCAGCTTGCAGTAGGTTAGAATTCCCCTTATCATTATGAACAATTGCACTATACTTTTTAATTTTTAATTTTTTTATTTTTTTATTTTTTTAAAAGGGCCAAATGTTTAATCATCCGCAGCTGAAAATAGTACCCAACAAATGCACTATTTATTTCTGTTCTGAGTGTCAGAGGAGGTAATAAGTACTAAAGTAGTGAACGAATGACGCTTTTTAGTGTGAGTATTTCTTGACATCATCAAACATAGCATATTTTGATCTTAAAAAGTGGTGATCTGTGAAACTCTCCCTGAGCATACAACAACAACAACAACAAAATCCTTTACCAAGAAACCCAACACTCATAAGGGAATCAGCCAAATGTCTCAAACTGTCCAGTGGCTGCCTATTTTACTTCCTTCCTTCTTGAATATTTATATTAACACCACAGCGTAAATCTGATGAGCTGTATACACCCACGTTCAGCACCCAAAGTCAAATATGTTATCATTGTTAACGTATCTTAATTTATATGGCCTGAAGTCAGCTGGAGGATTTTAATTCTGAGCGATACAACAAGCCACATCCATGCAGCGCTGCAAATTACACTTTGATTTATGGAGCTGAAGATTTATTACAAAACATTGTATCACACAGTCAAAAGACAATTTAGTCAATAGGTGTGTGCTGCTGCAAGCCCAAGTACAACAGCATGAATTACTATAATTATATGTGTCCTGAGAAAATGATGTTATTACCTCCGAGACTCTGTCTCAGTGATTCTGACAAAGCTGAGACATGACAGTCATTTTGGGATTAGTGACCGTGCTGAGTCATAGCTGCAGAGACTTCGCAGACTGGTTAAAGAAAGCTGTGGGTGGCTGAGTGAAGAATGCAGCCGACTATATGAAGGATCTGGTTGAAGATACTTTATTTATTTTGAAGAGTGGTCTGACTTTGTAACTTGTCTGTCTCCTAACAGCAGTTAAGGAGACAGTTAGAAAAAAAAAAACATTTTCCTGGGAAAAAATTCGCTCTCTTTGAGACTCCCACTTGTTGTTGAGAAGTCACTACTTAAATCAGACCGAGTGACAGAAAGTGGTAAAAGTTGCTCCCTCCCAGCTCATCCAAATATGGTCACTTCTGCCTCCAAACTGCTCCGAACTAGCAGGATGGCGACGGACGAAAGGTCAAACTCGAGGCTTCATAACGGCAGGACAAAAACCGATGGGTGACGTCACTGTTGGTTTGAACACATCAACACAGATTCCTTTATGATGAAAATAAAAGAACGCCTCACCTACCCCTCTAATCACCCGGCAAGTCGACACGTACCAGGTCAACCCATCCAGACCCGTTCATCTCCGTTCTCTCGAGGTCGAGTCATCTGTTGCTCATAAGGGAGAGCGGGGTTTTCCATTAATTGCTGGGTTGGCGGTCCATATGCCGAAGAGTCCTTGGGCAAGACACTGAACCACAACTTGCTACCGATGGCGGACGGGCACCTTATATCGCAGCTCTGTCAGCGAGAGAGTGTCAGCGAGCAGCGAAATTGTAGCCCGCCAAGGTAAAAAAAAAAAAAAAAAAAAAAAAAGCACTAGATAAATGCAGACCATTATCGTCTGTTAATGGGGGTCCATAGTCAGCTCAGGAAAACCAACTCCTGAGTCTCCTTCTCCGCTGCCACTAAATATCAAGACGTCCCAGAGCAGCCTGAGCAGAAGAACCATTCCACCCTATATTATTCATCCTTATCACATGATTCATTAAACCTTGTAAACGTCATGTTGGTATGGTGTGGTCCTTGCTAGCGAAATGTTTTTTTTGCAGGTTCTGGTAGATGACATATAATCTCTTATCACTATTAGATCAAGATTGGTCATTTAAAATTTGTTAGAGAATAACTGAATAAATAAATGTCCCAATGAAGCGTTGGTCCAATGATCACGATGTATTAACATGCAATGGATCATTTGGAGAAGAAAGGAGAATTTGTGCATAGTGCATACCAGATAACAGCCAAGTCCTTGTTTTGATTAAAGCAGACGGACTCCATGCATGATCAGAAATGAACTATTTCTCCTACTTCTTATGTCATATAAAGTATTACAACTACCGGCTTCGTTGGTTCATAAAAGTCTGAAGTTCTGGAGATACGTGGTTTTCGTGGGACGGCCACATTTGTAATAAATGTCTGTATTAAGGAAGCTTCTGCTGCCGACTCTTTACATCGCTGCGGATTCAGCGAGACATCCTTCACTGCAGTCCTTCACATCCCACACGATAGATGTTTTCCTCTTTGCAACAGAAACTCCTTCTGACATGTTGTCTTTTAAATCAGGGAGGACAGCGTGAAACTGCTATTCATCACCTAAACAGACAACAATGTGTTTCTGTTCACACAAATGAGAACAGTCAGCGATTGTCCGGTCGTTGCTGCCGCGCCACGTGGGGAGCGTTCAAACGGGTGCATTTGATCAAATAACAAATGTCATACAAATGTCTCTGCAAATGTTAAGCTCCCGGTTACTTCTTGGCACCGAGTGCACACTGTGATTACTATCAGCGGTGAGTCTGCAGCGAGTCCCAGAACAGACAAACATGCTAAACGCAGGCCTGCATGTGCACTCACCCTGGAGGGCTCTGAAGCAGACTTAAGTCAAGACCGACTTTGGATGACCTTGTTATCTTTATTTGCCGGTATCAGGTTGCAACGGCCAGTCGGCCCAGTCCTTTCCCCACACGGCCGGGGAGTGAAACTGCAGCGCAGAGGAGGCTGCTATCATGCACGGCAGCTACTTGGAAAAAGCCCAGAAAGCCTCTCTCCTGCTCGCGGTTTTCTTTTCTCACTCGTTAATGAAAACTCCACTCCGTCTCTCTCTTTCTCCTCTTGTCGCTCTCAGGGGCACGAGACATTTACGCTGCATGGGGGAGAATTATTATTTTTCCATCTCAAGGTCTGCACACAAAAAAAAAGAAGAAAGGAAAAAAGACATCCCCGACCCAACCTGCCCACTCATCTGTTCCCCACTCGATCCCTTTTCCACTCTTTTCTCGCTCTCTCTCTGTCATTTACTCCCCTCTGCAATCTCTGATCCCCCATCAACCGCCCCCCGACTTTCTCTGCTTCATACTCATTCCTTCTGTCTCCCGGTTGCCTGTGTGTGAGGGAGAGTGTGTGTGTGTGTGTGTGTGTGTGTGTGTGTGTGTGTGTGTGTGTGTGCAGGCTGGACTGCTGGCGGTGCAGAATTAGTAGGTGAAGCTGAACACGGATTAAGGAGCCAGAATCCAGGGAGTTCACTAATGGGAGGGCTGGCTTGGCTGCCTGCTGCTTCTGGCTATCAGCTGAAGCCAATTATCTGAAGGAGCCACATATGGCCCAGTCTGGCCCAGCTCGGCCTTACAGGAACGGCTGTCTGGTCACTGAGAAAGCAGCCCCCCTCTCCCCCCTTCCTCAGAGGGGGAGGAGGAGGACGTGAGGGTGGCTTGCAGTTCGAGAGGCTTGTAAACACCGAGACATCTCAATTAGTTGGTCAACAGAAATTAGATAACGAGTTTTAGTGTTGATAGTTTTGGAAAAATTCCCAAACATTCACTGATTCCAGCTTCTCAGATTGCCCTGCAAATTGATTATCTTTGGGACTCAGGACAAGACAAGGAAGTCGCCACCTTTGGTTCTGATAAACTGGAGTTTCGTGCAAATTTAATGCAAGGTGCTCACGTGCCATCGGGAGCAGCTCGGGGCTCAGTGTCTTGCACGAGGACACTTCAGCATGTGGACGGGAGCCCAAAGCCGCCAGAGCCGTTGACAGAGCCAGTAGGTCACTGAAACATTGACTGGAGGTGTCGGGAAGAGAAAAATTCCTGTCTGTAACTCCAAATTTGTCCCATTTCATATGTAAAAGTCCAACTAATGGCCGCAGTTTTCACAACCCAATTCATGTGTTGGCATCCACTGCGCTATACTCACTCCTGAAGCTACTGGAGACAAGACAGAGGAGACACACAATACAGAGACAATGTGGTTTGGATCAGCGACATTAAAAACAACTTGGATTCCCTGGTATTGTCTCCAGCTTTGCAATTGTTTTGCTGTAGCAGTTTGAGGGGTGGCTGCGCGGGTCAGCGTTGTACGGTCTAACTCACAACAGATGCAACCATTGTCTACTTTTGGTCAGAACTTGACTATAGAAATGAATAAACCAGGGGTGGGGAGAGGGGGGGGATCATGATATATGTCGAACTTGAAGCATGTGCGTATGTGTGTGTGTGGGCCCGGATGGCCTTCACACATGCCGGCAAAACAATGTGAAAATTTGACACATTATATAATCAGATGCAACTTAATGGCTCGTGAGAGTTATGTTACCATGTCGGTGGGGGCCTAAAAGAAATAGGGAAAAACTGAAAATCTTAGGAGCAGCATCCTGTGATCCAGCAATGTCATCTGAAAATAACATTACACGGTAACTACACAAAACACCAGTCACACGACCAAGTCAGTCTGAGAGGCTTTTTAGACCAAGGACATCAAAAGATGGAGAATTTGTGCTATTTAATTTGAGACAAAAGTCATCAAAAGGTAGATTCCCCTATATTTCACAGGAAACAGGCAACGTGCTCTAATTTTAATAACCTGGACTCCCTCACGCAATCCATCACAGCGGATTGAACACTTCAATAATAGATAAAACAAAATAGATAAATTTGGGACGACAACTTAAACCTAAAGTCCAGCATAACTAGGACTGGAAGTAGCTCACTTTTGGCTTATTCCTGTCACATACAAACCGTCAGCTTTTCAGGAGTTTGAGAAGAAGATTGAAGTTCCTTTCCCCTTCAAACGGTGTTTTCCCATTGTGCCCCCTTTCACAATTATTACTACAGGGTTTAGGTTATGGTCAGGCATGGCAGGCATGACTGGTTGGGGTCAGCTTAAAATAATGGGAAACACATACGAACAAAGGGAAAGAGATTTCAAGTAAGTGCGGTAACTTCCGGGAGTCTCTGCTGGTTGCCCGTCTCCAACATGTTAGCAACAATACCTCACGACATCGCTGAGAATTGAGCAAAGAAAAAGTCAGGCCCATAAACCCCAATACGCCTTTTTTTTTACATGATGGTCTTTTTTACAGATTTGTGGAGGTTCTGGCAGGTGGATTTCGTACCATTGGGACAGTGCTAGCCGTTTCCACGTACTTTCAGTATATGTGTGAAGTTAACTTGACTGGCTGTGCCACCCGTTATTAGGTCAAAATAATACACCCACCAAACCACTACAGGATACCCGTGTCAATGTCACGTTTTGCTCCATTTGGGTGGCTTAGATTTAGGCACCAAAAACCGCACGAGTAGGATTAGGAAAAAAACTACTTGGGTCGGGTTTGGAAACAATTTTATTTTTTTTAGCTACAACAAGAGTTCATGAGGAAATATCGTTATCGTTTTTTTTACACCTTTACGTGAACAGAAAAAACAAACCAACCATAATTTCTCATTATTTATGGATTCAGATTTGCCCCCCCACCAATGAGCATCTTGAGAAGAAGAAGAGCATCTTCCGCAAAGTTCGGAGCGCAAGCGAGGACAGGGGGAACGGATAGTTGCGACATTGCCCTCCTGATTTTTCTTTTACTGCCTTACAATCTTTTTCTTGCAGATGGCCGTCCAGTCAGGAGAAACACGGCAGCGCTATCGGACCCAATCCGCTACCAAATCGTAAATCAAATAAATCCCCTCCCTCCCCGCCTACTGGCTGTGACCCCCTTCCCTCATTTCGCTCCACTCTCCGGAGCCAAAACGAGAACATGTGGTCTGGTGAGGGACTGACAAGGTGAAGTATCCTCTGCAGAGCAGTTACACTCCATTTTAATTCCACGTGTGAAAATAAACACACGAGACACACACACACACACACAGTGAAGCAAAACCTGCTTCTCCGATCTGTCTCGGTGAGTGATGGAATCTAACAGGAGTGGGGGTGACGTGAAATTGATACAGCGTGGTATCGCAATACACAAACCAATCTTTTATTGTACAAATAAATTAAACAAATTTGTCAGGTGCAAGCCACATTCATGACAGGTTTTTATGACATTGTTGGTCAGTCTTTCCGCCTGACAATCTGGTTTTGCTGCAATAAAAATGACTGGAATAATATAAAGAGACTGAAAAATATTTGATCAGATGAAGCATATGTTGTTGATACATTTTTCTTTTGGGGACACAAGTTGTTGTTGAAAACAAGACAGTTAATCGCAATATATGTTGTCGCACTATCAAGCATATTGCAAAAGGTTTCAAATTAATAATATTATTATTGTACCGTGACTTAAATATTGCTCTAGGGTCATATTCTACAAAGTCTTTAAAAGTCCTAATTTAGTTGAAGAGTATGTGCAGAGCTACATAATTATAAATCAATTACAGGGACAATACAGTTACAGAAAATCCAGGTTTTATTCTCACAGAAAGCTGGTACAAAACACGGAAACAAAATAAAAATATCTAAATAGATTTTAACAGATTTGATTTGAGGCAAAAACAGAATATCAACATGTGGAAGACAAAATAAAAAATAAAATTTAAGAAAGGATTCATTCTTTGATTGAGCGGAGATTAAACTGAAAACAGAGAAACTAGAAAAGCTGTGAGGAGTATGATCAAACTTTCAGACCAAAGAAAGACAAAAACATTACATGGAAAGTGCAATTTTGTCAATAAACTTTGCCATTTTGATGTCTCGTTTTGACAATCCTCCACAGTCGTGTGTAGTCAATGTGATCTGGACCTGCGAGGACACAAAGCAATAACAGGTCAATCAACAAGATCATTATTTTTTTTAATTTTTTTTTAAAGAAAATCATCTTACAGAGAAATATTTTTGGAAGAATTTATACGAAATAATGCAGAATTATATAGAATAATATAGAATTTAAATAATACGAAGACTCTCTGCTGGTCCTGTGACGGCAGATTACTTTTTTTACGCATGCTGGTAGAAGCATAATTGAGTGTATCAATTGTGCCTCATTGCTTTCTGCTGTTGACATACAAGCTTATTTTCATGGGTAGTGCAGCGTCTCCAACTGTGGTGTGGTTTGCTAGACACGGCCAGTGAGGACAGGTTTTGGTCTCTGCGGAGACATTTCTGCGACGACAAGACTTGAGCAAGCTGCCGACACGCCACAAACTCTCGAGAGAAAAAAACTGAAAACTTAATTTCACCAAATAAACTTAAGTCTTTCTTTAAGTCTGTGATCCACAGTGACAGATATTGTCTTGTTATTCGCCTCCAGAAGGTTGCATTGAAATATGGAGGGTCCTGTTTATGGGCTACGCCCACTAATGTTTGACTCGGCCAATGAGGTGACTCCCTTGAGAGCGGTTCAGGTCGAGAAGAAAAAAAAAAAAAAAACTTTGTAAACTCACAAAACCTAATACTGACAGCCAGGAAAACAGAGCAGAACATGATTTAATTTTGGAGAATATTAGCAGCAGCTCAGCGCGCAGCAACATATTTTGTCGAGGCTGAACCTCAGTCCGTGTGGGATTTGTGTGTAAGTGTCTGGTGGAAAGTGCTGTGGGGGCCCGGAGACCTGTAGCACCGTTCTACAGCCACTTTAATAAAGAGTGGATTAGGAGCGGCATTCCTTCTCAGAGCGGCCCGGTCCACCACACAGTAACTCAGTGGCTGCAGCCTAATGCGGAGAGATTTTCAGGGACTGGGTTTGTCATATCAACCACTACTTTATTCTTGAGGCAGAGAGAGTGAGCGAGAGCGTGTGTGTGTGTGTGTGTGTGTGTGTGTGTGAGTGTGCGCATGTGTGCGTGTGAGTGCTAGGGTTGTTGGAGGGTTGAGGGGAGAGATATTTGCAGAGCTTTTCACAAGAAAAACGATGGGATTATAGTGTGAGGCTGTTGCTTTTTTTTTTTTTTCTCCCGTTGGCTCTCCAGAACCAGCGATGATTGTTTGACATGAAACAATCTGACTTTATCCAGGCTCCATTGATCTCGGTGTGTCTGTAATTTGTTACAAACCGACCGTAGCATTGAGAAAACGTCAGTGACTCAAGCATCTCTGTAATGGATACTAAACAAATGCAGCGCTGTGAACGGCTCCTCGGTTACAAAGTGTGATTTGGGCTGTAATGTGGAGAAAGGTATTACCTTATTATAAACATTGAACCATTCTGGGTGGTGGTTCATCTTCTCTGCCTGCAGAGCCACTCGCGACATGAAGCCAAATGCCTGATGGGAAACAATCAACGATCAATTAGAAACAATTCAGGAAGTGGATTTCTCTTTAAAAAAAAAAAAAAATACTGTAAACTTACCATAAAATTGCTTCCTTATCCGATTCCTTTTTTTTACTTTTACATCTAGTCTAGCTTCCTTAATATAACTCAGGATGGACAAAATATGAGAAACGCCTTTAAAATGATCATGAAGTTAAATGTCAACGTAGACTGAACACTATAACTCATAATGGTTGGATTTATCGCAGGACTGTTTCAGACAGCATTATTTGAACAAGGAAGGTGTAATAACTTTGATAAACTGAGAGTCAACATACACGTTCAAAGCCGTCAGCATTTGCAGCAGCGCACTTGACACAAAAACATCTCCTTTTTTTTTTCAACCGTAGCAAAATAAGGTAACACTTTACTTCCAGTGCCTCTAAAAAGTAGTTATATGCAGTTGGAAAACACGTAATGAATGGTTTACAACACACAATAATGTAATTGTATGCCGCTATAAGGACATTAATAGGTGTTAATTAATATACAGTATTAGTCATCGACTATAATTTCTCCTTTCAAGACACTATTTTATATTTTTACCCGTTTTTACTATATTGTCCTTCATCATGGGTTCATACACCAGCCTCCGATAATGGGTAGCCACAGGAGGAGTTAAAATGATATCTTCTGAATACAACATTATGTGTTACGAACTTATTTTTTATGTTTAAATACTGCACAATAAGATCATAAAAATGCAAATGGTAAAAAAAAACAAAAAAACTGGCCAACACAAAGCAAGTAAATATTTAAGTACTTTAAATATTAAAACACCCCCAAAAAAAAAAAAAAATCCTCCTGAAAGCATTCTTGCAAAATGTTGGTGCTCTATCACAATAAATGCTTCGTAGAGCCGCGGCATTGATTTGACTTTTGCTAATACGTTCCAAAACCAAATCATATTTAGTTCAAAAACCACAGAAAACATTCATATCCGAGAAGCTAAACGAAAGAATTCGGTTGATTTTCCTTAAAAAAAAAACAAAAAAAAAACAACTTAAGATTCTCTGGTGATAGACTAATCAATTAATCGATACCTAATCGTTGCTGTTTTTAAAGGTGCGAGTCCCCCGCTGTAAAAAAAAAAAAATATACGCAGCAGCCGACATACAAGGAGCAATGCTGCCATCTGAGGCACAGACGAGTAAAAGGCTGCGTCTCCGCATGTAGAAAACCTTCTCGAGTGCGCGTTCGTCCGCAGCCGCACCGGGACCCGACAGCATGCGCGCGCGCGCTGAGGGACACGCACGCTCTTCGCATTTCGAGTTTGGCATGTGGCTCTCTCCAATCACGAGCCATCCAGGGAGTGATTACGGTTATTCTAACTATCTACAAAGAGGAGAGTGAAATCCCTCGTCATGCTCACTGTGAGGAGAGAAGAAGGGGAAAAAAAAAAAAAAAAAAATCAGGTGGACCTATTTCAGAGCAATTTCCCACTGCAATCTCAATTAAGCCCCTAAATGCTTCCTCTCTGCCTAATTAAATCAACTGAAATGCCATTGTTTACGGACCGTGGCTGCGGCCCCATCCACCACCTGACATGACGAAACAGAATTACGCTCGCGGAGGAAATTGCGTTTAGCCCTTTCAGCGTGTTGTAACCAATTTCTGAGACGGCCTGTTGGGTTCCCCCGTGCGGCGCGATGCGTGTAACACGATCGGCAGCTTGATCAAATTGGTTATCAAGGAAAACCGT
The DNA here is from genome assembly GCF_029030835.1 of Brachyistius frenatus. Classification (NCBI taxonomy): domain Eukaryota; kingdom Metazoa; phylum Chordata; class Actinopteri; family Embiotocidae; genus Brachyistius; species Brachyistius frenatus. The sequence continues at coordinate 2,808,351 of NW_027210604.1, forward strand.
CTCCCGATCAATTTAAGTAATTGGCATATTCCTGCAACTTGACCCCGCTGGCACCAATTTTGGAGAGCGAGGCGGTCTGCTTTCTCTCCGTTTTCATTGGCTCTAATGGAGATGGTTAAGCAGCCTGTCATGTCAGGTGTTGTCCAAACATGTCCTCGCTCTCTCTCTCTCTCTCTCTCTCAGAGCCGAGCAACACTGAGTGACGGGGTCAAAGGAATCTGCGTGAACACTTTACGGTTCCTGCACATTTCTAAACAAAACGCCCCCCCCCCCCCTCTAAAACTCACTTTTCATCACGAACTCTGTTGTGGAACAGAAATTCACCCCTCGGCTTCTCCAGACACTCCAGACCTGCTAAACCACGGCTCTGAACATGCAGCAAAGTGTTACTTGCGCCAACACTCGAACAAATCGTTTTCATTTTTGTTCCTTTTTTTGGGGTTTTTTTTTTTTTTTTTTTTTTTTTTGGTCGCCGTCACCGGTACCAAATCACAGATTTTCTGTGGTGGATCTGAACAAGTGCTCGTTCCCTCTCAAAACGTAACTCTTAGATTCAAACAGCTGGCTCACTCGCCTTGAGGTGAACTGTGACTTTGGTGTTTTGGCATCAACGGAGACAATAACCATGAAGCGACATGAAACTGCTGTGACGTCATCCTTTGATGTGACACACACACACACACACACACACACACACACACACACACACACACACACACACACACACACACACACACACACACGAACACACGAACGTTGGAGGATGTGAAGCGGAGGCTGTTCTTGATTCTCGGCATGAGGCTGTTTGTTACACCGAGGAGACAAATTTGTTTGTTTGTGTTTTTTTTTGAGGAGGCTGAAGGCAGCAAGACAAAAGACTGCTGAGGGAGGACAAAACAAAACAAAACAGGAGAGTTTGGGAAAAATACTACGTCAGATTTAATAATGGCGGGTTTGTGCAGGACGACCCGTGTCGTGCGCACGGCGGCGCAAAGACTGCGACGGTTCTCTCTGACCAATCGGCGGTCCGCAGCGTTTTCGCGTCGCTTTTTTTTAGTGTCGACTCGGCTCGTTTGGAACCGCGAGAGGTGGTGAAACCAAAAAGTGCTGCCGGGTACTATCCCCAACTTGAATCGGTACCGGCGGTGGAAAATGGGCTATAAATACTGACGTTCTGACGGGTCTGCAACTGCAAACATCTGCGGCCACATCTGTATGATACCGAACTCGCCAGCGTCCGGACCGATAACTGATCACGTCAGTACAGTTTTAATTCATAAAGTATATTTTTCTTCCAAAGCGAGTTCATGGCATGAAGTTTGTCAATGATTGAGAACAAATGCTGCATCGGTATCCAAATAAGTGCGTTTGGCTTTCCGACAGCGCATCAAACCCAATCGGAGCTGATGCTTATTACACAAAAATTCTAAGTGCTGCATAATAGAGTGAAAAATTACACGTCCCCCTGTTTAGCTGCACTAATATGCAAACGAATGACAGAGAAACATGTATTTCTGGAGAGAGAAGAGAACGTGAAACATAAGATGACAGTTGCGCAACGTGAACCCTGAGAAAAGACTCCGTGTCCCAGGAAGACAAAAAAAAAAAAATGAGCAGAGGAAAAAAAAAAGCAGCACAGACAGCAGTAATCTCTCACTACAAATGAATTGGGAGTTGAATGTCCAAAAAGAGGCGAAACCCTGAAAAGGCCTGATACGACGGTGGCCTACGTCGGCCTCCTCCCCGCGGGTGGAGGTCCCTCGGGGCGAGGGGGGGGGGGTCAGTAAGCGGAGCGGCGGGACGACGATGCGGGCGAAGTGGCCGTGTCTGTCACCGGCAGGTCGTCGCCGACACCCTCCACCTGGGCCGAACGGAAAATAAGAAAAACCACCCTGCACTCCCGCCCCGGGGTCTCGTGTCAATCGAAGTCAAGGGCTCCCCCCCCCCCCCTCTCAGAGCGCTTTGTTTACCCCGTTCGTATTGTGCGGGGGCCACACTTCTCGAAGCCGGCCCGGCGGCTCTCCATCCTTGCAGCCGGCCGACCAGCCAGCCGGCCGGCCGACCGGCCCAACGGGCCGCAGCTGTCAGAATCGGATAATTTGACGTGACATTATGCAGGCCCCCGTCTCAAATAATCAGAAACACCCGACAGCATGACCCCTCTCCCCCACACACTTTTTTTTTTTTAGGAGCCATTTTGGTGCTATTACAGCATGATTGTCATACAACGCTGGCTAAGACAATTTGACGTCGGAGCGGAGTGGTGCTCTCTCTCTCTCTCTCTCTCTCTCTCTCTCATTGCGGCTGTGGGCTGGAATACAGGACTCAGTTTCAAACACATGTGTCTGTTATTTACAGATCGGCTTTCCACCGCCGCGCGGTCCAAGGGCTTAGAAACGCCTGCTCTGCCTTGCCAGGACTAAGTGCATGCAGATTGTGCCCACCCCTCGCCTCTGCCTCCCGACAGGACACACATTCACACCGATGCATGTGCAGAACGTACACATGCTCGCCTGTGCGCGCCGACGCGCGCGCACACACACGCATGAAGACGCGCCCGCCCGCCCGCCGCGCCACGACGAAATACCCGCCGATTACCCCGGCGAGGCCCATCATCACCCTCAGCGCTCGCCTCCTGGGAAGCCTACGCCTTTCCTCCGCAGCGAACAAAAAAAAAAAAAAAGCAAGAACGCCACGATTTCACTTGATGATGATGATGATGATGATGATGATGATGATGATGATGTTGACCACACCTCTTATGTCTCACTTCTCTCCTTTCCCGAAACGCCAGATTCCAGCTGGCCGGACAAGGCTGCCCCGCCGAGTGTAACTTAAAAGGAAAATATCAAATAATTACAAAGCGAAGCTGCCAGCGCTGGAATTCTTTCACGGAGCAGAGAGAGGTCGGCCGGGTAACATCAGAAGCACCCCTCTTCTCAAAACGTGCGTTCTTAAAAAGGTGCGGAGACGATCCGCGCTCTGCCGCGCCGTGAGCACTCGTTCGGCGGCCGACGTCGCGTGCAGAGACGAGTCGTCGCGCGGCGTCGGCTCCTATTTAACGGAACGAGAGTCGCGCGACGCCCGAGCGCGCCGGTGAGGTCAACCCGCGCAGGCCCCCCCCCCCCCCTCATTAACAGCGGGGCTTTACCGGCGGGGAGGAGGTGGGGGGGGACTTAAAAAGACACCGGGCCCGTCAGAAGACAGCCGACGTCTCGGTTTACCCGAGGTCCGACAGGCAGATTATCTAACCGCCTCCGCTTCGCGGGTGCCACACCTCGCCGCTTCCCTGCAGCCATTTTTTTTCGTCTGGATCATTTGGAACAATTTGGAGCATTTTCTCGCTTGAAATTTTGTCGTCGTCCCCCCCCCCCCCACACACACACACCTGATTCGGATCTTTTGTCAAATTGGAACACCGAAACGTTGACACGCTGTGAAAGCCGGAGATGCACTGGGGACCATATGGGAACGGTGTACTCGGACGCGCACCGACACGCAGTCGATACAGTCGGCCGTTCAATTGTTGAAACGGTTTGCATGTCAAGAGGAGGAATCACTTCAAGGGCAAGGAGCTCGACAAGCTAATGTCAGTGAAGTGGCCAAATTAAATCGTCAGTGAGACCTGTGTGCATTCATGCCGTGTGCGTGAAGCGTGAGGGAGGGAGGGAGGGGTGTGTGGGGGGGGGGGGCAGGCTCTGGGAGTCTGGTTTACCCAGGGGCTCAGTTTTAGTTGTAGGACAACTTATTCAACACAAAGCACACCAAGGACCATAACGAGAGGCAGAGGCTTGGGGGGGGGGGGATTTGGAGTGTGTGTGTGTGTGTGTGTGGGGGGGGGGGGCTGACTGAATATAAAAAGAAGTGGGGGAGGAAGGGGGTGGTGGGGGAGCGGAGCGGAAGGAGCAGAGGGAGCCGTCTGAGCGCAGCACCGCTCTGCTGCTCAGAAATATGGCAGCAGCTGCGTCGGCTTCACAATTGGACCTCAAGTCCAGAAGCTCCGTCTCCCGGTGCTCGACGCGACGCGGTTATCGTCTGCGGTGAACCGCAGGCTTCGGCGTGTCGTTTTATCTCGAGTTTGTGCCATTTGCTTTTTAGCCACAAATGCGACGAAAGGTCGTGAATTCGGGAAACGTTGTTTTCCATTTCATTTATTTTCGAAAATGACTTCCTAATGTGGGCTCAAGGCCGTTTGGAAAGCGGCCTTCTGTTGTCCATCTTCACCACGGCGTCAGCATTTGAAACGTACGAGCTGGTTTTCAAGTATGACGTTGCCCCGTCAGACGTGCGCGCACGTATGGAAGTTACTGGAAGGCCTGGAGAACGTGAACGCAAGCGACAAAACACCGACTGGAGACATAAAGCCGAGTGATAAATGCGAATATGTGCTCTTGTTGGTGAAATATTTGATCATATTGCTTAATACGGGAAAATGTCCCATCAAACCATGTATTTTTTTTTTTTTGAATCCTTACACACCGTCAATTGAAAATATAATTTACATCTACCAATTTTAACCCGGTAAAATGGAAGGAAATTCCGTTTAATGCTAAATTTTAATGTGCATATTAATAATATTCATGATACCGGTTTGGTACGTGGCGTAGTTAATATCTGCAATAGTTTCCGATATAACATGAATTATCTTACCTAAATGAAGTTGGTAAACTTAACCGTAAACTAACTGGTAAAAAAAACCATTTTTAAATTTTTTTTTATCGTCTATTACATGTTTGATTGAGAAGTCGACACATTTTTAGAGAATCAAAACGTTTGTAAAATGGTGGAAAACCATCCTAAATGTTAAATCTACGAACTGATTACCAGACTAATAATCTCCACACTTATCATAAAAACGAACTCTCGACCTCAACGACCTCCTCACTGACGGACATCTTCTCCCCCTGCGTGTTTAACACCATGAATAAGGACAGGTTAAGACGCAGCGGATGCAAACAACCCCCCACCCCCCCCCCCCATACTTTGGTTTAACAAAAGAAATAACAAGCGGCCATTTTTCCATCCGACGTGCAGCTTCTGAACGTTTTGTTCCCACCGCCGCCCGGCTGAATGTTTGCGGGGAACGGAGGAATGCCACCGTTGTCAACCTCAGCTAGCGCAACACAACAGTTGAGCATGTCCAGCTCACCTCTTCCTATACGGGACGCGTCTTAAGGCTGCACCCGCCTCGCTTGTGTCGCATGAATGTTTCCACTTCATCCCCTGAAATGTATAGCAGATGGTCATCTGTAAACATGCGTAGCGTAAAGCTCGGCACGTAAACAACATCAGCGACTGCATCTTAAAAACATGCACTATTCCAACCAAAATGTATAGTATTAAAGACGCGCGCGCACGCACACGCACACACACACACACACACACACACACACACACACACACACAGATGTTTCCATGTATGATTGCAGGGATTCTCACTGACTAAAGTGACTGCAGAAAGAGGATTTCACCTCTCAAACCCGATTAAATGCGCTGGACTTGACGAGGAAAATAACTCCCATTTACATCTCAAGACTACTGCCACTAACGACGCACTGTGTGCCCACATGCCGCAGATAAATTACTGAGCCGGTTACGGCGGCATCATAACACTTTCCACTTGCTGTAATCAAAGGAAAATAAACTTTAAATTTTTTTTTTTTTTTTTTTTTAAAAAGCGAGTCCAGCTGTCATGTTCCTTTAAAGTTCATTCACAGCTCAAGAGTGTCTGTGTGCAGCATGTATTCGGCACCACTTCAACCGACTGCCACCGCCGATAGACACGTTAAATGGGTACGTCTCTACCGCCCCCTGGAGACCACAAGAGGACCTGCTTCGAGACGCACACGCACACACACACGCGCACACATGTACCCACGCACACACACACAAAAAAAAAAGAAGGGGATTTGTTATTCTCATTATAAACTCTTGGGGATCTGATTTCCTCAAGCCCATCATTCGTAGATAAGTGGAGAATGGAAATCAGCCAGCATGTCGCTCCTCATCTCCATTCCCCTCCGGTAAAAGCCCTTTAAGAACAGCCATGAAAAACGAGCTAGAAAAAGAGTTTGCGAGAATACATCAGAGAATTGGAGGGGTTGTCTGGAGAGAGGGAATAAAAGAAGGACAGAGAGACGGACGGAGAGAGTTGCCAACATGTCAAAATTGGAACAACGTGAGCTCTCGTTCCCCAATAACGGGGAGGGGGGGGGGGCACAGACAGAGACAGAAAGAAAGGCAGAGATACGGAACTAACAACAACAACAACAACAAAAAAGGAAAGCAAAAAGCACATCTACCAGCAGGAATGATGGGGTTGTTAGTGGTTTGCGAACCAGATGAAACATTTTAACCAATTTGATTGTTTGTGAAAGAAATCATTCTGATCAAAAACCCCAATTGCTGCCAACTGGCCGCCTGGCGTGTCTCAGGGTAACGCAGCCTGACGTGTCGGGGGTAAGAGGAGAGGCTTTGGAGCCGGGAGGCGCAGAGGGGAGGCGGGGAAGGGGGAGGTCAGCGCTCGCCCTCCGACTTCAAACACGGGGAAGTGTAAAAACAGACTATTTTAGGGGCTAAAACAACTAACGACAGGATTAGAGGAAGTCCGCTAAGTGGCCTTGAGATGTTGCAGTTTACTTCGCCCGACGCAGCGGCTGAGCTAAAGTAGGGAGCTGCTTACCAGTGATGTGCCAAAAAAAAAAAACATGTAGAAAAAGATCTTTTTAGTGTTTATTTAACCCCAAGAAGAGGTTTAAAAAAAAACAACAACAAAAAAAACACTGCGAGCTGCCACGTGGGACACAACAACTATGACCGAGACAGTAAACAGGAAGTAACGTGATTAGTGTTAATAGGTTTCATAAATGTGCAATAAACCACGTCAGCGCTGCAAGTACAAATCTGCGGGACGACTCATCCGAGGTGGAATATTCTCACGTAAAAAGGTTCACACTGCTAGATTTCTGTTCTGGAGCTCCAACCGACCGTTACAACCGCCCTGTTCGTCTTTGAGGACGTCAGCCACCTGTTGTCATGTTCAAACGGGTCACAATAACACCCGAACCAGTTCCACGTGCAGAGGAAGACCGTCGGCTTCAATCGAACGATCTGGAAAACAGACAGTGAAGCGACTTCAGAACATCGGGGGGGGGGGGGGGGGGGGGACACGGAAACTCCACGCAGAAAGGCGACAGTGCTAACCGCTGCGTCACCGTGCCAACGGGAAAACACGATGTTCATTAATTGAAGGAAAACTGAAAAACAATGTCTGTCAGTACCGTGGGACAAAACAAAAGAAAGCAAGCCAGCGATCACATTTTGGACACGTAGCTCTCGATGTGATAAACTTCCCATTTGGAGCGTAAGACTTCATCACAAGCATGATTTAGAATAATAAAAAAATTTAAAAAAATGCTTATATCTTATGTTTCATTGCAATATGACACTTTACACGCTTCCAATATTCCCATTTCCCAGTTTTTCACCTAAGGTACCGAAAATGCTCTCTCTTACCGATTAGATAGCAAACAGTAGGAATAAAAGTTTTACTTTGGAGATAGAAACAAAACAAACAAACAAAACAAACAACAAAAAAATCGAGTAGGAATAACCGAAAGCCGTAAAAGCGGAAAGGAACCTGCAGCCTCCGACGCCTGCAACCGATCAGAGTATAAACACAGATGAATACGCGTGTTTCTGACGGATGCCGAGTCGGCCGTGAGTCTGGCAGTCAAACAGACCTCCAGCCGGCGTACAACAACCCCCTGAAGATTTCCACTGCTACAAGAACCGGAAAAAAAAATGACAGCAGGAATAAAAGAACTACAAAGGCGGAAGCAGATGTGAGCTGCCTGTGTGTGTGTGTGTGTGTGTGTGTGTGTGTGTGTGTGTGTGTGTGTGTGTGTGTGTGTGTGTGTGTGTGTGTGTTCTTTCTTTCATGAAAAATGATGAGAAAAACCTTCTAACCAGCTGTGCAGACACGGCTGACATGATTATCACAGTATTTCTGTCCTAAATTGTGATCCCGGTGCTGAGATATAGCTACTAAATTTGAGGATATAAAAAAAAAAAAAAAAATTGCATCGACACGTTTAGCTCCTTGTCGGTTCTTTTTAATGACAGCAGATACTTAAAAGTAAAATCGGAACGTTTTTGTTGGCGGCGTGTGCTCATCTTGGAATAATTTCTTTTTTCCTTTAAATTGAATTAGCTATTGAGTGAAATCCACAAAGTTTTCTATCTGAAACAAAGACCTCTTGTATTAGACTTTGTACGTAGCGCATGTAAACAGGTAATTTGACTGCACATCTACGGTACCTTTCTACCTTTTTTAAATTTTGCCCCTCGTTCAATCGTTCACACACACACACACACACACACACACACACACACACACACACACACACACACACACACACACACACACACACACACACACACACCCAAGGTCACTTTGGCATGCAAACAATTAAGAGTCGAGGATCAGACTACCAACCCAACCCTGCAATTAGTGGATGACCTCCTACGCCCCGCCTATAAATATTACAAACGCAGTGCACACGCATGACAGAGAACAAGAAATTAGATACAGCTACCTGTAAGATACGCGAGACAACAACCTGTCAGCCTTGACTAAACGTAATCTGTCCGAACCCTTTTTTAAAATCAATGGAAGTGACGGGAAATCTCCATAACTCACAGGTCCAACGTTGACTCTAAACAAGTCAGAAGTACCTCATACACACACACACACACACACACACACACACACATATACCTGGTTAAAGGTTTTAAAGTGAAGCTCCTTGAAGATGGCGTCGCGGTTCTCCACCTCCATCCAGCCGGAAGCCCTGAGCTCCATCACCAGCTGATCCCGGTCTGCAGGGGGGAGCCAGTGGGAGTCTGACGACTGGAAACAACCACACAGAGTCGCTCGCTATTTAAAACGTCATATTTGTAAACCCAGCATTTTAAATGGTATTAGATTTCCGGTGTTTAGGGTTTGTTTATTTAGATACCTGGTCTCTGTCCTTTAATTCAAGGTGCTGATTCTGCCTTTACTGCCGGCGTGGACCCCCACCGCTTTTAAATTGCGCTTCAACCTGTTATTTACCCGAGCGCCATTTGTGCCGCGTCCGAAAGGTGGCAGTCTAGCTCCGAGAATGAGCACCAAACACATGCAAAGGGGCTACCCACGAATTTAAGTTGAGATTCTTATAGCTTTTGATATCAATATTACTAAATGATTTCCGCACATGAATTATTAACGTTAACTTCAATACCCATCCTAAACTTCGATTCAAATACTTTGTTTACTTATTTGCAAACCTGCACGATACGGATATAACCCACTCGTGCGTTTGGCAATTTTAACAATCCAAACTTCATGTCAAAATCTTCCGAGTTTATCGTAGAACTTACAGAGAAACTTCGGCTCAACGCAGTGAAGAGCACAAATGAACTCATACATTTGCAAAGTGCCAAGTTAACGTCGTCCGGTGTCATCGAACTATTGACGCCGAATTGAAGAATACAGCCGGAACAAGTCCAAAATGCGTTCATAAACTTTGATTACTTTGGATCTCGACTAACAGAAATGAATAAAGCTTAATTTGTACAGCTATTCGAGTAGAGTCTGGCGTTACGCTTTTTTTTTTTTCATTCGACAGAATGGCACGAGCTCAGTTTGGCTGTCGTCTACGTACTTGTGCAGTGCTCGTCCCGAGAGATTACGCACGCGCGCACGCACGCACACACACCTGCACGTCTTCAACCAACCCTTCAGCCTCGTATGCAGCACGTTTTTTTTAAAGATGCTTTACAAATTGCTAATGCTTTTACAAGTCGGACGGTCAACTGCAGCACTCACCATTTTAGACGAGCTGTTCCTGGAGAGCGGAGCAGGCACCCGCGGGCTGCTCTGCCGGGACAGGCGGCTGCTGCAAGGCCATAAGCTGCTCGTCCTCAGGCTAAACATTAACCCAGACATGGCCAGGCGTTTGGTCGGCGGTCCCTGCTTCTCGTCTAAAAAGCCTCTTCTGTTTGTCCTCCCCTGCCCTGTCACAACTGCACCGTAGCTGTTTAGTTCACTGCCTGATTAAAATCACACTTCTTTTCTTTTTTTTTTTTTTTTTCAATGGGAGTCTGGTTTAAGCCAAAGGGACGCACAGTGACGGGGAGGTAAATAAAACAAGCAGTAAAGCAAAGCCTCTGCTCACTGTTTGATAGAAATTACGCAACATATATATTTACAGTAATTTATTCATGTATATCCTACTGTTGAAGGCACGTCGGATTTTTAGCTGACATTTACTCTAATGTCATGTTTAAAAAAAAAAAAAAAAGTGGCTCATCTCAAGTGATTTATGGGTAAGTAACTTTCCTTTTCTGTGTTTGCTTTATGCGATCCTCCTTTTTTTTATTTGGACTTTGGCTGAACATCTATTGAAAGACAAGAGAAAAAGAACCAAAAGCCCACCGTTTTGACTTTTCAAACACCCCGGGAAATGTTTACCCGGAAACCAACGCATTGTTTTATTATAAATCGTAATGGCTCAAATGTTTAATTTCATTCAAACACCTAAAACAGAAGCAAATTAGCAATTGTTAGTACACCAAACGGTTTATCAAATAATTGTTTACATCCTTTCACGCTCGCAGTCCGTGTGCTTTTCAGTCCTGATGCTCGTGCTCCTGTCCCGGTATGAGCCAGCGGATGCTGTCCGTCCGCAGGATGGCGTACACACTGAAGCCTGTGATGAAGAGGATGGAGAAGACCAGCAGCCAGTCGATGCTCTTCACGGGGACGCCCGGGAGGGGGCCCAGGCGGTCGGAGTCCGTCACGTTTCGGTCGGGGCCGGCGTCAAACCCTGAGAACAGCAACACATGAACGTCTGTAAACTCACAGAGGGATCTACTTCAACTGTAAAAAAAATGTTTAAAAACAAAGAAAACACTAAAGTCTAAATGAGTAGCCTTTGAGTATGAAAGCTGAATTATGCATCAATGGACAAAACAAGTATATTTACGCCGTTGGATTACTTTTTAAGTGTCTGAGACTTTCTGCGCCGCACTCGCGTACCTGTCTGGTTCGCGATGAAGGAGGTGAGCGTCTCCAGCGTTCGGTCGGTGTGGTTGAAGCGAGCCATGGGTTTGGCCCCCTGGAACAGCAGGATGTTGGGCACCGCCACCGTCCCAAACCTCGTGGAGAGGCTGGCGGAGGATGGAGACGCAAGATTACAGCTTTAGGTATTTACAAAAGCCTCCTTAATACGAAGTATAATCAAACAAAACAAGAAATGTTCTTAATAAACATCATAATGGCCCGTTTTGGATTTGACTGTTTTAAAAGAGTTGATTGAAATCTGTGGTGTCGTTTTTGAGAACGAGGTTTGCGGCCATCCCGCGCCGATCTGCACTCGAAGGGGCAAAATATTACAAACACAACACAACGCAAGGCGACTCTTGCTTCCAGGTACCGGCTGAGGTTTAAATGGGCCGCAGAAACCCCCCTAAGGCCTCTTCGGTTAGGGCTTTCACAGTGGCTGAGATGACGCAAGAAAAATGTTCACCTGCTGTGCTGCGAGGCATCCAGCGCCAGGAAATGCATGCTGGGGAAGACCCGAGGTAGCGCGTTGAAGTGAGGCGCCAGGCTGGCTGAGAACTGGCACCAGGCGGTGAAGAAGAGCACCACGGAGCACTCTGTGCTGTTGGCGTTGAGGAACTCCATCAGGTCCTGAAAAGAAGTGAGGGACAGGTTGAGGTTTCGCTTAATAAACAGGAAATACTTTTTTTTTTTTTTTTTTTTTTTTTTTAATTTCGGGAGTAAAAACAGAAGCTCGTCGAGACCTCTACGACTACTACTCGCTTTTTCTTTGATGAAATGGACAAATACACTCGTTTGAGGTTAATAGCCGTGAAACTTAATTGCACTTCCACAAATGTTCCACAACATACAGGAGGATTTCTGATTGTTCTTTCGGGCCCTCGTATATATTGTACACGTGATTGTTTAGGACACTGATGGAGGATTTTTTTTTTTTTTTAAATGTGTTACATGTAAGTAGAGATACATGATGTGACGTGCGAGTCTCCGAGGGCAGCATCAATACCTGCGAAGCGTTGAGGACCTGCACGGTGAAGTTGTCCATTCCTGTGATGTTCCTCTTATCACAGTTCACCTTGTACGTCTTGGCGGTCTCTGTGGTGTTCTGCTCCTCTGTTGCCATGACGTCCGCACGCACGATGTCAAGAGTGATCTGGAGGTAAAAAAAAACAAAAACAAAATTAAAACAGAGGTAGTCAACTTCTGTACGACTTTACGTCTCACTGTAAAAATTAAATCGCATTAAATCTAAACTCCCTTTTTTTTTTTTTTTTTGGAATGACTGCTCAATGTTAAGTTCCGATGTTTACGTTTCATTTCATTGATAATTTCTTTGTTTTACACTGAGACCATAAAATAATGAAATGCCCATATTTCCGAATGCACTCAGTGTTGTCTTCAATCCGTTTCGTCCAACAACAAATCCGAGACCTGAAAGATGCAATTTACTCAAACGATCATCGCGCAAGACAAAGATAAGCAGCGAATCCTCAAATTGAAGAAACTGCAGCCGAGAGTTGAATGATGTTTATGTCTCGAAATGTACTTAAAAGGATTGATCGATTAATCTGTCGAGTTTTAGATTCTTTTTTTTTTTTTTTTTTTTTTGCTGTTAAACTATTTCATTAACGGGCAAAGTTTTAGGCAGTTGTTCAGCGTGTTTTTGACTTGTCTGTGTTTTTTTGGTCAACATTTATTAGATGTGGTTCTTCTCCTATCCACGCTCCTGTTTAAATCTCACCCCGCTCTCTAGTTCGCGATCGACAACGACTCCTTTTTTTTTTTTTATTACGTTGTAATGCTTCTACTGAGTAACCTGCTGCGATGATTCGCCGCCCCTCTCCTCCAGCGACGCTCCTCCGGCAGCCGGAGCGGGCGAACCACACTGGGCGCTGTTGTCGTCACAGGGCGGAGAGAAGCCCGACAGGAAGTCTTTCACATTTTTGGGAAAGAGGGACTCGATGTCAGAAGGATCGACGGGGGTTTCCGTCCCCATCACGGCGTCCGCCATCTCGGCCGTCTTGAACTGCCTCTTCGGCAGGGAGTCCAGGTCGTGCGACTCCACGAACTTGGGGCTGTTCTCCAAGTCGGGGAGCGCGTCGTCCGACAGCGCGAGCTCCAGCGACTCCTCGTTCTCTGAAAAAGATTTGATCGCAAGCGGGCGTTAAGCTCGGTGCATAACGCAGTTCTCTCCGTGCCGTTTTTAACCGTTTGCCTTTTGATGGTGTCCCCCTGCGGTAGATCGGGTCGTCCTGCCGGGTAACTAAAGGCTTTTAAAAATGAAACATCGCATCTATGTCAATATGACCGGCCGATAAAATGACGTTTTAACTGCGACCGTACGTCTCGGGGAGAGAAGAATCCAAGTCTGTTCAGATGGGATGAATTTTGCAGTTTTGTTTGAAGGAAAATGTTTAAGATAATAAAATATATGACATGTTTTACACAACCAAAATCTAAGTATATGGTGCAGTATTATAACGTATTATAATTATAATAAGTATTATAATACTTATTATTATAAGTATTATAATATATATTATATATATTATATATATATTTATATATATTATAATATATATATATAATATATTATAAGTATTATAATGTATATTATTATTATAATAAGTATTATAATTATAATATTATAATAAAATAATATTCATTACAGGACCAGATATATTGTGAATCTCTAATATAAGCCAAATAATGTCAGTTCAACTTTAAAAAAAAAAGGTAAAATGTTCTTACAGTAATTCATAGCTCTTCTTTTACAGGTATTTTCAGATTATATATATATATATATATATTTTTATTGTTATTGGACAGTTTACTACGTGTTTTTTTAAAATCTAGGTTATGTCAATAATGTTGTCAGTTTTGGAGCAATGAACACGGTGAAATGTGGGAAAAAAAAAAAAAGTATATAAAGACCGGTTGGCTGAAATAAAATAGTGTTGGCATGAAATGCAATTATTAAATTTAACATCAACTGTTATCCTAAATATCAACCTAAATTATTAGCTATTAGCTGTGTATGGCTAACCGGTGGCGGCTGCAAGTCGTTCCTACCTTGTGCTGCTACAGACGAAAACCTCAACACGTCAGAAATATGCAAAATTAACAATAATAAAAAGGGGATCTGGAGTTTTTTCAAAATCTCCGTCATAGTTTTCACGTGTAAGTAGCTTGACACTATTACGAAAGGCTGTCACGACATGTTGAAAGGTTGCTCGCTTAAAAGGAACGAATGGTTGGAACGGAGGCGGAAGAAAATAAATGTTGCACTTCCCAACTCAGCTTCCGGGTCCGTTTTCTTTTTTTGTTTTGTTTTGTTTTGTTTTGTTTTTCTTCACACTGATTTCTGTTGGATCATTTTTTATTTTTGTTTTAGAAATCTGTGCAATGAAATATGATTAATTTCATTTAATTAACCTTTGACAATTAACTATAATTCTGCAGATGTCTAAAAGACTATAGGGCTGGAAACATGTTGAAACTTTAAAACCACTTCCTTTCATGGGAAATAATTCCCTGTTCGGAAGCGCGGCTCAGACGTTTAGCCACGCCCCTTTCACTGATCTGCAGGTTTAAGGATGGGTGTAAACACCATTTGATGACATGCAAGAGCTAAAATGTCCATGCACTGCAGATCAGACAGTAAACATTCAAGGAAATGAGTACCGCCTTTATCTGGCAAGAGAAAGTGAAACTTCTCACTCAACCAGGGAGAAATGGCGCAGCAAGTAATTCAACTGGCTCTGGAAAAACTGAGTTGTTCCATCTGTCTGGATCTTCTTAAGGATCCGGTCACTATTCCCTGCGGGCACAGCTACTGCATGAGCTGTATTAAGTCCTACTGGGGTGAGGATGACGAAACCAAAACACGCAGCTGCCCTCAGTGCAGGGAAAGTATCTCACCGAGGCCTGTCCTGGTGAAAAATACGATGTTGGCAGAGTTGGTGGAGGAGCTAAAGAACACGGGACTTCCTGCTGCTTCGCCGGATCATTTCTACGCTGGACCGGGAGATGTGGCCTGCGATTTGTGTGCTGGAAGGAAGCTGAAAGCCTCAAAGTCCTGTCTGGTGTGTATGGCCTCATACTGCGAGCAGCACCTCCAGCCCCACTACAATTTAGCTCCGTTCAGGAAGCACAGTCTCATCCAAGCCACTTTGAAGCTTCACGAGAACATCTGCCCTGAGCATGATGAGGTGATGAAGATTTTCTGCCGCACCGACCAGCTGTGCATCTGCTACCTCTGCTCCATGGATGATCACAAAGGCCACATCACAGTCTCGGCTGCGGCAGAAAGAGCCGAGAGGCAGAAGGAGCTCGGGGTGAATCGGCCAAAAATTCAACAGCGCATCCAGGACATGGAGAGAGATGCGAAAGTGCTTCAACAAGAGATAAAGGCTGTTAAGGACTCTGCTGATAAAGCTGTGAGGGACAGTAAGGAGGTCTTCACTGATTTGATCGAACTCATAGAGAAAAAAAGCTCTGAAGTTGAGCAGCAGATCAGATCCCAGCAGAAAACTGAGGACAGTCGGATAAAAGAGCTTCTGGAGAAGATGGAGCAGGAGATCGCTGGGCTGAGGAGGAAAGACACCGAACTGGAGCAGCTCTCATTAACAGAGGATCACCTGCATTTTCTAAAGAACTACCCCTCGCTGTGTCATCCGAGTGACTATGAAGACTTTCCTAGAAGCAACAACTCCCCTCTCCGGTACTTCGAGGAGCTGGCTGGGGCCGTGACGGAGGCCGGAGATAAACTGCACGCTCTTCTGAATGATGAGTGCCAAAAAATCTCACTTGCAGTGAATAAAGCGGATGTTTTACTGCCTCAAAAGGAACCCAAAACCAGAGAGGAATTCTTGAAATATTCGCATCATATCACAATGGATCCAGATACAGCACACACATATTTATCTTTGAGTGACGGGAACAGAAAAGCAACATTAACGAAAACTGATAAGTCATTATCGAGTGACCCAAACAGATTCGGTGAAAGGTGGCAGGTCCTGTGCAGAGAGGCTCTGACTGGACGTTGTTACTGGGAGGTGAAGCTCAGTGGCAAAATTCACGTAGCTGTTGCGTACAAGGATATCGGGCGTAAAGGGACACGGGAGGAATGTGGATTTGGATATAACGGCAAATCGTGGTCATTAGAATGTTCAAACAGTTGTTATACATTCAGATATAACAACATTTCTACCGTCATCTCAGGCCCTCGGTCCTCCCCAGTAGGAGTGTACCTGGATCACGAGGCAGGTACTCTCTCTTTCTACAGCATCTCTGAAACCATGACTCTCCTCCACAGAGTCCAGACCAGGTTCACTCAGCCTCTCTATCCGGGATTTTGGCTTCCATACAATGCTGGAGACACTGTTGAGTTGTGTGACCTTCCGTAGACACGACTGATTCATCTGTGGAGCTGTGCACTAAACTCTATGTTGAGGTGTGGATTTCTTGGATTTGATTTAGTTTTGTTTGGGTCAAAATAATTGAATGAAAAAAAGAAAGATTACTTTTTGCATTTGCTCCACAGGGATTTAACCATCTGGTTTGTTGATAATTATAATGTGATAATTATATTTCCTAAAGATTTAATGATGTACTACGCATGGAACATAATGTATATTATAATGCTATATGTAAAATGTCTAATGAAAAGTCTGTAGTCTGCACTTCAAACTGTATTTAATTATTGTTATTTAATCACAAGTATATGATAAGTAGTATAGCTATATATCTTTTACCCAATAATTTTAAAAATGAATGTAATCAAATGTAGAATTTTTTTTTTCCTGTTAGTTGTACAGTATGTTCATTAAAATAATTACTATGCTGTTGTTTAATGTTTATTTTTTAGTACGCTACTCTCTTTTCTGGAGAATAAAGGCACGCCTGTCTCTATACCATAATGATTTTGTAAAATCATATTACTTTTAAGTGTGATTTTAAATGTCTCTAACAATCCAAAGACTTACAAACAAATAAATAAATAGTATTGATTTTAAAAACCTCTATTCACTCCTTAGTTTATTTTATGTAAAACTGCATGGGCAAATAGTGCCACAATCTAAGAATAATGTTCCTCAATGTAAAATTGCAATTTGGGGATTTTATCATCTATGGTACACAATATCATTAAAAGTTTCAGAGAATCCGGAGAAATCTCTGTACACAAGGGAAAACCAATGTTGAATGGCCATGATCTTTGGGCCCTTTAGGCGGCACTGCAATAATAATTTTAAAAAAAAGACACAATTCTGCAGTGGAAATCACTGCATGGGCTCAGGAACACTTCCAAAAACCGCTGTCTGTGAACACAGTTCAATATTGCTTCCACAAATGCAGTTTAAAACGTATCTAGCGCTGCAAAGAAAGCAACATACATAAACACGATCCAGAAAGGCCTTATTCTTCTCTGGGCCCCAAGCTCATTTAAGATGGAGGTGAAGTTTAAAACTCTCATGTGGTCTGACAAATATGGGTTTATGCGATTTGCAAATCGCTGGACTGCTGCCAAACCAACTTTTTTTTGTGTATTAAATGCAATGACAATAAAGTGGCCTATCTATCTATCAGCCTCGAAAAAAAAAAAATCAATTTAACATCAACTGCTGTGAATAGATTCTTACGTTCAGTTACAGTGTCACAAAAAAACAATTGTTTTCAATCAACGATATATTTTGGTACGAGGCAACCACGCAGGGAGATCGATGACGGCGATCAAATAATTGATAAAACGATGAATGTGACGGGTAATTTCACCGGAAATATCACAAACAATTAAATGTTGGCAAGTTTGTGACACGTTGGCAGTTTTGCTTTCAAGTCAAGACAAGATTTCCTCAGACAAGTGTTACTTTCAGATTTATTACACAATTTTTGAACATTCCACAACAATCATGCAGGAATAAACTGGGGGTTATACAAAGCTTTCACAGGCTTCGCCAATCACACTTCAGGAATAACTGGGCTTCACGTCTTCTCAGAAACACTCGAAATGTGAGGTAATATTTTCTTTGAATCGTCATCTACAGACAAAAGACCACATGTTGAGTGAATCCTGAGGACGTTGAGAGAGAGAGAGAAAAAAAAAATCTGTCAAAAATCAATAATGAAAACAACAAAACAAATGAATATCAGCATCTTCAATTAAGTGCTAACTTGATTTAACTTGAAATATTACTGACACAAATGGCAGGAATGCCAATAAAGCAACTATGTTATTGAGTGTATTTTAGATAATCCCTTCTGGGTGTGAAGAACAATTTGGAAAGAAAGTTGTTTTCATTAACACACCATACCTTGTCCTTACACTTAGCAAAGTATTTTACACAATAACTCAAAGATACACGGTGAAACAGTTGCACAAAGAAATTCAGGGTGCTCTGAGGTCATTGGACGGTTATCATTTCACAGCCTTTAATTTCTACCATTTAAAACAAATCTGTTAACGGTGAAGTTCTGACATTACAGACACAAAAGTGTGTCATTGAGTCTTGCTTTTAGATCGTAATCATGTCAAACATCGGCAGCTCTGATCCCAGTTCCACCGTATTGTTTTCAAACCTCCCTGTCCTATCGAGAATTTATTCCGTTAACAGCTGAAACATCTTCGTGGGGTTTGAGCATCTCCTACAACAATTGGCATTTTTTTTTTTTTTTTGTTGGCGTTCAACGACAACATATTAGGGTCAAAGAGGGCCGCGATGGCACCATAAATCAGTGTCCTCCATGCCGCAAGTATGAAAACCTCAAATGAAACAACACCCGTGACACAAATTATTCCAATTTCACAACTCGCTGGAGAATCGGGACAAAAGTGCTATTTTGTTCCCTAAATCGCAAAATGAAACAATTCGGAGGTCTGGACCCGGGCTCAGCTTTCTCAAACAGAAATATCCACAAGCTGGATCAGAATTGAACATCTCATTTTAGTATTTATCTATCCGTGAGCTATTTTTTTTTGCTTATAAAAGCCTTAAACCAACTGAATTTTCCTGTCTTGTAGCTTCTTCCAGCCTCCGAGCAAACTAACGGGGTAAATCATCATTGAATGATCGTCATCAGCTGTTGAACGTTGACAAAAACAAATCGTTTTTTTTGGTGTGTTTTTTCTACAACAAAGCTAAATACCCAATTAGCCTAGAATGTGGGAGAAACATGCTTCAGGTTTTTCAGTACGAAAGTCCCGTTAAGTTGAAAACGCTGGTAGGACAGAGGTTTAACTATGAGATGGAGAAGGAGACGCAAAAGGCCGTTTTCACAGCAGATATTTTGATTCGTCTCAAACGGACGGAGACGTTTGTCACTGGCGACATCGCCATCAATTCGAGTGTCCCAGTCAACCAGTAGGGTGTCGTAGGGAGCAAAAACCATCAGTAATTTAGCATTTTACGCCATTTCTACTGCGTAATATGTTGTTTCCTCATACTGAAACAACAGAACAGGTCGACGTGCACCGCACGAGCATTTCCAGCGCGTCCTCGCACGTCCTCGCACCCGAACGACAGGAGAGGTAATTTGACTTAAGTTGCGCTGGAGAGTGCTCGCAACAGGCGAACTGGACCTTTATCACCATGGTAAACGATAATAAACATGTGGTTAACATGAGACAGTCACAGTTTGGTTCCACTTAGGCACCAAAACCAAAACTTTCGGAAAAGATCATAGATTGTGGTTGTAATAACTGCAGTTGTTACACTAAGTGCATTAACTTGCGCTGGGACGCAAGTTACACTGCATTCGTGGCGTACGTGAAATGCGTTGCGTAAATTGAAATAGGTCAGCGTGAAAGCAACAGCAGTGCTGGACCTTCGTCACCGTGGTAACGATCATAAAACATGTGGTCGACGTGAAACAGTTGCATTTTGGGTTTCGGTTGAGGCAACCGAAACCAAAACAGAGGAAAAACATGGCGAAGGTTAGAAAAACTACACTTGTTACGTAAATTACGTTACATAACTTGTGTTATTGTCGTGGCCAAGTTACATCACATGCATGGCATGCGTGAAAAACATTACGCGTTTGAAAAATAAGTCAATGTAAAAGTCTTCCGTTTGATCCATCCAGCCGTCATGACTATCACGACCTCTAGGGGTCGCAGTGAACCTGAATGCATGTCACTTTGACACCCGCGGACAATCGACCGGTGTTGTCATTTTTCGGCACATTAACGGGCTGCATATCAAAATGTCTGCTGTGAAACAGGGCTACCCGGCCGACAGCGCAACCTGCGAGCGTGTGAGGGTTACAAACAAACAAAACAAAACAAACAAACAAACCCAACTTCATCCACTTTTAACACGTACAAAAACAAAAACAATTTTCCGAATGCGAGACAACCCGGCGCCATGTCAGCTATAACCTCCACACAAAAAAAATACATCAGTGAAATGCCAAACATGGCTACATAAGAAAGAAGGACACTACTTTTAAAGCAGAAAAAGAGGCGGATATAAAAACAATGAAATGTAAGGAAGTTTACGTCATCAAGGTTTAGCAATTTATAATGCATTGAAGAACGTACACCTGCGTGGTTTCAGCATCAGATGCAACAATGTTCAAGGTTTTGATCCACACAATCATACTAAGTTTTATGTGACCGTGACCACCAAGTGCTTTTTTTTTTTTTTTTTTTTTTTTAACCATTTACATTTTACACTTTCATGCGAAGGTTAGTTCGTGAGATGTGGGAGTATTTTTTTTATTTATTTATTTTTTAAATCAAATTGCTTAAATGATTATAGTTAGATAGGATCGTATTCTTTGGTAAAGGAGGGTGAACGGGATGTAACATTTCAATTACCTCTGTTAACTCTACACACACCAACGAAACAAGTGATAAAAGGCCTTGTACACAAGTTTAAAAATACGACAATAATAAAAAGTGATAGTATCAAAGTTTCCACAGTACAATACATACGACATATTATTGCACCAAATGTAACAGCTTTAAATTTTGTCGTAAGAGAGCAACTCGGCGAAGCTATACTATTCCTCTACTCTCTGCATTTAAATTCCTCATATGTAATTAAGTCTAAAAAAAAACGGATTCAGATTTTGTACAAAAACTTATTTGCCAAATGATTAAAACTCGGATATAACACAGGGGGCGAGCAGTCAAATATCAAGTCGGCGATTATGATCGAAATCATATTTGATCTTACGCGATCTGTACTGTATTTAGGGAAGCATTACAACGAGTGGAGAAATAACAACTAAACCAAGGACAATAATGAATACAGTGCAAAGCCTGCACTTGATTATTTTACATTAGCATTTCATTAAAAAAAAAAAAAAAAAAAAAAAAGAAGAAACACCAACTTCCCCAAAAGTCAGTTTCAAGTGTTTCACGTAGTTATGGTAATGTACCTAAAAAAAAAAATAATAACAACAAATAATAAATAGCAACAGTACAAATTAGATTGGATCGTGTTAAAGGAAAAAAAGAAAAGAAAAGAAGAAAGGAAAAAAAAAAAAAAAGACCGATATGCAAAACTCTTACGTCACGATGTAGAAATCAAAACCTCGACACACACAAGTCTTAAAAAATTCTTCATGAAATCGCTGTGAAACAAATGAGGCCACGGTCGAGACGTCTTGTCGTCTGGCAAATCTCCACGAGCTTCCACAGATGCAGCAACTACTTCTTCTTCTTGTCAGATTTATTCAAGAAGATGAAACAAACAGAAACGGGTACATCTCTCGGAAGAACAGCGCCCCCTGTCTGCACATTTCCCCTCCACGTTCAGCCTGATTGATCTCGGTGGCCGACAGCCGCGTCGGTGACGGTCTCATTTGTGTACAAAACATTTATCTTGAGTATTTTTTTGTTATTTTTATTTTTTGATACGCGAGGAAGGATGCCAATAAGACGCTTCGGCCTTTAGCTGGGTAAATGTCTGTCACACAAATATCACATAAAAAAAAAAAAAAAGAATAATAATAATACGACTACAATGCAGGTGCCATATCATTCATAGTCAGCGCATTCAGCAACGCATTGATGATATTTATATTCTGAATATCAACGGGTTCCCCGTCTCGGGGCAAGTGTAACATTAAAGCAAAAATATATATCAATTTATACTTTGACTTGTGATTTTTAGCCGAGTTCGCGTCCTTTGTTCACGACCAAATTTTGTGGTTTGCGGCGTACCCGTTCTGCCTCCGTAGAAACACACGCCGGGGACGTCCTCAACGCTTTCGCATCAAGGCCACGTTTCCCTGCAGGGGTCGAGGACGTAAAGCAACGCTCACGCACGCTGGTCAAATGTGAAAAGTCACACAAACCTTTCGGGACATTATTAGAGGAGCATTAAGTGTCGAGGCCGGGCGTCCAACTTCAGCGCTTTTTGAAAAAAAACAGCAAAAAAAAACGAACCAAAATACATCGGCGACGGCGGAAAGAATAGAAAACTCGCCAGGTGGTTGAAAGTTGGGAGCAAAAAAAAAAAAAGCAGAGTCGGATTTTTAGCACACTTTTTTTGTTTTTTTGTTTTGTTTTGTTTCGATCAGGTATTTCCTCATTTAAAAAGCGAGGTGTGTCGGATTTAGATTTACGATATGTTCAGAGTGACGTTTTCCTTGGTGGAAAAATCGCCCGAAACCAAGAATCGGATGCGTTTCCACGACGGTCGTGCCCGGCGACGTCGCTCTTCCGCGGAGCCCGCCACGTTTCTACGGCGGCCCTCGAGGATCAGATCGAACACGAGGGAGGGCCCTTTTGTGTTGTTGTTGTTTTTTTGCGAGTTTCACGGCCAAACTCAAGATTCTCTCACACACCTCGAAGGAAGGGTTTACTGTTATCTCGTTAAGCCCCGTGTTGTCCTCGGGTCGAAATGACCCGCAGCTCCGTTCAACCAAGTTCTATTTTTATTTCTATATTTTTTATATTTTTTTTTGGGGGCGGGGGGAATCATCGGTCATCATTCTTGAAAGAAACCCTCGCAGCCTCCTCGTCGCCGATGATCCCCCCCCGAAAAAAATATGAAAATAAAAGAGAACTTGGTTGAACACAGCTGCGGGTCATTTTGACCCGAGGACAACGCTAAGGTCGAGGGAAACGGTTTTTTGGGTTTTTTTTTTTGTTTTTTTTGCTTCGAGGGGAGACAAAACTGGACATGAATGCGTTTTGGTGTGCGAAACTCAAAAATGTCACAAACCACAACCGCTCCCGGACCCGCTGGGAGAGAGCAGAGGAACCTTTTGTACGACGAGTACGCGAACAGACTTCTCATTTCCGCGGCGTCTGGACGATCCAAAATTTTGGACCGCCGCGAAGAGCGATCCAGCAGCGAGCGGGACACGCGAACGCCGGTCAGCCGACGCGCTTCCGCGACGGCTTCGCCGTGGCGACCGCGTCGGCCGATGTTTAAGCAGGTCGCACGAGAGGCGGGAGGTGAACCGAGCTGCTGCCGCCAAAGTTGATGCTTTTTTAGTTTGTTTTAGTTTTTAAACTTTTAGTAAAAAAAACAAAAACATAAAAAGGCAAAACGCAAACGATATTCAGACATTTCGCCATGTGACGTTTAGAGAGCGGGGGACTTTGTAGCGTTCATCCTCGAGCCGGGTTTGGACTGGTTATAATTTCCGTTTTGGGGTGCCGTCAGCCTGAAGAAATGTCCGTATGTCCGTCTGCCTTCGACTACCTCACGACGACAGAACCATCTTCTCCGAAGCTTCTCAGAAGCAGACGCCGCCGCCGCCGCCGCCGCCGCTCGTCCTTCTCGTCGGTCCTTTTCTCGGTTTCTTTAAACAGAAAGACCAAGACACGAGCTAATTCAAATTGCGGCGCGACGAACATTCAAAGTTCATTCTGTCGTCGTCGCGCAGCAGCACAAAAGATTTCACGCGGCCGTGGCTGTCGAGCTTCTCAACCGACGGTCTCCTTTGTTTACGGTAAACGACGCGGTAAACGATGTCTCTGAACGACTGCTCCGTCAATTTCGTTGGTGTTGAAATGCTGCATGGGGCACGCGAAAAGAAATGAAGCTGCAACTACGGTTGTTCGATAAAAGTAAAGAAACAACAACAAAAACAACAACGACGCCAACAACAAAAAAAACGCCCCTCGCTCGATGAACATCCGGTAAAAATAAACAAAAACAAAAACGGCAACGTGTAGTGAAACCTTTCACTTTGCAGTGCTGAAAAAAAAATAAAATAACAGTAATCATATCAGGTGGCAGGCACACAAATGACACCAACAGCAATAATAGAAAATCTCGTCTCGGCCTCGCGGGAGACCGGGAGAGATTACAATCCCCCCCCCCCCCCCCCCGATGTGTGGCAGGAAACTTGTACATATGTGTATCTTATTCCAGCGGCGGAGGGCGAAGTAGAAACGGGGGATGAGGAGGCGGGAGGGAGGGAGGGAAGGAGGGAGGGAGGTAGGAAGGAAGGAAGGAGGAGGGGGGTGGAGGCCTTTACTCATTCGCCGTCTTCTCTTTGCAGGAAGGTTCACAGAGGATTTCTTTGTGCGGCAGCGGGTAGGGGAAGGCCGCCCCGCTGCAGGTGCTACTGTAAGCCAGTTTGTTGAGGCGAGAGAGGCCTTTGATGCTGCCGGGGGGCCGCCCGGGGCTCACCTTGTACCCCGCCGCCCTGGTGGTGCCGAGCGGCCTCCCCGGGCTGGTCTTGAACCCGGCGGCTCTGGTGGTGCCGAGGGGGCGCCCCGTGCTGGTTCTGTACCCGGCCAGCTTGGTGGTCCCCAGGGGCCGGCCGCGTCTGCCCGTCTTCCCGACGCCCTTGCTCTTCTTCTTGGCGTCGTCCGGCGCGCGGTCGGCGCCCTTGGCGCCCGGCGCCTTCCCGGGCGAGCGGGGGTCGACCCCGAGAACCTCCTGTCTCTGGCACACCATGGCCTTGTGGCCCTGGGCGGGCAGGACCATGGGAGCCAGCGTCATCTGGAGGGACGACGGGGGCGGAGGAGGGTAGAACTTGTTGGACTGCGAGGCGCACAGGTCGAAGTGGGAGGCGGGGTGGTGGCCGTCCTCCGCGAGGCACGACGGCCTGCTGCTCATGCAGAAGTCACTGCTTGTCACCTGGCGCATCATCTTCTGCTGGAGGGGGGGGGGGGGGTCGGAAATAAGCCTGTTATCACCACACAAAAGGTATCGGGGCTACGATCTCTTTGGGGAGTCGGTAATGTTGTCTGGAAGGTGCAATTCCAGGTGCAAATTCTTAAATGAAACCGAAGGCAGCACTAACAGCGCGACAATAACGGTTGAACTTCAATATTTGCGCGACGAAGGACTTTGCACCTCTGAATTTCTGAGAAAATGGGATTTAAAGTGGGTCTAACTCCTGCTGATGAAAGTCTGCAAAAAAAAAAAAAAAAAAAAAAGCTCGGGACTGTCGAATACACTGCGACTGTGATACAAAGGCAAACGTTACCCGGACAACAAGGTGGGCTTCATCGTTGGAAGTTATTGCATTGGTAGAAATGCAGTGAAAAATAAATTGGGAGGAAAGTTGTACTTCCAAGTGCAGCGTCTGAGCTAAGCCGTAATGGGGCTCATTACCGCCCCCCCTTGCGGCTGGAGGACTAAAGCCCACCCACTGGTGTCTATTACACTTCCATCAGAACTGCAGTTACGGCGGCTGTTCACCCCAATGACCACAAGGGGCCGCAACGAGCCACATGCAAAAACCAAACTTCAGTGTGTCTGGTCTGGGCAGAGATAACCTTTACAAAAGAAAAAAGGCAGCTGATGTGGCCACAAAAACCAGATCCAGCCTAAAGCCGTTTAAACTCACCAATATACATATTAAACTCGATTTAGCGAAGCAAATGTTCAAGACACATCAAATTGAATCAGACTTTCACAGTTGTAACACCCATGGTGAGATCCCCACATTACAGTTGATTTTCTTCGCCACAAACTCGCCTTCTCGTCCCCCCGGGGTTTGCATTTGGTCTTCAATCTAATAAAAATCCACAAAATAATCAAACGATGTCCGTTTTCTTCTATTTGCATGCCGATTATTCACAAGCAAGTGGTGGGGGAAAAAGTATTCAGATGCTTTACTGAAGTAAAAAAACAACAACAACAACAACAACAACAAAAACACAAGTAAAAGTAGGCAACTGTCGTCGGCAATATATTTAAAGTATGCCAGTGATTCGTACCGATACGTTTGGGTGCATATTTAATCCCGAGTTAAAAGTACATGTTGGTTGGTCTATGGTGTTATTTAGCCAAATCCAAACTGCTTCGTGCAGGGTTGCATTCCTGCACAAGCGTGCACCTTTTACTTTCGGTAGTTGGGGAGTACATTTTTGCCGAATTGGACCGCTTAACACACTTTAAAATGTCAGCAGCGCTCAAAAACCACCGAGAAAGAGCCTGTTCAAAAAAAAACAAGGGGGACAGAGACTCGCGTCCTCTCCCCTGCAGAGGAAACAGGATGTAAGGAGGTGTGGACTTTACTATCGCATACATCGCCTCTAGTAATATTCATTCACAAATATATATATATATATATATTAAAAAAAAATAATACATGCACATGGATTCCGCATCTTTGCATCCAGAGGATAAACCTCCGGCTGTCCGTGTCACTTGCACCGCACACGACTAAATTTAGCCTCGAATAACGGATTTGTGGAGGTTGTTGTTTGTTTGTTGTTTTTTTTACATTATTGTGACAACATGGCAGAAAAAGTGCGCAGACGCCCGATTGAAGTGCTTAAATTGAAACCGTACGATCAATGTAAATGCACCCACCCACCACCACCACCACCACCCACCCCCACCACCACCGCCACCGCCTCCAGCATTAGCACTAAGGTTACCGTACCTCGATTGTTCGCAGATCTCGGGAGCAGAAAGGGTTAAAAGGAGAAAAATGATCTTTCATCCCTCAAAGCGCGAGTCGATCCATCTTTCCTCTTTTTTTTTGGCCCCCAAATCTTCTCGCGGCGCTCGGACGTCGGCTCGCTCGCATCGAAAACCGCCACGTCGGATCGTCTCGCCGTGAAACGACGACACGCACACACACACACACACACACAAAAAACAAAAACAACAACCGTGGGATTGTGCAGCTACACACGGGGCCTTTTTTTTTTTTTTTTTTTTTTTTTTTTTTTTGGGTAATTTTTTTTTTTTTATCTGCCAGCTCCAGCGGTTTGGATGAGAAACGCAGCCATTTTCCATTAAAAATTAATAAGACGCGGCAGTCGGAGCATGCGCAGAGCGGCGATCCGAAGGATGAGGAGAGGTTATTTCTCCTTCCTCTCTGCTCGACCACTTCAGACATCCAAACGCCGTTTTCGCTCCAAAGGCACGAAATAAAAAAAAAAAAAAAAAAAAGGGGGGGGCTCTTTAGCAAAGGAGCTGCAAAAACCATCTTTATTTTTCATGTTGCAGTCCTGAAACAGAGCCGTGATCCAGTTTTAATGCTTACCAAACAACACTTCCCACTACTGATGAATAATATACAAACGAAAGGCTACTGAATAATTAATATTAGCAGTCAGCACAAAGGTACTGCGTCCTGACAGATTGGATTATCCGAACAGCTGGACACATCCGGTTTATTTCCTTAGCAACACATTGTATCTATTGGGGGGTGGGGGGGGGGTTTACAAACTAATTTCCTCTCACATTAATGTGGCCAAAACATAAAACATTTAAGTAACCCAGTCTCATATTTTAAGACATATTGCAGAATTGTGCTGGTTTGATGACACCCCTTTTGGTATTTCTGGTTTGTAGGTATAAAATTACTGGAAAAACAAAGTGAAGCACACACAAACAAAAAAAACAAAAAAAAATTGAAGCAAACTAAACTCCGATAACTGAAGGGAACATTATTAAAAATATAGACTAAAATATTTTTCGACCAATTTGACGAAACGGTAGAGATGGCGGTCTGTTGAGAGACGGGGAACTCCTCCAGCGAGGCCCGCTTCCTCCTCTACAACACTTTGTACCGGCCTTTGCTCGTCGGCTGGTACGAGTTTTGCTGAAAACGGAAAAGAAAGGAGAAACAAACAAACAAACAAACAAAAAAAAGAGCAATGAGCGCCATATTTTACAGATCTTTGCCGAACAACCAGCTGCCGCGTATCCTCGTTTCGAGATACTCACTAATCTGATGAGCTCTTCCTTGATTAGCCGTGTAATCTCCGTTTTGGCTTTCTGCACAGCCAGTTCATTTGCACCTTAAAAAAAAAAACACACACACACAAAAACACACAATATTAATATTCAGTTTATGCAGTGAATAAGGAAACGGGACACCGTTAGAAGATTAATGTCCCCGAGGTAATTAAAAGGATGTCAAGAGAAAGAGCGGATTCCACAAGTGCAACAAGACGCTTTACGTTCCCGCCGCCATATTTTTCCCCTCGTTAATATGAAGACTTATGCGGCAAGGAGCGTTCAAATCTAATCAGACCGTGGACTCGACTTAGTGCAAGTTTATAAGTACGCGCACGTGTTTCAACACACAAGTAAAAAATAATAATAATGATAATAATAAAAAGCAGCCGGTGATATACGACTTCTCAAGACACGTACTCTCGATAGCCAGGTAGATCTTGCGTTCTCCCTCCTTGGGCTCTTTGCCTGGAGGGAAATAGGTTCCCCTGATGGTGATGGCGGCTTCGGAGTATTCGCCGATCCTCTGCAAAGCTTCCTTAGACGTCACCTTCCACCTGGCCGTCTGGCGGAGGAGCAGAAAGGGGAAACGTTTTTAGGAGGGGTTTGTTTGGTTTTTTTTTGTTCCATAGTTTCTTTCCATTGAAATAGAAAAGAAAAAAAAAAAAAATAAAAAAAAAAAAAAAAAAAAAGGCACGTGAAGATTACTTCCACTTTTCTGAGATGCTCGAGGAAAAACAGCGCGGTTTCTTAAATATATATTTTAGAACTCTTTCAACCATTCGATGTCGAGCGATTGGATCCAACGCGAAAACTCAACACTCCCATCAAACGTCGGAACGGTTTTGTTTATTCGTCATCTGTGATTTTTGCCCGCGTTATTATTCGTCATCGTTTTCAAATGGAAAGGATGGATTTACCCACTTTCACAAGATCCCCGCAATACTAATTTACATTACCACCACATTATAGAGGGATTACTGTATTTACATATGAGCTGATTTTGGTTGAATTAAATAAAAACAAATAAGCT
The DNA here is from genome assembly GCF_029030835.1 of Brachyistius frenatus. NCBI lineage: Eukaryota > Metazoa > Chordata > Actinopteri > Embiotocidae > Brachyistius > Brachyistius frenatus. The sequence goes on from NW_027210604.1 coordinate 2,837,608, forward strand.
TTTACTAAAACGCAACTGAAACTAACTTCATCGTTTGCCGTTATTCCTCGAGCTGCTGGCTTTATATTGATGTGCGTCTAAATCGACTTTTTTTTTTTTTTTTTTTTAAATGAAAGCCGAAATGAACTCACTCTTGTAATCTCGGTGCGTTTTCAGAAACCGTAAAAGATAATTAGTCGAGCTAAATAATTTAAACAAAAAGAAGTTTCCACACGAACGCAGTTTGTGTGAGAAACGATTGGGAACATTAGGAACATAAATCCTCCGCCAAGTTCTTTTCATACGCAATAAGTAAAGAATGCTGTTAGAAACTTTAAACTTGATAATTGCTTATTTAGCGACGGACGTTTAATGTTCAACGCCAGATGAAAACGCTATTTTTCCTTTCATCTCCGGTTGAAAGTTTCAAGCCCGTTTCACAACGAGGAGAAAACAAACAAAAAAATCAACAAACAAAACAAAAAAAAATCAAAAGATAAACACCAGATGAAGTTACGGCACGGAGAAAAATCCAAAATCCAAGGCAACTGAAATAAAAGAGGAACCGGCTGAATAAGCTCCCTCCAGCCGTGCGCTCGGGCGCTGCTGACCTGAGGGAAGTCGTTGATCTCCAGCTCCTCCTCGTATCTCTTGACGGTCTCGGCCTGCTCGGCGGCCTGCCGCTCCTCCTCCAGCTTCTCCACCGGGGTGTAGTTCAGCTTGGCGTTGATCTTCTCCGCCAGCTGCTCCGCGATGGTCTTGGCCGACACGGAGGGCGTCATGATGGTGCCGCCCCGCAGGATGGCGTTGGTGGCCTGCTGCATCACGTCCTGGAAACCGGGAGAGGGAGGGGGGGGGGGGGACGTTTTCTTTTTTTTATTTTTTTTTTTAAACTCGGCTCGTTTGACGTGCGGACAAAAATCAAAATAAAACGTAAACCGTTAAGAAATCTGAAATGAATTCCAGGAGACGAACGAAGGAAAGGAGGCGTTTGGTGGAGAGCCTCCGACGCTCTCAGTGAAACAAATTCAAACTTTAGGTCTGTTTTGATTTTGATTTCTATCCACATGAGGACAGTGAAAACAGATGATACAATACAAACAGTTTTAGTAATATACATGAATTTATACATCTAAATTTTTGCTAGTCGGCACTAAACGCAAAGTACAGCTGAGGCTCATGGGAATGTTGTTGGTTTCGGTTATGAAGTCAAAACCAAAGTTTTCGGACAAACTTTTAAAAAAAAACAAAAAAAAAACATTCAACGTGGAGACGGCGCCCGAGGAATGAAACTCCAGCGAACGGGACGCGGAGGTGTTCGACGTACCTGAGCCTCGGCTCCCAAGTTCTTCTGAGCGTTGATCTTGAGCGCCAGCCTTTTGGCCATCTCCAGTTTCTGGATGTTTCCGGCGGACGTGGGCCCGAGGCCCGGCATCCCTCCGGGGGTGGCGGCCGTCGACGCGGCGGATCCCGAACCTCCGGACGACGCTCCGGGAGCGGACAGATCCTTCACCCTCTTCTTGGAGTTGAACATGCTCTCGATTTGCTCCTCGATCTAAAAAAAAAAAAAAAAAAGAGGAGCGTCGTTCGTCGGGAGTTTATCGTGGAACTTGTAATTTGGGGAGGACGACACGTGACATTCGACGCGACAAAAGAAATCTAAAAACTGGAGCTGAACCAGCTGAGAATGGTCTGGCGAAGTGTGACGATGTGGAACACCGGGAGTTTTCAAATCGCGCAATAAAACGGGGAAATGAAAAGGTCACTCACGTCCAGGGCTCCGTCCTCGTCGTCGGAGTCCTGCAGTCCGAGAGCAGCTTTCTGCAGCTTCTTCCTCTCGTTGGCCAAAGCGTGTTCCGTCTCATCGAACTTGAACCCTTTTCCAGAGAAGCCGCTGCTGCTCTTAATGGATTTACCCTCCTGCACGGACGGAGGAGAGGAGAAAAAAAAAAAAGAAGTCGATTCAAAGCTCACGTCGGAATTATATTTCGAGAAGTGCAAGAATTTCATTCTCCGCGTGTTTCTGGGTCGTTTTCGCTCTCTGTGTTGATATTATTATTAAATCCATTCAGCACAAAGCCAGCGACGAATAAAGGGAGCGGTGAAATATAAATGGGAAGAAAACCGAGCGACATTTGAACGCAACAAATTAAGGTGATTTTCAGTCAAGAGGACGGTTCATAGGTTTCCCAACATCAACATGCGTAAAATTCTGCGTAAAGACATCTATTAAATTCACAAATAACACACTCGATGTCAAACATATATTTACACACTGCCGCAACGTGCTGTTAAAAAAAAAAAAAAAAAAAAAGAAGAAAAGAAGAAGAAGAAGAAGAAGAAAAAAAAAAGCATCTTACGGCTTTCTGTTGGTCTTTGAAGGAGCCCCAAAGCTTCTCCAGTTCCGGCGGGACGGGAGAGCCCAGACAGCTCCAGGGCCTTGAGGATGTCACCGGCGTAGCGAGCCTGATCGTCGGTGATGAAGGTGTAGGCGAAGCCCTGGGAGAAGGAGCGGCACGTAGGCGACAGCAAGATTTAGACTCGATTCATCAAGGATTCCATTTTAAAAGAGTATTCTACCGGAGACTGTCTTTTTTTTTTTTTTTTTTTTTTTTCTTGACAGTTTTGTGTGTGTGTGTGTGTGTGTGTGTGTGTGTGTGTGTGTGTGTGTGTGTGTGTGTTATTGGTAGCCTCAAACTGCTTATTCTCAAGCAAAGATGGCGAGCAGGCTACAGATGTTGTGGGCGAGCTCCCCGCCCCCCCCCCCTCCATCCCCTCTCCCCCTCCAGATGTGTGCTGTGGACTGACCTTGTTGCCCGCTCTGCCCGTGCGCCCGGCCCGGTGCACGTAGTCCTCGTAGTGGTTGGGACAGTTGTAGTTGATCACCAGGATCAGCTGCTTGACGTCCAGGCCTCTGGCGGCCACCGAGGTGGCCACCATCAGACGGCACGCTCCGTTTTTGAAGTCGTTGATGATGCTGTCCCTGTCGTACTGGTCGATTCCTGAGAGCGCAAAAGGCAACGAACGTGTGAGCGACCGGTACAGGGGATTACGTGCTCTAAAAAATAAATACATAAATAAACAAAAAAACACCAACAAAAAAAAAGACGGTGTAATCTGTTCTATTAAAAAAGGTTTAACTTGCAGACAAGAAATCAGATCGATTGTGCATTAAGGAGCGCGGTAAACAACACATCTGACGTAAATCGCTGCATTTTGCCGAGATTCAGCGCGAACTGTGACGGAAAAGCGACCAGTGAACCGTTGTCCACGGATCCAAACGGACCTCCGTGTAGAGACATGCAGGGGTACGAGGCTTTCATCAGGTCTTTCAGCAGCGCGTCCGCGTGCTCCTGTTTGTCCACGAAGATGATGACGGAGCCCTTCTCCTGGTAGTGACCCAAAATCTCCAGCAGCTTCAAGAACTTCTTGTCCTCCTCGATCACCAGCTGCAGACAGAAAACACGAAAATCGACGAGAGGTGAGCGGGGGGGGGGGGGGGGCGCGTTCGGATTTGACGCAAATGGTTCTTTTTTTTTTTTTTTGTCCTTCAACCAGAGAGATGAAACGCAGATCTTTTACCACGTGCTGTTCCACGTCCGAGCAGACGACACTGCGACCTCCCACCTGGATCTCGAGGGGCTTGGACAGGATCCTGCGGGCCAGCGCCTCCATGGCTCTGGGGAAGGTGGCCGAGAACATGACCGTCTGGCGGTCGGGACGCACGTTGTCCACAATGCGCATCACCTGGCGGAGGAGGCAGACAACACCAGGGAGCTTTAGACAACTCGCTGACACGCATTTTGACCCCGTGTATCTCAGCATATATTTTTGGCATAATAAAAAGTCTCAAATCAAAACAAAACCCGAAATATTCCAGAGTTGGGTCCCCCCCTCCCTAATTTGTGCTGGTTTCTCAATATTTGTGCCGTTGTGCATCTCGTTGTTGCCAAATGTACAAAAGGACGCATCATATGAAGACCCGTCGCTTCCTCCACAGTTGACAAACACGCAGAGTTGACATTTCATAAAAAGCACGAGAAGCTTCGTACGGTGGGGTGCAACCTCTGGCCCGAGACCCACCTGTGGCTCGAAGCCCATGTCGAACATTCTGTCTGCTTCGTCCAGCACCACGTACGTGACTCTGCGCAGGTTGGTGACCCGACCTACACGTCGAGGAAGAGGAGCACAAGGAAATCAGTCGACTTGGGAGGAAAAGTCGAGCCTCGATACGCATCCTGCCTTTCGTCAAAAGACATGAAACTAATCTAACAAACACAAGGACATCTTTTATAGGATACGACTACTTGACAAAAAAAAAAAAAAAAGAAAGAAAAAAAAAAGTCATTCTAATATCAGCACATTTTTCTGGCCAGAGTTATTTATTATTATTTTTTTTTAAATTTAATTTGCATTTTAGATTGTTCATTTCTTTGCTTGTCTCTGGTCTTGCGTACCATCTCATGACGGACCTGTAAATGTCAGAAAACAGCCTCAAGATACAAAACAAGAGATGGAGCCCCATCAAGCATTATCTGACCGAGCGCCTTTTCACCTACAAGGGAAACATATTACAGATTACATCGCATGTGTGGAAACAAGAAAAAAAAAAAACCCTCTCTTATAATAACAACTGCTCAAGAGTAAAATGACATAACACCACAATGGAAGTATCACCAAATATTAAATTACTTTCTAAACACATTTAAAAAGTATTTAATTTTTTTTTTACATTTGCATGCAAAGACACAGTGCTGCACAGACCTCTACAAATGACATTTATCCCCAGATGATTCCAAATCCAAAGTAATTAGCGAGACAAGACGAAGTATCACAGATGCAGGCGATGTGAAAGTAGGTGGAAAGTTTCGCAGTGTGCTTTGAATATCAAGAGCGACAAGCAGCAGTGCAGAAACCCTGGCTGGGCATTCAGGCAAGAGTAAAAGAAAGATCCTCACTGACCTACGTCCACGTTACAATACAGTTATCAAACACGGTGATCGTTTCCCGGCGAGGAGACATGAGGAACCGTGGAGGCAGCACCGCGTCCACCTACCTGCACTCGCCCTGATCTTCAGGAAACGCACCACTTTGTCTCGTAGATATGACCGATCCCAAAAAGTGGTCAAATAATGTCAAGAGTTTAGTAAGTGGTACTGATTCGGTTCACACTGTATGTATTTAATCCATGCAGAGCAATTAAAAAATAAATAACAGGCATCAACAGCAATTTACGTCCTATTAAGAGTAAAGGTCGAGGTGGATGAACTCACCGCTGTTGGCCCCCAGCATGTCGATCATTCTTCCCGGTGTGCACACGATGATCTCGGCGCCTCTCTTCAGCTCAGCGATCTGCAATCAAACGACGCTATTAACGCGGCATTTAAAAACCCCGTAACACAATTTATAATCAATTATTCTCATTCTGGATTCATCAATTGGGGATTTTCTTAATTACCGAATTCATCATTCCATTTGTATGCCACTTGGTTTTAATTAGGGTGTTGCTAGGTGACTATTGGAGTGTTGCTATGCGGTTGCTAGGGCATTCCTCTCAGTATTTGGCTTCACTGACAGGTTGTTTTTTTTTGTTGTTGTTGTTGTTGTTGTTGTTACATTGTGGCACATTTTGGAGGGAACAACGCAGTGCAGAAATTTTAGACTTAAAATGTGGACAATTACAAACATACTGCATATGAGCATTCATCTAAAGGGGAGGGGTGCGTTCGCCAGCAGCTGGGGTTTGGAGTTTAGACAAAGCGTTGCAAATAAAGACAAGAGAAAACATGACTGTTTACCTGCTCGCTGATCCCCGTGCCTCCGTAAACACACACCACTCTGAGTCCCAGGGGTTTGGAGAACTTCTTGCACTCCTTTGTGATCTGCAGAGCCAACTCTCTGGTCGGAGTCATGATTACAGCTGCGGGGGAGTGGGAGGAAAACACGAGAATACGTATTTTACTCACATTTTCTCAGTTTAAAACGGTAAGAAGAAGAAGAAAAAAAAAAGAATTTATTATAAAGCAAAGAAGGACATCGTTCATCGTTTTCTATTTGAACATGCACAGCCGAAAACCTTCCCGGAAGTGTTAAGAGTGACGCTTGAATGAAGCACTAAATGATGTGTTCCTTACTAATGGGTCCCTCGGACTCCTCTAAGGGCCTCTGGTCCATGATGTGTCGGAACATGGGGAGGAGGAAAGCGATGGTTTTCCCGCTGCCGGTCTTGGCGATGCCGATCAGGTCTCGTCCCGACATGATGGCAGGGATGGCCTGGGCCTGGATGGGCGTGGGCTTCTCGTAGCTGTGCCTGGGTACAGTCGGGAGAAAGAAATGAATATGGTGCGGTGGTTTCCTGGTCAGAAAGAAGTACAATCTAAAGATGATTTTTAGACCGGGGGAAAAAATGCTTTTATATATATTTCTAAAGACAGACTGTGGTTATTCTTTTTAAAAGTTGAATGATTACGCAATCTGGTGTCCCTGTAACTCACTTCATCTACAAGCAGCCATTTACAAGTTTACTGCTGACCTATCTTTTCATGAAACTGATTAACTTTCTTTTTTTTTTCTTCTTTTAGACAAGATCATTGACGAATACCATATTGCCGCCCAACAGATTGACAAATCGTTCAGATTAACAGTTCAAAATCGGTCAGACTCACTTCTTCATGGCGTTGAGGATCTTCATCGACACCCCACACTGCACCCAGGTCTTGATGGGTTTGGGACAGCCCTTCCCTTTGACGATGATGCCCTCCAGTTCCAGTCTGTACGAGTTCACTTCTGTATTTGTTAAAAAATAAAAATAATTTTTAAAAAAAGAAGCTCAGAGATGGTAGACGAGTAGTGAAGGATTACAAAAGACAAGTATCCTGAATACAAGGGCAGATTCTCAAATAATACACAGTATAAGTTTATACGCTGCAAAACATAAACCAGGATTCTCTTGTTTAACCGCTGGATGGAAAAACCTGCGCTTTAGGCCGTAGACGCATTTCAATCAATACTCGGCTCACACTGATAATGAACAAATATCAACACCATAAACTGGCAGAAATATCACTGTAAACCTCGACGGTAGCAACTTCTCTTTGTATGTTTGCAGCTAAAATAAACCACACGGCTTTAAAAGTGCGAAATGAATGAAATCAAAATACGAAGCCGTGAGTGACATACCGTTGACTGTTTTCATATTAAAAAAAAAACCTCCGTGTTCCGTTCACTGACCTTCAGTTGTCATCTTGGCCAGCTCGGGCACCTCCACGTAGAAGTTTTTGCGGTAGGTTTCATACTGGATCTTCCCGTGGTCGACAGGCTCCAGGATCTTCCTCTGTTTGGTCTGGAAGCCCGTCAGAGCCGTCTGGAGATCCACCTCCTCCTCCTCCGAGGAGTACTGTCAAACACAACGGCCGCATTTCAGACAGTCGGCCAGACGATCCCCATCGGGAGGAAAGTCTTAATCTGAATTAGGAGCTCTGGTTGTATTTCCACTACGCCGGGGAAACTAAAATAGTCTCAGGAGCACAGAGAGAAGATACTCTTTTATTAAATAATAGAAGCAGGGATTGAAACGCACCTCCATGGCATCCTGGTCGTTCTCCATCAGCTCACCCTTCTTCTTGTGCATGTGAGGTCCTTTTTTGGTTTTAACGACCGTCACCACTTTGGTTACGGTCATTGCTCCTTTCTGTTGAAGATTAAAAAAAAAAAAAACTTAAAAAAAAAAAAAGAAAGACAAAACATCCAGAAAGAAGACATCTGGTGCAAAACTAGAAAACAAAATGGATGGCGATAACGCGACGCCAACGAAATCACCAACAAACAGTCCAGTCTGCGTCATTACATTTATAGAGGTCAAGTTAACACGGCTAAACAAAAGCCGACTAATGGAAATATACAAGACTTCTATTTCCAACGTGATGCAGTCACATGCTCACCTTGTCGTTTCCTCTCATGGCGCCCATGTTGAACTTCTTCACCTCCTGTTTCACCTCCTCCATGTAGGCGTCCAGAGGATCCACGTCGTCCTCCTCGGGCTGCTGCTCCATGGGAATCTCCTTCTCCTTGTCGCCCTCCTCTTTCTTCTCCTCCTTTACCTCCTTCTCTTTCCTCTCCACCTTGCCGTCCACGTCCTCGTCGTCGTCTCCCTCCATCAGAGCCGAACCCTCCTCGTCGTCGTCTAGAACGAAGAGTGGATTGCAAAGCTCGTATTGGGAAGTGACAATCAATGGATTGAATGATGACTGAAATGCCCCTGAAGATGAAGGTATTTCAGTTCCTTTGAAGGAGGGAATTTTCTCTTCAAGACACAATGATTCATTAAAAATAAAACAACACATGGGAGGGAGGGAATTAAACCCAAGCCTTTCTACCAACAGGATAAATCTGTCAACTAAAACTTTAAATTGGTTAACTTGGCTCACTCCTGGTGGGTTACACGTTCCACTTCATAGTGATAACCAGGGCAGGTTTAAACAAAAGTACTGCAGGTTATTCTTAACCGTTCTTCCTCACCTTCGTCATCCTCCAGGCTCCATTTCTTGCCCTGCTTCATCTCCTCCAGTTCCTTCTTGATCTCTCCAATGTTTTCGATGGCTTTCTTCCTCTGCTCTTCCCTCCACTTCTCGACGCGCTCCTTCCTCTTCCTCATCTCCTCCTCCAGCTTGTTCTGGTCAAAGTCTTGCTGCAAAAGAAAGATCCTTCAGATATTATATATTGATCCTCCAAACCGTGTGGAGATCTTTCAGGAGGAAAGGCGAGGCGACTTTAATTATACGGCAATACGGCAAGATCTTTACGAAGAAAAGCACGAGAGAGGAAACTCGGGTTAGAACTTACATCCTCAACTTTCTCATCTTCTTTCTCCTCTTTAACCTTTTTCTTGTCAGATACAGGATCCAGGTTGTCTTTCTCTTTGCTTCTCGGCCTGTAGGGCAGACAGAAACCAGGAGGATAAGATCAGATCAAACAAGGCAAGAAAAGTGCTGGCTTCATTTTAACCTCGTACAAATGTCTTTGACAGAAAATCTTCGGGCAAACAACGTTTTTTTCTTTAGTAAAAGGGGCAAACCACCTACACAGGATACCTTTGTTAACAGTACGCGCTGTATCTCGCCCGAATAAAATGCTATTGTGACAAGGAGGAATCAACACGAGTCTATCACATTGTCTCCCAGTCTGTGCTTCTGAAATATACAAACTCATTCAGTTTACACAGGATTTCTGTTACCAGAGCTGGTAGACAAGTTTTTTTTTTTTTTTAAAGACTCACTTTTCATCTGTTCTCCTGCTCTTCCCAGCGCTGCCAGATCGGGACCTGCGGGCTCGGGTCCTGCTGCCTGACCTCCTCCTGTCTCGGCTTCTGGACCTCCTCCTGTCTCGGTCTCTGGTCGACAAAAGCAAAACATTTACATTTACATTTTATCCAAAGCGACTTACAATAAGTGCATTTCAAACCACGAGGGTACAAAAACCCAGAACAACAGGAATCAAGAAAACACAATTTCTTCAAGAAAGCCAAAATACAAACATATCTCATGTTAACGCAACACGCAGTTTGGTCCATTTCATCCTCCCGAGTGTTCTCAAACAATCCGACTAAAACCAACAGTGTTGTAATCATCTCGTGCTGACGGCGCCACATCATATTGACTCTGCTCCAAGTCTCTTCTTCTGGGATTCGTCAGGCAATTAAAGTGCTTCCGAACTGCGGCGAACTGGCTGTATTACACCGAAAATTGTGGCGCAAATTATACGTGGTCGTTTGTACAGCCGGTGGAACAAATAAAGAGAAAGCTGCGAATACAAGCAGACTAAAATCTCTCCCTGCCACTGTTTTTTTTTTTTTTTTTTTTTTTTTTAGGTTAGGTAGTTACTTTATTAATCCCCAAGGGGAATTTTAATAATAGAATAATAAAAAGCAATAAAATAGCAGTAAAAAAAATAAATAAATAAATAAATATAAAATGCACAGTATATATCTATATTATATACAAACAACCAATTACACCAATTTGGACATTACACCGTGGCTGTTCCTTTAAAATGTAAAGTGCTGCAGTCCCCCCCCCCCAACCCCACCACCCCCACACCCCTTTCCCTCAATAATAATTAAAAAAAACCTCGCGCGTTGTCTACGTACAATAACCTACGTCCAAACACACCTGGCTCGTTTCCTGTCCCTGGACCGGGAGCGGCGTCGCTCCCGGCTCCGTGACCTCTCCCTCCGGTTCCGGTCTCGGTCGTCTTTCTTGGAGCGTTTGTCCGGGGAGCGACTCTTAGATCGGCTACCCGACCGCCCGCGGGACGCGGAGCGTTTCCTGTAATGTCTAAAGGATCAGACAGCAGAAGAAACAAAACAAAACAACAACAAAAACAAAAACAAAAAAAAAAAAAACAACATCAAGCTGATTGAAAACTATTTACGAGAGAAATGTTTGAAATCGTATTTGTGTTGACTAACGTGCTTTTTTTTTTTTTTTTTTTTTGGTGTGCTAACGTGCTAATGTTAGCCATCGACGTTTTAAACAGTTTATCAACGACAGCGGAGACTCGCAATCGACTGCGCCAAAGAGCAAAACGTTCATCTGACATACCTGGACTCACGCCCCATTGCTAGTCCACGAAGTAAGCTCTAAAAAAAAACAAAATTCAAATTATCTGACAGATAACAACGAGTCCTGTGCGTTGGACGGCTGAACCTGTTACGTGAGAAACCTGCGACGCTTAAAAAAAAAAAAAAAAAACACTTGCGGCGGACAGCGCGGTGCGCCGCCCCGCGGCGGGAGGTCAGAAGTGCAACTCTAAAAAAAAAAAATATGGTTAAAATTAATACTGTGCTATATATGTTGTTCATCAAATGATCCCGAATTGATCTTGCAAGTCTTGTGCATGGCATCAGATAAAAAAAAGCTTTGGTATATGAAGTATGAACGCAGAATTATTGCTCAATTGTACCTGCAAATCCCGTTCTGAGATTACGTGTGATTGTGATTTAGAGAGGAACTTTTTTTTCATTTTATATTTAAATTATTGATATTAAGATATTATGTCCCCTCAATGGTTTCCTAAAGTTTGGCCTAGAAAATGAAATTAAACTCTTGACAGGAAAGTCAAAAAAAAAGAGAGAAAAAGTCACACAAGTAGTATTTATTTGGTATGAACCGTCCGGTTATTCACTCCTGTGTATGTTTCAAAGCAGAGACCGTTTACATCACGTCGACACTAAGTATATTACTGAAGTTCAAATATGTAAGATACTGCAAGAGCTATTAAAAACGTCTTCTTTTTTTTTCCTGCAAATTTATCAAAAACAATCAGGTAGGTCAGACAAGTCGTAGGATAAATCACACCAATTAATTTACATGAAAAAAATATTCACATTAATAAATTAATTTAGATTAAGGGTTAAAAAAAATAAAATAAAAAAAAGCGAGTATACTGTACATGTAGTATGTATGAACGAGGCTTGAACAAAGCAAAGCGGGGACACGTCAGCAAAACTACTCGGCACAAATAAGCGCACAAACTCCCGCTGCCTCGCGCGAAACCACGGCGACGGTAATCTCCAGTAAAAACCCAAAACACTCCCGAGTTCACTGCGATTTCAAGCTCACGGACGTGCAAAACAATACACTCCACATTGTAGGACTAAATGCTTAAGAGGAAGAGGAAGAGGAGGAGGAGGAGGAGGAGAAAGGTTGTCTATTAGGTCGGTGGCCCCTTTCTAAAGAAAGAAGAAAGATTGCCAGAAAAACATTTGAAGCTAAAGCGCCGCCTACAGGAGGAAATCTGTCACAAGACAAATGCAACCAATCAAAGGAGATTTTCCTTAAAACACCTTGAAGCAACTTGGATGAAATCATCATCATCATCATCCTCCGATAAGAAACCTCCAAAAAATGTTCTGTAATGTTTTTTTGAATACTGAAATTATCTTTTTTTTTTTTTTTATTTTTTTTAATTGCTACCTAACTGAAAGCTGCTCTGAGGATTTTGTCATTTAATCCTCGGTCTATTTATACTTTATTAGTTTTGTTCCCCCTGGCCATTTCTCTATTTAAGATATTGAGACTGTGTTCAAAGCTCTTAATCTCAGTTTAAATTTTTTTTTTTTTTTTAACACTTTCTGATGGATTTAAAACGGCTGTTTCTCCAACGTTCACGTCATTAAGCGTGTTTAAAAATGATGCCGAACGTATTTACTTCCTTCCTGCCGCTTGTTCTCAATAGAAAAGCTTCAAACGTGTCCCGGCGGCCTCGGCGGAGGGCCGTGAACTCGGGAGTTAAATCTCCGAGATAGATCGCGGAAAAAGGAGAGCGAGAACAACAGGTTTAACTCGGCAACCTCAGAATGAAGTCGGAAAGCTCTGCGTAGTCACGCTTTTGCTTGAAGGAAGGTTTTTATTGGAGCGCCGTTGACGGTGAACGTGGTCGGAGGCGCAGACGCCGTCATCGGTGAGGAGGAGGAGGAGGAGGAGGAGGAGGAGGGGTGATGATATTCTGTATTTGGGGAAATGGGAACCAAACACACAAAACACAAACTGTCCTCCTGTTTGTCAACAAAAAACAACAACCCGGGGGAGGAGGAGGCGTGGGGGGTGAGACGGGAGAGGGGTTGGGGGGAGGGGGAGGGTCTGTAACAGCCACTGGACTCTGTGGTCACAACTATGATCGTAAGGCAGCAGGGATTCCTTTTCCAGACTGTCAACAACGGGCGAGCACCAGAGGGCGCAAACGAGCATGCCTGGTTGCTATGGGAACCAGAGGAGAAGGGGGAGGGGGGGTCGGTGAGGGGGAGGGGAGGGGGGGGGGGTCACCGAGGTCCTCCTCGTCCATCAGGGAGTCTCTGAGCCAAAGAGCAGCAGGATCTCGTGCGAGAAGGTGAAGGTGAAGAAGTAGACGCAGAGGTCGGCGAAGACGTCGCCCATCCTCCTGTAGGTGTCCATGGAGCGGTTGATGACCTCGGCGGGGATGCCGGACAGCAGCAGGGCGGCAGTCAGCACGGTGGTCTGGGTCTTCTTCTCCACCTGGAGAACGACGCATCATCGAGGGGTTATTTTCCTCTTGTCGTCATTGTTATTATTATTATTCTTCTTAAAAACAGCAAATCCCCAGAGAAGCTAAATTACCGAGCGCGGTAGTTCAGGCATAAAGACTGGGAGCAGCGAGCGTGGCTGTATCCGACGTTTAAAAATACACCGGAAGCTCACAAACTAACACGATCAATTTTAATATCCTAATCTGTAAAAAAAAAATAATAATAATAATCGAACAGGGAGTTCAAAAACAACAAGAAGTCAGTTGAAGGTTTTTGAATATGGAGCTACAGCTTCATTGTTGTTTTGTTTTTGTTTTTTTCTTCCATTGATTGATGAACCTTATCATCGCTACTGCAAACTCACCTTCGGAAAGTATTTGGACAATCCCATGTAGGCCAGTTCCAGTGTCAGAAATGGAGCAAATATGGACTAGAAGGGGAAAAGAGAGTGAAATAATTTTACATCATCACGGCGTGTAGTATTAATACAAAAATCAAGAATCGGTAACAGAAGTAAGATGCAGAATTGTTTTTTTTTTTTTGTGCATTTCTAATTTTAACATTTTCTGTACGTGTACATTTATTGTCTTAGGTAGGTAGATACTAAATGTAAAAATGCGCAATATATACACGATAAAAAAATTAAAAAAAAAAGATTAAATTAAACAACAGTGTTATTGTTTGAAACGACGACGCCCCCGGCGGCGCGGCATCGACGGGCAGGAAGCCTCACCAGGTACTTGCAGACGAACACCCGGACGAACAGCGCGAGGAGGATGCTGCCGACGAGCCTGAAGATCCTGAAGGGGTCCAACTCCTCCGGCTCGGCGGCTCCGTCCTCGGCCGGCTTCTCGTTGGCCAGCTGACTCCGCAGCTTCATGGCATCGTCGAAGCGAGACAGGTACTTCTGGAGTCCCCGGCGCGGGGAGCCGCCGCCGCCGCCGAGGTCGTCCGGCGCCCCCCGCTCGCCCCTCGGCCTCTGCCGGACCCCTCCGAGGTCGTCCTCCAGCAGAGACGCCCCCCCGTGCGCGTCGCCGCAGGGCGGCGGCGAGCCCCTCCTCTCCGGGGTGGCGCCGTGGGAGCGGCTGCCGAGCGCGGAGGCCTCCGGCGGGAAGGGAGACGGCCTCGGGGAGGACGCAGACGAGGACCACGTCTCCGTCCTGTCGAGGTCCAGGTGGAACCGGGGTTCTGTGGGACGAAGGGACGCTCCTGCTGAGGAGAAAGTAACATCAGCGATGCTTATTTATTTATTTTATTTTTTTACATCCAGTCTTTAAAAACGTTAACAGAGAAGACGATCTGTAGACGCGATGAAGGCTATTTTGAAACTTCTTTTTAAAATTTTTTTAAACATTTAACAGACTAAAAGAATGAATAACCAGGGAGGATGTCTGTGAAGACAGATGACGTCAAACGTCCTCAGAAACTCTCCAGGAGGTTCTTTTTTTTTCTCCACGTCAGTACATATATATACATATATATATATATATATTATGAAGTGAATAATGGCCAGTAGTCCACGCAGTTTGTTTTTGACCAAGACCCATAGACTCCAGATATTCGGACGAGTTGTGGCATAATTTCAAATTCTCAAATGCAACTTCACTTGTGGATGCAAAAAAAATAAAAATAAAAATAAAAATCGCACACTGCAGAAATACTTAAATCATTTTTAGTGCTTTAGAAACAAAATCAACTACGACATTTGAGAGAGAGAGAAAAAAAAAACACCTTTGGTGTCCTAGATTTTATATTTCACGTCAGCTGTGTGGGGAAAAAAAAAAATAAAATAAAATAAATAAAAACGTGTAATATTTGTTTTGCTGCATGTTGAGTCAGCACATTTAGACCCCCGACTGAGAACACGTGTCACACTTCTGTGTGTAATCATCCTTATTGACCACGTGATTGACCGCAGCCAGCTGTAAAACAAAGGGGGGGGGGGTACCCCCACTTCTCACACACACACACACACACACACACACACCGTTAATCTCAGACTCGTTTTTGGCGTAGCCCACGATCCTGTTCATCCGGTCCTCCGAGTTCATGAGCAGCTTTCTCCTGCGGATCTCCGCTCTCCTCTGCGCCGCCGACACGGAGCTCGTCCTCTCCTCGCTGGCCTCGCTCGACTCCATGTTGGCAAATTAAATAAATGAAGCGTCGACTACAAAAAACAAAAAACAACCTAATTTTTTTATAGATATATTATTATTATATATACACGGGACACAAGAAACTAGCTCACTGCCGACTGCACAAAAGGCTCAGACCGCTGAACCGCTCCGTCTGAAGAGAAGAGGACGCACAGTGATGTCGTCACCGCAGAGGATGACGGATTGTTTTTTTTTTTTAACGAGATTTATTTATTTATTTATTTTTTTTTTTTTTTTTTTAACCCCTCAGACGCCTGGCAGGAAACAAAGCTCGAGCCTGTTTGATCTGGTTATGTCATGATATATATATATATATATATATATTTTTTTTTTTTTAAAAAGAGACATTTAACATTTAAGGAAATTTACTGCTATTTTATTGCTTTTCTATTATTATCTTATTGCTTCCTGTATGCTGCTGTAGCGAAAAAAAAATTCCCCTCGGGGATTAATAAAGTAACCTAACCTAACCGTTTTGTAATGTTACTTTACCTCCTTTCATTTGAAACAAATAGCCTCATATTTTATCTAAAAAAGAAGGACATGTATGTCTACTACAAACATTGCTAATTATTTAAAAAAAAATGTTTTAATTCAAATTATGTAATTATCTTTTCTCCTAATTTTTGGTTACATCATCTGGTCCTTTGTGAAATAGTCAGAAATGCCCGACGCAGTTTCCTTTTGTTGTTTTCAGAAGTCTTGTTTTGTCCAACCACCAATTCAAAGTCTTCATATTCAGTAGAAAATGTTCACATTTCAGAGGCTAGAAAGGGAGAATTTTTTTGGGGGACATTTTGTTGTCATTTATTTTAATAATTTGCTGTATTTTGGTCTCATCCGTTGTTCTAAAAATCACTCGACCACATTTTCTCTGTGGATTATCCCAGGTATATCGGTTATCGGTATATATGTTGTATATTATTCCATCTTTCTTTTTTTTTGTTTATAGTAATTTATAAGTGTTAATTTACCAGTGGTGTTTATGGTTTCGGTGCACTTATGTTCCACAACTACATTTGAGGGAAAACTGCAAAAATGTGTGCGAATATATGCCATCGATAAATAGCATTTAAAGAATATCGGCTTGACATATTGATATTAGAATCTTTTTAAAGAAATAATATTGTGCCTCGAGTCCACACCTCTGGAATTTACTTTGTACAAAACAAGACTATTTATTATTTTCCATCAGTTTTTTTTTTTTTTTTTTTTATGAAAGACAATTTTGTGCATGAAGACCAAAACATATTTGTCTTTTCCTAAATACATTTTTTTCGCTTATATAATACATAGATTACAAACCGTATGAAATCAGACCAAATCAAAAACCTTGATTCGAACTCATTCAAGAGAAATGTCGCCCGTGTTGGTCCACGTTCTGCTTCGTAGTCTTCGTTTCCACAGAGAAAGAAAAAAACAACAACAACACTATTCACCCACCAAAAAACAAACTACATTTAAAAAGTCCCAAACATTTTATTTTCTTAGCGTCATTTCCTTATTGTTTATACTAAAATCATCAGCATTTTCTTTACCTTTATATAATGCAGTCTTTTCAATATACAAGTATCAATAAGCATGATTAAAAGATCACAATGGCTTTTGTTATGTCTGTGTTAAAGAATTTCCCATATCCTATTATATTAAAATATTTCATATATAGAGTCTGTATTTGAACAGAGGCTTAATAATAAAAAGCGAGTTCCCATACAAGGCAATTATAGAATTTAATCGAGATTGGGAGTCTCATAAATTAAACAATCAGAGAAAAAAAAGAAAAAAAAAAAAGAAAGAAATAAACAAACAGAACAGCGATGTCGTCGGAGGTGTTCTAAATGTCCGGAGAGGGGAAAAAGGTGACGGGAGAGTTTCTGAGGGGGACAGATCGGACCGACGAAACGACTTCCCGCTGCCAGATCGGCACATTCGAGGCAGCGACGTCGACCTGCCTCCCAAAAACACCTTTAAAAATTCGGCCTTTTAAACAACAGACTCTACGGATTTTGTTCAACACACACATATATATAATGACTGTCATATAAAAAAAGCACACGCGCCCTGTCCTCCAGGTACGATAATAGTGTGTTAGAGCTCAGGTGTTTGTGTATAGAAATACATCAGGTGACACTCCAAAAAACAAAACAAAACACAAAACAGTCTTTTAGGCTAACTTTGCTCATAAACCTGGTCTGAAGCATACATACAAACAAACAAACAAACAAACAAACAAACAAACAAACAAACGTTGGACTGGTATCAGTAAAGACGACCGTGCTTTCAGGAACAAAAATACTTCACGCATCCGTTTGCCTGCACTGCGTCCGACCCGATACCTCAGTTAGACGGCATTGTTCTCTGAGAAGAAACACTGATTCATTCAATCACCGACATCAATCACGGGCTTCCTGCTTTTTTTTGTTTTTTTGTTGTGGTTTTTGTTTTTTGCTTTCCTTCCAACACGTTGCTTCATCCGGGTTTAAAAAAAAAAAAAAAAAAAAAAAAGTGCCAAATGCACATCAGAATCGATTCTTTGCGACTTCCTCGCTCCGTCCGTCTCGACTTTTTTTTTTTTTTTTTTTATTTGGCCGATGCCTCACGTCGGCTTGGCTCTTCCTCGGAGAGATATGGTGGACCGCGGCTGGAGATGGAGCGAGAAGCATCCTTGGGTGTGCCTCGCTGAATTTACACACACACACACACACACACACACACACACACACACACACACACACACACACACACACACACACACACCTCGTATACGTATACGCGCCGCGCACACGCGTCAACTGCTGCGTCGCCGTTTCCTCGTGTCCACAATCCCGCTGGAGATTATTTGGAGATTTGCTGCTGGAGGTGGAGGAGGAACTCGTAGTACGACAGGGCCGACTCTGTTCGGTCCTCGATCATGTTCTGCATAAAGCTGGCTTTCAGCTGGCTCTCGTCCCTGAGTCACATGATGAAAAACAGTAGGGGAGGGGGAATAAAAGTCAAGAGACGTCAGTTAAAAGTTGATCTTTGATTTCCCAGAGCCGACAGAGACAATTGAAGACTTTGGTTTTCAAAATCAAGACATTAAATATCTTTCACATTAGTCCTCCTACTTCCCCGTTACGAGTGTGAAGAACACAAGTCTTTGGTCCGATCTGGGCTTAACCTTCACGTGTAGCTCAGCGGAAGCGCGTTAAATCCTCAGCGGAGGCGTGCGCCAGTGTTACTTAGCTCGCACACACGCGCAGCCAGAAGAAATGCTCCATTGCACCACCGACGGTCAAACAACTCCACAGGGAACCTTGAAATCTAATCTAAGTTACTTATTTTTTTTGTTCTGAATTCAGTTTTGAAAAAACAACAACAACAACAACAACAAAAAAACAACTCCCGACTAACCTCAAAACCTTTTTCTTGTTTTTTTTTTTTTTAAGTCAAATCAAAAGCCGCACCGAGTCAAAAGTCTAGCGGCAGCTGGTCGTCTGCACCACCGAGAGGAGCGCCGCACTTTGTGCTCCGGCACCTTCGTTTCATCGCGAGTGTAGATCCGTCGCTCACCTGATGACGTGGAGGGAGGGGAAGAACGGCTTCTGATCCCTCAGCCAACCAACGAACGCTCTGGTTCTCTGCGACTCCGCGGTGTCCAGTTCTGGGAGCAGATACTGCGAGAGGACAGCAACAGTCAAGGTTTTTTTTTTTAATTATTATTATTTTTATTTTGAAATCATCATGAAGGAAGAAGACGCAGACAGCGAAACCACGACGGGTGTACACTGCGATCGTGTTGCTTCAACGTGATGTTTCCTACCAGGTTTTCAGGCACGGCAGCGTAGTTGGGAACTCCCAGGACTTGTGTGAGGAAGTTGGGGTGGCAGTTCCGTCCGATCCACAGATACATCACCTTTTGGGGGCGGAGAAAAGTGTAAAGCTCAACCAATCGCCACCGAGAGGCGTCCCTACCAACAGGTGAAAACTTCCCCACGCCGTGCTTGAAATACGGGAGAATGTGAATCAGGCTAATAAGCACTGAGGGTAACGTTCGTCGCCCCAAAACGCACGAAATGTGATGGGTTTTTAATTTTTTGAAGAAGAAGAAATCCCTCTTTTCTAGCGTTGCTCTTATTACCACTTTTTTTTTCCCCCACACGCTGCAACCTCGAAGCTGTATCCAGAGGGGATTGTTGCCCAACATTCAGCCATATTTGAAGCGTCGGCTTTAAATTTGTCAGCGTGTTATTAAGGGCGTCGTTGTTGTTGTTTTTTCTTTCTTTAAAACGTACTGTTCCACAGTCCATGAGGAAGGCTCCCTCCCTGCAGAGCTTCTCTACAGTGAGCTGGTGCACTGCGGGCTGAGGGATCGTCCGCTCGTTGATGTTCAGAGCTCCCTGAAGACGCAAAAAAAAAAAAAAAAGAAGAGACGATTACTCGGCAACACAGGGATACTTTGAAGTACCTGTAAAAATGTTGGAATTCACTGTTTAGGTTCAGCACCGTGCCCCCCCCCCCCACACCTCTCCTCCCCTCACGAAAAACACCCCCCCCTCCCCCTCCTCTCACCTCATCGGTCAGATCGTCGACGCGGTACAGAGCCGGGTGGATCATCAGCATGGAGTAGACCAGCGGCTGGTACTTCAGCTGGCACATGGCAAACACTCGGTCGTCCAGCCTGGTGCTGGTGCCTGTCCTGAAGGCTTTCTGCAGGGCGCGCGCACACACACACACACACACACACACACACACACACACACAATGAAACAAGGTCAAGACTGGGTCAGCGGCGTTGTTTCCCAACATTGGATCCCGGCGGCAGAAGCACTTTCTTAAGAGTCCGAAAAAAAATCATGAAAGGTTTTCGATTTGTGTGATCTTGCGCGTATTAAATGAGTAAATGAATCAACAGGTGGCTGGAGATACGTGTTCATAACACACGTGGGTTCAACTGTAGGAAGAACATGAAACACGTCAGTGGAAAACGGGAGACGGTAACAGAGTAAAGCGTCGGCCGACGGGGTAGCTGCTGCGTCGTGATGGTAAGATGTAAAAAAAAATTTTTTTTTTAAATAAAAAATTTAAATAGGCGACCTGCTTGAGAAGGGCGAGGATGTAGAGCGGGAAGAGCCGGAGGCAGGCCGGGGCCAGCAGGCCGGGCTGCTGGATGGTCAACACAAACTGCCGGTAAGACGACAGCGAGTCAACGGCGGCGTTGGTCATCGCGTCTCTGGCGTCGCTCAGACTGGCCGTCACCGAACGGTCCACAGCTGGAGAGGGGTAGGGGGGGCGGGGGGGGGGGGGAAACACACATTCACAGTCGTCACGAGAAGGACCGAGGACCTCAGCTGAAGACTCCGATTCTGTCCATTCACGACGCGCGCAAGACGCGTTTGTTTAACGTCGGCTCATTCCCCCAATGCGCGGGCTAAACTTGCGCGTAACGCCTCTTTAAGAGTATTAGTACCGGGTGCATCGCAGCTCCGAGTTGATTGGCGATGTGTTTCAGTGAGGCACGGACATCGTTCACGCCTCACGTGGCTTCGACCCGACTACATTTATCACCAGATTAAGCTGAAATACAAACTCCTCTCTGAATTTTTTTTTTTTTTTTTTTTTTCTCCCTCCCTTCAAAATATGTCAATGTTTGTTCTCGAATGCGAGATGAGCCGGGACAGAACCGACTGCTCGGTACGTGACGGTTGCTCGGCAACCGCAGCTGTCGCCACTCGTAACCATCTGTCGCGCGCTAATAACCGACAAGTGGATGGAAACCCTGCGAGGATTTGGTGTCGAGCCAATGAGAAGACTTTTCACGGTGACAATGACGGATAATTTTAGAGCGTCGCTTCACATAAATACACATTTAGCCAATATGACGCGCGCGCGCGCACGCCGATTTGATGTAATGTCGTCGAACAGCACGTGTTATTATTTTACCTTCACATTCCTGTGTTAAATGATTAAATACAAGTTTTAAAACAAGCGCGAATCATATCTATCGAAAAGAACAAGTCGTATAAAAAAAAATCTAAATCTTTACTGGCCCATCAGAAATTGTAAAAAACAACAACAACAACAAAAAAGGTGCGTAAAAATAAATACAAAATAACGTACTACCCAGGCATAATAACATCAAATAGTCTGATGAGACACTGAATTATTCTGCACAGCATAAGAACAAGTTCTCTTTGGGAAATAAATGTCTTTTTTTTTTTTTTTTTTTTTTAATATTAAAAGGACAACCCGAATGACTCGTCCTTTAAAAAAAAAAAAAAAAAAAAACCTCATCTAATATGTTCCCTTCAAAGTGTTACAACAGTGCAGTACGTACCCATGCAGGCCAACAACCCACTGATGGCCTGAACGTCGGCCCCGGCAAAGATGTCCGACAGAGAGTTGACCACAGGGAGACACAGAGTGTGCACGCGGATCCTCCTCTCTCCTGTGACACAAAACACACGTTAAAACCAAAAGAGACAGAGATGGTATTTCTACTCGGTGTGCGTGTGTGATTGTTTCGTGTACCTTTGCTGGAGGTGTACAGCAGCGCGGCCTGGAAAGAGACGATCTGCATGTCGTCCAGGTTTTCCTCGATGGACATCTGAACCGCGAAGCCGGCGTCGGGGTTGACGTTGGGGAGGGACAACAGGTCCGTGGAGCGCACGAAGAAGTTCCCGTGGAACGTGTGGATGGACAGACCTGCAGAGAGAGACAACACTCAGTCAGGTCATTGTACCTGGACTGTAGAGATATTATGGTCCTTCATAATGAAAATCCCCCCTCCCCCCCAAAAAAAGATCATTCTGGTTTATTTCAACTTTGCGCTCTCCACTTGTGTTGCAGACATTTAGGGAAACACAACCAGCCACAACCAACTGGAATATCTTTTACATTTCAGAATTCAATTTATCTAAAAAGCCAGACACCGGTCTTATTCAGATGGAAGACGACTCGTAATCCAATCCTAACTCTTCATATTTATACGACACGGAAATAAGACGCGGTGGAAAATAAAGGGGCGACGCCGAAAAGCCTTTACTAATCAAAAACCAATGACTCAACTGGCTAAGCATCTAAAAGACAGTCACACGTATTAAAAAAAAAAAAAAAAAAAACGATATTAAATGTCTCTTTCACACTCGACCAACTCCACGTCCTTTTCGTACCAACAGACCTTTGGTGCAGCGTATCCTCATGACGGCCTCAAAGCCAATTTTCCTGGTGAAATATCTCTTCAGGTCCTTCTGGAAGCGCTCCACCTGAGCCGGGCTGTACTGATGGTGGTAGGAGGGGTAGTAGTAAACGCTACCTGCCGAGTATCTGGATATGCAGCCTGGGAGAGAGAGAAGCCAGACAAGAAGACAGATAAATTAACGATTGAGATGAGGATTGTTTTATTTTTTAAATTGTAAAAAAAACTAAAACAAAAACTAAAGGTCGCATTAATTGATTTTCTATGTTTTTCTTTCCACGAAGGTTTTTCTTAACTATTTAGAAAATGAGGCCTGTGGTTGCGAGAAGCCTAAAATTAGTATAAGACCGTCCTATAACTAACGCAGATCATAATATTGTTCCATGGACTCAACACAACTTAAAATAACGACCTCTTTTGTGTAACTACAGTAAAATAACGTAATAAACGGAAACGAAATCAGCAATTCGAAATTCTCCCAATAAACCTGAATTTGCAACATCGCGTCAAAATATTCTGCACTGAGCACTAAACATGAAAAATAAACGGGTCCAGTGAACCCTGGGTTTTGATGGTTTTTTTTTTTTTTTTTTTTTATATCCTCCCTCTCCAATCGGTCGTGTTCGGACTCACCGAGCGATGCCAGGTCACAGTACTGAGAGCTGAGCAGGAACAGGTCAACGGCCACCTGCTGGCCGGAGCAGTCCAGAGCCAGCTTCTTGTAGAAGTCTGTCGCTGGGGATAAGTGCTGGATGTCCTGACAGGCAAACACAACAGACAGGACAGGAAATCCGAGTGTAAAACAACCGCCCAAAAGTAGTCGGGATCAAAAGGAACGAGCGGCAAAGATCGAGATCGTCCGTGTCTGATGGCTAACGATGAACCTGCTGTAAGTGAAACCCTTGCGGTGTTTTATTTTGTATTTATTTTTGTAATCATTGCTACTGATCATCATCCTCCCCTTCTTACATTTTTTTTTTTTTTTTTTTAAAAAGTCTCTCATCTCAAATCTCAAATCGCAGTAATTCTGCGAGTAGCTTTGCATCCGTCGTTCTATTTCATGAACATATATCTCCGGTGACCGGTGGCGTTTTCAAGGGACACGGCGTTTCTCGAATCCCACTGCATGACGTTCAAATCCACTTCTCATCGACGTGCTGGAGAACCTGCACGGTCAGAGCTCCTACCTTGGCAGACGCCCGCTGGTTGGGATCCTCTCTGGACTGCAGAGCTCCCACGCCGAGGTTCGGCAGCTGAGTCTGAAACACGGACAGGCGCCCTCCGGTGGGCGACAACAGCTTGAAGGCGGCTTGCAGAGCTGAACCCAGGGCGGACTGGGTCTCCATGGTCTTCTCGAATAAAGTTGGCAGGCTCTTGAGCAGATCCTGCACAAGCTGGAAAATAAATACGGGACATGAGTGATATTTTTTTTTTTTTGCGAAGGGCTTTTAATCTTCCTTCCATCTGCAAGTAGGTCAGAGTCAGGCTGATTTAAGTCCTCTCTGACGAAGCATTGTGTCTGCGGTGTTTACAAAAGGCACAACGTCTCAAACGGAGAGTAATCAATGTTACTTCCTGCACACTTAAGAACAGGAAACATAGTTGGGTGGACGTGTGCTGAATGTTCACGTTCACAACGTTAATTAAAAAAAGGTGCATTTCTTACCTCTTTGCATTCATTGAGGTTTACTAGAAGGCTGTCTGGTGTTGGTAAAAAGATATCTGTGGAGCACAAAAGATTATGACTTAAACAAACATAACACACACACACACACACACACACACACACCAATATAACAGTGGTGATACAACTGACACAATAAAGCTGACAAGTTAAAAGACCTCCGGTAACTTTTAGGACATTTAGAAAACATTTCAAAATGTTGATAACGCTGAAGCAGAAGGCAACGGCCCCTAAAAACATGACGGGAGTGAACCGGGAACACGGCAGCCGTGTCCACTGACCCAGACGGCCCGCGGCCGTCAAACATGCGTTGCTTCTAAGTTTGGCAGACGGCTGTGATAATGCGAGCGCGGCCTTTCGCTGTCAGCTGCGTCTCACCTTCAATGTCAGACACGATGAGCATCTGAGGCTGGGAGAGTCCCTCCTGGAGGTTGTAGAAGTGGATGGTGCTGTCGAAGGTGATGAAGCCTACCTTTGTCCGCGAGTCTCCGGGAAGCCTAGAACGAACACACACACACACACACACACACAGGTTACAGGGACGACCTACGACCCACTTTCATCCATATTTTTTTTTTTTTTTTTTTTTTTAAAAAGCCCATTATCAACTTTGCATTGACACGTTACACTATGTGGGATAATGTTACGTCATGCAATGGCAATAATTACAAAATATTTGCATCTATTTCTCCCCCCGGCAGGCAGAAATATTTGCGGTGGCTCGCCGCTGAGTCAATAAGGGTAAAAAAAAAAAAAAGAACTATGTTGAGACTTTCGGTATGTTGGTTTACCTGAATATTCAACTCAGGGGTTTGTGTATTTACCCTCCAGATAGTTTAATAGCAGAACAGGTATTACACACACACACACACACACACACACACACACACACACAAAAGGGCCATTCGGTCGCAAGATGTGCAGACAACTCAAAACTGAATATTGTACATACGCGTTTATGTTTTCCAGCAGCGACTGACAAAACACATTCAAATAGCCCGTCTCCACTGCATTGTGGGATACGTCCAGAACGAAGAGGTAAACGGCAGGCTGCGGCGGCCTCAGCTGTGGAGCAAAACACACTTCACTTAAAAACAAAAGTCGGTAACCAAAAGACGATTGTGATGGCGTACAGAGACGACCGAACAGATTGCAATGCGTGTCATTTAGAAAGTAACTGTCGAATAAGGTTCCTTCACAGCATGTTCTACCACTTTTACAACAGCACACAGCGAAGTCGCTGCTCCCATCTTTAACGGGCACGATGTCAATACAGCTGCTTCAACCTACCATGTATTCTGAAGGAGCAATGAACT
Organism: Brachyistius frenatus; assembly: GCF_029030835.1. NCBI lineage: Eukaryota > Metazoa > Chordata > Actinopteri > Embiotocidae > Brachyistius > Brachyistius frenatus. The sequence continues at coordinate 2,862,962 of NW_027210604.1, forward strand.
CAATGGTGGCGTTCTGGACCTCGGGTCTTTTGTGCGGTTCTCCGTATGATCTGCTGACTGGGTTGTACATGAACTCTTCTGGAACTAAACACAGACACACAACATGCACTCTGGGTTTAGTATGAAGTAATTTTCCCTAACTGGGAGGTAAAAGAAGGAAGGATCATGAACTGTTATACGATTGTTATTCTACCGTTACCGTGGTAAAAATCCTACGGCGGAGCAGATGACCGCGTTTCCTTAAATCTAACCATGTGTAAAGTCTTTAAATTAAAAAAGATCTTGTTCCAGAGAGAGCTGGCCGAGTGGACGACACAGGAGCATTATTACAGCTTTACATATAAATAAACAACCTTCAGACAATACCCAAGTATTTGCTGTTTCAAATCCTATTTAAAAATCGGCCTCATTATTTTGTCCATGTGTTACCGAATAAGATGCATTTTGCGGCTGAACTTTATTGGTTTGGACTTTCTCGTCATTTGCCTCCAGCGTTCTCAGACAGAAGCCTTCACCACTCTCCCCTTTTCTTACCATCGTTGACCCGAAAGCACAGGTTGCACTTCCACCTTCTCTGGTCCAGGAACGAGACGAACGGGTTGATGTAGGTTCTGCAGGACCGACATCTGACAATGGTGCTGGAGGTCACCACAGGAAGTTGCTGCAGGGATCAAGCCGCAGAACAAAACCGACCTCTGTGAGAGAAGCGTCTCCAGGCGAACACATTTTCTTGTGTGCAGCTCTTTGTAACTGCCATTTCAATAAAGCCTTTCTCGTCGCTGTCTAAGTTGCGCAACGTCTCTGTTGTTTGTGTCCTCAATTAATGCAGAAGCATTAACCAATTCACTGTGACAGATTTTGCCCGGAGGCTGCATTTAGTCAAATCCTGTTACGAAAAAAAACACGTTAAGAAGAATCTTGTTTAATCGCTGCTAATCGAATTTAACTGGTGCGTCGAAATCTTGGGAAATATAATTGAAGATGAGGCTGCAGACGACTTTTCAACAAAGTTTATGAGAATATTTCTCCTTGGAAGCTGCACTACAGCCATCTTCACTCTTCATGACAGGATAACTACAACAGTAATGTTACATCACGTGTCATATTTGAATGCGAGCACTGAGATCTCTGTGTCTGTTACACCGAAGACTAAATGGTTACAACGGTGAGAAAATAGGCCTCGGGTAACCACCGTTGGTTTTTGGTCTTCTATTGACGTAATCTTCTGCCAGCTAATGTGCACTTTCATGTCAACTTTATGAATGGCAAGAGGGGAAGAGTTTCCCCTCACCTCAGGGTCAACAAAATCAGCGTTTATTAAACCTCCTGGTTGATCCGATATTAAATACGAGGATGAATAACAAAGTGCGATGTTTCCTTTCGCCCCTTTCGCGCTGCTGCCACAGAGATACTTTCCCCGTCTGACATCTTTCTCGTTCACATGCTACGTTCAGTGAGGAGTCGAGTGAAATGAATCTCCCCAGGAGAAATGAAGCCGGGTTGACCGTGTTCCTGTTAATCCCTCGACCTAAGTTAGGTTTCGTGTTCACACGAGATGGAAAAAAAAAATAATAAACAGCCGACAATAATAAGGTTATATAAGCTAATGTGAAACGAAGATGAACATTAAATGTTAAATCGAGGGCTTACCGAGAGGTCTTTAAAAGGGTGAAGCAGCAGGCCCAGCGGCATCTTGGCTTTATTGAGCAGAGACTGAGTCTGAGGGATGCTGGTCAGTGTACAGCGGAAAACCCTGTAGACACAGACGCACAAATTCAGTGTGTGCCGATTAAAAAAAAAAACAACAACCCACAGCTAACGATTTGGTCTTCGCTGTAAGCACTGACACTCTAATTTACAAAAGTCCCACATGAGATGCATTCAATATTCGACTACAACTGCTTTATAATATTGAGTTTAAACCACCATAGGAGTAAACACGTATCAATGACAGTAATATCAGTCCTAAAGGAATCACATCAAAAGACATAATAAATATAAACGCATGCTTTATTAGTGCACCGCGGCTTACTCTGGACTGCAGTTGATCTTCTGCAGGTCCTGGGTGAGGCAGGGCGTCGGGGCGGGGATTGCGTTTGGGGGCAGCAGGTTCCTCTCCTGCACCAGGTTGACCACTCTCAGGGCCTCCGGGGTGCTGGACTGGAGGCTCATGGCAGCCAATGATGGGCTCAGCTGGGCCGGCCCCGGGCCACCAGGCATCTGAGAGACGGGAAGACAGTAAGCTATTCGGTTATTTATTCACCAAAAACGAATGACATTCAGCGTGGATGATGACTTTGGCTTTGACCGACCGGTCTAAATATTTGCCGTTCACGTCCTCCTCATCTGACCGCTTTATAGCCCAGAAGTAATGGATATACCCTTCGACATGTTGTTGTTGGTTTTTTTTTATCTTAACATCACATCACATCGTGTGCATGACAACATCGTTATTATGTGAATAAATTGCGCCGATATATCAGCAGATCAAGCGGGGGTCCCTAAAAAGCTTTAGCGTTTTACTTCGTGCAACAGGATTCGCACGTGTGTGCAGGGGCATGACAAAAGAGCAAACAAACAGTATTCGCAAAAGTGATCAGACATTAAACAAGGAGCGCAGACGTGCGGACTCCCTCCTCACCTGCTGGTACGGCTGAGGTGCTCGAGTGTAAGGCTGCGTGGCGGCTTGCATCGCAGGGTGAATGTTGGAGGTGGCGTGGGGAGCCGAGGTGTTCTGGTACCCAGGGGGGAGGGAAGGGTAGTGGCCCAAGTGTCGACCGGGCGGTCCGGGCTGAGTCAGACCAGCTGTGGCAGAAAAATGGGGAAATAAATGAGCTCGGTTTACGCGAGAAACCAAACCCACCGAGGAGCGCCGTTTACTGAGAAAGTGAGCCCCTTTTAAATGCCAATGCCGGCGTCGTTCTCCATTTTTTTTTTTCCTGCTGAACCCAACAGTGCATCAAACCGTTCATCTGGTATTTATAACTTCGCTGTGCTTGTCGGTGGCACTGTGCCCCCAAAAGCTCTGCGTTGCCTTCTGAGCAAACATGACTCAACCAGGGGTGAATGGTGCGTTTTGGGGGCCGGGGGCAATTTTCATCTGCGGATTAATGCACATTTTGTGGCACACATATTTCACCCACTAAAGAAAATAGAGATCAATGTCACAGAGGCATAAGGTACTGTAGCTTCAGCTACACAGAGAACAATTATTGTTGGTATCAGTTCAGTGTGGATTTTGCTGATGATATGAAAAGTAGATTAAACAGTGTATTCATACTTATCCTTTAAATTCAGGTAAATGGGGGGCTTGTAATTGGGTCAGAACTGACAGTCATTCTAGGGTTCTGATCCTATGACATTTCGGTGTTTTTTGTTGTTGTCATTTATACAGAAGAATTACTGCAACAGAAAGTGATTTTAAGTGTTGCGACAATAACAAATGTTAAAACAATTCGCAAACAAAACGTAGAAATGTTCTGAAACTGTAAAGAGGGCAATTTTCTAAGTGTAAAGCTGCTCTGAAACCATATTCAGTAAACCTGGACTGCCCATGTGGTCGGTGTGAGAAAGATCCAATATGTGGCAGAAGATGTCCTTACCCATTTTGTTGTCAATGTGATTATAGCTGTTTGACGCTTGCGGGCCATTGCCAGCCACAGCTCCTGTTTCAAAACAAACACAGATGTGTTATGAATCCTTTGAGTGACACTTTCTGATTTCTGCTCCGGCGCGCTGACCACAGACAATGAATATGGAATGAAATGAACCGCAGGGAAAGACGCAAACTAAAGTACGATAACACTATTGATGAGGCTAAATTATGGAAACTAGTGACGCTTTAATGAAAGATTTGTACTTTGGTGTTTATGAGATGTTCATAGAGGTCACGTGGGAGAAATGGGGAAGCTTAGTGACAGAGAGAAAAACTACCAACGAGAACTATTTGTCACCAGGGATGCAATGATGCTAAAAAAAAAAAGAAGAAATACCCACTTCCAGCTACTAAAGTTTAAAGAACAGCATCTAGACTAACATCTCTTGACTAGTTTTCTTATGATATGCAACGTTCTGTAAAAGTGACAAGTTAACGGCTCAGTATCTCCCGATTCTGTCGAGCTTCATATTTGGAATCAGTTTTTAGGGATGAGAACAGAATTAGTGCATCCTTAGATAGGACGGGGAAAAAAAAAAAAAAAAAAAAAAAACAGCACAGAGAGGACAGGATTGGCACCACAGCACGGACACGACATCTAAACAGCTAAAATGACAGATTTGGCCACACCTGGACATTCAATATCCCCTTCCAGGCTGTCGGGCTCAATGGGGGAAAGAGTGCTGTTAACAGCACCCCCGCACTGAGCTGGCATGTAGAGGGAGAAGGGGAGGGAAGGAAACAACGGAGGGTGTTTAGAACAAAAACGGTTGGCTTATAAAAGGACATCAAGTGCAAAGTGATACAACATGATCATCGCAGGTAGTGTTGTCACTTTATAAATCAGCAGTCACAAAATGGTTATACTTCACGTAATGAAAAACAATAAATAAAAAAAAAACCAGGCAGCTGAAACCTTTTAGGCTGCTTTTAATCAACAGGCCAGATCAAGAAAAACAAAAAAAACAAAAACACTAACCATCTGCTTTGGGCGGTGGAGGTGTGGCATTGGCCATTGTGGGTCCAGTGGGAGGTGGTGCAGGTTTCATGGTTGGTGGCGGGCCCGTAGGTGGAGGCCCGTAGGCAGGTCTGCCTGGTTGGTATGCGTGTGGAGCAATCGGTGGAGGTGCAGTACCTGGTGAAACAAAAGAAAAAGAAAAAGAAAGAAAAACAGCAATGATGTTACATGATTATTTCCATTATTCATTTTTGATTAATGGCTTTAGTTTTGATTCATTTTTCTGATTTGACATGTAGCCATTAAAGCAGTGTGACAAAGCAGCGAGCGATGCTTGTCACAATGTCCCATAGAGAAAAGCAGCTAATCCTTCAATTTCAAAGGCTGGAAACGGCATTATTTTTCATTTTTGTTTGACAAATGATAATTAAGTCGATATCAAAGTTTAATTATTTTTGAAACAAACTCCTGGATGAACTTGTATCAGTGAAGGCAACAAGTATATTCCCTTTTGTACACAACACCAGCTTTGATAAACAATACACAGCTTACTGAACGGGTAAAACGCAGCTTGTCAGGTTGGTTATTTTTATAGCAACCACAAAAAAATGGGAAGCGAGGATAAATAAAACAAACATTTAAACACTTCTAAAAAGGACAAATCTATAATCTCAGAGACGTAAAGCAGAAAAGACTTCATGAGAATAAGGCCGAGCTGAGGCTGAACAATAATGACTAAAATGATAAACTCTCTCAGTGATATTTAATGTGAGCACTGTGACATTTTAAAATTTTTACTAAAAGATCTCACAGACAAAATAGCCTGCGACTAAAGGGACACAAGACCGTATACAACAGCTCTTTCAACTTTTTAGCTGCACGCTAAATTGAAATTTTCCAACATAATATTTTGGCTGTCGTGACATTTTAAAACAAGAAATCATTGAACAGAGGAAAATACCTCAGCAGAGACATCATCATTTCTCCAGTTAGCCTTTAAATTCACTGTCACCGTTGTTCAAGCTACATAGTCAGTTCTGACGCTGCAATTTTGCAAAGAGAGGTACGCTGCTGCCGAGGTGATCATGTGACTGTTGCACTAAAAGAAAATAACTGAAGTTGAATGACAGAATGCTTTGCAGACGCTGTGGTCACAAATTACAACACGGCCTAGTTCTATCGCGCTCGTATGACGTAACAATGCCACTTCCTGTTAGTGTACAAAGTTACGGAGGTTTTCTGTGAGATTTATTTTTGTTATTGAGACCACGAGCTAAGAACTTCCCAATGGAGGCCGCCCTTTAAGTCTCACAGCAGGAAAATTAACTACAAGCAGAATTGATCAAAAAGTGATCAAGGCCGAGGACATACTGCTGTGTGTGTTTGGTTAATATCGCCAGTAGAAAGCTTTTGTTCGTTCATAATTTAAGCAAAAACAACCCGCAACTCAGACTTAATTAAAGTTCAGAACGTGTTCTAAAATGCCACGTCAATCTGATACATAAGGATCCCGCTGAAAACAATACAATTCTTATTTGAACTTTGAACAAAACTCAAGAGTAAAATGAAGGCTCCGTTCTTGGGAGGGTGCCAGAGGCAGCAGCCAGCCAACATGTTCAGCGTCGGGGCAGAGGGCAACGTCCAGCTCCAACATATCAGGATTGTAGATGTGCCTATCTGCTGCGCGTGTCAGTGAATGAAGATAATGTCAGGAGAAAGAAGTCCCAGGAATCATGTTATAGAAAATATTTTGGGAAGGCATGAGTGAGGGATCGTTTAAAAACGCAGAATAAGTTCTAAAATATGAGCCGTAATGAGGCAAAGTTCATCCGTCTGATTTTATTGACGCTTGATAGGATGACTAATCTTTTTATGGATTTGACTGAAGGAGCACCTGCATCAATTATGTCTCATTTGGACATGGAATTGTTGCCTCACCTCGATGTCATTATTTATTCATCTGAAAATGATAACGTATTGTGCATTTGGACGGTCCAGTGGCTGTTAAAAGTTTGGCTTTCAGTGGCGCTTTTGTGTTCCTACCTGTCTGAGTGTATCCATGCAGCGAGGTGGGGGGCATCCCCGGGCCTGGGGGCTGGGTGGCGCTTTGAGACATGTGCGGTGGTGGCGCAGTGCTATAAGCTGCTGACGACGGTGGTGGTGCTGTTGCTGCTAAGCTTGCAGCGGGATTCATATGATTTGCCACCGGGCCGCGGGGAGGTGCGCTCATGGAAGCGGGTGGCCCCATTGGTGGGGGAGCTGTGTTGTACTGCCATGCTGGCGCCATGGGCTGCTGAGGGTTTTGGTAGTAGCTACTTGAAGACACAGCAGGTGGAGGGGGCGTGGCCTGTGCAGGGAGCAGCCTCGGTCCGGGGCTGGCGGACTGAGGAGGGGTATGTGGTGGAGGACCTCCCATTTGAGGCCGGGACAACAGCGACTGACCTGGAGCGGATGGGTAGGAAGTGAGCGGTGGCCCTGGCTGATAGGAGCTAACTGGGGGGGCAGGCTGGTATGGCCCAGAGGGGTAGAGTCCAGGGCCAGGGGGAGCGGGAGCTTTGGCCTGCATTGGATTGTAGGTTGATTGGTGAGTCATGCCATAGTTGACCCCTGGCAGCTGCTGCAGGGCGACTGGATTCTGTGATGGACCTGGAGATCAGAGGGAGAAAAATACAGACAGGTTACTAAATCCAAGTCGAAAACATTACATACGTTTCTCCCGCCCAAAACAACACGCGTGCAGTTGTCAACACAACACTTAAATCCTTTCAGGCATGCACATAACTTAAATGCTTTAGTAATTTCACAAGTGGGTTTCATGTTGAACGCCCTTCTTTCTTTCAAACTGTTCTCCAGCAGTTCTGCCACTGCACGGAGAAGAAAGGAGCTGTTGGATTCCCTCACGAGTACCAGATGCCAACATTTTCACAAGGATCGCATCTCTCTAGGTTACAGTCATGCTGACTAGAGTTATTATGAAACATTTCTCAAAGGTAACCTTGTGTTTAGAAGCTAGAAAGACAAGTCATTGGCTTCCCTGACAGATAAAACCAGCATTGTTACAGATTCCATGCCTGAAAAGGCCTATTGTTTGCAATTCAAGTGTCTTAATTAAAGCTACTCGGTGGGTTTAAATCTATTCAAAAAGCTCAAAAATGTAGATGAAAAACAGATGGCGCAGTACTAGCAGCGACACCACCAAGTGGAAATCGCTCAGATCCACCAAATGACCAACAAAGACAGCCCAGGGTCTAATCTCTTTCCTTGGATTTAATTCACTATGATCTGCCCTCAGTGATGGGGCTCTGAGCTAAGTCTGACCTTACTTTATTGAACACAGCAGTATTACAACACCACAGACACTTGACACTTTTGCGCAATTCAAAATACTTGAACTAAAATGGGGCATTTGCCTCTCAATGTTCAGAATACCAACTATGACCTACCAAGAACAAAGGTTTAATACGTAGTAGATAATGTAAGATCTTGTTGAAAGCAGAGAATGAATCTCGAATACTTGTGTAATAGTCAGAGGAGAAAAAAAAGAGAAAAGGGGCAGGGTAGATATTCACATCAACAAATGTTGCCTGAATAACAATCTAACAGGCATCAGTGCTTAAATTACAGCATCAGTTTGTTGATGTTTGCACCCAAAAGGATTACATAATGCAAACAGAGTCACTACTACCCACCAAGACCTTTACTACATAACTGGATGCAGTTAAATCAAAAGGGATTAGAAAATGACTCCTCTCTATGAGGTAGGATAGATGAAGGAAAATAATCCACCTCAAATCTTTGTCCTTCCTGAGAGCAAGTGAATTTTAAGACCTAAAGCTTCAAGTCGGTTACAGCTCTTGTCCAATCGGAGGGAGCCGGGTGTGGAGGCAGACACCTCAGCCAATCACAAATCTACCCTTTGGGAAGTAAAAACATAACCACTGATCGCAAGAAAGGTTTGGATTGGTGATCGATGTCATCAGATAACATAACACAGGTGAAATTTAACTCCAAACGGGGTAATGATATTATCACCAAACACTTTGAAACCTTAAACAAATCTGAGGACACAGAAGGACAGGGCAGACTGACATCTTTAACTTCAATGCTAGCAAAGCAACCAGGGCAACCCTTCCCAGTCCAACCTGTTATAAATGTGGGTGTCAGCAACTTTAAGCTAAATCCGTCATAAGACGACATCCCCAAGTGTGAGCGAGAAGTTTTCAATTCGGGCTGGGTGACATGGACAAAATCAAATATCACAATATCTAGGACCAAGAACCTTGTTGGTGCTTTACCGAATATGTACGCAATGAGATTTTTGATAATTAATCGTCCGTAATGTGGATAATATGACTAAGTGGGTGAAGGCAAATAATAGAACAGCTACAATAATCTGCTGAGTTAATCAAATTAATCTATGTTCCAAAATCTAAAACAATATCTGGTCTTATAACACGATATCAATCTTTTACCAGCTCTTTTTTCAATAGGCAGGATCCTTATGTTTGCCTCCAGAATCTATACATGATGATTGCTTTTTTTCAATATTGACTACAAAGATCCTTAAACCAATCTGAACTGTGTAACTTACACAAAGAACAAGAAGAATAAGAATACATTTGCAGCAATTGGTCCGAAAACTCCTCACACAAATATTTAGTGACGTTCTTTCCAGGTTTGTTTCCAGATTGATCAGAGCTCAACTCGATTAACCTCCTGAAATGACTCATCTGATTCAATGAACATAAGGATTAAGATTAAGGGAAATAGTACAAGAAATGCAGACACAAGTCTATCAACAACTTTTAAAACGACAGCGGAGTTATTGTAACCTCGAGATGCAGCGTCTGCACAGGACAAGAAAACTCCTTCACGTGCACCTATTAAAAAAAAAACACAAAAAAACAGATAGTGAAGGCTTTAAAATCACCTGCCACTAATTGGTTTTCCTCATTGTTCATGGGAACACGATATAAATGTGTGAGTAATCTCAAACTGAAACGTGTAATTTGATCCGAGGCAACAGAAATTACAGCTTTTTCATATCTGGATCATAACCAAGTTGCCACATGTACAGTAAAAAAAAATAAAAAAAATCCAAACAAGTCAGAGCTATTTAAACCAGCTTAAAAAAAAAAAAAAAAAATCAGTATCGCTCATCACCTAGAGAACATATAGATGTGATTATTCACTGACAAACAAACTACGTAGGGGAAAACAACAAAAGCCTACGGAGACATGCGAGAAAGAAGACGAAGTTAAATCTCGGTCGATGTTTAAATATGGCAGGAAAAGTTCTGGCTGACCGAGCAGCTCGAAGGAGAAAGATTAAACACCAAGATCGCATCATGCCCATCCCAGGAGGTTAGAGGAGGAGGTGGGGGGGGGGGGGGAGATCGGGCCTGTTTTAATTCTGTTATTGTGCCTCTGGATCATTAAAACCTGTCGGTTTGACACCTCGACAAAAAACCGAGAGGAGCAAAACACCGGCCAAGTTTTTTTTTTTTTTTTTTTTTTTAAAGCTACGTAGCAAAACACGTCAGAGTTAACGGATAGCAGGTATATTTTTGGTCACCTTAAAAAAAATAAAAAATCAGCGAGGTAAACCAGGTCCAGATTAACTGCGGTTATCCTTTGGCGTAAACACACCTGACATGTCTTTTTTTTTTGGCGACCTCTCACGTTACCGCGTTACTCAGCAAGAGCCCGTTTAGCCGCTAAGTTAGCATTTCGCCGTCAACCGCTAACGCGTTCGCTTCTATTTACTCGTGGTTTTTTTTAATTTTTTTTTAAAAAAGCGTCGCTCACCGTTGGTGTACGTCTGTCCCGTCCCGGTCCCGGTCCCATTCTGAGAGTTGAACCCCGCAGTTGACATCTTTGAAAACAAGACACCGGGATCTTAATTAGGAGAGGCGCTCGGTCGGCGAATTAGCTTTAGCTGCGTCGTTAGCTCGCAGTCTCTCCCGGTGTTAACGTCTTTTTTTCTCCTTTTAAAAAAACCCCCCTGTGACTCCGACGATGCCGCGACGTCTCTTAAGGGGTCCTTAAAAAAAAGTTTTACCGGTTTTGCCTCGCCGTGGAGATCACAGAGCCATGGCGTATCACCCCAAAAAAAAAAAAAAAAAAAAAAAAACAACAACCCCGTTCAACTACCTGCGGGTAAGTAACGACGGGCCTTGTCAAGAGTAACCGTGTGAGACGCTTCTCGTCTTTCACCGGAAGTCGGGATCACCCAGCAGGATCAACGTAAAAAAAAAAAAATTGTCGGGCATGCGCAGTGTGTACACGTGGCATTTCCTCCGGTGCACGGGGTTTTCCAGCGTACTGGAAACAAGAGAAGAGAGAGAGAGAGAGAGAGAGATTGCTTTTATCGACTACTACTCATCAAACTAAACTGCCCCTGTCGATTTTAAACTTCCGTCGTTATACGGTGGCACTTAAGAGCAAAACGCAAAAACAAAAGGGAAAAACCGATTAATTTTTTTTTTTTTTAAATTAAAAAAAAAAAAAAAAAGAGAAAAGATATTAAAAGAAGAATAAGTAGTTCTTTGTTGTTGTTGTTTTTCTTTTTTGCGTTTTGCACTTCAGGCGTGTTGTTTTTTTGTATGTTGCATCTGAACCTCGGGACCACAGATATCTTGTCTTTTTATGTTCTGAGTTTTCTTCTTCAGAACAAACAAAAAAAAACAGTTACGTGATTTCCTTTTGTTGTTTTTGTTTTTTTTGCACTCTTGCATTTAAGTGCTTCATTTATTATTCCGCTTTAAGCATGTACTACAACCTAACTGCTGGAGGGTGGAGGGGAGAACACTTGCCTTTTTTTGTTGTTGTTGTTGTTGTTCGATATTTAAACGAATATTTTAAGACAAAATAAATGTAATAAAATATTTCATGAAATTTTAAAAAATAATAATAATTAAAAAAAAAGTAAAACCAAGAAGAACACCAGACCCTCGTTTTTGTTTTACTTCGGTTGTCCCCCACCGGACAGATGACGGTGAAACATAAACCGGAAGCGGCTGGGCAAAGAGTTTCGGGGAGTAAACTGGACAGCCATTGCAGTGTCGTGGCTCAGTAACAAAACACGAAAGAAGGAGAGGAAGACCTGACGCTCTCGCAGGCTTCTCGTTTATTTGAGCGGGTGACTATTTACATGACTCACTAGAGCGATCCGCACTCCGGTAAAAAATTTAAAAAAAAATCAATCTACGCCTGAAGAAAAACGGGTAAGTCGTCCGGTTTTATGTTTGATATCAGAAACGAAGTCTTAACGCGGAACGGAGCATCTCCGGCTGCTAACGTTGCTACGTTAGCATCGGCTAAACTCTTTTTTTTTTTTTTAAATTATTATTATTATTATTATCAACGTGCCTCGAGCTATCAAACTTTAATTCCCTGTGTGTTTTTTTTGTTTTTTTTTTAAAACACCCCGTACGAAAAAAAAAAAAACCCTCCATAAATAAAAATCGCGGTATCACGGAGTCGCCGGTGTCTCGAGAGTTTCTCCGGCTAGCTGTGAACCAGTTAACCTCTCGATGCAACGAGAATATGACACGTAGCTCCTGGCTTCCTGCTAGCCGGCCTCACCCTCACCTTTTCAAATTAACCTCCGCGTCAAAGCTTGATATATAATTTATTGTTATTCTGGCATTTTGGGGCCTTTTTTTTTTTTCCTCTCTCTCTTTTTTTTTTTTTCCTGTTTTTTTCCTGTTTTTTTTTTTTTTTTTTTTTTTTTTTGGTGGGAGTATTTGTTTTCCAACGCGGAACCTGTTGGAGACAGGTCCTTCATGTCACGTTAACCGCTCAAGGTTTAGGTGCTCCCGACTTCCACTGCTACGTTTGACGGTGGTTGACTTGACTTTTGTTGACAGCCGAGTCAAAGCGCATCCATTTGTGTTTACAATCAGGAGACCAGACCATCTTCAAGGGAGAACACGTGTCTTGTTCTGTATTATCAGAGATCAAGAGTGAGTGGAAGGAAGCAATAACAGTGGTTGCTGTCGTTCAGTAGGTGGATAATGAAAGGAGAGCTGTCCAAAATGGATAGCTCGGTTATTCTCCCAAGTTAAATAATCCCTGAAATTTTGACGTAAACACTTATCAACTCCTCTCAGGTGCCTCAGTGACGAGGAGTTAACTCTGAAGGCAAATTTGTAATGTTGTAAATTCTCGTTGATCAGTTCGCAGGTTAAATAAACAACGACATCAGATCCCTTGAAAGCAGATTCTGATTTCTTCTTTCAGGAAGGCTTTTTTTTTTTTTTTTTTTGCTTTGTCTGCAGAATATTTTAAACTCGCACGTCTGCATTAGTATGACACCATATCTGCCTGTGGTTGTGTTGTCAGTTACTGCCCAAAGTGTTTCGCATTCACTGCTGCATCACGCCACACGTGGGACCATCAAGGCTGCAAGTCCAGCCCACCTGTGTCGAGGCAGGTACGGAGGCACACGGGTCTGGGCCGAGGCAGCAGCTGACGTGTAGTCCGGCTTGTATTTTCTGTATTTGCGCGGCCTTGACCTTTGCCTACCTTATACTTTAGCACTGGAGTTGTTTGCGTGTTACGTAATTAGAGGCCAGAGGTCGACACCAGTTTGCCTCGCCGCCGTATCTATTGCGGAGAAAACGATAGGAAATGAAATGAAGCTGAAAGCAGAGTGCGTGTCGGAGGTTGCAAACATCATGGTTTCATTTGGCTACTACTTCGCTTTATGGAGAGGAAGTTCGGGTTTCTTTTACGTCTCCCCCGTATTTCCATGACCGTAACACCACAAATTTCACCACAGTGTCCCTTAAAAGATGGATATAATTGTGTGTGTGTGTGTGTGTGAGAGAACTAGAGGGACAAATGAACAATATAATAGCCTTTTTTTTTTTTTTTTTTTTTTGAATTGCAGAAGCAACAAGCTGTCGCACGTCAGGCAGGGAGCTGTTGATTTCACACAGTTACAGCAAACACTGTCCCGGATCCATTTTTGCTTTGATTGAAACACAATCTGGCTGGTTTATCTTTTGAAAGGCTTCATTTCCAAGGCTCTCGCAGATGGATTGTGTTGAACAAATCACTCAACGTCGTCTCTCGAGGAACTGTCAGATTGTATGTGATTAGAGCTCCGAATCTCCTGTCCTGCTGTCCAAAGGCTCCGACTGGAAGGAGCTAATCAGTGGCTGTAGAAACCCACTCGTTGATCTTATCAACAGTTGCTAGTATCTATCTGATAGGTTGATGCCGACTGCATATTCATGGAGATGAGCGCTGGCACCTTTCACGAGGGTTATGGTGAGGAGTACTAATTGGTTCTTATTGCTCTCACCGTCTGTGTCCTGTTATTTAACGCCGCTTAAATGCGTTTGGTTCCTCTCTCGGTGTTTACATGCGCATATTTTTAGATCTAAATGTTATGAAGTGAAGAACAGTCACTGTTGAAACTGTGCTCGCGTCCTCGCTGATATCTTCTTTTACGATAAATAGTAATCTCAACAAAGCAGCGCAGTACGTTGCCCAGATTTGTCTGCATACTGTGCATTGAAACCTGAGTTTAACCTTTCGTTTGCATCCAGTGTTTTCCATGGAGGTTTTCCAGGTTTGCTGTGCCTTTTAAGTGCCGCAGTGTAAACTCGCTGAACCTCAATATTTTGTTCATCCTGTGGATGAAGTCAAAATCGGCTCCAAATAGCCAGAGAGAAAACAAAAGAGGAAAAGGCACAGCACCAGACGACTTGCGATGTGCTTTTAATTTCGATCACTCACCATGTTTTATTAATGGCTGTTAAAATGGCAGCTGAAGTGACACATTGCAGCAGTTTTGTTTCTCCTTCTGTGCGTATTCACGTCTTCTTTCTCCTGTTTTGTCCCGTTTTTGTTGTTTTGCAGGATTCAACAGCTCCGGATATGTCATTCCTATTTGATTGGATTTATAACGGTTTCAATAGCGTACTACAGTTTCTAGGTGAGTACTGGTGATCAGACACACTTCACTGGCGGTAAACATGAATTCAATGTTGGAAAAAAAGAACAATACGATTTCGGCAAACCATTTCGACCCGCTGTGTAATTTTAGCTGTTTAATATGTTGCCGTCTTGGTGTGAAACGCAAAGCTGTTAAAAATGTTATTGCGGTGAACAGAGTTGAAGATTTGAGAGAGGATTTACCGGGAGTACAGTTTGACTAATATCTTAAGCCATTGCAAGAAAAACCTAATCATCGTTTACAGCTACCGATTTACATTCTTACAAGTTCTTACGAGCGCTCGGAGAAAAGCCGGGCCGCGGCTGCTGTGCACAATAGTGGGCTTTGTGCCCTAGACATCCATCCCTTGTTGTGATAGAAGTTCATCGGAAGAAGCAAGAGTTTCCCCCTGAAGTGTTTGTTTACTTCGGGCCCACAGAGAGAAATCTGGAACGCAAACACCCCCGAAGGCTCAGCAGGACCCCGCTGCGTACCTGCTGATCCACACTACAGCACTTCATATGATTGAACATTTTCAGCAAAGTCGCCCTCCTCGGCTAATCCCCTCGTCAGGCAAAATGCCTCAGTTGAATTCATATTCAAAGACACCACAAGGCCAATTTGGACAGTGCCCAGTTCGTAACGTAGTCCATGTGGTCATAAAATGATTGAATTACCGTCATCATTGTCCACCTTTCTTCTTTTTCTTTTCTTTCTTTCTTTTTTTAATGCTTCTGTGGGGCGCTTGAATGTTCCTTTATGGTTCCTCGGTTAGAGCACGAACACAAGACCCAGTTGGTCCCGCTGGAGCCCTCACGCGGCGCTCGCGGTCCTATAAAGTGGCTCGGCTAAAAAGGATCCATCAAATGTGATACGCCGTGTCAACATGAAAGGCGCACGACGCGAATGTTCTCAGAAAGATGACACGAATTTCCATCCCCGGCTTTTTTTTTTTTCTCATGTTCGTCGGTGACAGAAGTGTCCATCTGAAATTAGTTTGAAAATCTTGCGCGCGCCGGCTCGTCCTCTCCCCGGAGCGCGCTGCTCCAGTTTCTGTGTTCGAGCTGCCGGTCTGAAGCGGCCGTTCCCGTTCTCCCTGTTAGACAGGTCGCGTGGCGCTGCCGTGAGTAATGACGATGATGACGTCCAGCAGAGGTGACTCAGTCGGAAATCGTACAAATCCACCGGGCATCACTTCTTTTGCCGACTCGGGGAGGTAAACACAGCGCCTCGTCATCTCATCAAGAAAGTTGAGAAAGGAGCGGCCTCCGTTGGCGTCCCTCGGGCTCGTCGGTGTTCCCGTTTTGAAAGACGTGACGCAACGCGAGTAAAATGCTGTCAGTTTTTATTTAAATTTGGAAGTCTTTATTTTTTTTTTTGACTGAGAACAGTTTTTATGAATAAAATATGATTGTCAAATCTCTGTGGAATTACAAATCGAGTTTCTTACTTCAAACTTCAGAATGCGAGAACGCAGCTTAATTTCAGCAAAGTCGGTTTCGCTTTTCTTTTCTTTTTTGTGGTTGATTTGAGGTTCAAGGTGTGAAGTAAGAGAATAAAGGTGGGGGGGGAAAAAATCAGCAGGTGGAGCTCAGCCGCTTGTGCACGACTTCATTTGCGCTTCAAAGAATCTCTTTTGTATGCGTGAATTACATATCCATTGGATTCCTCTCGGGACAAGTCTGAGCTCGGCAACTAATTTGTCAACTGTCGCCTGTATTCTTTAAAGATGATTTTCTGTTCCTTAAAACGGTGCAATAAGATGCAGCCGCCCAGAAAGATTTCCCGTGTCCAGACTTCTGTTCTGAAATGCTTCTGGCTTTGTTTCAGGACTGTACAAGAAATCCGGCAAGTTAGTATTTCTTGGCCTGGACAATGCTGGCAAAACGACGCTACTGCACATGCTCAAAGATGACAGATTGGGACAGCATGTGCCAACTTTACACCCAAGTGAGTTGCTGTCACACACACACACACACGGACGGACGCACGCACACACACACACACGCTCCCTCAGTTATGTGTTCGAAAGACTATAAGCAAACACGTTCAAGCAGATTATTCAGACATTTCCCACATTTGTTTATCGCACTTTTAAACACAACCACTGTTGAATGGCAACAAACTCCTGTGTGTAGCGCAACCTTGTATATAATCTGGTTTTCAGTCATGCTTTGCTTTTAAATTCGCGAAACTAACGCGAAGGAGTAACTTGTGCGTCTCGATCTCTCTCCTCTCCAGCCTCAGAAGAGCTGACGATTGCTGGCATGACTTTCACCACCTTTGACCTTGGAGGCCACGCACAAGGTGTGTGTGTGTGTGTGTTTTAATGTTGTTTTTGTTTTGTTTTATTTGCTGTTGGGTTTTTTTTTGGTGTGTTTTTTTTTTGTGCAACACGTCGAGGAAATTCTACAATCCTCTCTCGTTGGCACGAGGCCAAAAAACCTGCGCGTAACACAAGTTGATCAATCGGACCGTTTGTGTTTGTGTTTGTTCACGCAGCCCGCAGAGTGTGGAAAAACTACCTCCCGGCCATTAACGGCATCGTCTTCCTTGTGGATTGCGCAGATCACATAAGATTGAATGAATCAAAAGCAGAACTCGATGTAAGTATCTCCCCGCCTGCCCGGCTACCCATCGCCTGGTTCAGGACAACCATAAACGTAAAAAGAGTATCAGAGGGGACCGGCTTGTTTTTTTTTTTTCCCCGCGCGTGTATAATCACCTTAAAGATATATTAAAAAAAAATGAAAGCCACATAGTAACGCCTCATCGACCCTCTCAGGCATTAATGACAGACGAGACCATCGGAAACGTGCCTATCCTGATCCTGGGCAACAAGATCGACAGAACGGAGGCCATCAGCGAGGAGAGGCTGAGGGAACTGTTTGGATTGTACGGACAGACGACAGGCAAGGTGAGTTTGAGCATCACGGATCTGTTGAGACGGTGTGTGTTCTGCTCACAAAAGTGAATAAAACACTTTTTTTTTTTTTTAAATGGACGTCACTGGCTTTGCTGGGTGGAGAATTCTCTTTGCATTAAGCGAAGTTAAAGAGCAACTTCTCATCTTTTTTCTTTTTTTTTAATGTTCTTTATTAATCAAGTTCACTTGAAGCTCGAACTCGCTCTTGATTTCCCGCAAAGTGCCCACAACACAAGTTTACTTCTCTGTTGAAATGACAGTATCTTTTGTTTAATTTATTTATTTATTTTTTTTTTTTTTTTAAACGTAAGAATTATTTGTTTAGAGAACGGAATTACTCTTACTTTTCCCGGGGGAAAAAAAGGGGATCCTGTTAGCGTAATAAATTGCATATTTTGCGAATTCGAAACCGTGAATCGATCTAATTGTTGTTGGGGTTTTTTTTTCTCCCCCTCCTCAGGGCAACATTGCCATGAAGGAGCTGAACACGAGACCACTGGAGGTGTTCATGTGCAGCGTGATGAAGAGGCAGGGCTACGGCGAGGGCTTCCGCTGGCTCTCCCAGTACATCGACTAAAGCGGCCCAGCCCCGTAACACAACGACATCACCACCACCTCCACCACCACCACCACCACCTCCACCACCACCACCACCACCACCACCATCGGGGGGAGGGGGGGGCGCGCGCGCGCTAAAATCCGACCACTCGAGACGCCCACCGACGCCACCAGTACCGTCATACTCAGCCCCCATGTTTGGTTAATCAAGTCTGCCTCCACCCTCAGAGAAACCAGTACAACTTTGATCCCAATAGACTTTTATTGGTCGAACATTTGGTTCCGCACTTACAGCATTCATACCTCTACGTACACACGCACACGCGCACACACATTTGTTCCCATCTCTCTTTCTTATTCAAAGAGAGTAACATGGCATTGGTTTCCACAGCAAAGGGTGTTCAAATTCAAACGGATGAGTCTTTTCTATATTGTGTCTGTCGTTTGCTGCCCTCTCTCCTTCCCTTCCTGCCATCTGTTGGGTGTGATGATAGATGCATTATAACTGTAAATCTGTACATGATTCCATCGATATATCAACAATCCCCGACGCCTATTCCCCCTCTTCAACTCATTTTGAGCCGCGAGGGAGAGCAACGTAGTTGTATACATTGCAGTACACTTTTTTAACAGTAAAGACATTCATTCAACATTGTATTTAATCACAGCCTTTTGGTTTGTCCTGGTTTTTCTTTGTTTTTTTTTAACATTGTTTCAATAAGATGTGGCCACGTATACAGCCCTCACTATAGACGTGCGGCTGTTTCACCCATTTATAAAAATGGACCAGTGCATTTATCTTAGCGTAACAAGAATTAGATCCATTTCTTTAGGTTACCTGGACGTTGAAATACTTTTATTTCCAGGCTTCTGTCTCGAGGGGAACAGTAGCGGTGAAGGGATCCAAATAAGTCGGCGGGCTCCCTTATTAAAGAGAAGCGCGGGGTGGTATTGTAACTAATGGGAGGAGATTATTATTGGTTGTTTTTTTTTTGTTTTTAATAGAAAATAATCCTGGCTATAACTCTGGCAAGGTTTGATGAAATCGTGTAGATAGCACAAAGGTCAGATGATGCAAAGAATACTATTTAAGTGAATAAACCTTCACAATAAAACGGCCTGACGATAACATGCAGTAAGAGACGGAGGGTGGAAGAAACAGACGGTCGTAACACCTCGTCGCCGTCAACGTTCGAAGGAGTCCGTTCCACAGACGTATTTTCGAGCTCAGACCTTTTTACAGGGTGAATCTAGTGACCAAGTGAAGACACAGTCCCGCAGCGGGAATGGGTAGATAGGCCGAAGGCACCTCTAAGAAAGGGACCATATATATATATATATATGAAATGTACATGAACATCGTACATGGATTTTGTATTCATAAGCGGTATCCTTTGATCTATGTGCATTACCAGAAACTATTATGCATGCCTTGTTCTTTTGATTTTTAATGAGCATTACTCCAGAGAGTACAACGGGAGGGAAGAAGATGCCAAAATTTACAATGAGAGACGACTGTCAATGTTTTTGTTTAGTTTTTTTTGTTTTTGTTTTTTTTGTTTTGTTTTTTTAAAGAAAACAATGGATTTGCGCCTAATACACACTTTTTCTGTCCCTTTGTGTCTCTTTCATTCCCTCATGACTACGTGATGAGCTGTTCCAACAAGGGTGGGACTTGCTGTTGTTTGCATCATAAAAAAAAAATGTAATAAATGTTTGCAATGAATAACAGGCTTTAACATTGATCCCTAATGCAGATTTTTTTTTTTTTTTTTTTTTTTTTTGGTGCGGGTGGGAAGGGGGGTCAATTTTCTTGAGTGAGATCAGTCGTGGAAGGAGTATTTAGTTCCTTTAATCAAAAACATTACAATCCAACTTGTTATGATATACAGGTCCTGCTTAAAAACAATCTTGTTTAAGAAGAGTATCAACAAAAAGTACTCCAGGTATTAAACCAACAGTATATACATATACGTGTATGATTTTGTCAAGTTTGTTCATATTGATGCATTAATGCGTAACATCAGTCTGAAGTCCAGGGGTTTCCCATCTAAATCCCTTCATTGGGTCATAAAATAGATCTTTAGGGGGGGGGGGATGATTAATTAGATTGGGAGAAGAAAAATCCAATATGTATTCAGGTTTTGGACTGTTCATTGATCTTGGCTTTTGTCGTGATAAGTTTGACCTTTTAGGCCTCAAACAAACAGAGAAGTCAGGAGGGGACGTCGGTCTCGAGGGAAATCGCTCTAAATTAAACAGACATGGCGTTTTTGTAACAAGGCGAAACAAAATGGTAACTACTGGTGTAATCTGCACTGTTTTAGAGGCGTGTTATATTTGGTATGTTTTTCTTCATGTTAAATTTTGATATGAAAACTCAACCTGTAACAAAGAAAACCTTGGCAAATGAATGTCGTGGAATAAAACGTCCTATATTTCCTCCCAAAATGTAGAAAGAAAAAGTAACTTCAAATAAATTAAAAGTACCTCCACATGTCGTTTAAGCATCGTGAGTAAATGTACTAAGCCGCTTTCCACCGCTGTGTGAGAAGACCATCTCTAATCCTCTGAATTCAACGGCTGAGTTGTTCACATTAAACAGTTTGTCTGTGAAAGAAGTTAGCTCTATTGCTTCATTAAAAAAAAAAAAAAACACACAAAAAAACAACACTGTACAGTGGCACCACTAGGTGGCGCGCACGACATGAAAAAGTAAGCTGCGAGTGCTTACATAGATAATAGAGGATCATACTTATTATAAATAACAAAAACAAAAATTGCCATTTACAGCAAAAGAAGTAAAAGCTGAGAGGAGTTCTTTTCAATCACACATAATGAACAGGTGCGCCTGACTGGATCACATCATTCATTTTATCTCAATAATTAATTTCGTCAGTTTTCGAAAGCATCCCAATTATGATGTCCCAGCCGGTCGAAGGATATTATTGAGTTTCCAAAAATCCCTTTAAAAAAAAAGAAAAAAACAAACATAATGCAAGTAATTCAGTTGAAATAAAAATCCTTCTAGGTGCATCAGGTTGTTTTGCAAAATGTAAGAATAGTTTGCTGGACGGGAAGTTTATTAAATACACGAATATTCTTTTCACATCGTCCTCAGGGTTTGCTTTTCCAGCAACAAAAACTTGTGCATACAGTAATAGCGAACAGCCCACTATCAACACCTAAATGTTGGAGGTTCCTTGAATGCACCACAAGGTCAGGGCTTTTGACTATTATCCCTGCTCCCAGTTGTAGCGCCACCTGAGGACTTCCTCCGCAGCGGAGTGCTCACGAGTCTCTCCAAATTGACTTTCATACGGCACCGAATCGAAGGATGGAAAGATGACGAATCAGTTGAACCCACTCCACCAGCAAACACGTTTTCAACACAGTCACTTTCAGCCTCAATAATGTTTGTTTAAAAATGTCCTTGAAAAGAGATTCAGCCTGCGATGCCAAGCACAGTCAGACTCAGGCATAATCTAATGCATGATGGGAGACACGGTTAGTGGCTCAGTCATTGAGTTCTACCTTTTCCAGTAAAAAAACAAACAAACAAACACTAAAACAAGTGAAAACACCTAATACTGGTTAAAAAAAAAAAAAAAATGAAGGAAGGAAGGAAGGAAGGAAATTCAAACACACACACATCAAACTGTATTGTAGCACAGCCATCAGGAAATCATCTGCGTCATCAGTTTGCTTTATCAGCTCAAGATGAAATGTTGGAGATAAGACGGCGACATTTTCTCTCTGATTAAGTTCTCGTGGGAACTTGCACATCATGTTTTTGATTGTCATTATTATTTTTGGACCTCACAGCAAAACATGAACTAATCTACAATCTGCCTTACACAACGATACCTTTAACGTACCTTTAATATGGACTTTTCTGTGTCTAAATGGATTTCCCTACTCATTACAAAATCACGTACAGTATGTCTTGTCTCTTTAAACCCTTAACCAGCTTTCTTCTACTCTTAGTCTTTAATACACTTTAGTTCTAATAGATGATTTAACTTCTTATAGATATATACATACATAAACCTTCCTGAAAATCACATGGATAAATAATAAAGGTTTCTGCTGTTTGAATTCGCCAGCCGTTCGAGCAATAGAGAGGAGCAGACAGATATTTATATTTGTTTGTATGAAAATGTCACAGGTTTTAAAGCCAAATATCAGAGAGGGAGGTTTGTGACTGAAATACAGTCCACCGAAACATTGTGCATAAAAAGCACATTCAGTTTTAATTTTTTTCAATGTGTAAACTATGCTGTAGTCAAGGCAACATAGTGGTAGGTAAAAAAAAATTTTTTAAAAAAAAACACGAGTAAGTAGAAATCCAAATCAATACCATTATATGTAGTACTTGAACCTGACATAAAGAATTCTTCCTCACGGAGCTGAAGCCCTCACACTTCCAATTTGTAGATCGAATGCTGTACGAGTGCAGCTCTATTCAGAAGAAGTCATTATTATAAATCAAGTCTAAGCACAAATTCAATTTATTCTTTTGGTGTCAGAAACAGTGAGTTGCTGGAGATCCTCAAAGTCTCAGAGGACGCTGAAACCAAATAAACAAGCAACATTATACCCAAGAATTCATCCAGATCATCTCAGTCCCCTTTAAAAAAACAACAACTTTGGTTTAATTTAAGGAAAGTGGCTGCAGCACAGAAACCCAAAAATATTTACACGAGGAACAGGCTAAAATTTCAGAAAGAAGCAGATGCTGCTTGTGAGGAAAAACTGGAAACATTTATTAAAGGTCACGAAGCTCAAAGCATATCTTCTATTCAATTTTGACTTTGGCGGTTGAGTAATGTGGCTCAACATTTTATTGTTCTTTGGTATTGTTTGTTCTTAAAAGTCACTCAAATATACTTTTTTTTTTTTCAAATTCCCTTCACTTCAGTTGATGTGTTTTGATTAAATTGCATTCACATAGCTAGAATAAGTCACAGTTCAAAGGGGTCGAATAGTTTTCTCGCTGAATTTCTTCTGTTGCATTGTGTGTCTCTTTCACTTTCCCCTAAAGTCAACAGTCTGGTAAATATATTTGAAAGTGAAGGTAGCACATTCACACACACTGCAAAAACATTGGAAGCTATTTATAGTTGGATCTGGGGAGGTGAAGGAGGGGGGGGGGGCGGACACGTCCTTCACAGCTGCTGTGAACAACAATGCTGTGTGCCACACACACACACACACACACACACACACACACACACACACACACACACACACACACACACACACACACACACACACACACACACACACACACACACGAACATACAGGGACCTCATCTGTTAGGGACTGACATACAAACTTGCATACATGTGTGGGCACCTAGACTCAAACACATGCACATGAATACACACAGGTATACACACACACACAGTACATGTAACCACAAACACAAGGGCAAGCCATCTTTCAGCGCCCACACTCCCAGTCTCTTTGTTTGGACCAGTGGATGACGGATCTAAACAACAGAAGAGAGGACAGTTTGCCCTGTTAACCATCACAAAAACATATCAACGAAAGCCGGAGGGAAGAAGAGGCCGAGGTATGAAAGGCAAAGTAGCTACTGAATCAAGTTTACAGATATTTAGATCCAGCCCTGAGTCACACCAAAGTGTGTGTTGCGCCCTTTCTGTCCACTAGAGGGCACCGTGACAGCGTCACGTTTGCCTCTTCGAGGCGCGAAAAGTACACACATGTATGACCAGGGTCAAAAAAGAGAGGTCATGTGATGGGGGGGACATGTGACAAAGTATAAGGGAACTAAAGTCCACGTTGGGAGGTAGGTTGGAGGTGGTTGAATGGATCAAACCCAGGACTTTCCCCAAGGACACCAGGGTTTGATTTTGTGAGGGGACACCGATTTCTTTTAATTAAGTACTTCCTTCCATATCTTAAAAGTTTTTAACTTTTGTAACATGCTTTAAGTAACTTAATTAAAGTACGTAACTTATGTAAACTATATTTGAACCACTTCTTTTCCTCACCCTAACCGCGAAGTTTTGGTACCCAACTCTTGACGAGTACTTTTTTTTTTCCTAAACCCGACCACATGGCCTTTGGTGGCAAATGCCTGGCGAGGCAAAATGTGACACTGACACAGGAATCCTGCGGTGCGACATGTATTACGTGCTCTGGTGTCACAAGGGGTCATTCGATCAGGAGAATATAAACATCAAAATGTATCCCTGGCAGATTATTGTGCATTGTGGACCAGGGTCATAGTGGTGTTCGTTAGTTAATCTTAAATACAATGACCTCAAAATTGGAAAAACAAGAAGTGTTGCTGCCACGGCAGAAAATTCAGCTCAACCCTGTGACCACCAATATACCCAAGTAATTGTAATTTTATATCACCAAAAAAAAAATTGCAAAAAACTTTCCCAAAACTTTGAGAGTCTGGGCCAGCCACACAATGGGCCGTCGAACACGGAGCTTCTCCCCCAAAACTAACCGAGACAGATCAACTAAACTAACAAACGAAACAAAACAAGATAAAAAAAAAAAAAAAAAAAAAAACAGGACCACCAGGCACACTGAAAAGAAATACCAACATAAATGACATCAAATCGCTGCAGGGCAGCTTTGTCATAGAGAGCAACTGCACCTGCTCATTCAACCCCTTTAAATAGGCAAAGTGGGCGGAGCCATCCACTCATCACAGTACAGAAACAGCTGAAGAGGAGGGGGGGGGGGGGTTCATCTTAATTATGTACTAACCGGTTTGGCAATTTTGTGTAGACAAAACCCACAAAATAAGGCTCACACTTTATTTTTACAGCTCCCTTTTAAATTTATAAGGGAGCTAAGTTCTTGGTGAGATTCCTGACGTACCAACTTGTACAGCTTCTTTTTAAGAAACTTTATAGGAAAGCAAAGATCCTAGGAAATCCATTTAAAATTATGGGGCCTGTAAAAATTAAGTATTAGTGCAATAAAAGCAGATGATTGAATTCATAGGGCTGTGAATTCATAGATAAAATAGTGCCAAAACCAAGTCCATGACTTAATGTTTTATTTTAAATTTGGAAACTGCAGCAGTCAGGGAAATGTAGCATACAAATATTTGAATCTGAAGGCAGTTTCAAAATGAGTCCTTTTTTTTTTTCTTTTTTTTTTTAAAGCATTTGATGACCTCTAATGGACCTAGATTGATTCAGACAAAAGTTGTTCTTTTAATGAAAACTTTTAGTGTTGAATAGAAAGTCTGTGTGCGAAGAAATATTAGCCTTAGTAGTTCTTTAACATCATAAAAAAAAAAAGTTTTTGGTGAGATTATATTTCAGAGCTGATATCGCATTGCAGGGAGAATCTGAGAAAAATAAATCCTTTTGTAAGGTTTTACCTGTCCACTTGCATTGTGAGGAAATGCTATGTTGTTTGTTTTATTACACAACTGTGCAGGGTGTTAAAGCCTTCGCACCGATGGCATATTCAGACAAATGGTTTGCTTTTATCGCATTTGGGAGTTAAAGTGTTTTGCTAATGGGCTCTGTGGTGAGAGTGTAATATTACTGTTAAATCGATTCATACCAGGCCACCAGAGGGCAGCACAAGGAAGGCAGCTGACGGTTTCTGTCGCCAGCTGCTGTGAAGTGTAGGAGAAATTTTTTTTTTTTAAAAATGGTTGTCCAAAGTAAATGATTCCTGAAGCCACACAGAGGAAAGAAAAGAATGACAAAAAGTCATAATTCACAATATTCAAATGACGTCAGTGAGAGGATGTGTCACGGCAGAGTGTCGCTTTCAACAGTTAATCTCTCTGGCTGCTGTAAAGGAAGTTTCTGTACTAAATAGACTTCGAAGTACACATTTGAAAACACATCAAATCAGGATCCCTGGATTCTTGTAAGACAAATCCAGCTGATCAATACTAACTTAAAACGGACTGTTCTTCTCACATGTCACCACCTGATTGAGCTGTTTGTCCGTATTGTAACTCCTGACATTTGGACGATGACCTACTCTGATCAATTATTGTGGGGTGAGCCGTCGGTCTGCCCTGTTGTTTCTCAGTAAAATTACATAAATATCATTATTACTGAATATTATTAAACACGTGGCTTTTGCTGGGTGATGTACGACCACAGCTTGCATTTACTGAAGCTTCTTAATATTCCTCATATTAACATATCACAAGATCGTGATAACGTCTTCTGATGCTACTGTGAGTTTTCGACCTTTCATTATGAAGTGCCCCGTTATGATACAGCGCTACATAAATAAAACCGAATTAAAATTGATGTTAGCAGAGGCGGTATGTCTGATAAGGCAGGGCTCGTGCGAAATATAAAACACTGAGGTGGTGAATTTCATATGTTTTCAAATAAAAAAATGTTTTTTTTTTTTATCATTTCAAAAAGTGGTAGCAAAAATAGATGCAAACAACTGTCAGCTATATTTGCCATTTTTCTTCTTAACCCACAGTTACCCGGTTAACCATCATGCCTGACAAAGAAAGGAAGAACATCTTTCCATTTGAGAAGCTGGAACCGGCAAATGTTGGGCATTTGTATATAAAAGGTCACCAAAGGTTTTTTGGATTATTAAAATAGTTGCAGATTCTCTGTGGATTGATTAATCAAGCAATCACTGCAGCTCCATTGTTTTCATTATCTTTAGTAGCTCAGATCAAATGAGGTGAGAGACGGTCCAGAATCTCCTCTTGAATATTCATAACAAGTCAGTCCGCCACAAACTTGGCCAGCTTTAGATTTGTTTATGCGATTCAGGGCCAAGTTTCGCCAAACGATTCACTGTCTGTATCAACTCTTTTTGATTGGTTTTGGTTTCATATTTTCTTCTTCTGTATTGTACGTTAATTGGTGACAGAATGAGCTAACAAAGGCCGCAGTGGAGAGATAACGTTATCTGCCATCAGTAATCAAAGATTTAGCCGCTCTGTTTGTAAGTCACGATGGCTCGAGGCAAATAAACTGCCTCGCATGTGTGTCATATTTCTCCACATGGTCTGTCCTGATGTGCTGCATCATTCATCATTAGTCGTGATGATGATTATTTTTTGCTCTCAGAGTTCAACAACACCGATCTGCTGCCGTCAACTCGGTGTGTCTCTCGCCACTCTGTCTGTTTGATTCGACGGTGCAGCGATACAAACCTGACTCCTACTATTAAAAGTAAATCTTATCAGTTTTAAGCGGGTTTGTTAATAGTGCAGTTGTTTGGTGTCTGGGTTGTTTGCTTCAGAGGGCTGCGTGGAGGCAGCTTTTCTTATTCCTATTCTTCAGTCAACATTATGTCCGTGGGAGGGGGGGGAACAGCTATTTTATTTACATGTGCTTTCGTTAAAACAAAATTTCACTTGAATTATTTAGCGAACAAAGAACCATCTGCTGGATTACAAACAAGGTCAATCTGCATATTTGTCTTTTCTCCTCTTCAAATGGAACAATAAACGGAGCAGTCGGCAGCACGTAATGACCAGCTCCTGTCTCTTATACAGTTCGAGGGGTAATCGAAACGTTCCGAGACTCTGCCTCGAATGTGTGCGAGTGTGGCACCGTGACATGCACGGACGAGGGCAAAGCTACGACCTTTGTGAGAAAGTATACCAAGTTACATCACTTGATCAACATCAGTGACAGGCGTTTTTTTTTTGGTGAGCACCGATCTGGCCGCATCTGCAATGTCACCGTGGACCCGATCACACATGGATGGACACATCAAATTATTGTGTCAAACTCTGGAAATCGGCAACGAAAACCCCTTGAAATTCTTCAGAAAGCCCCTAGCAGTGAGGTAGTGAGCCTGGAAGAGGTGTTTTGAGTGGTTTTGCGTTTCCATAGATGCAGGACGTCACTATCCACGACGGAAGGCGGCACATCAGGACAGCCGCGCGACCCGGTGGGTTTTCCTGGACATTCGCAAAGTTGTACAGCGTGGATTCATCCCCGAGGGTCAGACTGTCAACGCCGACTTCTCCTGCGATGATCTGAGGCGTCTGAGGGAAAACATTCGGCGCTGATGGCCTCAACAGTTGCACGATGGCACTTGGGCTCTCCAACACGTCTGCGCGCCTGCTCGTAGCGCGTTCAAAATGCGCGACTTTCCCACCTGCAACAACCGAACCGTCGCCGCCTGCCAGCCCTACTCGCTGATTTCTTTCTGTTCCCCAAAGATCGGACACACAATTTTACGCGTGGCTTCTGCCCAAGTTTCAGGTCCAAATTCAACTCACAAATGTGCACGTAACAGAGGTCACCGAATTAAATTAAAAAAAAAAAAAAAAGTAATTGTGCTGCTCTCCGTTCACACGCAACAAATAAAGTCTGAAGGTTTTGTTTTACCCTTGAATGTGAGTTTGTGGCTTCAGTTAGGTAAACAAAACCACAAAACCAAGAATCAAACTACTTGACGTGGGAAAAAGATTACTTTCAAGGAATCCGCGTTGTTGTCTTGCAGACTCAAACCCCGGTCTCCTGAGTCGAAAGCCGGTGTTTTTATCACATGACCTGTCACAGGGAAGCAGATACAAGAGAAAAAGCAGACGAGTTAGGTTGAAGGTGGGTGATGGTTAAAGGGGCAATAGTAGGACAGTTACAGGCGGGAATACTTAGCCCTGGGCTTTTCTTTCTAGCGATATGACCGAGGCAGGGAGCAGCTTCCAAGCAAAAGACTAACTTTCCTCCTAAACATGCTCCTGGGATCAGCACACTTCCTCAGCTGAAGACAGTTCACGGTGATCCAGGAAAATCCCGCAGGTTCTCTTCTACTACTGCTGCGCTCTTTCTTCCTGGATGTAGTTCACTGTAGGGCAGGTTGTCCTGAAACTGGATTAAGTTGAGTTATATCCTCCTTTTTCACTCTCACTGATCTCTACACTGCTCAGCTTTGACCTCCTCTTGGCTCACAGGTGTCTCTTTTATCTCCACTTCTCTTTCCTTTGCCCAGTTGATGCATTTTGAATTATGAACTGTCAGGCACAAAAAAATATGTATAAAAAAATATTATTGTTTTGCAGAAAAGATAAACCAAATTGGCCAATATAATGTTTTTTTTTGATACAACACTGAAATATCAGTACTGGAATTCCAGTGTTATTCAGGTTCTAATTGTTTGGGAACTAAAACCTTTCAGAAAATGTCCGATTTTCCTTTCTCCACCTGGTATTATCCTTTAATGGCCCTTGAACCTTCCAAACCTCACCTCCACTCTCCTTTGACTTTACTAAGTATTAACAAGGGCTCTTGTGCGGGAAGCGCTGCGTCACTTACTGCAGAGCAGCCTGGACCTGGACCAAGAGCAATAAAAACAAACTATCTTTCATGTCCGCAGGGCCCGCTCTTTTTTTTTTCCTTTCTGTTCTTTCTTCTTTTAAAGCCAAGCCCGCTGGTGAGTCCATTGTTTGTTGCTTTAAGAGGAACTAGATGGCGTATAATTTATCAGGAACACGCTAAACCCCAGTGGCCTCTTGACATTTCAAACTGTTGTTGCACTGGCTGATTTCAACACCTGACACGTGAAAATCCTGGTCTGAGGTTTCGGCCGTGTCTCTGACGTGGATAAGGATCTGGGAAGGAAACAGAGAGGAAAAAGTGTTGAGTCCAAGAGCAGGACGATGATGATCTGCTGGTGTGTATATGTTGACGATATGCGTGTGCGTGTGTGGGACAGTATATCAGATTGTAACAGATAGGATTGTTCAAACCCTGCAAGCAGAGACGCCCACCTCCTTCCTCTGTCAATTGCTGGATGTCCTGGAACCGATGTGGATTTCACAGTTTCACAGCGGTGGACAGCGCAACAGTCAAGAAGAACACACACACGAGCAAGAATCAATTAATAAACGCCATCATTTTCTGTTTTAGATGTCCTCCTTAGTGCAGCTTGGAGTCTGTTTTTCCTCTGCCACAGTCCCACCATCTCTTGTTCTCCATCTCACTTCTTTCTTCTTTTTATCTAAAGACATCTTTTGGATTCAGATGGACCTCAGCTCTCTCATCTGTCTGATTCACACAAACACAGCCCGGGAACAAGACACACATACAGACATATTCATAATAGTGGAAATCAATTTCGATGCACAAAGCAAAGGCACCTGGAGAGATTTCCTGCACCTGGCTTTCCTCACAAAGCTCTCATTTTCATCCTTTTCCTCTGGGAGGCTTTTGAAAATCTTCTTTTTTTTTGCAATCTAAATGTTATTGTTCCAGGCTATTATGAAGGCTTAACTAGCTCAATCTGCTATATAGTTATACCGCTAACCCACAACATCCCACGACAAATTCAGGGACCTTGACAAGGAGCTTTGGATACCATTTCTCTTGTATAAATTTGCGGTTTTATTCCCCGTTTCTGCCGTCTAGCTTCGCGTCCTCAGATGGCGTTTGGGGAACAGCAGGATGAAGTTTCCGAGTTGAGCGTGCCACGGGGGACTGGGGCAAACTTTTTTCTTGCACCTGCCAGAGCTTGGTAGTTTTTTTTTTATTATTTTTTTTTTTTAACAAGAATCACTCATTTAAGCTGCAGCAGACCCAATTTTTAGATGAAAAAGCACCTTGTGTTTATCAAACTAAATCGCAGTGAATCCCGCATCCCACATTCCCACTAATCGTGATACTATGCATTCTCTGGTGTCTCGTATTGTCTCCGTGCAGGTATGGAAGTCTCAAACAGGTTCTGTAATGCACTTTGGGGCAAACGCACGCTGAGCTCTCCAGGAACACGTGTACACCTGCTTATTAATGCAGTTATCCATTTACCCAGTAATAAGGCAGCTGTGCAACGCCTAAACTCCTGCAGGAGCTCCAGTTAATGGTCGCATCAACCATCGCGACTGGAGAAAAATGTGATCTCAGTGACTTTGACCGTGGTGTGATTGTCGGTGAGGTTTTCACGCGCAGCAGTCTCGACGGTGGCAAAATAAAACCATCTGGTGAGCGGCAGATCTGCGGAGAGAGGTGCCCGGTTGCCGAGAGAGGTCAGAGGAGAGTGGTCGCACTGATTCTAGCCAAGATTGGTAACTCAGAAAACTCCTCCTATTTGAAGTCGATAGACGTGGTAATAGAAAGACACATTGGAGGTTTATTTATTTAATCAAGGGCAGCTCTCAGACAGTCTGCCGACTGATCCATTATCCCCACAGCGGAGGAATCTAAGCCTGATTGACTGAAATTGCAAAAACACGGGAGAAATCCACCGGGATCACCGGCTGATAACTGAAGACTGTTCGAGACAGTTAAAGAAGCTCTGAGGATGATCGATGCTTGGATTTAAGATGAAAGTAAATGTTGTCTTTATCCATTAATCTGCCAATTAGATTCTAATTCACTCTTTAATGTAAAAAAAAAAAAAGAAAAAAAAAGAAAAAAAAGAAAATTGACACCACAAATTCTTAGAATCCAGAGTGACCTCTTAAAATAACGAATCGTGTCTAATAGAGCCCAAACTCAAAGATAGACAGTGCACATTGATGAAAAAAAGCAACAAAAAAAAAAGCCAATAATGTCAACAAAAGAGCAGCGATAGTGAATCAACTGATTGATCTACGGCTCGCGTAGCCATTTCCCTCTGACCATTGAAGGCTTGCAGATACTTCCGCTTAGGTTTTGGCGAGATGTATTTTCTACACCTAACATTTGTTGTACTATGTGTTGGCCAAAAATCTAAGATTCATAGGTGTGTTATTTATCTCTCTGAACCTAAAGAGTGGAATTCATTAACCCTCCCTTCTTGTAGTATATTACTCTTACAGCTAACGGTCCTCCCACGTGTCAGTGAGGAATGCAAAGCATTGTAGGTCATCAGCTTGCTCATTAGCTTTCCTCTGAAAGCACTGAGGAAAGATAATAGGCATGGTCCTATTCCAGAAGACACAAGGCAGAAAGCAGTTGTCCTCCCAACGACGTGACGAAGAAAAACAACAGATGAAAATTCTAAATGTCAAGGCATCTATTTAACAACCTTTTCAACTGGCAGGCAGTTAATCAGAGATTTTGTCGAAGAATCAATGCAATGCCGAAAGCTGTTTTGATCGCCTGTTGGCAGCTGCACTTTAAGGCGTGGGCTAATTCTGAAACTATTGAAGCAGCCTTTAGCCAATTAGCATTGACCACCAGATTATGTACGCTGTGTGACAAAAACTCCCCGGGCTGTAAACAACAGAGACCCCAAAGACCATTGTTCTTGCTCCGCCTTTAATTCCTCCATATTTGCTAGCACTGCTCCGACCTTCATCCTTCATCGACCACCGCAGGCAAATGTTGGAAATTAGAACTACATTTCAAAACAACTTCTCACCAATATTATCTTAACTGCAGCCCCTTTTCGAATTGTATAACGAGGAATGCGTCGTGATTTTCCAATTTCGAAATTTTCAGAAATCGAACAGTTTAACCGACATTCGTCTTGTTTCTCTTGTTTTTACCGCTGCAGGGTAGTAATGCAAAACTACCGCCAGAAGGCGGCGGTAATGCATCTAAAAGCTGTTTGCAAACCACCGTTAGACAACAAAAGGAGGAGAAGGAAAGAGCGATATCATCAGGCTCCTATAAAACATGTGGCGCTTTGAGACTGGACACTATCAAATATAGCAGAAACATGCAAGATGACTGCAGCTACCGAAAAGTTGTGTGTGGGACTTCTTCAGCGAGGAAATGATAATTAGGTGCAGTTCAAACTCTGCCAGGTAAAGCTCGCAGATCATCAGTCTGCCGCAACTATGCACGGTCATTTGGCAGCGAAGCACCGAGCAGACGATCGATCCACAGATCAACGATCAATGGCTAGCTAAACGTAAGTTTAATGTTCGAGGAGCGGAGCAAACGAGCCTTTGAATCGTCGAACAGTTCCCAACAAACATTGAATGGTCTTTTTGCTTGAACTACTCGTCCCAATATTTAGTCATTTGAGCCACTGTTGATATAAAGATACTGAGTTTGTAGCTTTAAAATGATCTGATTCTGAGATACTTTGTCACTGCAGCTCCCCTTCAACTCTTCTTGGAAACATCTTCATCAGCTCGGCGCATTTGGCTCGATCTTAAAGTCATTCCGCAGATTTTCTCTGGGATTCGAAGTCTGGGCTTTGAGGCCACTGAAGGACTTTCACATTCTTGTTGTGAAGCCACTCCAGCGTTGATTTGGCAGCACGTTTGAGTCCTGTTGGAGCAGAAATTCGTTGGCCCCGCTCTGAGCCCTCTGGCAGTCAGAAACGTGCTCTTCTCGAGATTTGCCTGTGTTTGGATCCCGACATTGTTCCTTTGGACCTGCGGCCAAGTCTCGCCGTCCCACCCAGCCAAGTCCGAAACTGCACCGTCTTGCTGTGAGGTGGTCTTAGAGGGGTTGATAAGCTCTGCCTAGTTCCAGCAGGCACAACAGGTTAAGCATTTTGAAATTTAATTTCATTAGATCTTTCGCGCTACGCTGTTGGTTTTTCACACGTCTTTTAACATTCTCCGGGCTGCTGCCATGTGTTGTTTTTCAGGACAGGCTGACTTCTGAAGGCCTGTGCTAAGTTTCTTTTTCTGGCAAGTTCTTCCAGCCTGACTGAAGAACTCTCCAGTTTCGTCAGAGTCGTTTTAAGGTTGTTGGCCGCCTTCCTGATCAAAGTCCTTCTTGGCAGGTTGCTGTCTTTAATAAAAAAAAATAAAAAAAAAAAAAAAAAAAAAAACAGCTCAGGAAGAGTTCTGTTGATTTAATTTTTCTTGCATCTTGTAGTGCTGTTGACCCCCAGAAACCCTTTTTATTGTTTCTTCTTTTGAGTTTCTTCACCGTGATTTCAATGCGGAGCTGCAACATCAATTGAACTACAATGATTAAATCAGCAAGAGTTTTTGGAGTGGAAAAGCCAAAAGTTCACTGATTCTGACTAGAAATTTGAATCTGAATGAATTAAACACGAGTATTTATTGGATTTCTTAGTTCTCTATAATGATAAGTTGACTATTTTGGACTTTTGGTTAGAAAAAAACAAGCCACCATTTGAAGATGCCACTTTAATCTGGAGAATTATGTTGATTTTCCCCGATTTTCTGTCATTTTTAGAACAAAATATTAAGTCAAATAACTATAATGTGTTAGTCACAACCAAAATTATTTCCTTTGAAAATGTGTCCAATGCTTTAAATTGACCTCCAATACAGTTATTAACAGATTTTTACATTGAAGGCTTGATTCAGCCAGTCATAAAAAAATAAATAAATCATGCTTTATTTTAGTATCTCTGCCTGCACCAATACAATGGAGGTGAACGGAAATCTGGTTGTGGTGCTCACAGCACTGATTACTGTTGAAATCACAGACCT
The DNA here is from genome assembly GCF_029030835.1 of Brachyistius frenatus. Lineage (NCBI taxonomy): Eukaryota > Metazoa > Chordata > Actinopteri > Embiotocidae > Brachyistius > Brachyistius frenatus. The sequence continues at coordinate 2,897,306 of NW_027210604.1, forward strand.
TCCAAAATCTTCTTGGAAAAGAGAGGTGGCTTTTCAGCTTTTCAAATGACATTTTTAAGCATGCTAGCCGTGCTGCTCTCTGGCAGCGTTGGTCTGTAGAAGAGTCCAGACCAGTCCACTTATTAAATGGACCGTCAAGAATTTTTGTAAAGTTGTTCATGGTCCGCAGGAATGCTGTGGCGATTGTCGCTCCGCCACAAGTTTGACGTCAGTGGCTTTGAGTGACATATCCCAACAATTTGATGGACTGGCTTCAGTGATACTGTGACTTTAGTTCCAGGGAAAGTAGCTGGTCGTAGTTTTCACTTGACCTGTCAAATTCCTCAAGAGCTACCCTTTGACTTGCTGCAAATTTTGTACAAACATTCATGGTTCTCACATTTTGAACCCTAAAAATATTAAGTGATCACTGACTTTTTCTGGAGCTCCGCCTTTTGTTAGGTCACAAACTCGATCAAAGAAAGCGAAAAATAGGGAAACCACACGAGATATTCACTTGAATAAAATTAAATATAGCCTGGAAGACCCAGGCGTGCCGCATTAGCCGACAACCCTCACACGTCAGCCAATTGACCCCCCGAAGAAGGCTTAGGACCGCCTCCAAGACAGCAGGCGGGGCATCATGGTGGTTTTGGGTGAAATGCTTCAACAATTACTGGATAAATTGACACATAACTTTGTACAAACAGGATGAATTCTAGTAACTTTGGTAAATACTTAACGGGCATGGTGGCATTATCAGGTCAAGATTTCAAATGGTCCACAACTTTGTTTTATCACCAAATACGTTCAACACAAATTTAATTTTCAGCAGCTTCAACTGGACTTTGTGGTCAGTGCTAATTAGCAAACGTTAACATGTTGCCGTTATCATTTAGCTCAAGGCATTGCTGTGCCTGCACAGTCTCACCGAGCTGCTCACCACGGTTGTAGTGTTGTTTTAATGTATTCAGCAGCACAAAGGAAATTCCATTCACATCCATTGTGTTGGGACAGCAGCAAAAATCCTCAACAGATAAAAGTCAGCATGGCAACTTGGCTTGATGCGTTGTTGTAAAACCGATTTTACTACCTACTCTCTGATATTTTATATTTTAATTCTTTACGCTTGTACAATTTTACAAAGTTGTTTGTTATAGCAGATGTGTTGCTTATAGAGCTGTAACGCTGGACGAAAAGGCCAAATCGCACACAAATTCTGTTCAAAACTTGTTTTAACCTATGTTCAATGAAAACTTAAATGTTTTCTGTTAAACAAACTCCAATATGAATATAAACCATAATTTACAGTTGTTGTCAATTAAAAGTTTAACGTTTTTTTTTTTTTTTCCTGTTGTAAATCCGTTTTAAAACAGCAGTAAGTCCTCTGTTTGTGTGACGGACAGAGAGGCAGAGTTTTGTGTACACAGAAAGCACTGCTTTATTGACTGCACTGGACTGGACTGGATTGGTCTGGACTGGATCAGATGGGACTGGGACTCCATCAGATGAAGCGGGAGTGGGGTGGGGGTGGGGTGGGGGTGGAGGGTAGAGGGGGGCGGGGGGGGAGGGGGTAGAGGAAGGGACCAGACAGGTCGGGGTGGGGTGGGTGGGGCATAGTGGGATGCAGCCATCATTAAGGCAACACAAACAGCATGCAGATACAGTCACAGGAAACATCATCATCATCGTCATCATCATCATCATATTGCTTTTCAAAGTCTCGCTTAAAACATCGAAATTGTACAAAAAGGAAGAAAATAGGTTTTTCGCACTAATGAAAAATACATTTTTTGATTTTTCCCTCCTACAAAGAAGATTCTAATACAACAAAATAAATATAGCAAAAAAAGCCAAAAAATAATTTAAAATAGCTCTTCTTTTTCATATATGTTCAATAGTTCTCTTTGCTATTAACAAATGGCACAACATTCTTTGAAACAAAGAATACAGAAGGATAAACTCCTGCAACATTCATATTATTGTATTGAAGAACCGATGGAGAGTGGAGGACAAACTGGACATGACAGCAGAGATTTTTTTTTTTAACACCTTTCTAAGGACAAATAAGACAGTAGGAGGAGAAAAAGCCGGTGCCCGGCTTTGCTTTGATTGGACGATGCTGATTGGCATTCAAATAGGGTCTAAATACAACCAGTGCGATGCAGAGTGATACCCAATCATGGGAGAGCAGAGAGAAGGGAGAGCAGCTCAATCAATTGACCTTACTTCAACAAACAAGGAACCTACTAAGCGCCTAAAATGAACACAAACGATCACAACAAAATGGATATTCAGAAGTGCTTAAAAGTTTTGCCGGGATTTTGCAAACGCAAAACTCAAGCCGAATTTTCTTTTCGTAACGGGTTTGAAACTTTTGACAAAACGCAGGTCGGGAGAAGGGAGCGAGATTTTGGTTTTGGGTGATTAACGAGAGTCAGAAACTGGCTGCTCCGCACTGCAGAGAGACAGAAAAGGAAAAGAGAGGCACGGAGAGGAGCTGAGAGTGAGACAGAAATGAACACAAAGTTACAGGGAGGAGAAAAGACGGACAAGACTGACAAATTAACAAAGAAGGAAAAATACAAAGAGGGAAAGAAGAGTGGGAAAAAAAAAAAAAATACACAAGATTACGGCCAACATCTGTTTAGGCTCTTCGTCCACGCTACGCCAGCACTTTGGTAAACAGAAAACACAAAAAGCTTTTTGACCCGAGTGGATGAATGTCGAGAAAACGGGACCTTCTGGAAAACACCCGAGTCCCGTCAGGAGCCGTGTCAAACGTCAAGTCAAGAAAACGGCTTTCTGTTGAAGATAACTCAATCGTTTAAAATGTCACACATTACAGATGTGTTCGTGCTACTTTTTTTTTCTTTCAATTTCACTGTTAAAAGCAGAGCGAGACTCGGCCGTCTGACTGGTGACCAGATGTTGGCTGCGATGCAGTTTTGTCGCTCGTCGTCTCTGGAGGATGAAGAATGGCTTTTAACGGTTTCCCCCATTGTTTATTGTGGCCTCAAATTGTTCTCACGTTTTCTGAAGGTGCGTTCAGACAGAAAGAGGAGCGAGTTTTTATTTTTTTTTATTTTTTTTTTTTAGCAAACCGAACCGCTTTCGCCCCGTGCGATCAAAAGTTAGATATTGAGCTGCTCGATAGATGGCAAAGTATGCAGTAAATGATTTGTGACATCCGAGCCGTCCGCCTGATCTCAGAACTCACAAAAGTCGACTCATAAAGCCACGGGGTTAGGCAAGAATCGATCATTCATGCAGAAACATTTTCAACACGCGCGGACCTGTCCTCCCCCCCCCCCCCCACCCTCTCTCCCCAGTTTGCACAGTCCTGGGAAGTTTAGCATCTAATTGCGGCCACTTGCATCTTTCCACGCTGTCTTAACATTCGTCTCACGTTTTGTTTGGACGCACCTGGGGAGGAGGAGGAGGAGGAGGGAGGAGGAGGGGGACAACGATGAGAGGATACCGGGGCAAAAGGCCGATTACCTCGCAGGGAGAACAGCAACCTACACGCTGCACTGTTTTTTTTAAACTAGATTTAACCCCCGAATCTCTCTCTTCACTCGTTAATTCCTCCCCCCCCCCTCCCGCCGGGAACCACACACAGTCTGTACTATCGGGATGAGCACAAGCGTACAGAAGGATCCCAATTTAGATAATCAAAACACATATTGCTTCGCTGCACGTCTTCAACAAAAAAAAAAAAAAAAAGCTTGGACAAACAGCGCATTTGCCTCAAGAGGAAGAAGATAAACGTTCGCGTGCGCGCGCGAGAGATAAAAGGAGCAGGGACGAGCAACAGGGAGAAGACGAGATCAAATAACAAGAAATGGAGAGAGGGAGGTAGAGGGTAGGGAGGTAGGAGGGGCAAAGAAATGAAGCTGGGGACAGACGGAGAGAGAGACAGAAACACAGTGCAGAGGGCCTCTGAAAACAAACGATCTTCACCTGCGCGTTAAATCCAGATTGCATTTACACCTGGAAGCACAGCGCCGACGTCCCGTTTCCCCCCCCCGTTTCATTCACGCCTCGCGCGCGGGTTCCAAAGCTCGGCGTAAAACGAAACGCCGCCGAACGTGGCTGCGATTATCGTGGGGAGACGGTAGCGTCGGCCAGAAAAAAAGAAGGGGGTCTTCGGGCGAAGTGTTTGTTGAATTTACACCTCAATTTGTCCGCGGCGATGTATGTCCGCGCGGCGGCCGAACCTCCCGGGAGCGCGATGGTAAAACCAGATGTAGAAGGGGGGGTCGGGGGGTTAAATAAATTGTTCGTATTTGTGAGGGAGGAACCGTAACAGGGACTTTTCCATCCAGGTTTCGAGTGAAGTTGCTAAAAACATAAATCAAAAATTGATTAAAATTCTAATGTGGAATTCTCTGGGCTGATATTGGCCAAATGGAGTGTTTTTTTTTTCTGAATACAAATAAAACCAGATTATGATTGTAAATAGATACATTACAAAAGTACAAAGCTGGTATTAAAATACTTAAAAAAAAAAAAAAATTGAAGGCGTTGACATTTAAAAGGATAAAGCTGGTGTTATTAATTATATATTTGTTCTAATTATTGTCAACAAACCTACAGAAAAGACCAACAATGGCTTGGGTCATTTCTTATTACTCTCTGACTTCCCAACCCCGGCTGTGACTGTTGGCAGCGTGATTATCCTGTAAGGTTTCTTTGTTAATGATCTTCACTGTTGCCAAATTCATGCTTTTTCATATAAACACACGGCCCGGTATCACGCCAGAACGTTTAATTCACCCGCCAGTCGACTGGAGGATACCGTGTCGGCGTCACGTTTTGCCAAAGAAGACAACTTTCAACCGGGAAACCGATGTAATAACTAACGTCATATAAAATGACTTATTTGAACCTGAAACGTGATCTTTTCCTCAGCGTGTGGTTGTCGGTTCCCTAATCTGAAGGTCATTTACTTTTCACGCAAAGACGTGACACTGACACGGTGTCATTTAAAGGACCGACGGGCGTATTACAGACTTTTGCATAATACTGGGTTGAAAGACAAATGAAAACATCCACTAACCACATATTTATTGAAAGTCATGGTGAATATTAAAATATCGGGGGATAAAATGGAATTGTTTTCCGGGGCCGTTCGTGCCCATTTAATGCAAATTTGATCCGTTTCAGTTCTGCTCTCCAGATTTGATTGTTACACTTTGCAAAGCAAATACTTGGATGGAGACCTTGGATTGAGGAGTTGGGGGGAGTGGGGAGTGGTGGTGGTGGGGGGGAGGCAGAGAAAGTACATAGAAAGCAAGTGAGAGAGAGAGAGAGAGAGAGAGGAGGAGGAGGAGGAGGAGGAGGGCCTGGTGTTGTTTATATTAGCTGCTTGTTAACGTGACCGTGTGGACAGGCTGAAAACAGAACGCAGGGGAAAGAACAAGTTGTACTCTTTCTCTGGCTCCAGTTCAGCGAGCGTCTCCTCCCATCCTCTCCTCCTCTCTAAACATCTCTCCTCTTCCCTCACTTTTCTCCCTCTTCAAGCCAAAGTAAAGCAGAGCTGAGTGCAATGTTTCTTCCCTCCTCACACGTGTCTGTCATTATTTGTCCTTAAAGCTACAGACAAAAACAAAAAAACTTCCTTTTTTTTTTTTTTTCTTTCTTTTCTCTCTCTTCTTCATTTTTGATCATCCTACGCTTCAAAAGCGTTTCGAAAAAAAAAAAAAAAAAAAAAAGAAGCCACGTGCCGGGCCAAGGAGGCTGATCACCGGACGGGGAGAGGAGAGAGGAGGAGTTGTGGGCAGAAGGGACGCAACAGGAGGGGAGTTGTTAGGGTCTCGGGACAGAGCAAGAAGAGGGGGCTTTGCTGGTGGTGGGAGGAGGAGAAGGGGGAGGAGGAGGAGGAGGATGTTGTATGGTGGATACAGAGTAAGGTGCGCAGTTTGTGCAGATTGGAGCTTTAGTCTAAAAGCATTTGTGGGAGCTTCGCCGGGGGCAGAATTAATCTCACCGTTTGTGTTGAAATTTTAGTGGGTGGAGCCAGACAAATAGTCTTAAACTCCTCCCACAAACACCGAGTAATGTCGGATTGAAGGTCGAGCCAAAAGATCCGCAGTGTCCGTCAAGTCCCTCCGATTCAAACCGCCGTGTTGAGCTTTCGTTTCAGCGGCTCTGTTTGTACGACTAAAGCTCCAATCTGTGCAGCGTGTCCGGGTTGTGGATGTTGAGACCTTGACGCCATAACTTCGCTGTAACGGAGAGGAGAGCAAAGCGCCAGTAAAAACAGTGGAAGCAGATAATGAGTCAGCTTTCTAGTTTGATACGAGCCGCAGCGGCCAGCTAAGCATTACAAAAGAAAAAAAAACCAACAAAAAAAACAGCTTGCAAAGGCTTTTTCAAAACACGGAAAATGTAAATGTCTCTAGTAGTAGTAGTTGAACAGTATTATACATTATTGTAGACGTGTATAAACTCCAGCGGTAGGTAGGTAGGTAAGTGGGCGGGTTTGCAAGGCTGGCGTGGGACAGTAAAACAAGGACGAGACAATGATGCCAGAAACAGGAAATAGTCTGCATGAAACCATTTGGATGCATTTTTAGACAAAACATTAAATTTTGGTTTCAATTTTAGAAATATTTCAAGACATTAAAAAAAAAAAAAATCAAATTCCAATGTATATCACCTGCAACATACTCCACTGACCGTTGTATTTTTGTGTCCTAAGACTTTGTGGTAAAACTGAATTTTTAAGCCAGTCCTGGCTTCACTGATCCGACACCAGCCTCAAACCACTTTCTATTTGGCTGAAGGAGCAATTACAGAGGAAGAGCGACATCGTATAGCCGCAGCCCGATTCCCTTCTGGTTCCCCAAAACCACCTCAGCACAATATTTACTTTTTGTCTTACAATTGGAGAAATCCAACTTTTTATTTTTTTTTTATTCACCAGGTGCAACTCCTGGAATTTTAAGCCTATTTTTTTTGTTGTTTTTTTTGTTCCAGTCGAGCACAAATTGGCTCGTGCAACAGAATCTACCAGCATCGTTGTTGCTGGGTGATCCCGAGCCGCCTTCTCGCTGATACCAAAATCTACAAACGTGGCCTTTGCCCGGCTGAGGGGGTTCTGAGGAGCCCAGCCCTGCTGGTGCAGCGATGTCTTCCGACGAGTTTTATACAACAGTCAGTCCGGGAGACGGCGGCTGTGTGAACTGCAGGCGAGGTTCCAATTACCTGCAGCGTTCGGTGCCGGGAATGCGTCACTGTGTGTAGGTGTGTTTCTGACCTGCCATTACATGCCCGACGCCCGTCGGCTTATTTCTGTGTTGAAGCATTGGTGCCGACACCCGAGGGGGAGGGGGGGGGGGGAGAGTTTTTTTTTTTTGCTCTCACACATGCACCAGCGTATATATTATACCTACTATAATGTCCTAACCGTGCAAACCAAACGGTAAGTTCAGCACAGCAGAGCGTAACCTCTGATATTCCTGTGCCGATAACGACGCCGACGTTCCGGTGGGACGACGCGAAATTCCCCGACGTGATTAATTTCGTAGGTTAAACCTGGAACGCGAGAGGAAATCTCTGTCATCTGGATTTCACATCATGTGAATATTGACGAGAGTTGCAAAACTCCAAAGATCATCGGAGCACTTTTCAGGCTGCGAGCCAAAACCCACACCGCACATACCGCACCGGAGGACAGTGATGCTTTGAAGCTGTATTCTAGTGGATATTGATATAAAGAACCTGCAAAGGACTCCAGTCTACAGTTTCTACGAAGCGGAAGGAGAGGGCATTGCAGCCACACTGTAAATATAGAATAATAACCAGCTTTTGTTTGCTAAGGCTGCACAGTATCAAGGGAGAAAAAAAAAAAGCAAAAAGCAAAACTGCAGTTATCAGCATGGCAATTTGCCTGACAAGGTACTACGGTGCTGTTCTTGGGTTAAAACCTGACGTTGAAACAGGGAAAAAAAACAAATCTTTAGAAACACCTCACTAACCACAACTTCCCGCGTGTCTTTTTTTTGTTTTTTTTTCTCCTGCCGACACGGTGCAACCTCGGCATTTTTGCTACTACATGTTAAGGCCGTACATGAGAGGCCTTGTCTAATACCACTGTCTACGAGGTCAGACTACTCTGAACATTGAATATTGAAACCAAGAATACATTTTTCGGTCTTTGCGACTCGTGAATGGTAACCACCACCGAGCGGAAGATGCTGCGGGACGTAACGATTACTTCGCCACATCCTCCCTTCAAAAAAAAATAAAAAAATAAAATAAACCCACACGGTTTTGTTGCCGTTATTGTACGTGTTGTCGTAGCGATAGCCAACGCAGAAGTCCGGATTCCCTCCGCCTGCCCTTCGCACACCTCCACGCGACAACGCGGACCTTCTACGATGGCTACACCTGAAGGACAAAAAGGAGACCTGCCATAATACTCTCCTGCCGTTCGGGGGGAGGGGGAGAGGGGGGGGGAGGCGTTTCACTCCGAGTAAGCTCATGCTTTCCTGATGCGGTCAGGACCACAAATACATAGAAAACTAGTCATCTTGTACATTATAACCCTGTTATACCAGCTCTGGTGTTTGTATCAGTGTGTGTGTGTGTGTGTGTGTGTGTGTGTGTGTTTGTGTTTGTGAGAAAGAGCAATATGTTTGTGTGTTCAGTTCAGCAGCAATTTGGCTTTTTTTTTTTTTTTTTTTTCTTCTGAAAGTGGGGTTAATATGCGCGAGTCTGTGTTTAATGACCATCACTGGCCCGTTACTGTGACAACAGGCATTTCCTATGTGAACCACCCCCACCCCCCACCCCCCCACCACCCCCCGTGAATGTAGATCCAGGTTGAGTTTATTGATGGCGGTGTGGCAGAGATAAAAGCCCGTCCCCCCCCCCGTCCCCCGTCCCCCTGTATTAAAGGGGAGGGTGGGGTCTCGTGGGCTTTACAGCGTTTTCGGACCGAACCAGGTTGAGAAGCCGGATTGAAGCCGAGCCGACCTGGACGTCGCCGGCAGAGTTATCTAACATTCTTCATCTCGGGAAAATCCGCGCGCGTGTTTGTTTGTGTGGAGAAGATGTAAATATGCTGCCTTTGATACACAGATCTGTTCTTTGGCGTGGTCACTCCAGAAGACCAGTTTAGAAGCTGTCCATACAGAGAAAAAAAACAACAACAAAAAAAAAAAACAGAGGAAGTAGAATGGACTTGCACCTCTATTTAAATGTCTGTTTCATCAGGCCTGGGTCAAGCAGCCCTTCTAAATTCACTTGCGAGGCTTTCTTGGTGAGAGGCTGAAAAGAAAGTCCCGGCTTGCGGTCGACCACCGAGCCGTTCAATATCTGACCTGTCCGAACTCCAACAAGTAATTTTAAATGAGCCGGCGTTATCCAGACTATTGAACCCAGGGCTGATGGTCACATGGTCACACTGAGAGAAGGAGCATGCTCAGTAGTAGTTGGAGTTCAAACAGTGAAGCTTGCCAAATAAGGAAGTATCTAGACATACACACATCACTTTATATATATATATACTGTATATGATATAAAATATGTATATATATGTATGTATCTACGTCTTACGTTGGTTTATCCATAAATTTTTTAACCTTTTTTTTTTTTTAATCCATCTTTTTTAAAAGTTTTTCGAACCCCTGAGAATACCATGGACTGCTTTAAGTACAAAATACAACTCTCGGAGAGAACAACAAAAAAAAGTCTTTTGTAAAAACAAATTTACAAACAACTCAATTCAAGAATTTAAGAGCGCAGGCCTCTGAAGCTGATTATTTCATCGTCTACATTTATCCGACAGGAGGAACGTGTGCAGCGGAGCCGGTCGGGGACCAGAGTTTGGCCACGTCAGACGTCAGCGGCGGCCATGCTGGAGCCACAAAGCTGCTTAGATCTCATTCTTACTACGACAAAACGATAAACTGCATAGATACCACGCGGATGTTCTGAAGTAAGATTAAAATTTCTGTTGACGGTCCTTGTCTAAAAGCTACACGGGGCCTCAGAAATAACCGATGTTTGAAGACTTAAGTACCTTAAAATCTAAAAAAAAAATAAAAAATAATGTATTTGAGAAACCTTTCAAACTATTTTATTTTGATGTTTATAAAATGTGTCTTTGTACTGTGACGTCACGCGATGACTTTTCTTTGTCCTCTTATGGGGGAAAAAAAAAAAAAAAAAATCTAAAAATCGAAGTGGACTTTTGAATTTAGATTGTCTCATCAGTTTTGCAGCTTCGCAGTAACATGAAAATATGGAACGAGACTCCTTTACGAGTTTTGAGCATCCTCCGTGATTTCATCCAAACTTTAGTCATATTTTGACACGAAAGACTTGAACAATGCATCTACTGTTGGGAGCCAGTCTCTCTAAGAGGCAGCAGCATGGCGCGCTCGCAGTGTAACCTGGCCAGACTGTCCATCGATGGTTCTGGGCTGCAGTGATGTCGTTGGGGACGGAGGAGGGAGGTGGTGGTGGGGGTGGGGGTGGTGGTGGTTTGCAGCTCTTTGCACTGATAGTACGTTGTGGCTCTGCGTTCCTAACTGCTGCAGATGCTTTGTTGATAGATGGCAAACGCTGCATTTACATCCTTGTTTTAGGCACTACACAATTGTTAAGGTGACAAGGAGCCCAAATGCCGGCTACGCTCGGTAACCAACCCAGCGGGATTTCCTTTTGGTTTGATTGTTACAAATCCGATTGAGAAACGACTGATTGATCGACTCACTGATTGATAAGGTTGATTAAGAAGGTTGGCGGGAGGGGTCGGGGGTCGGGGGCCGGGCCACATGGCAAGCGACAGAAGGCACAGAGTTTCTACAATGATTTTTCTCCAAAGATTCGGCCAAAATAAAATAAAATAAAATAAAATTAAATAAAAAAAAAAAAAAACAATAAAAAAAAAAAAACAAACTCAGAATTAGGAAGAATTTAAAAGCAGCTGACGAAAGTCAGATTTAAATATTTCAACAACGGCTTTGATGTGAGCAAAGGGATTTGCTTTATAGTAGTTTATGTGTCAGTATGTCTGTGTTTGCGTGTTTGTGTCTCTGTGTGACAATCTGAATGACCACCAGGGTCGGGGTCAACCTGTTTGCTATTCAAAAATGGGAAAAGCTGCAGATTCGTTTTTTTTTGTGTGTTTTTTTTTAGTAAGTGAAAATAAATGTGATAATGAAGGCTTCAGTGTACAATTTGCAACTGAGTCAATCGGAAGAAAATTGACCCCGACCCGGGATGAGCGTCTATTATACACACGAGTGCTTACATTACAGCTCTTATGACTAGCTAGTTGTGCTTTTTCAAGGCTGAATACATGTTGTCCCATGTCACCCTCTGTACATATTCAGACCAACTCTGGTGTGAAATTGTTTTTCCACTAAACATATTCAAGAAAACAAGGACTCATTGGATGCATCTCAGGCCGTAGAGACCGAGAACGAAGCACACCCTGAAACCAGCTTAAAGAATACGAATAATAATAATAATAATGCCCCGAAGTGTTTGTTCCCAAGTCTGGCGGATACCACAGACGTGAGGCCAGAACTGGGTACTTCAAATGAATCTGAAACACATATATATATATATATATATATATATATATATATATATATACATATATATATATATATATATATAACAAAAAAAACAAAAAAAGAAGAAAAAAAGACCAAGGGTAATGTTTGTTTTCTAGTTGTTGAATGTGTTGCGTGTATCTAACATCAAACTGCGGTCCAGTGGAGAAGCTTTACTGTACGATAGGCAAACAGCTACATTCAAATTCCCCCCAAAAACGAAGCAGGTAGGAGCTGAAGACGTTTCCCACTGATTGGTGTGACAGGGATTTGGTTGAACAAAGCCATCCAGCCATGTTTTTGTAGACTGTATACCGGGCACAAATGGGAAAAAACAATTAACCAGCGAGACTCTGCTCAGATAACCGTCCGCGAGTATTTGTCCGTTTGAGTCTCAGTTCTTTAGGATGCCAGCACGCTCCTTCTCAGCAGGTCTTCGTTCCCAGAATGCAACTGTGGCAGGCGGATTTTGCGTCCGCTGGAGCGCATGTCCGAATCGCTCTGCTCGCCGTCAGAGAAGTACCCGTCAGTCTCAGCAGCGTCCAACAGGGACGTGTTCTTTCCTGTGAACGGCAGGTGCATGGACTCCATGCCCCCGCCCCTCCCTCTCGATTTACCCTGCCGGGACAGACGGAGCCGCGGGGCGCCGCGATGGACGGCCCCGGTGTCGGGCACCGTGACCCCGGGGCTGGAGGCCGGGAGCGGAGACGAGCTCGCCGTGATGCCGGATCCGCCGGATGCAACGCCGTTCCCGATGTGGACGCTGTCCCAGTGGCCGCGGTCCTCCGAGATGTGACAGGAGTCCATTTTGGAGATGGGCGGCTGCGGCGCCGGGTCCCTGTGAAGGTCAGAGCTCCGGGTCTGGTGGTGATGAAGGTGGTGGTGCACGGTCTTGGATGAGCCCCGGGACCTTTCCCCTTTCCGGACCACGTGGCTGGACTTGTCCTCCGCCACGCTCGCCCACAGGCTCTTGGCGGTGGAGGGGCTGCTGGTGGCGGACGCCGCCGCTGCGGACAGCAGCGAATGAGGCTGGGCGGGAGCGGCGGGATTTCCACGACCACGGGACTTGTTGCTCCCGCGGGGTTTGCGGCCCAGCTGGGGTGTCTTCCAGGTGGACTGCATAGAGTTCTCCATCATGAGGTTGAGCAGGCTCTCCTCGCCTTGAAGGAGCTGGAGGAGAGGAGGAGGGAAAAAAAAAAAAAAAAAAAAAGAGGAGAAAGAAAAGGAGACGAAAGGAGAAGAATTAAGAAGAGAACTGATCAAAGTAAATCAGAAGAGAAGAAAAGAGAGCTGAATCAGGCGCAATAATTTGTACACAATATACTCATGAAATATCTGGAAAGTTGATCAATACAACAATTATAGTTGTCTGTGATTTGCCTGTACTATTTTGGAATTTGGAACTACATTTTCAACAGCTCAGCAGTGGAGGATGTGAGCCACTGTTTTTGTTGGGAAACAAATGACAGAGCTGATGTATTCTAACAGCACTGTTCATCGTGATCATTTATTTCTTCACGAGGTGTTCCTCTTAAATCTCGGACTTATTCTTTTTCTCCTGTAAAAACAGTGTTTTATTATTTATGTCAACTACAGGCTTCACTGTAACTTTGAACCTGTAGTCTTATTTGATAAAAGTCAGTGAATACTTAACGTCAACTTTCTGTTTCTTGGAAGATGATGTTCCTGCTCTTTTGTTCTTTAACACATCCACAAAAAAAAGTCTGCAGTGGATTCTGTTGGAGCCGCCGGCCAGTCAACACAAAACAGCAGGTCAGATCTGATCATCAACTCGCTCATCGACTGATCAATCCACCATCAGATGTGGGCAAAACTCACAACTACACGCTCTGCTCGTATCAATAAAAGGCAGACTCTTTAGTCTGATATAACGATGTGTGAGAATCAATCTAAAGGTCTTGGGCCCAGAGTGAATATAAGGAGACCTTTCGGAGTTTTTTTTTCTCTCGGTCAGGTCCGTATTTAGGATCGTTCCTTCTTTGGTTAAAGAACCACATTTGAATTCAATCTATCGCTGCATTAATAACAAGTATCCACTGTATTTATGTCCCGAGGCGTCACGTCGCAGGCCTCCTCCAGCCGAAGCCCTACCTGGTCAGAGAGCAGGCTGCCGCTCTTGTCCTGATGCTGGGCGCCCAGAGCCCACTGGCTCAGCATGTCGTCAGCGGTGATCTGAACCGACTGGGCGAGCCAGCTGTCGAACAAAGAGTTGTCCAATGGGAAGGACTTTGACAAACCTGAAGGGGGAGAAGAGGCGCAGGGAGGAAGAGATGATGATCAAGACAGAGGCAGCAAGAGGTGTGAGAGAATGAGGAGTGGGGAGGGAGGGGGGCAGAGAGGGAGAGAAACAAAGCAGACAGGTGAAGAGTGCTGCACATTTGTCGTAATTAAGAAAATACAAGAAAAAGTTGGCGGTGGAGGTGAAGGGAATTATCTTTCAGACCAACAAGTAAAAGGCATAAATGGAGCAAGCGCACAGTAACACTTTAATGCACATAATAATAATAATTCATATAAGAGTAGACATTCCACTTAGTTTAGGTGACTTTTTCCACGTGACACAGAGCTGATTGGCGGACAAAACCTGCAAAAGTCTCCTGGCCAAAGACGGATGCACACGATGACATGTTTGAATGTAGTAAAGCGAGCATCCGGTATTTAACCAGCTTCAGCGTACAGTTTGTCCCCTAAATCACTCTGAGCTGCAGGACCTCATCATTTAAAGGCCACGTCTGTGATATTTTGGATTGTTGAGTGTTAATCCCACCAACATCTTAAAATGAATAAAATCCCCCCCCCCCCCAAAAAAAAAAAAAACAAATTCAATGCAACATCCCCAAACCGACACATCTAAATGTTTATGTGCGCATTTGGGCCTCGTCACAGTTTTAAATGGAAATACATCTCGATGCGGTGACATTTAGGCTACGTAGCGAAACGCTCCAAATGCAAACACGCTGTTTCTGTCACTTCATCAGAAATGAAGCTCTAAACCTGTTTTACAGCAGAAATCCTGTTCGCTGTCTTTTCCAGCACTGCTTTCTCCACACTCTGGTGTGTGTGTGTGTGTGTGTGTGTGTGTGTGTGTGTGTGTGTGTGTGTGTGTGTGTGTGTGTGTGTGTGTGTGTGTGCAGGACTGTCGGAGCCGGAGACTGTGTGCAGTGTGTGAGCATGTTTGGTATACATGTGTGTGTGTGTGTGTGTGTGTGTGTATATGTGGGAGGCTGCAGAGAATACCCCCTGCTTTTAAGTGTTTGTATGTGTGTCTGTATAATTAGGAGATTTTCATGGCTCCTTTTCTATCATTGTGGGCTGTGAGAGGAGCTGCCAAAGCGCTGTGTGTCTGTCTGTGGCATTTTCTTACTCTGAAACACACAAAGACAAACTACTGACAAGATGCAGCGACTACTGACAAGATGCGTCTTTACATCCCTTAATGATAATCATAAAACCAAGCTGGGGTTATGGGTGACTTTCAATCAGTTAGGTGTAGTTTTTGGCAGTTTTAAGTAACTAGTAATGACTATTCTTGTGTCATGCCAAAGATTCGGCCAATCTTGAATGCCATTATAAGACATCGCAATTTTACAAAATGTAAATGTCAATGTATAAAAAAATAAAAAGTAACGAAATAAATCAACATAAAGAAGTCAATAATAAAGAAGTAAAACTAAAAACTGTTCTACTCTTTTTCAGATGACAAAACTGTTTCGTTTTTATATGCTGTTGGATGTAAATCTGTGTTTATTCTGGAGGATAGTGACAAATAATTGGATGGTTACAGCGAGGTCCCAACAAGTGACAAGAATTTTGAAGTCTAAAATCAGCTTCCTCTTATTTTTTATAAACAACTATAATCTGTACCTGTAAACAGTTATAATAACAGAAACCCCAAATTTCCATCAGTCAATCAAGTATATTAAAAAAAGGATAATCACAGTCATTTCATCCGGTCTAAAATCAAGATGCAGTTTTTTTTTTTTTTTTTTTTTAACCAATCAGAAACATTGCTATGTGCAAATGGAAATGTTTCTTGTTGGTATAACGGCACGCAAAATTTTATGAAGCCCCCCGGAAGGTCAAAGTGGGAGATTTTTTTTTTCTGGATCACTAACCTTGCAGTAAATTTCAAATGCCTTCTGATCTACAAACAATAGGTATGTTGGTCCAAGTCCAGTTACTGTACACAGCCAGTTAAGGGAAAGGCTTGAGATGGAATACATACAACAGAAAGAAGAGATGACGGGACACTTTACTTGACGCATTTAATGCTCGTCACTCATTTTGGAAGGCTGATCTCCGACAGTATCGAGCTGCTGGTTGTGAGCGCAGCTGCTCTGTCGGGCTCTGCTCTGGTCTTATACGTCCAGCTGCACTTCCTCTTGCGGTGCGTCTGCGACCGACACGTCAACAACCCATCAAAGAAACAGTCAGTAATACAGCAGCTTCAACCCGACCCTCATCCATCACCGCTCACACACAACCACTGCATGCAGTCAGTGTTAAAAAAAAACACAAGTGTGTCACAGCCAGAGTAGCGCCGACCGAAGCGCAGTAACGGCTACAGCCGCACGCACAATAACAATCATGTCGTCCCAAAGCTGCAGTCAGAATCAGAGCTACAGTGTCTCTGCAGCGGTCAGTGAGAGAGCTGGTGAACCAGATCCTCCGGTTTTCTTGACACGGTATCAAAATACAGCACAGCCTTTCTCTGTCGGTGAGAGAAAATGCACTTGATATTAGGTAATGCAAAAATAGCTGAGGGGAAAAAAAATATATGGTAAACGGCAAAAATAATTTAGTGTGTCCATTTAGCAGGGAACAGCAATGAGTGTGCAGATTTTTCTGTGGTCTAAGCATCTTTCTCTTTTCTCTCCCTCCTTGTAAATCTTCACCGCCTATAATGATCCGCCATGCAGGACAGCAGGAGGTGCTGTTAGGGTGCTTTTAACACCAGCCATCACACATATACACACACACACACACACACACGCACACGCACACACGCACACACCGGGCCGGTTGTTTCCATGACGCAGCATGTCTCTGCAGGAATCAGGAGAGCTCTGAGGGAGGGAATAGGTGACGGAAAGAAAAAAAAAAAAGGAAAAGAGACCGTGAAGAAGTGTGAAAGAAGGCAGGGAGGCAGGATGGAGGAAGGGAGAAAGGAGCAGAGTTCAGAGAGAGGATGTAAACCCATTGTAGTACTATGTCCCAATTTGATTGCAAATGACAGAAAAAAAAAAGCTGTAAAAACTAGATCTCAGCAACCTCTATTTAATATGAGTTTGATTTTTTTTTTTTGTATGGTGAGACCTCATGAATTTATCATATTCATCAATGCATATATAAATATATATATTTTGAAATGTTTTTTTTAATAAAATGGCTCTGCTTTTTTCCCTTTTTACCCATTACTGCCCTAATTTCTGTTGTTAAAACAATATCTAAATCCAGGCGATGCTCACCGATAGTAGCGCTGTGTCTGACGGGATTCTAAACGTGTCAGCCGTACCAGTGCTACTGCCAGCTAATGCTACCAAACCAAACCTCCCAGTAGTTAAAGCCCTTTTAAAAGCGTTGCACTATGTGCTACAGTTGTGAGAGAGCTGGTGTTAATAACGAGTGAACTTCAGTTCGTCTCATAGCTACCATAAAAATCCCCAGAATGGCTTTTCAGAACAGGTGATGTTGCAGCAGCGAGCAAGCCTTCGCTGCTAATGCAGTGTAGGGGAAGGAATTCAGAGAGTCAGAGAAAGTGTGTGTGTGTGTGTGTGTGTGTGTGTGTGTGTGTGTGTGTGTGTGTGTGTGTGTGTGTGTGTGTGTGTGTGTGTGTGTGTGTGTGTGTTCGGTGCTGGGTCTAAAGCCCTCACTACAGTCTGATGATTGTTCTCGGATGCCAACCGTCTCCCTGGAAACTCCACGAGAAAGGCAGAGATAGAAATACAGAAGCTGAAAATGACTAAAAGTCCAATTGAGCGATCTCAAGACCTCCGAGAGCAAAGAAGGGCACCAGGCAGAAAAAGAGAGCAAGCTAAACATCCGAATAAAGGAATGAAATAACACAATGGGACACAAAAATGGCAGCCTGAGTGAAAATGAATAACCTTGTCAGTTGTTCACCGCAACGCATTTTCTTTTCTTTACTTCTCTACAGAACAGTCTTACGAGTGGTTTTCGAGGACACATTTTAAACTTGAAGAATCCAGAAGAGCTTGAATGCTCCTCTAAAATGTTGGTATTTAGCTGCTTTGTCTACAGTCGAGGAAAGAGCTGTTTGAAAATTAAAAAAAAAAAAAAAAAAATGCAGGAGATGCTTCATTTGTCCATCTGTGCACAACTGAAAATCAGTGGACCATTGCATGCTTTGCACGGTAACGACACATGACTGTGATTAGGGAGAACTGTGCTGAATAACTTGGGTTTGGTAGCTGTCACTCTGTGACAAGTTACAGTGGGCAAGATAAAACTGTAAAAACATGAATAGCTATATATCAATTTACAAAGAGGAATGTCATTTAGAATATAGAAACAAGACTGGACTTTAAATTTGAAACGAGGGCTTTTAATTTGAAACAGATGCAGGAAGTGGCAACTTCCAGCCAACCAATGGGGTCGCTTTACCGCTCGGTCAGTGACACACACTGCTGTTTTTAGGGCTGGCCACGCAATTGCTGTCTGGCCAAAGAGAAATTATTCTGACATTTATAAATGATTGTAAAAAAATGATATATATAAAAAAACCCCGTATCTTTAAAACCCATGTATTTGAGGGATGAAAGGTTGTATGCCAGGTTTCAGAGACAGAGAGGCAACTTGATTCATCTTTAACGCTCCCTGTCGTTCACCAATAAATGTAAATTGTACCACCTAAAAACACTCAATTATACGGATCAAAAGGATTTAAGGATGTAACTTCTCCGTGCCTGTGAGGGTGCTCTGGGAAGAATTCAAAACAAGCTCCTTCCTCCAGCCACCACCAGCATGTGGGCTAATAAACAGTGTGGATAGGGGGACAGTGCATCTGAGAAGGAGTTATGGTACTTGTCTGTCTTCTTGATCCCAGGACACACAGAGGAAGACAAAGCCCTGAGAGTCAGGACCAGACCCGACAGAGAACAGATGGCCTGACACACAAACACACTCTGAGACACTGAGATATGAACACATTACGGCACGCAAAGACAAACACAGGGACGACACACTGAGACGGGGAAGGAGATATATATATATATATATATATATATACATACATATAAACCTGACAAAGGAAAGCTTACATGGACACACAAATGATACAGTTGCAAACACCAGAAGCACACCACATACAAAGAAGGACTTGTTTGTCATGGAAACACAATTTGAGTGATGATTTCCTAGCGTGTATTCAACATCAAGTTGGAGTCCTTATCCCTCAGCAGTCAGGTGGAAAAAAAACCGAGTGGAGCAAAGATAAACAGAAAGAGGGAGTTTCATAACACAGAGTCAGACAGAGAGAGAAAAAAAAGAGCAAGATTCAGTGCAATAAAAAAAAAATAATAATAAAAAAAACAAAAACAGAAAGAGATGAGGGGGCAAACAGAGAGATAAATAAAAAAATAAAATAAAATAAAAACAGGGAGATTATATCAGAACAGGAAGCAAGTGAGGCACAGCCAATCCACTCTCCTGCCTGCTTATTGATCATATTCACATCGATAGGAAAACACTGTTGGCTCTGCGACACTCAGCTCTGGTTAAATAAGGAAATGAGAGAAAGTCCTGCGTCACTGCCTCTGAGTGGGTGAAAAGCTCGAAAAAAATCTCCACCAGATTGGATCTTGTCCTCTCAGATGCAAATGCACATTATGACCAACATGTTGGATTCTATATATACTATAATAAACCTTACAATCGCTATAGACTAGAGTTAAACCAGATCACATGTTTAATGACTGAAGCTCATGATAATGTAAATATATATAAAAAAATTAAAAAAAAATGTACAAAGTTGATCCTATTTTCAACAAGAAATCACATATTTCTTTGAGAACATCGCTCCTCTGAACGCCATTCAGCCCATCACAGTAAACAGAAACTGACCTTTTAATTCGTCCATCCATTATATTGATCTACTTCATCCAGGAAAGGGTAACAGGGTGACTGTAGCCTATCCCTGCTGAGTTTGGTCGCCAGTCCATTGACCACCATATACTGTATTCTATACCAGCCATTGTTGTAGCTACAACATCCTCCACTAAGGACTCTAAGTGGATTCGCTCGTCAGAGTGGCAGAGCGAACCTTAATGGGAAGAGGGTTTCCAGACTATAATCCCAGGGAGAAGCCCGGGTTTGGAGATCAACAAGAACACAGTAAAGATTTAACAATGCTGGAAGTGAAATGTGCGCACAACCGTATTAGGAGCAACACTTGCAAATGGCTCTTTAACAGCATCTTTATGATAAGTACGTGTCGAAAGATAAAATGAAAACAATCCTGAAAGTGGTTTGTCGGCCGAATCTGCAGCTCTCTCTGGATGCATGGAGCTTGGAGCTTTAGAGTTTCAACCGTGAAACTGTCCGGCCCACAACGTTCCTGGTTTGGTTCGCTCTCGCTGCTCTCGTGGTGCCGTTTTTCAGCAGGCAGTTGTTTTCACTGAAAAAGCTCTTAAAGCCCACAGTGCACTACCTGCTCAGCACACAGCCACGGGTGGCAACTCGGTGGTAAACATGGCGGAGCGTTTTTACAGTCGGTGGGCTCGGTATCAGAGAGGATCAAATGTTTGCTCGTCCGAATATGTCCAAAAAGCCAACAGTTTCCCGCGGGAGGTGCTTATTTCTTCAAACTGATGTCGCAAAAACAGAACGGTACCGAGCTCATTTTCATCGGGTGGCCAGAAAAATGATTCCAAATGACTGCACAAGTGCCGGGTTGTGTGCATAAACGTCTGTTAAGCTCAACTCATCAACTCCGTATCGGGTTTACAACATCAGATAATATTAGCTACGGATGGGCCATGACATTTAGCTTTGATTTCCAAATAAGCATAGCCAAATTAGCGAGTAAGTTACATTTTTGCTCGTGTTTCGCGAGCGCTACTAGAGTGTAGCTGCATCTCTGGATCACACCGATATCATATCAGGATCATAAATGTATGATTCTGAATTGATTCATAAACTCAAAAAAAAAAAATTCCTCTCCTCGGACATCGCGAATATATTTGCGGCGCAGAAAACCTTTACCTTCAATTTCCACGGCGTACAGCACACACGTCACGCTTATCTTCAATGGAAGCAATCATCTGCAGCATTAAGGACTTAATAACTTAATAACCAGGTCTGACTTACAACGGTGATGTGTGAATACCTTGTATGCCATCATCAAAAGAGCAACATTAGTAAAATGAAGCACTGAACCACAGCACTCACAAACAAGCCAGCCAATCAATGTACACTCTGATTAGGTGGGGGAAATTACCGGGGTCAGAGTCTATTCAATTTCAAAAGACCTGCGTCTATACAGCGCTGAGAATAATGATTTGTTTCCTGGTGCGGGCGTTGAAGCCGAGAGGGTGGTAGCAACAGCACAATAAAGCATTCATCTCCAGAAAACGCAGAGCAATTCTTGATAGTTGGCGGTCAATAAAGCGCAGGTGAATTTTATTGTTGTCTTTCCTGCAGAAGACTCAAAAGTATTGCAATTCTATTAATAAAGAAAAAAAAAAGAAGTAAAAAAAGGTTGCACACTTATGCTTGCCTTTTATGTTTGGTCAGACGGCGATGTTGAATAGCTTATCATCACTATAGGGGTTTTTGTGTAGGAGCATGAAAACAGCATCCACCTTTTCTGCTGAATAGAGAATCAATTTTGATTTGAAAATCTATTATAACAAGCAATTACCAAGGCTAGACAAAACTACAGAAAGGCACCACATGGTGCTACCAAGTGGAATTGCCTATTGAGGCAAGGTTAAGAATCAAGCGGCAACCAACAGTGACGTCACCCATTGGCTTGTGAGGCCTCGAGTTCGGATTTCGGCCGTCGAGGACACCGTGCCCCGCCCACCGATAGCGGAAACCTGACTGCACCACAGGCCTGTCAATCAAACAGACACGCCCCCAAAAACATGGCTTTTTGAGGCTTGATTTCTAATAAATGACGGGATTATTTTTTTAGATGGGCCGCTAGAAAACTAATAAGAAGGAGGGACTTTAGCTTTCATGAGACAAGTTGAATGGGAGTCTTATGGAGCTGGAGGCTTTTTGAAGACGACCCCCTAGTGGCACCTGGTGGTATTGCACGTCTTGGCATTTCCTCGTCGGCCTCATTTTTCAGACCCGGAAGCTACGCCCACTTTTATATACAGCGTACGATCAGGAGCCATTTCAAGTAACGTTGCTAACGCTGCCGAGTTAAATCTGGTAATATATACAAGTCCACCCCTCTTTGCAGATGCACATGTGGATTTTATGTTACAGAAGTGTTAACAGTAGAGAGAGGTTAAGCTTAGCTGTCTATAATTCCTACCAGAATGCCACAATCCTCCAAAAAGAAGTCAAAGCCAATTTCGTTATCAACAGACCAGCTCCAGGTTTCATCCTTTGATGACAGCGTGAAGTCTCTGTTGGGTGGTTTGCGCAGCTTTCGGCAACTTTCTGTCATGTTCGTTTTCTGAGATCACAGGAAGGAACCGAGCTCTCCGCGTTCTACGTGTTGCTCGAGTGCCGCTATCAGCGCCGTCGAGATGTCCTGTTTATGTATTTTTAATGCTTTGTGTGTCTTATGTGTTGTATGTTTGGTGCGTCTGTTCCGTATAGGCCCTGTGAGGATCACCGACCGCTTTCACGCACATTAAAACTCAAGACGAAAGGAGGATAAATGAAATCCAAGAGCACAATTAGTCATCAGAACTCATTTTCATTTAGGCTCTCAGATACTAATCATGTCCAGTAATTGCAGCCCACAAGCATATTACCGAATGCAGGAATATTCATAATTTATTAGATCTGGAGGATTATGTAAGACTACAAATCCACCTACTTGATGTCCTACATATAGAAGCTATTTACAGCCGAGGAGCTTGTTTTTTTTTAGAGAAAGCCTGAAGACAACGAAGGCTTTGTTTTGCCTTTTATTCTCCCACACAAACACGCAGTATGTCACAATTCGTGGGCCCCACGGAGACAAGTTTTTCATGTAAATTGTTTTGTTTTCTTGCAAACCAACGCAAGATTAAATTAGATCTTTGTAGGTTTTATTTTTTAAATCTTAAGCATGAGGTTTTTATATCACCCTTTTCTGTAAGTCCCACTATTTATAAGTACTATATCAATATTTAGTAAATGGATTATAACACTGTAAATGTATTTGTCAATATCTAAAACTCCTCTTCCCTGTAGGTAGGTGTATAAAAAGATTAAAAAAATGACAATACAATAAAAAAAAAGAGTTGGAATTGACAAACTGTCTTCATAGGACGTTTTAAATTACATTACATGACTTAAATGTTCTCATATGGGCTTACAACTGCATTATACAGTGTTATTAGCCATTTATTAAATGTTATAGTGCTTAAAAATGGTAAATAGGCCTTTTTTCATTAAATGTGAATTACTTTTGCAACAAATCAGATAATCTTTCCCAATTATAGTGACTATTTTTCAGAGACTACTAAATGTGAGAAATCCTTTAAATGAAAAAATTATGCAAAGAATTCAGCCTGTATTTCTGTTCTTTTCCTACTACCCCTAAAAAAAAAAAAACTGCTTATTTGATTTTTATGCTATCAATCATTTCACATCTACGGTTGTCACCTTTTTAAAATGGCTTCCAACGGTTTCATAATTTTGGAGTGAAACATTTCCAAAATAAGAGCGATAATCTGAAACCTAAAACCGGAAAACAATGGAAAAGAGGAAACTCCCGTGTTTGATCCTGACAGCGCGCTCTGCTTCTGCCACGACCGACAGCGCCGGCTCTCATCAAACTGTCACCAAGCCGCTGTCCCATGAAGCAGCTGCATCTAAAAAAAATAAACTGATGATGTTTTCAGGATGTCAGGGAATGTGACTTTTACAGGCGCGGCAGACACGTCGGGCGAGTGCCAACTTTCAAAACACGGCGAGATAACAGATGGACGTGAACAGATGGATAAAATCTGAAAAGTCCATGTTTCTGAACGGAGGGGCCCCGGTATCTGCACCCCTGATTCAACACGTCAGTCAACACGCTGCTATCATGAACCCTGGATTACTTCCTGAGAAACTGAGCCACAAAAAAATAGTTGCTCACAGCTTCCTCAGTGGAAAAAAAACAAAACAACTTCTATTGCTGCTTAAGTGATGGACAGACTGTTTCAGAGTATCTCTTTCACTTTTATGAGGATGTCGATGCATTGAAATGTTAATGTGCGCCCCGGCAGTCAGGCAGGTGACTTAAAGGAGCCAGATTCAGTCGGCACATTGTACGTCAAACGTCTCGTCAGCTGTCCTCGAGCGAGACACTTCAGCCTCTATCTGCTCATTCACTTCAAGTCACCGGGGATACGACTGCCAGTTAAATGCTTGTAAATTGTCAACGTTGCAAACAAAGTAACTACATACATATGACCTGCATGCTCAGTTTGCATTTAATATCCGTCTCCAGAGCCTCGCATGTAGCTGTAATGATCGCTCGTGTGGACGGATCAACTTCTAACACGACAGCCAGCCATTATCATCCATCCTTATCTCACAGTGATGAAGACTGGCAGAGACAGGCCTCCCTCTCCTGTTTTCTATCGGTGTCTCTCTCCCAGTCGCTCATCAATGATAAAGATTAACATTGACAGAGCCGCTCTCTCGCTCTCTCTCTCTTCAGTTTTACTGTCATTTCTCTGCCCGTTGTTTTTGCTACCTCTCGGTTTCCAACTTTCGCTTCTACCCATATGAAAGTTGTGACTGGATGTAAAATTAGTTTTGTTTGTTTCTATTTTGACAGAATAATGCAACTTCGTTTTGCAAAAAAGACATTTACGTTTTTGCAACGGGAGTTGTTCTTCAACGAATTAAAAAAAATGTATCTTTTGAAGCTGGATTTATGGTTGATATAAGGTGTTAGAAGGAGTTATTGTTGCCTGCACCACCGCAAGACTACATGGATGCAACATAGATGGTCAGACTGTTTTCTGCTCTTGTGATTGAACCTGGTAAACCTAGTTGTTGTTTCATCACTGTTTTAAAAAGTGTTTTTTTTTTTTTTTAAAGTCTTTAAAATGTAAGAGTATAAAGACAAAGGCTGATCTTAAGTTCCTTGAGATCGATGTGACCTCTTGATATTCACCAGAGGTTTTTCCAATTTAAATAAAACGGAGAAACCTGCTGTCTTGACATTCAACAAGTGGGAACGAGCTAGTGTTTGGCATTTTACTTGATAAATGGCTTGAAACAAGAAGCTTTCACGCCTCATTTTTGATATTTCACACACACAACACGTATGCCTGACATTGGGGAGAAAGTCAATATAAAAGTCTCCCATAATTCCCAGAATGACCCTAACTGGTGTTGTACCATCGAAGGAGGATGCTCTACAGCTCTACAGGCCAAGTTATCTATTAGAGAAGCGCAGAGGAGGTCTGCATAAATTACAGGTATGACATTATTTGAATATTCTGTCTTTCTGCATCAGTCTGTCTCACTTTACTTCTTTATCGCTCTCTGTTAGTGATGTTACGCTGCCAAGACATTGTTAGTATCAGATTCAAACCTGCTGGGCTGAGCTGCAGTCAACTTCTTTTAAAGATTCTGCCATCGATCCTGACACCTGATACCCAGAGATCACAGCAAATGTATGACAACATTGATGTTGGAGGTATGAAGTTTGTGGGAAGAAAAGCAAAAGTAACACACCAGCATGGAAACGACGCCGACAATGAAACGGAATTCAGTTAAAGGTAAGTCAAAGGTTCCGGCACTCTTGACGCATCAACCGTTTATTTAGGCTTCGATATATAAAGTCTTCACGAGGGCAAAATGAAACAACAGTTTCCTGAAGTTTTGAAATTTGACCTCATGAAGAGCCTATATGTGAAAACACTCATAAATGAACTATGCATCAAGGCTACAAACTGTGCCGCAACCCTTTTTCATGTGGACACACAAACACAGTACGTTCAGCCAATGAGGTGCATTTGATCAGTTTGGAAGCAGTGCAAACACTGCGGGGCGTACACCCACCCACACACACACACACACACACAAAATGTACCTAGCTCTTTAAGCAGGGAGCCGTTCTCTGACTTCCATCTCTCCTTTTTCTTCTCAGGACTACTCTTCCTCCTCTCCTTCCCTTTATCCTTCACTCCATTCTGCTTCCTCTTTTCTCCCTTCTGGGTCCTCTCTGCAGGGAGACACAGAAGACAGGCTGAGGTTAGAGGATTTACTTGATTTATTCAATTTGAGCTTGATTTAGCGAGAAAGTGTCCCTGAGCCGGGGCGACTTCTACGTCTCAGGTGAAATTTGAGGGAGAAAAAGCATACAATGAATAGTAAAGGTGGGGGGAAAAAAAAAAAAAATGGTGCAGAAAAGATGCACACTTTTCTTACATGCTTGTACTTATTTGGACAATGAGCTCAATATGAAGCTGTATCTTGTTGTTGTTCTTTTTTTTTATATAACAAATACAACTTTTATATTATTTGTTAATATTCAGATACAGTCATTTTATTTCGTTTTTTCATTTAACTTTTCAAAATGACATAGCTTAAGAGAAAGACAGGGAGAAACAAAGAAAAACAGGAAATATAGTTGGGAAACTCTTTGGTAGACTCATAATTTAAGACCTTGAGAAGTACAGTTTGCAAACATTGTTTTAAAAACACAGCAGTTAAAAAACATTGTCATTCATTTTGAGTTGTGATTGAGGCTGGCTGACATAATGCTAATTATTCACTCTCTTTTTGCTCCATTTTTGGTCTTCACCAACTCTTAAGGTGGAAATATGTAGAACGTTAGTTGTTAAAAGCTTCATTACATTCAAAGATAGCTGCTAAACGGGTCTGTTTGCTGTCTGGTGCCGAGAAGGTCGCGTTCAGTGTGGGGTTTTCAGTTTTTTTGGGTCAAAACATCTGCCTGGTGTGGACAAAAATTCGGTTGTGAAAGTAGCGAGAGCGAACCAAAGCAGTGAAATCGTGAACCTGACAGCTAAACAATGAGCTGAAACTCCCTACAAAGCTCTGTAAAGCAGAGGGAAGCAGCGGCTTCCGTTGATTCTCTCTAAGTAAGTATGGTATTGATTATAACCCCTTCAAGTCTGAGAAATATTTTTATGGTGAGAAGCAACCAGCTGAATTAATTCTGAGAGGATGAAGGTAAAAGCAGTATAGGTACATTTTGCAAGCCATTCTTTTAAGACTTTATCAAAAAGACAGAAAACGTTTTGCGAGGAAAAAGTTACATTATATTGGAAATTATTCCTTTTATTTCCATGCAGCTGTAGCAGCGTGTTTTTGTTTTTTTTACGATGTCATTATGAGAGCTGCTGTGGTGTTTATCAGTGTGGCCAAATGTGACTCCCCTCCTGATGAGGTTTAGTGATGGAGCGAGCCACAGTTCATCTTCAGTAGCACATTTACACTCCTGCTCTACCCAGATAAAACCTGGATGCCCGGGAAGCATGTTAATGCTTGTTGTAAAGGTTGCTTAGTATTCTAGCTAAAGTTTGAGTGTAAGGCTGCCAGATTCAAGACCTATGTGGCCTTGAATAACATTACCTCAGTTAACCTCGGAGCTCAAACAAAGACTATTTGTGGTGTGTTTGGTTGTCTCTGTGTGTCTATTAAAGTTGGGCAATGGTTTGTATTTTCATACAGCCATAACCGAGAGATCCTGTGGAGATAGGGGGAAGCAGAGGCCCAACTTTGAGTCACCGCTCATTTGACATGTTTTTTTCATTTTATGAGAACAATATGTAACCGATAACACTATTAAACCAAAGTACGAGTGGCAATCAATAATTTAGGGACTTTTCCTGTTGCCTACAACACAAAGATGCACCCGGGGCAGGTGGAAGATATAACCTTGGTGAGCAAATATTAAAACTTACATCCTTTGATCAACATCAGTTAAATCATTAATTACTAGTTATTCATCTGCCAAACAATTAATCATCAGCTTAAATTTCATGATCGTGCCAGCCCTAACGCCGTCATAAGAACCTAATTGGTCCCATGACATAAACAGACTTAAACCTTCTTGTATGAAGAGCTGTCACAATCATGAAATTTAAAGTCGATGATTAATGGTCATCCAAATAATTGCGATTTCATTTTCTTTTTCCTGCTCATTTTCTGCCACTATTATAGAATTAGGCTAAAATAGGTTCAAAAGAACCTTATGAAGAAGAAAAATAAAATAAAAATAAATATATATAAAATCATATTACTGTTTGCATTTTAGGCTTTGTAAATAAATTGCACCCGGCAGATATGACATAAATAACTTACAAAGCCTATTACTGAAGTACACAAAGACAAATATTGACAACGATTGGCGCCAACAACCAAAACAAACAATGGGGCAATAATTGTTAACTCGTGTTCCATGAAACCACAGAAGAAGAGATGATGTAATTAGAAGAGCACCCGTCAAACATCAAACTGTCGAAAACGACATGGAAACAGTGACGCAAACATGACATTAGTGTTAGTTTCATCCAGGTGTTTCTCCAACGTAACAACTGTATGCACACAACGCACACATACCAGTCGTGTGTTGGTCTTCGAGGTCTGCGAGCGTGCTGACACACACACACACACACACACACACACACACACACACACACACACACACACACACACACACACACACACACACACACACACACACACACACACACACACACACACACACACAGTATGTCATGTCACAGCCCTGCAGAGCTCCTCCCTGCTGCGAGCTGTCCTCTCGCTCCAGGAGCCTTCACTCACTCCCTCCAGCTGCGAGCGTACACAACAAACACTGATGCGCACACACGATGACAGACAATATGATAAGAGCACCTGACAGCATAATACGGTCCAAAGTAATAATCCGACATTAAATACGGAATTGGAAACGTGGTAAGAAATCAATACACTGGTAAAAATGAGTTTTCTCTGATGGGTATGCGTAGAAAATAAATGATCTTACCGAGTTAGTGGTGCGGGGCTTAGATAGGATTTTCATAAACATAATTCTGTCAAGTCAGTCAAACTCAAATTTTAAGATAACAATAATTCAATTAGGTGCATCTGTTAATTGTTTATTCCATAAAACATCAGAATAATTGTGTAAAGCTCTGGTTCCAAGTTTCCTGAGCGAAACTAGAATGTTTTTTTTAGTGCTCATTTTGTCCATCCTGTAGTTAAAAACACGACTATATTGAGTTAGTAACGATCAAAGCTGCAGTTAGCAACCAGCGGGAGCTTTTGCTTAAAAAAAAAACAAAAAACAAATTACCTAAAATATTAAACCCGCTATCAAAACAATAGCCGATTCGGCATAATTATTAATCATGACACGATTCCACTGAAAGCCCCGATTGCTGCTGAGCTCTACTTTTAACAGATAACCGCAAACACATGCAATGCCTGCACACATGACTGCACGCACAGCACGTAAGGAAACAACGCAGACGCATGCAGTCACACTCTAGTGAGTCTCACATGTATGGCACAGCACCGTGATGATCTCCGTCACTCAGTCCATCACATGGGAAGCCCTTATCGTTGGGAAGTCTCGTCGTAACAGGCTTCCGCTGTTTACACAAACACGGAGTCCTGACTGCACGGCTCGCCAACTCTCCCGCTGCTGTGCATCATGTTTAAATATACATACGCCGCATGCATCAGCACAGCGGGTGGCAGCTGCAGGTTCATTACAGCTATAGTGGGGTTTGAAAACGTTGACTTGGATTTGTTCATGCGTGCATCACTCCGTTGCGACTGTACGGTGAAACAGCAAGTTTGTCATTAGCCGTCAATAAAAAAGTGCTGGATTTATTAGAAAAAAAACGGGAAAAAACCCCACCGAAATAACTTTTTTCATTATTCTGATGTGCAGCATAACAAACAGCTCTTTTTCAAATGCGTATCTCTTTTCTTCTCTCTCTGCGGAAGCAGCTGTCCTCAACACCAAGATGACCCTGTTTACCATAAACTCTGCAATTTACCGCAGGAAATGGAACAAATGGCAGAAACTTTAATTACCTGTTAAAATATCCTTGTTTTAATAAATAAAATAAAGTGGGTATTTGTTTGTGAAAAGGTGTAAACAAGACTAAACCCATGCAAGCAGGTCACTGAGGATGTATTTACACACAGCGACAGCGCTTTGAGCTCCAGGCTTAGTGCGTTAGAGTGCTAGTGGCGGCTAATTAGCAACGAACACAAGCCAATGCCAGTAGTTTTGCAGTTTTTGGTGATAAACGAAAGTGTTAGAGCCATCGACTGTATATAAAAGTGGATGCAGCCTCCTGTGTCTTAAAAACGAGGCGTAGTGCCGAATATCTTCACAGACTCATTCATCTTAGTCCATCCAACAGTTGTTGAGAGACATTTCAGTCTGAATTGGCGGACCAAACAATGGTCTCACTGCTAACTGTCACGAACATGACCACGGTGAGATGAAGAATGCCCAGTTTTATGTTAAAACTACAGTATTATATTGTAGCTATTCTGCAGCATAGAGATCCTTTTAAAATGATGTGCGTGTTGGTTAGACGCTTACAGTGCGTGTGTGTGTGTGTGTGTGTGTGTGTGTGTGTGTGTCTGTCATAGGCAGCAGTAGGCTGTCCTCATGCTTACTTTAGCATGGAGGAGCAGGACATGCATGGATGGAGCTGAGAGAGACCAGAGAGAGATTTCACACTGAGACGAACTCTGTGTGTTAGTGTGTGTGTGTGTGTGTGTGTGTGTGTGTGTGTGTGCGTGCGCGAGTGCGCGTGCAAAGGAGGGAGAGAAGAATAGAGTGTGAAAGTATAGTTCAGTGAGAGTACCATACTTGCTGTTTAGCAGGAAAGAAAAGCGAAAAAGGAAAAAAAAAATAAAAACATTTGTGCGTATGTTGTGAGGACTAAAAAAAAACTTTCTAGTTTCCTTTTTTGGGATATTCATGTTTTCAAAGGGCTTTACAAAGTTTCCTGCTGTGCCGCCTTTTCAGAAATAAAATATAAGGTGAAGTGGAAGAATAAAAGACGCAGAGACGGTATGGAAACGGACAAGCATGCATGCTGATCAGGAAGATGAGAGGGGGAATGTTGAATATCCGTGCCCATGCTGAAATATTGTCTGGGTAAAGGGAGCACAAAACAATTTGAAACTAAAGCGGGAGTTGTACTGGGCTACAAATTAGTTTCGAGTGAGTAATTTGCTTGAAAGAACTTAATATTCATAATTCTACATGCCAATGTATTTGCAGCTGGACATGTCAGTGAAACTACTTTACTTTTCACTTGTTTCGTGGTTAAAAAATAAAGGCCGTTTTCATAGAGAGCACAGCTGGTACATTTGAAACGTTATTGGCCATTTTGCAGGTTTGACTATGTACTGAAAACTTTAACGACTTTTGACGAATCTTTGTATTGGACTTTCTTGTCCTGAGATTACGCAAGATTTTGCTGGGTATGGTTTCCTCGTCATGTGACCTTACCTGCCTCCATTTATAAGGTGACTGCTCATTGGTCCATATAGATCTTGTGATTACTGGCCAACAGGTATAAGAAAGTCTAAAAGCAACCATATTGTATTTGCCCTAATAGAAGACCTTAAAGGCACGTTTTTTAATCATGATTGAATAGTCATGAGATAATAAAGCCTTTTAAATAAAATTACGTCTCGAGTGTCTCCGATTTCTATAACTCACAGCTGGTAAATGGTCTGCACTTATATAGCACCTTTTTCTTTTTTTTCTTACCAGGGATTGAACCGCCAATCCTATAATTAGTGGACAACCTGCTCTACCTCTACTACTCCATCAGAGCTGCAGCCGCCCCCTAGATTGGTTCAGCTATGATACCACTGCTAGATTTCTTTCAAGAAATCAGCTTCTACCGTATGCTTCTTTACTTCAGCTGTATCTGTGCACCAAAAACAAAGCTGACATCCCTCCTGTCTCAGTGCCTTCGCGTCCAACTTCTATTGCGTGTCTGTCCTCGAAGAGATATCCTTCTTTACCTCCATTTTTTCCAGTTAGAGGGTTTCTTTGAGGGGGGGGGGGGGGGATTCTTTCTTTATCCAATTTGAGTGCGTGAGGACAGTGGGTGTCAAACGCTGCACAGACTGCAAAGCCCCTTGAGGCTTAAAAGACGTGTGGTACAAGTGTGAAGGTTGGTTGAGTATTGTGTGAATTTATGAAACTAATTTTTTTTTTTTTTTTTAAGAAAGAGGATTTTTAGAAGAGTGCAGGTACATCTTCCAGATATGTCGCTCCCTTCTTTTCCAATTTAATTTATGGCTGTTGCTGAAACTACAGAGACCATTAACGCCGGGGGATCTTTGAGGGATCTCCCAGAGGGAACGCTTCTTCACACAGCTTTCTAAATTGTAATTTCTTTCTTTCTTTTTTTGTTTTGTTATGACAGGAGCACCATCTTATCCTCTTGATCTCCCGGGGACCATTTTTTCCCCCCTATTTTTTTCTTAATCTGATTTTGTTCTTTTATATGTTTGACAGCTTGCAAAAAGGAGGGGAAAAACTCGTCTTTGGGTTTTCAAGGACGCCTAGAGGCTCTGCGTGAATGTGTGGAAACTTTCCCCCTGCAGGTTGTAATCTCCTCACAAATCCAACTATCAGCAGTGGAAACCTTTTTAAACATGTTTTTTTGTCAGATCTGTGCTATTTTTTTTAAAATATATATATATATTTTTTTCCTCTTTTGTCTTTATATTCTGCTGTTGCCTTTTTCTCCATCTCTGCAATAATCCCCCCCCCCCCAAAAAAAAATCCTTCTTCCCTCCCTTGTTTAGAGGGTGCAACAGCACCGAGGGATTCGTCTTTTTGAAGTGTGTGATTAATTTTCCCTCTTTCTAGGTGCACTGAACTGCAGCTTGTGAGTGTGTGTGTGTGTGTGTGTGTGTGTGTGTGTGTGTGTGTGTGTGTGTGTGTGTGTGTGTGTGTGAGTGTG